>NW_028157882.1:115594-1315594 GCF_964263955.1 Coregonus lavaretus | reverse complement strand
AAGCAGAACCTGGCAAAATGCAGGTAGGTTGTTCTTATGTTTGCCTTTTTAACACATTTCAGTTTGGTTGGCTGTGTAAACCTTTTTTCCCGTGGTGAATCCTGTTTCAAGAAATTAAGAAACACTAACTTTAACAGGTTACCAGTTTTTGAGCAACTTGTGTTTGTCTCAATCAGGGGTCTCTTGAGGATCAGATCATTGCAGCTAACCCTCTGCTGGAGTCTTACGGTAATGCCAAGACAGTGAGGAACGACAACTCGTCTCGCTTTGTAAGTATAATAATAATAATAATATGCCATTTAGCAGACGCTTTTATCCAAAGCGACTTACAGTCATGTGTGCATACATTTTTACGTATGGGTGGTCCCGGGGATCGAACCCACTACCCTGGCGTTACAAGCGCCATGCTCTACCAATTGAGCTACAGAGGACCACAAAAGTATGAAGGGCATACTGTGGAAGTTACCTTATATTGGAAAAATGTAATTCAGTAGTTCCCTATTGTTATACAGATTTAACATCTTATTTTGATCACTCTTTTGTTGCTGAAAATTTTAAATTCAAACTTGTAGTGTATTCGAGGTTCTAAAATTAGTAATTTCCTTTCAGATTTGATTTGCTGTATTATTTCTTTGGTATCAACCCTACATAAAAATGTCCATTATTTATAATCCACATAATAATTCACATTTCCAGTTGCTGCAGGATTATTTTCCTGCTGTAGAATACTGGATCCTACATCTGTATCAACAGATCCAATATTTGTCCAACAAACTGTAACATTTAAAGGGGTCTATCAAAGTAAAATGTTAGATTTATTTGTTGACCTATTTCTAACCCCCATGCACTACTATAGGGTAAATTCATCAGGATTCACTTCCAAGGTGGTAAACTGGCTAAAGCTGACATTGAAACCTGTGAGTTGGTTTTGATTGTTTCTCAATGCTTTCCGAAATACACACAGATAATTTTTTGGAGATCATCAAACTTAAATGTATCTCATGTTCTCTCTCTTGCTCCTTTCTCTCTCTCTTTGTGTCATTCACTCGCTCTCTCTTTTACCCTCAGACCTGCTGGAGAAGTCCAGAGTGTCCTTCCAGCTGCCCGATGAGAGAGGCTACCACATCTTCTTCCAGATGATGACAGGCCACAAACCAGAGTTAGTTGGTACGGCAAAGTAGAGGTTCAGCGGAAATCTTTCCCACCCCCATCTATGGAATATATAAAAAATATTAATAATCCACACTAATAATACTATTACAATGATTACATCCAAGGTAACAAGGCATCTAGACATGGGTCAGGTCTTTGGGAAATATCCATCAAGTAATGCACTGTGATCACACTAGTCCACAAGTCTCAGTCCCCTCTTTTGATGCTATTTATTATATACTACATGTATCCTTGAGTCCATCTATTGAGTAAAGGAGGGAGAGATACTGTAGGTAGGACAGCAAAATTCTAAGAGATTTAACTGACAAGCTGTTCTCTGTTGTCCACAGAAATGGCGCTCATCACCACCAACCCCTACGACTTCCCCATGTGCAGCCAGGGTCAGATCACTGTGGCCAGCATCAATGACAATGAAGAGCTGGATGCCACAGACGTGAGTCAAACAAAGGGTTAACCAAACTCTAGATATGGAATGGATAGGACCACTGAATGCACTGTGAAATTCCAACTTGGTGGAAGCTGGGAATGTTCATGTATGTTTTTGTTTGATTCTAAATGCCTTGTGTTAGTTAGGCATGTGCCTCAAGGAACTCTTCATGCCTTTACACTTAGCCTTGAGGCTAATACATGTAAGACATCCACAAGAGAGCACCACTAAGTTTCCTGTGGAACTGTGTAAAAC
This sequence comes from Coregonus lavaretus, assembly GCF_964263955.1. NCBI lineage: Eukaryota > Metazoa > Chordata > Actinopteri > Salmoniformes > Salmonidae > Coregonus > Coregonus lavaretus. The sequence goes on along the minus strand of NW_028157882.1, from coordinate 1,313,739 downwards.
TCCTTTTGTGCTGCCATCAACTAGTGTGTTGGCCAAGCGTTATCATGTGGAACAGAGAAGCCAGTCAAATCTGTCCATCCCACTCGTTATTCAGTGAGCCGCACAGAACTGAAGTGTAACTGAGCAAACTACCGTTCAGTTCATCACTGTTGTACTTCCTCTTTAATGCCAGGATGCCATTACAATCCTGGGCTTCACTAATGATGAGAAGATTGGCATCTACAAGCTGACAGGAGCTGTATTGCACCATGGCAACTTGAAATTCAAGCAGAAGCAGCGTGAGGAGCAGGCCGAGCCAGACGGCACAGAGGGTGAGTCCCACTCATAGATATACAATATGTAAAGCATTAGTCCCATTCCCAGTCCCACTCATAGATATACAATATGTAAAGCATTAGTCCCATTCCCAGTCCCACTCATAGATATACAATATGTAAAGCATTAGTCCCATTCCCAGTCCCACTCATAGATATACAATATGTAAAGCATTAGTCCCATTCCCAGTCCCAAACATAGAAATAGAACACGTAAGACAGACAGTGCCACATGAAAGTCAGGCAGGATATCATTTCTAGAGAACAAATTCCAACCTCCAGAAATGATGGATGTGGGTGAATCAAAACAAAACAAAGAAGTTAGCCAAACTATTTTGTCAGTGTGAAATCAGAAACAAGCCATCTTGTGTGCCTGAGTCTGTTGTTGTTGGTTCTCTCTCTCCAGTGGCTGATAAAATCGCCTACCTGCTGGGCCTGAACTCAGCTGAGATGTTGAAGGCTCTGTGCTACCCCAGAGTGAAGGTCGGCAACGAGTATGTGACCAAGGGACAGACTGTGCCTCAGGTTAGGCGGCCAAACACAGCATCTACCATTTTCTGAGCACTGGAATTATTTTGGGGACAAGTGCATACTTTTGTTTTTCCCAAGCTCGTATCACCTTATCACAAGACATGGTCAATATCTCATGTATTCATTTGAGGTATTATCATTGCAGGTTAATAACTCAGTCAGCGCTCTGGCCAAGTCTATCTATGAGAGGATGTTCTTGTGGATGGTCATCCGTATCAACGAGATGTTGGACACCAAGAATCCAAGGCAGTTCTATATCGGTGTGCTCGATATTGCCGGGTTTGAGATCTTTGATGTGAGTATGAGACCAGAACAAAACAATTAGATGTGATTGAGATGGATTACAGCCTTGTATGATGAAATTATCCCTTTGAAAATTCCATCAACAGTACAACAGCATGGAACAGCTGTGCATCAACTTCACCAATGAGAAACTGCAACAGTTTTTCAACCACACCATGTTCGTCCTGGAGCAAGAGGAGTACAAGAAGGAGGGAATCGTCTGGGCCTTCATTGACTTCGGCATGGACTTGGCTGCCTGCATTGAGCTTATTGAGAAGGTAAGCGGTCTGTGTGGATTATAATGGACTGTAACAGCAAAGCTCATATGGAGCTCTGTGTGAAATATTATCACGGTGGTACAACATACAGTAGTGGTGCCTGGGTAAAAATCACTGGGGAAGCCAAGACAGTTACATGACCTACAGCATGGTCAGTCAAGTTAATTTTACTACTACTAAACATCAATTGATTTAGAACTACAGAGAGTTACCGCAAGTCGCAAAGAAAACAGGAGCTGCCTCCCTCCACTATTCCAGCACCATTTCAACTTCAACATTTCAACATCATCAAATCACCTATGCTTAGTCTAATACAGTGACAACCAAAAGATTCCAAAAACAATTTAGTCCAATCAACGTAAGCTAAATATCATGTGGCTGTCCATGGTACTAATTTATGTGTGTGTTAGTGGAAAAAACATGTAGACTCACCCTACTTGAAGAGAAACTCCAATGCCATCCTCCTCTCTTTCATGTTGCTGAAACGGTCTATGACTCTGTCATACATTACACACTGTAAATGTTTGTTGTCCTAGGCTACCTGGCTAACAGCCTTGCTCACTATTCTAACTTCCTTTCCTGGTCAACGATTAGCTAGTTACCATTAGCCTACTACATCTAGCTACATATTGAATCTTCCATACTCTCAGGCCAAAAGCACAATGTATGAATTTATGGTTAGGTGATAATCGCTGTTAGAATCAATGGCCAGTACGGAAAATTAAGTAAAACTATGAGAACAAATCCCAATCTCTGTCCAAGGCTAATTTAGGAAAGGGCCAATTTTAGCTAACTAGCTATCCACCGGAGGACAACATCACAACGAGTTGCAACAATTGAAGTTTTATTTTGTCAATGACGTTTGGCTTGATGTGATGTGATTGGTGTGAAGCCAAATCCAAACTGGCTTCACTTGACACATTTTTTGGTGCACCAGGACCACTCACAGATTAGCTCATTCAGTTTAGCTCAACTCTTATTCGCTGTTATTGTATTAAAAAAAATATCAAGGGAGGCCAAATGCTCGCTGGCTTCCCTTGCATTCAATGCTCCAATATCATACTATTTTAGACCAGACAGCATCAGATAGAAGGGCTACACATACAGAGACAGAGGGGCGCAGTTTAGCTCGGATGCTTTACCTGGTGACATCCGTTCAGCCTCTTGCCAAGCGAGACGAAATATACATTATTTTAAATCTTTTAAAAAATTGGCACCCATGAATATATGCCACTGACAAATTATCTAACTGTTGAGAACTCAATATGTTTCCTATTATGTGTCCCTAAATTAATATAATCCTATAATAGCATTTTTACTGAAGGAATAAATGTGATCCTAAATGGAAATATCACTAATTTGATATACATCTCTTTTCGTAAAGCCATTGGGCATCTTCTCCATCCTTGAAGAGGAGTGCATGTTCCCCAAGTCTTCAGACACTACCTTCAAGGACAAGCTGTACGCCCAGCATCTTGGGAAAACACAGGCATTTGAGAAGCCCAAGCCTGCCAAAGGCAAGGCAGAGGCCCACTTCTCCCTGGTGCACTACGCCGGTACTGTGGACTACAACATCACTGGCTGGCTGGAGAAGAACAAGGACCCCCTGAACGACTCAGTTTGTCAGCTGTACCAGAAGTCTGGAGTCAAAATTCTGGCTGCCCTGTATCCTCCTCCCCCACCTGAGGGTAAGACTAGCATCACGTCAAAATATTTAATTAAGCACCAGTTATAACTCAGACCAAATGTTCTTTAAAGTCTTTGAATGTATCCCAATTTCTCATGGCGTTTTCACCGGGTTAATTTATTCATACACTTGGTTAATTCAATCATACAATAGGTGTTATTTTACATAATCTCATTGGCAGCATTTGCCTCTAGATAAGTGTGAAGTTAACCAGAGATTCTCTGGTTTATAATTAGGGTGCTTGCTGAAGACAAGTCCACTCTAGATTTCTTACTCTTATTATTATTCTATTTATTCCACCCGCTCTAGGAAATGTACTTTTCTAGTTATCTTCAACTTTTCCCCATTTTAACAGATAAAGCCAAGAAAGGAGGCAAGAAGAAGGGTGGTTCCATGCAGACTGTGTCCTCCCAGTTCAGGGTGAGCTTTTGAAAGTTTTATTCAGACCTTCAAAAGGTGCCTTGATTATCATAAATGATGTCTGAGAAAATGGTTTGTAACACTCTTACAGGAGAACTTACATAAGCTGATGACCAACTTGAGGAGCACTCATCCTCACTTTGTGCGCTGCCTGATCCCCAACGAGTCAAAGACTCCAGGTACAATAAATATTGAGTTAAATATTACATCTTATCAGTACAGTATCAGTGACTTTAACAATCTCAATCTTTAACCTGTTTATGAGTATTAAAAGAGACTTGGTTTGTTTTACCAGGTCTGATGGAGAACTTCCTGGTTATTCACCAGCTCAGGTGTAATGGTGTGCTGGAGGGTATCAGGATCTGCAGAAAGGGCTTCCCCAGCAGAATCATCTATGCTGACTTCAAGCAGAGGTACACACACACACACACACACACACACACACACACACACACACAGAAAGATCTGCTCCAAGGGATTCCCCAGCATCAGAATTGGCTTTCCTTTTTCGAAATATAACCAACATATTACAACTTGACATATGTTATAAATGACTCCTCATTCAGGTACAAAGTACTGAATGCCAGTGTCATCCCTGAGGGCCAGTTCATGGACAACAAGAAGGCTTCTGAGAAGCTGCTTGGTTCCATTGATGTGAATCACGAAGATTACAAGTTTGGACACACCAAGGTCAGTCAAATACCCCCAGCAAAAGCTGACAACAAAACACAACTTCAATAATAATTTAAACCCTTACCATATAAAATCTCTCCAGTTGATCTATCCATCCTTTTGTTCTTTCTTCTTCATTTAACTAAAGGAAAAGGTGGAAAAACATTGTAGCGTTTACTTCAACGTCATACAAGTATAGAAGAGAAATTAAACTCATTATCATGTGCATTGTGTTAGAGTGGTATGGCTGCAGTTATCTGTATCTGTGGACATTATTAATCTACAACTGTACAATAACTAACAACTTAGAAACATCCTATCCCATGGTTAGTTTGTAAGCATTGCAAAGTTAATGTTGTCAAATCAATCTAGTGGAGTTGTTCCCCTCTTTTGATTCAACCCTTTCTATCTGTCACCATCTGTGGTTCCATTGACCATGTTTACCTGTGTCTCAGGTGTTCTTCAAAGCCGGTCTTCTGGGTGTCCTGGAGGAGATGAGAGATGAGAAGCTGGCCACTCTGGTCGGCATGGTCCAGGCTCTCAGCCGTGGATTCCTCATGAGGAGAGAGTTTAGCAAGATGATGGAGAGGAGGTGAGGAATAGTGGACATCTTGGCAAAGCTTTCTGTCAACCACCTGTATCTAATGCATTATGACTACATGCTGTATATGCTGTGAGTTGTTCAGAATGAGAAAGTACGTCTTATAATGATCTATTCAAGCTTTTGGTTAATTCATTTATAAAGTCAAAAAATGGATGTAGCAAATAAGGATTCTATCTTTATAGCTTCAGTTTGGGGTTTGGCTGATCAATTGTCATTTAAATGTGAGGTATTTACCCATTCATTATTGAAGAATACAAAATGCCTCATGAGCTTAGCATGACCTGTCAGTCCTTGCATCTAGACCGCTGTCTGTGAATTTAAGAGGGGTTACATTTCCCTAGCCCCATTCCTCAGCTGTAAACAAACAGTGGCGGGGGTGTTCTGTTTTGTTGTTCTTTGAATCCCAGAATGTAGCTTTAAGCATGTCACTCACCATGCCACCCTATCCTTTCTGTCGACCAGAGAATCCATTTACGCCATCCAGTACAACGTCCGCTCATTCATGAATGTGAAAACCTGGCCATGGATGAAGTTGTACTTCAAGATCAAGCCCCTGCTGCAGAGCGCTGAGACTGAGAAGGAGCTGGCCAACATGAAGGAGAACTATGATAAGATGACGACAGACCTGGCCAAGGCTCTGGCCACGAAGAAGCAAATGGAGGAGAAGTTGGTGTCCCTGACGCAGGAGAAGAATGACCTGGCACTTCAAGTTGCATCTGTGAGTGAAAAACACCTCATATGGGCATATTTACACACACATGAATACACACACATATGAACACATTGTGAAGTATGTGGCTAACTCACACATTGTTATTGTCCATGTTATGTATTTCATTAATTTCTATTGATTTGCTCTGACCTTGAATATACAAAGTGAGGCCGCTGATTATTTCTCGTGTTCTGAAACCAGGAAGGAGAGAGTCTGAACGATGCTGAGGAAAGGTGCGAGGGGCTCATCAAGAGCAAGATCCAGCAGGAGGCTAAACTCAAAGAGACGACCGAGAGGCTGGAGGATGAGGAGGAGATCAATGCTGAGTTGACTGCCAAGAAGAGGAAGCTGGAGGATGAGTGCTCTGAGCTGAAGAAGGACATTGATGACCTGGAGCTCACCCTGGCCAAAGTGGAGAAGGAGAAGCACGCCACTGAAAACAAGGTCTAGTGTCTTACCATAGACAGTCTAACCAAACAATAATCCAAACAATAATCAACTAAAAAAATAGCTTAACAGAAATGGAATTCAAGTCATATGACACAAAATAGTTGAATTTCAGTTGCAGTGTACTCCCCACATTCATTCATCTAGTGTTGAATCTATAGTACAGTAATTGTTGACGCAATTATAACCTAAATGAAATGAATGCAATATATAACAAACTAAATCTCCCCTTTATGGTGAAGTATAATTATGTTGTGACCATTTTCAGGTTAAAAACCTGACAGAGGAGATGGCATCTATGGATGAGAGTGTTGCCAAGCTGACCAAGGAGAAGAAAGCCCTCCAAGAGGCCCACCAGCAGACACTGGACGACCTGCAGGCAGAGGAGGACAAAGTCAACACTCTGACCAAGGCCAAGACCAAGCTGGAACAGCAAGTGGATGACGTGAGTGGAGTTCGACATTTTAACCATGATAGAATGTAAGATGATATTATCTTCAGTTGTTTAGATTAAACAATATATGTGTTTTTATCTTATAGCTTGAGGGTTCTCTGGAGCAAGAGAAAAAGCTCCGTATGGACCTAGAGAGATCCAAGAGAAAGCTGGAGGGAGATCTGAAACTGGCCCAGGAGTCCATAATGGACCTGGAGAATGACAAGCAGCAAGCTGATGAGAAAATCAAGAAGTAAACACAAACAAATGACTACAGTATCAGCTGCTATTATGATTGTTCTTGATTAATTATGAATTAGCATTTGCATGTGATTAAAAGCAACGTGAATGTTATTATACTCCCTTTACACTAACAAACCTAAACCAACTCTGCAATCAACGTGTTTGTGTTTTTTAGGAAGGAGTTTGAGACCACTCAGCTCCTCAGCAAGATTGAGGATGAGCAGTCTCTGGGAGCTCAGCTGCAGAAGAAGATCAAGGAACTCCAGGTACAGTACAGGATAAAAGCCCACACCTGAATCATTTCCTGAAAACCACTTTCTGGTAGCAGACAGTGTTCCTGGTGGCTTCTAATGGCTCAGTAGGTTGGAAGATGGTGTTTCTGGTTGGTGCTTCTTACCATTGTGGTTTTGGTTCCTGCATGGGACACTGTCTACTGAATATATTAGTGTAACTGGCTTTGTATTAACACATTTATGCAACATATACCTACTATTATTATTTTGTGAGGTTCAATTGTTTCAACTGTATTGTAGTGTTCATCCCCCCTGCTCTTATCCCCTGTTCTAGGCCCGTATTGAGGAGCTGGAGGAGGAAATTGAGGCTGAGCGTGCTGCCAGGGCTAAGGTTGAGAAGCAGAGGGCCGATCTCTCCAGGGAACTTGAGGAGATCAGCGAGAGGCTGGAGGAGGCCGGAGGCGCCACTGCTTCTCAGATTGAGATGAACAAGAAGCGTGAGGCTGAGTTCCAGAAGCTGCGTCGGGATCTTGAAGAGTCCACCCTGCAGCACGAGGCCACAGCCGCCGCTCTGCGCAAGAAGCAGGCCGACAGTGTGGCTGAGCTCGGGGAGCAGATCGACAACCTGCAGCGCGTCAAGCAGAAGCTGGAGAAGGAGAAGAGCGAGTACAAGATGGAGATTGATGACCTCTCCAGCAACATGGAGGCCGTCGCCAAGGCTAAGGTGAGTAGTGATGTTTTGGTCAAGCAGTGTTGAGGAGGGTCAACTACATTACCATTCAACTGAACTGAGGTTGACAGGAGTCACATATATAAAGTAATGATGGTACATGTTTCACTAACAGGGCAATCTGGAGAAGATGTGCCGTACTCTTGAGGACCAGCTGAGCGAGCTCAAGACTAAGAATGATGAGAATGTTCGCCAGGTCAACGACATCAGCGGACAGAGGGCCAGACTCCTGACAGAAAATGGTACCATCAACAATGAACTACAACCCAATGCTTTCCTTCAGTAGAACACAATAACATGTGTTGGGGGCTGTATCCACATAGTTTCTACTGTACTTTTCACCACCTAACATTGCCCTATGATACCATTTTCAATCTTAGAGAACAGAGACCCTATTAACTAGATATCCCTCTATCCCTGCAGGTGAGTTTGGCCGCCAGCTGGAGGAGAAGGAAGCCCTGGTGTCTCAGCTGACCAGAGGAAAACAGGCCTTCACCCAGCAGGTGGAGGAGCTGAAGAGGGCGATTGAGGAGGAGGTCAAGGTAAAATGGACTCCACTGTCCATAGAGTTTAGAGCTATATCTTCATATAGATGGTGACTACGTGACCCTCAGAGACTCCTACTGTCTCTCCACCCTCAGAGACTTCTACTGTCTCTCCACCCTCAGAGACTCCTACTGTCTCTCCACCCTCAGAGACTCCTACTGTCTCTCCACCCTCAGAGACTCCTACTGTCTCTCCACCCTCAGACTTCTACTGTCTCTCCACCCTCAGAGACTTCTACTGTCTCTCCACCCTCAGAGACTCCTACTGTCTCTCCACCCTCAGAGACTCCTACTGTCTCTCCACCCTCAGAGACTCCTACTGTCTCTCCACCCTCAGAGACTCCTACTGTCTCTCCACCCTCAGAGACTTCTACTGTCTCTCCACCCTCAGAGACTCCTCCTGTCTCTCCACCCTCAGAGACTTCTACTGTCTCTCCACCCTCAGAGACTCCTACTGTCTCTCCACCCTCAGAGACTCCTACTGTCTCTCCACCCTCAGAGACTCCTACTGTCTCTCCACCCTCAGAGACTTCTACTGTCTCTCCACCCTCAGAGACTCCTACTGTCTCTCCACCCTCAGAGACTCCTACTGTCTCTCCACCCTCAGAGACTTCTACTGTCTCTCCACCATCAGAGACTCCTACTGTCTCTCCACCCTCAGAGACTCCTACTGTCTCTCCACCCTCAGAGACTTCTACTGTCTCTCCACCCTCAGAGACTCCTACTGTCTCTCCACCCTCAGAGACTCCTACTGTCTCTCCACCCTCAGAGACTTCTACTGTCATTTGTTTGTCTATCTCTCTAATATCTCTTTGTCTTTCTCTTTCGCAGGCTAAAAACGCACTGGCCCATGGTGTCCAGTCTGCCCGCCATGACTGTGACCTCCTGAGGGAGCAGTTTGAGGAGGAGCAGGAGGCCAAGGCAGAGCTGCAACGCGGCATGTCCAAGGCCAACAGCGAGGTGGCTCAGTGGAGGACTAAGTATGAAACTGATGCCGTCCAGCGCACAGAGGAGCTGGAAGAGGCCAAGTGAGTCACACGCAACAGCAAACATTCAAATATAGGGTGTGGATGTTGAGGGTGGTAGGGGGGCTCTGAGAAAATGTTACGTCAATATATATTGTAACATTTGTTTCAAAACTACAAAACCACCTAACAGGAAAAAGCTGGCCCAACGTCTGCAGGAGGCTGAGGAGACCATTGAGGCGACCAACTCCAAGTGTGCCTCCCTGGAGAAGACCAAGCAGAGGCTGCAGGGAGAGGTGGAGGACCTCATGATTGACGTTGAGAGAGCCAACGCATTGGCCGCCAACCTCGACAAGAAGCAGAGGAACTTTGACAAGGTAAAAATGAAAACCTAATTTTCTGTTACATAATCAATTGTAGTTTAATTGTAGCATGTTTCTGATTTAAATCTCTTCATCTATGACTTCTAATGAAAATCCCATGTATTTCCCTAGGTTCTGGCAGAGTGGAAGCAGAAGTATGAGGAGGGTCAGGCAGAGCTGGAAGGAGCTCAGAAGGAGGCTCGCTCTATGAGCACTGAACTCTTCAAGATGAAGAACTCCTACGAGGAGGCTCTGGATCATCTGGAGACTCTAAAGAGAGAGAACAAGAACCTGCAACGTGAGCATTTGACAGCAATTCTATTTGGCTCATGTTTGATTAGCAAGATTAATTATTGTTAATTAATTTACTGTTATTATGATTCAATGTCAACTTCAGTGCATTGGCGATATCCACTGAAAATCTCCCAAGTCTAAACTGCTCCTGTGTGTGTGTGTGTGTGCAGAGGAGATCTCTGACCTGACTGAGCAGATCGGAGAGACTGGCAAGAGCATCCATGAGCTGGAGAAGGCCAAGAAGACCGTGGAGACAGAGAAGTCTGAGATCCAGACCGCTCTGGAGGAGGCTGAGGTACAAACTACAGATGTTTGATAGGAAAAGCAGTGTTGCACTAGCAATGCCAGCTACAGGCTACTGCTCCCTGCTTTGGTGTTTATTGTAGTCATATATATATTTAATTCCTTGTACACATCCAAATATATTAAACACAATACGCATTACTTATTTTCTTTGTCCAGGGCACACTGGAGCACGAGGAATCCAAGATTCTGCGTGTGCAGCTGGAGCTCAACCAGATCAAGGGTGAGGTGGACAGGAAGATCGCTGAGAAGGACGAGGAGATGGAGCAGATCAAGAGGAACAGCCAGAGGGTGGTTGACTCCATGCAGAGCACCCTGGACTCTGAGGTCAGGAGCAGGAATGATGCCCTGAGGGTGAAGAAGAAGATGGAGGGAGACCTGAACGAGATGGAGATCCAGCTGAGCCACTCCAACAGGCAGGCCGCTGAGGCCCAGAAACAGCTGAGGAACGTCCAGGGACAGCTCAAGGTAAAGGGACTGGGACATCAGGTTCAAAACCTAAACATGGCTAGGGATTTGTTTGTGAATCTGAGAAATTAAAAAGAGTGGTTTATGTACTAAAGGTAACGATACTGGAGAAATTCGTACCAATTTACATTTCTGTCACTGATTGATCCTATCGCCCCTACTTCCACAAGTCCTAATGAACATATGTCATTGTGAACCCCAGGATGCCCAATTGCACCTTGATGACGCTGTTCGTGTCGCAGAGGACATGAAGGAACAGGCAGCCATGGTGGAGCGTAGAAACGGTCTGATGGTGGCTGAAATCGAGGAGCTGAGAGTTGCTCTGGAGCAGACAGAGAGAGGCCGCAAAGTGGCTGAGACTGAGCTGGTAGACGCCAGCGAGCGTGTTGGACTGCTGCACTCCCAGGTATGGGTCAAAAGCCATTTCCAATGGAACTCAACCAAGCATACAGTTTAAACACACCTAGAATTTGACAGTGCTTACTTTAGATTTTCATAATTTCAGCCTTGTGACTTGTAAGTTCTCTTGAGAGTTTAAAAAATGGTCTTATTTCATCCTTCAGAACACCAGCCTTCTGAACACCAAGAAGAAGTTGGAGACTGACCTGGTGCAGGTGCAGGGAGAGGTGGATGATATTGTCCAGGAGGCCAGGAATGCAGAGGAGAAGGCCAAGAAGGCCATCACTGACGTGAGTTCTTTAATTACATCGACTTGATTTGTCCCCAAGTGCCAATGGTAGCTGGGCTGGTTAAGAACAACAAAGATCTTAGAGGGGCGTTATGATTGGTGCCAATTGGTGCATAAATTAAACAAACTACTTTTCCAGGCGGCCATGATGGCTGAGGAGCTGAAGAAGGAGCAGGACACCAGCTCTCACCTGGAGAGGATGAAGAAGAACCTGGAGGTCACAGTCAAGGACCTGCAGCACCGCCTGGATGAGGCTGAGAATCTGGCCATGAAGGGAGGCAAGAAGCAGCTCCAGAAACTGGAGTCCAGGGTGAGTTAACAGCAGGGTGGATTATGGTGGATTGAAAGACAGATTGCTGGAAATTAATTTGATCATATAAAAATACATAATAGCCTCCATGCAGGTTTACTGTTACTTCTGTAGTGCATGGCATGACTAATCAAGTCTCGGGCCCTGGGAAATGTTAAATCCCCCTTCTTGGCATTAGAGAGAAAATGTTGCCGTTTTAAAGCTAATTTCCTGCAATTCTACACATTTTGCCTTTTTAAATGTTAAATGATGGTGCATTTATGATCATAACAAAACAAATTATAATAATTATACCCTTATTTAGTGGAGTTGAGCCAAGACCTTCAAATAAATACAAATGTATTACTCTAGTTGCTTCGTTCAGGCTTGTACAGTTGTCGCAGCAGACTTCTTCTAAACTGCCATTTCATTAGTAGTAAGAATAAACAACAAATATAAATTCACAATCCACATCAACACACAATATAATGCACATTCATCCACTTTATCTCATAGTAATCATTTGTTACATCTAGTTACATTTGTTTCATTTCTCTCTATAGCGACATGTCTCATTCACCGGCCGTTGCTAGGGAAGCTAGCGTTGCTATGCAGGTTTACTAGCCAGCAGGCTAACGGCTGAATTAGTTTGTAGGCTAGCGGACTTTAATAAGTTCATAAAACCTGAAAACACAACATAACATCTTAACAAACATATGTACATACTCCAGAAACATTACCGTCTCGAATATAGTGCTTTTCCAGTCGCTTACCTTCAAAATAAAGATATACCAATGTTTTTATGTCGGTGCTTCTGTCTTGCTGTTGGCTCACTTTGCAAACTTCTCTCAACTGTCATAGCGCGAGCCTCCCATAATAGAAGAAATCTCATAACATTAAAACATGCGAGTGGCGTCCTCTAGTGGCCATACTGGTGCTGCACCAGAAACTGCAAACACATGACAAAATGGATAAATAGTCATATTACAAATACAAGAAGAATTGAGTTGTGAGCCTCCCAGACCCGTTGTGCATCTAATAGTTAAGAACATAAATTGTGGATTATTAATATGTACTGTATTGCACTCTCTAAACTTTTTCCAAAGATCCCTGGTTGTTTAATCCGTTCTTGCTAGAAATATTCATAAACACATTTAAATGTAAATTCCCCTTTGGGAACCACTGACCTAGATAATGAAAATATGTTGGTATTATTACAGACCCCTTCAATTAAATGTTTAAAAGTACATAGGGACAGATAACAATTGTGCCTCCTTGACTGGGTAGAACACTACAACTCTGTGTTACAAAGATTTGTTACGTCTGATTTCACCACCTCAAACAAATACGTTTATTTCTTCCACAAAGGTGCGTGAGCTCGAGACTGAGGTGGAGGCCGAGCAGAGAAGAGGTGTAGACGCAGTCAAGGGAGTCCGCAAGTATGAGCGCAGAGTCAAGGAGCTCACTTACCAGGTAAGAGAAAGTGCCTTCTTCACACACTTGACACTAACACAGACAGGTTTGTGTATAAAACTATACTGACATTGATTCTTTGATCTTCTCCCACAGACTGAGGAGGATAAGAAGAACGTTAGCAGACTTCAGGACCTGGTAGATAAGCTGCAGTTGAAAGTGAAGGCCTACAAGAGGAATTCTGAGGAAGCGGTGAGTCAAATACTCTGAAAGCATACATTTGAAAATGTATTTTCTCCCTACAAAACGTAATGTCCATACGGTTTAGTTGTGTTGCTACAGCACATCAGTCAACAATGACTCAATTGATATTGCAAGTCATTACTGAAGAAATTATACACATTTCTGAGTGCCTCCTATGCCTATGTGTTACTAACTTAAAGGAGAGGGGGTTGAATAATAATTTGCTGGTCTAGTGGTGGTGCTGGAGGCAGCGGTTTGATACCGTGTTCCTCCACTCACTTTCTCTGCTGTATCATCTATCTTCCTATATACGTTGCTATCCTAAATCGGTCTTTATTTTTGTTGTTGAAAATACCTTTAAAAACAGATTTTTTATTTGCTACCTGAAGCATCAAACCTTAACTGCTGATGTTTCGCTCTCCATCTCTTTTATTCACCCAGGAGGAAGCAGCCAATAGCCATATGTCTAAGTTCAGGAAGGTGCAGCATGAGCTGGAGGAGGCTGAGGAGCGTGCTGACATCGCTGAGACTCAGGTCAACAAGCTCAGAGCCAAGACCCGTGACACTGGAAAGGTACAGAACTGCTGCTAAACCTATACCTGACTCATGTTCAAATATGACCACATCAACACCACCTATGATTCAGTCTTCACAGAGGTCAATACAGACCTTTTACACTCACTCAACTGTATTTAAGATCTTTGAGAAGCACATTTCAGGTAGGGCAAAAAAATCTAATAAGATTAATTCAGTTGGTACTTCACCCTGAAAATCCAAGCTGAGCGCTGAGCATTAAATGATTGATCCATTATATTCTTTCCAAGTGTTCATCTATTTGTCATGTTCATTATTATTACTGATCCATTATATTCTATCCAAGTCTATCCATATATTTATCATGTTCATTATTATTACTGATCCATTATATTCTTTCTTTCTACTTACAGGGCAAAGAAGTTGCTGAATAAACAAGACCAAGTCTTATCATTTTCCTGTGTTGCATAAAATATGATTTTCATGGTGAAATGTTGAGCATTGATTAAAAACATGTAGACCTACATACACTTCCTTTGTGACTGTGGACTTATTACTTAGCAAACAGCTTTCTCATACCATAAAAATATTGTACTTAAAATAATGGAGCAATCTGGGATTCCAACAGCAAAAGTGGTGAGGCTGGAGAAATGTAACCACTCTCAAATTCTCAGACTGAGCTATGGATGCAAGGACTGCAAGTTTGTTCTTGCTTTATTGAATTCAATGTGGTTCATCCAGCCTCTGCATTTAAGCTGCTGAGTTAACTAGTACAACTGCCAAGGTCAGAGGTTACAAAACCATTCTAGTCATTCTATTTCTATGGTCATAACACCGTCATAGGACACCACAACACACATAAATTGGTCCTGCATGTAACATTTGATCTCTTAACAGACTAAAAGGTTACATCAACAGTTCTATCCACATGCCATTGACTAGATGTCCATTAGTACCTGTATCTTGTTGAAGTACTGCCCAGCCTCGAAGGGCACTATGTTGTAGGTGGAGATCCCAATAACAGGTTTCTCTGTATTGTTCTTGGCTCTGTGGAAGGCCAGAGCAGTCTCTCCTGGAAACACCTGTATGGTAACACAACATATACAATAAGATACCTGTATGGTAACACAACATAGACAATACCATACCTGTATGGTAACACAACACAGACACTAAGACACCTGTATGGTAACACAACATAGACATTAAGATACCTGTATGGTAACACAACATAGACACTAAGATACCTGTATGGTAACACAACATAGACACTAAGATACCTGTATGGTAACACAACACAGACACTAAGACACCTGTATGGTAACACAACATAGACATTAAGATACCTGTATGGTAACACAACATAGACACTAAGATACCTGTATGGTAACACAACATAGACACTAAGATACCTGTATGGTAACACAACATATACAATAAGATACCTGTATGATAACACAACACACAACATAGACAATAAAAAAAAACTGTATGGTAACACAACATAGACAATAAGATACCTGTATGGTAACACAACATAGACACTAAGACCTGTATGGTAACACAACATAGACAATAAGATACCTGTATGGTAACACAACATAGACACTAAGATACCTGTATGGTAACATAACATTTACATTACATTTACATTTTAGTCATTTAGCAGACGCTCTTATCCAGAGCGACTTACAGTTAGTGAATAAATATTTTTGTATACTGGCCCCCCGTGGGAATCGAACCCACAACCCTGGCGTTGCAAACGCCATGTTCTATCAACTGAGCTACATCCCTGACGGCCATTCCATCCCCTACCCTGGATGACGCTGGGCCAATTGTGCGCCGCCCATGAGTCTCCCGGTCGCGGCCGGCTGCGACAGAGCCTGGATTCGAACCAGGATCTCTAGTGGCACAGTTAGCACTGCGATGCAGTGCCTTAGACCACTGCGCCACTCAGGAGTAAACTAAGACACCTGTATGGTAACACAACATAGACACTAAGATACCTGTATGGTAACACAACATAGACACTAAGATACCTGTATGGTAACACAACATAGACACTAAGATACCTGTATGGTAACACAACATAGACAATAAGATACCTGTATGTTAACACAACATAGACACTAAGATACCTGTATGGTAACACAACATAGACACTAAGATACCTGTATGGTAACACAACATAGACAATAAGATACCTGTATGTTAACACAACACACAACATGATTTGATTCTGGACCAGTCAACCTCCGATATCCTCTGGAGCAGCAGGTTCCCTTTGGTTTTCTACTCTGATCCTGCACTCTGGCTCAATCATGGGATGGGGCAGCCTCTTCTCCCCGCAAATGTTTTGCAAAACCACCGTGGCTTAGATAACGGTGCAGGTCCTTTTGAGTGTCATCCTTGTATGCAGTGGAACCTAGGGCTCTATTCAATCTGTATTGCTGAAGCATTACAAATTGACCGATAGAAATTCAAAGGTAATTTCCAGTTGAGCCAACATATGCAGAGAACTATATATTCCAGAGAACTCGGATACGTAGCCACTCTGATAATAATAAGAGTATGTAAGAAATCTAGAGTGGTCTTGCCTTCTAATTATTGTTTTCCATTGACCTTGACCCCTACCCTAACCATGACCTTGACCCCTATCCTAAACCCTAACCCTGACCTTGACCCCTACCCTTGCCCTGACCTTAAAGGGATACTTCAGGATTTTGGCTATGAAGCCCTTTATATATTTCCCCAGAGTCAGATGACTCATGGATACCATTTATATGTCTCTGCATCCAGTATAAAGGAAGTTAGAGTTTCGCAAGCCAATGCTAACTATCGTTAGCGCAATGACTGGAAGTCTATGGTATCTACAAGCATGCAATTTATTGCAAATCTCCAAACAACTGTAGTATAACTATTCTCCAATAGAGGGCACTAAACGCCAAGGTTAGAAGAAGATACATGAGGGGCCTTTTTTTGTTTTTTAAGTTTCTGGAGGTGCCTGAAGGAGATCCTGGAGGGGAATTGGAGGAGACTAAAGCATTGGGGAATCGGAGGAGCCTAAAGCATTGGGGAATCGGAGGAGCCTAAAGCATTGCCAAAACAAACAGTTAATAATAACCACAGTTAACCTCTCCATCCCGACCGTCTGTGAGTCAGCATGTAGTGAGGGCTTTCTCTGACAGTTGGTTGGCTAGCATATTTATAGACAACATATGTGAGTATTTTAGGAAACAGGGATCACGGCTGTACTCAGCAAGGGCTTCCCCTGGGCTGGCTGGCAGGAAGTATTTATGGACTACCATGGTGTGTGTGTATGTGTGTGCTCTTTATGAAACAGGCAGGGGATCACCGCAGTAAAAATGTTTAGATCTTAATTAGCATGATCAATGCAACGTTGTTATAATAATTATAATAATTTATTAATAATAATAATTTATTAAACTTCTATAGCGCTTTTCATAACATAAATAGGCTAGGTCAACCAATGCATCATCATGAGTAGCTTAGCTATAGATAGCTAGGTCAACCAATACATCATCATGTGTAGCTTTGCTATAGCTAGCTAGGTCAACCAATACATCATCATGAGTAGCTTAGCTATAGCTAGCTAGGTCAACCGATACATCATCATGAGTAGCTTAGCTATAGCTGGCTAGGTCAACCAATACATCATCATGAGTAGCTTAGCTATAGCTAGCTAGGTCAACCAATACATCATCATGTGTAGCTTAGCTATAGCTAGCTAGGTCAACCAATACATCATCATGAGTAGCTTAGCTATATCTAGCTAGGTCAACCAATACATCATCATGTGTAGCTTAGCTATAGCTAGCTAGGTCAACCAATAGATGCCAAGTCTTTGAGTGCATGCATCCTTCAAAGATGGAGAGGGACAGTTCTTGGCTTGATCAGAGGAAGGGGGTCAGGGAGATGGTTGATGAAGATGGATTATAGTGACGATCTTGTGGAGGGCTACTCTGGGAACCAGCCTTTGTCGTGTAGCCACTGGAATTCTCCTCCTTCACAATGTGTAGCACCCACTTGGGTGATTCCTCAGCAGCTCTGGGTGCCAGAAAGCTCTCCACATATACAGTTCAGAGTAGTAGCCAGTCATCCTCACTGAACCCTCTGCCTCAGCACTGCATTCCTACTGGATCTCCTATTCCTCTCAAGCTTCAGGTGACTCCTCAAATGTCCAGGAACCAGCAGCCAGGTGAAACAAGAAGCTGGTACTGTTTCCTGCATCATTCAAACAAAAACAAAAGCCAGCTAGCTAGCTAGCCCTCCATGCCATTTACCTGCCAGACAATCTGCAAATCTGTGGGTGAAAACCACCAGATATATGCAATATAAACTAAATGTTACCAAAAACAAAACAGGTGATAAAAAACAACAATAAAAACCCTTGAACATATCTAAATATGTACATATTTATAGAGCTCGTACCATTATGCAATTAAAAGAGAACATGTATATTTGATGATATGCATATAATATGTCACAAGCAATAACAAGCCTATACCCGTTTAGAAAAAAAGCATTTCATGTATTCGGTATTGTTACACTGATCCACATTTACCAGAGGGTTCAAATTGCAATGAGTTGGAGGCTGGATAGCTTTGTCAGCATTGGCCTACCAAACTCATAACAGAGGCTTCACACTTTTATTACAAGGCTATACATACGTAGTGGGGGTACATGACAGGTATTTGACAGTAAGGATCTTCAACAGATTAATTTTTTGATGATGTACTGTACAATAAACTTAAATGTTGTATAGACCTCTTATCTTTTTCCGTAAAAAGCGCATGGATGTGTGTGAAATGGATAAGCAAAAACTTGGGATTTTGTCATATGTGAAAACGTGTCTCTTGAATGTTGTCTAACGTTAGTAGCTAGTGGCGTAGTTAAGGAAGCATCATGCAATAACTAAAGTAAACCTTGCATTTGGATGTTTAAATTATCCTCCGGTGGTCAAGGTGATCTATTTTAAGAAATGCCATTGGTTGGTGGATA
The DNA here is from genome assembly GCF_964263955.1 of Coregonus lavaretus. NCBI lineage: Eukaryota > Metazoa > Chordata > Actinopteri > Salmoniformes > Salmonidae > Coregonus > Coregonus lavaretus. The sequence continues at coordinate 1,295,027 of NW_028157882.1, read as the reverse complement.
TAAAGTCTAAGATCTTTGATAGGCTGATGCGGAATTTGTTACAGGAAGTAATCGCCAGCCAGCTAGTCAGGTTAGCTTAGGGCTAAATGGGCCAGGTTATCTGATGGGGACAGCTATACATGAAACATTGTATCATGTACAACTGTATCACGTGCAACTTCGTCAACGATTTTAATTGGCTGATGCGCATTTTGAGACAAAGAAGTTGAAACAAACTTTTTCTAATGTTCACAAGTATAGACCCTGTGTGATTCTGTAGCAGCTGATAAAGTCACTAGCTTTTTGTTTTGACTTCCTACAAGCCTATCTGGCTGGTGTTTACAGAACATTTGGCGCCGTCTGATTAGGGTATAAAGGGCCTGTCTCCAAGAGGATGGTGTTTACAGAATATTTGGTGATGTCTGATTAGGATATAAATGGCCTGTCTCCAAGAGGATGGTGTTTACAGAACATTTGGTGCTGTCTGATTAGGATATAAAGGGCCTGTCTCCAAGAGGATGGTGTTTACAGAACATTTGGTGCTGTCTGATTAGGATATAAATGGCCTGTCTCCAAGAGGATGGTGTTTACAGAACATTTGGTGCTGTCTGATTAGGATATAAAGGTCCTGTTTCCAAGAGGCAAGTTAGACATTTTCTCTACTTTTGTGTTTATCTTTATTATCTGAGATTAATGTGGATGCTACCACGATTTACGGATAATCGCAAATTAATCGTGAATTATAATTAGAGAAAGTTACAGAATAGGAATGTGACAAAGATACATTTTATTAAAATGTAAACTGCAATTTGTTTTCACGTAAAATAATAGTTATGAAGTGAATTCACAATTCAGATATGGTAGTGTGTATGACAACTACTAGGGGGCAATGCAGTTCAATCTACCGCAGTCCTGGCGACCTACCAGATGGCTCTCATTTTACAGCTGTCCCCCACCCACTCAGCAACAACGTTTTAGGTTCTCTGTTGTGTGTCTCTCCTCCATCTTCTCAGTACTTCATGTACCACTACTCATCAGTGTGATGGCTCTTTGCAGTGATGTATGACAGCGTGTTTATAGATGTCCAACAATCTGTTGTTAACGCCATGTACGGTGATCGAGAGCTTGTGCTTTGTACTTGCAGAGCAATCATTGTATAATTTCTCCATCAGGGCCGTCATGTTTTTTTCTACATGGCATCTTGTAGTCTGATTCATTTTAATTTCACGAATGTTCTGGGAACTTTCACAGAACCAATTTTACTGGTACATTCTGTTATTACATTACCTGAAAACCTAATGAGAACGTGGTGGTTGTTACAGATGTTGTGCACAACATTTGAGGTAATGTTAGGAGAAAATGTGTTATCAAAAACATTATTTGAATATTTTGGGGATGTTATCATCCTAATGTTAGATCAACCCTAATTAGAACTTAATGAGTATCCATTCAAATCTTACCTAAACATTATAATTATTTCAAAAAACATTCTCGGATCAGCTTTCTCCATTCAAATCTTACCTAAACATTAGAATTATTTCAAAAAACATTTGGGCAGTAGCCAACAATTTAGCAAATTAGAACTGAATTGATTGATCATTCAATTTATTTTACTGTATTTATCTTTTAATACATTCATCTCGGTTTTTATTTGAAGCATCTTTTTATCCTTTGCTTGTATGTAGAGAGAGAGAAAGAGAGAGACAGACATACATTGTCACTGACTGAATAATACCCCAGTAGGCAATATTTGGCTTAGTGAAGCCTGTTTCTAGTTGTATATATGTCAACAAACCAGAATCCAACCAGGTAAAGGTGATAAAATAAAGAGTAGTAAGACGTTACTAAGACGTCATCTGGCAAACAGTCAGAAAAATTGTGGGGATAAAGTCAGCAGGCTGAGGATTCATTAGCAGATCTCTGGTCAAAAAAGGTACATTGGATTATCTTTCTGTCCAGAAATTATTTAGCTGTACAAATGTTTTCTAAATTGTTCCATTATGTTACAAGATTTGCAGATATTACATTTATTTATTTGCACCAAAGAAAACAAGTGATAGACAACAATAAAAAATACAAATATAAAACGGTGTGCAGGTTGGAAGCCCAAGGGCATATATAAAAACCACACCACAAAGTACAAAAATAAAAAAGGTTTGTTAAAACATAACAAAACCTACTAATTATAAATGTAAAAATGAATTGATCAGTAATCATGTAAAAAATAATATATATATTGTTTTGTTTAAATGTGTGTGCATGTGAGTGTGTGAGAGTTAGGCTATATGGAGGAGATTACTGAGGAGTTTGGTTCATCAGGCTGACCCCCAGTCTTCATGGAGGAGATTACTGAGTAGTTTGGTTCATCAGGCTGACCCCCAGTCTTCATGGAGGAGATTACTGAGTAGTTTGGTTCATCAGGCTGACCCCCAGTCTTCATGGAGGAGATTACTGAGTAGTTTGGTTCATCAGGCTGACCCCCAGTCTTCATGGAGGAGATTACTGAGTAGTTTGGTTCATCAGGCTGACCCCCAGTCTTCATGGAGGAGATTACTGAGTAGTTTGGTTCATCAGGCTGACCCCCAGTCTTCATAGAGGAGATTACTGAGTAGTTTGGTTCATCAGGCTGACCCCCAGTCTTCATGGAGGAGATTACTGAGTAGTTTGGTTCATCAGGCTGACCCCCAGTCTTCATGGAGGAGATTACTGAGTAGTTTGGTTCATCAGGCTGACCCCCAGTCTTCATGGAGGAGATTACTGAGTAGTTTGGTTCATCAGGCTGACCCCCAGTCTTCATGGAGGAGATTACTGAGTAGTTTGGTTCATCAGGCTGACCCCCAGTCTTCATTTTGACAATGTGAAGATAACAATTCCAGAGTATGGTACCTCTGTATCTGATAGAGAATTGACTATGTGAGGTCCGGCAGTGGAGAGGGTGAAGGTTATCGCAGTGTCTTGTGTTATATAGATGGATTTCAGAATTAACCTGGAAGAATCCATTAAAGGGTTTAGGTAAACTGACTGGGAGGTATGAGTATTTGTAGATGAAAGTGCATAATTGGCGTACATTAATGTCGTAAATAGAAAATATATTGAGTTTCTTAAACAAAGGTACAGATGGAGCCAGGTAATTAGAGGAGGTGTCTAGTCTTGCAAATGTATCTTGTATGATGAGTAATTTCTGTAGGTAGGAGGCATATGTACTGGCCCAGACAATATTACAGTAAATGAGATATGGGTAAATGAAGCTATAGTATAGAGTTAGGAAGAAAGTCTGATGAACCAAACCACTAATCTTTCTGATGATACCAACAGATTTCATCACTTTGTTGCTGACAAATTGAATATGATCTTTCCAGGATAACTTTTCATCAATTAGAACTCTGAGGAATCTAGTGGATGTGACTTGTTCCATTTCATTCCCAACAATTGAGATTCTGGCTCTTTTTTTACAAAATATCTTATTCTTACTAGTGACTACAGTAAAGTTGGATTTTTTAAACATTTAAAGATAATTTGTTTATCTGGAACCATTCAGGAAATGTGGCCATGCCGGAGTTGGCTTCATTAATTAGTGAATCAAAATTATTGTGTGATAAAATCAAATTGGTATCATCAGCAAAGAGAATTGGAAGTAAGGTAGAAGACACAGCAGGAAGGTCATTGATATAGATTAGAAATAACAAAGGTTCAATTATCGAAAACTGTGGCATGCCACAGGATATCTTGGCCCTGGCAGATGCACAGCCTTTTGCATAAACAAAGCTAACTATTAACCCTCTAGAGTCTAAACCCTGTCTAAACCAGGGGAGATTAACCCTCTGGAGTCTAATCCCTGTCTAAACCAGGGGAGATTAACCCTCTAGAGTCTAAGCCCTGTCTAAACCGGGGAGGAGGTTCTAAACTAACAATTAAATTGTTTTAAAATGATCATACCAAGGATGATTTAGCTGTTTGATTTTGAATTTTAAGACCACTTAAAGTATCCAAAAAATATATAGAAAAATTATTGGATGAAACATTGAATTTGGCATTACTACTATTAGCCAATAGAAACGCATTGAATAACAGATTGACTACATGGAACAACAGATAGTCTCTCCCCCCCGTAATTCACATTAAGACCACAAGATGTCACCAAATTACTTTCCCAACACTTTACCAGGCTGCCACTGCTCTTTCTCAACAAAAGTTACCCCTTAGTACCCTTTTTATCCCCTTATTTTAGTTTAGTGCATTTCTCCATATATACTTCTATTGATATTTGTTTTACTGGTTCCGGGGACCTTCAGACGAGTGTTGTGGGGCTTGTGGGGCGTCCCAGAGCAAAACGGAGAACACAGCTGTCCAAAGAGGGGTCATATAAGTGTGTAGCCCAAAGCGTTCGGACGCTACAGACAGAAATTGGCAGAAGAGGCAATACCGATTTCAGACGAGTCTTGTGAGGCTTGTGGACGGAGAACGCCATCGTGTTCATGAGAGCAAGACGGAGAACGCCATCGTGTTCGTGAGAGCAAGACGGAGAACGCCATCGTGTTCGTGAGAGCAAGACGGAGAACGCCATCGTGTTCGTGAGAGCAAGACGGAGAACGCCATCGTGTTCGTGAGAGTCTCATCTTTCAATAGGGTGCTCACAATACCAAACCGTTCGGACACTACAGACGTTTTTGTGAGAAGACAGATTTTCGGGATGTCTCATAGTCTGACAAACACCGCTCTAGCTCTGCCACTTTTCACGGCAGATGCGGAAGGGCGATATCGACCGATGCGTTGGATTGAGACATGCAGCCCATGCAAAAAAACAAACAGATAAAGTATCTATAGCTTAAACTGACGGATTTTTATGTGGATTTTTTTATTATGTTAGATTTCCGCAGGGCCGTAGGCTAAGGGTTAATGTTTTGTTTTTCAGTGCAAAATGTTTAAAATATGTTTTTGTTGCGTGCCCACCTCATGGGCCTTGCTATTTATTGCAAATCTCCAAACAACATTTAGTATAACTATTCCCCAATAGAGGGCACTAAACGCCTAGGCTAGAAGACGCTACACAAGGGGGCTTTTTTTGCCTGCCACTGCAAATGTTAGTGCAGGTGCCTGAAAGAGATCCTGGCGGGGAATCGGAGGAGCCTAAAGCATTGGGGAATCGGAGGAGCCTAAATCATTGGGGAATCGGAGGAGCCTAAATCATTGCCAAAACAAACAGTTAATAATAACCACAGTTAACCTCTCCACCCTGACCGTCTGTGAGTCAGCATGTAGTTAGGGCTTTCCCTGACCGTTGGTTGGCTAGCATATGTATAGACAACGGGTGCTTTAGGAAACGGGGGGTCACGGCTGTACTCAGCAAGGGCTTCCCCTGGGCTGGCAGGGAGTAAGTATTTATGGACTACCGTGTGTGTGTGTGTGTGTGTGTGTGTGTGTGTGTGTGTGTGTGTGTGTGTGTGTGTGTGTGTGTGTGTGTGTGTGTGTGTGTGTGTGTGTGTGTGCGTGCTCTTCAGGAAACAGGCAGGGGATCACCGCAGTAGATACGTGTGTATGTAGAAGGAAAACACAATGGAAAATCTTTCAAAATGTTTATATCTTAAGTGTATGATTATTTTCATTTAACTGTGTCTTATGCCTGCCAGAAATGATTGCCCTTCAGGGCTGAATGACCTTTATTACATTGCATTGAATTGACTGTTTGTAATTTATGTTACATAATAACATTATAATTTATAATGCCATGATGTCATACTCGTTTAGGCTTTTCGTCTAGTATGAATTCGCTGCACACTATTGAGGATGATAATCGTATTTTTCAGACTCAAAATATTGGCACATTGAACCATGTCACAGACTGTAGTTTACAAACTCTGTGGATGGTGCTAAAACAATGATGTGACATCTATTCTGGCATCTTTATGCACTTTCCCCATAGCCTTCATTAGATCATGATTTCTCAGTATGGAAGAGCCTAGTATGTTGGTATTTCATACTTAATGCATGTTGTAAATAGAATATACTGGTAGTATGGTAAGTACATAGTATATCCAGTGAGTGTACAAAACATTAGGAACACCTGCTATTTCCACGACATAGACTGACCAGGTGAATCCAGGTGAAAGCTATGATCCCTTATTCATGTCACTTGTTAAATCCACTTCAATCAGTGTAGATGAAGGGGAGGAGACAGGTTAAAGAAGGATTTTTAAGCCTTGACAATTGAGACATGGATTTTGTATGTGTGCATTCAGAGGGTGAATGGGCAAGACAGGACACCGCCTCCACTGGCCCCTAGGGATGGGATGTGGATCATAGTAGTATGCTGAATAACTGGCCCTGCCTCCACTGGCCCCTAGGGATGGGATGTGGATCATAGTAGTATGCTGAATAACTGGCCCTGCCTCCACTGGCCCCTAGGGATGGGATGTGGATCATAGTAGTATGCTGAATAACTGGCCTTGCCTCCACTGGCCCCTAGGGATGGGATGTGGATCATAGTAGTATGCTGAATAACTGGCCCTGCCTCCACTGGCCCCTAGGGATGGGATGTGGATCATAGTAGTATGCTGAATAACTGGCCCTGCCTCCACTGGCCCCTAGGGATGGGATGTGGATCATAGTAGTATGCTGAATAACTGTGGCCTACCACTATTTTTACCTACTACATAACATAATACAATTGCTCAGAGAAATACAAAATAAAATAAAAAAATACTCAATACTCCCCCACCTAAAATGTCCTGGTACTTGGTAGAGTTCATGATGCCATTGACCTTAACAAAGGCCCCAGGATCTGTGGAAGCCAAGTATCCCCATAACATCAAAGATCCACCACCATATTTTAAAGTATCCTTCTTTCGACGCCAAAACCCACCACCACTGGTCTATGAAAGGCTTTTTTCTGGCAACCCTTCCAAAGAGCCTATTGGTATGGGAGTTGTGTCTAATTATAGATTTAGAGACTTGGTGACCCGAAGATGCGACCAAGTTCTGTTATTCTCCATCTTTGGCCTTTGGATATTTCTTTGCTTCCCGAACCATCTTCCTCACTGTGTGTAGGGATAAGATTCACTTGTGCAACATAATATTTTTTATTAATCGTGCTGTCAATGTTCACTTGAACCAAGTGTAAAGGACGTGATGCTGCTTGCTTAGCGATCACCGCTTCCTCCTGATTCGGCACATACCAAGGCTCAAACCCAGGACAAACACATATGACCAATCATTTTGACACCCATCTTTTCCTCTTTATTAATTATGAAATTATGAAAAATATTAATAACATTCCACCCCAGGAACTCCTCTATCTCACATATGACCACCCTCCTCAAGCGTCTTACCCAGTCGCACCACAGATCCCCATCTGCTAAACAAGCAATAACAAGTCTCTACCCGTTTAGGAAAAAAGCATTTTAATGTATTCGGTTATGTTACACTTATCCAGATTTTACCACTGGGTTCAAATTGCAATGAGTTAAATGCTAGATAGCTTTGTCAGCATAGCAGAGGCTTCACACTTTTATGAGAAGGCTATAAATATAATCTACAGTGGTGGGAGAGGTTGGAATGAAGGCCAAACACTCAGTCAAAACAGACTAGACACATGGAGTCAGAAGGCAGTTTCTGGAGCAGTGAACAGTTACATACTCTGTAAGCTTACATTAAGGTGCAGGTTTTGTGACATCTGTGGTTCTGAAACACAATGGCCACCCTCCATGCTGACTACATTGAAGACTCATGCCAGATCTCAGAAGGATTTGATTTTTATTAACGTATCAGCTAACTACATCATATGGTATAGCAATCTGATGTGGCACGCAAACATTGGTTGATGCAATGCAACCAATAAGAGACTCTGGAATCATGATCTGTATGACCTAAAGAGAAAGGTCCTGCCCCTGGGCCTTGCAGTGTGAGGGCAAGATGATCAGACTCATTGGTCCCACACTGATGTCATTTCAATGTTGTGATTTTGAACAGATTTAGAGTTCAACATGTAAATAGAAAGAGGGAAGTGGATTATGAATAGGTTCTGAAAGAGGAAGCATTAACTACTTGAGAAAGGAAGGTTAGCTAGAAAGTCACAGTCTGAATGCCACATTATTGTAGCTATTAGAAAGCTGTTGGTGTGATTCCTCAACTAGAACAAAAAAATACCATTGTTTTGGGGATTTTCACATCATTTAATCCATAGAAGGTTCCTTTGGAGGAAGGATTGTTGACATATATTTGACATTTGTTTCCTTTTTGGGGGAGGGGTTGAAATATTTTGTTTCACAAACACAAAAACAAAACGCCAACGATACAAAACATTCTCTAAGATGGTCAACATACGATTTCCAAATTCGTATCTTAAAGCAGAATTGATAAAATAATTACTTCAAGTCGGAACATTTGTGACATTTAACGGCCCTGTTAAAAATCAGGTATGTGGTTCTCGTTAACGGCTGAACGGAACATGACCAGAGGGGAGTGTGTTGTGTACCTCCATACAAGTTGATTTGCTAAGTTTAATTGAAATTGTTGTCATATTGGTTTAGATGTAATGGTAGAAAGACTTGAATTTAACATTGAACATTGATCAATGCCTAAGAAGCCGGTGGCCGCATACAAAATAACTGAGATGATTGCGATATTAAAGTTGAATGTTATTACGACTGTTTGACATATTATGACTTTTTGGTACATGGCCCTGTCTGTGGGACAATTTGCAGGAGTATAAAGCAGAGGCTCCTATCATCAGGTCTTCAGTCATCCCAGATATAACAGCTGCCATAGAGGTCAAGGCTATTACCAAAGCAGCAGTTCATTTTAAATGTTTTAAATGTTACCTTTATTTAACTAGGCAAGTCAGTTAAGAACAAATTCTTATTTACAATGACGGCCTACACCGGCCAAACCCGGACGACGCTAGGCCAATTGTGCGCCGCCCTATGGGACTCCCAATCACGGCCGGTTGTGATACAGCCTGGAATCGAACCAGGGGGTCTGTAGTGACAGGTCGACTGCCCTTGAAAACCAACTTCTCCTTTTTTTCTAAACGTCCTATGTGGCATGATATGAGTCAGAGACATTTACTCTAGTGTCAAAATGGACTACAAAGTGTAAATAGGATCATTTTGGTCATAAAAACTGAGTTTGGTAAGTGACTGAGTAACAACGGGTAAATGAAGGTTGGGTTAGGATTACAATTCATCCCCCGTTTGCATATTAACTAGGTGTGTGCAGATCTCATCATACTAGTATTAGTAATCATATCTGTTTTATCACACTTGATACTTGTAATCGGATTAACTAGTGATCGGAAAACCCGCAAGTGTGCTTTAAATGCTGGTAAAGCCTATACCTCACAGCGCATCTCAGAGCACGTCCTTTTGTTCCTTCACACACATTGTTCAAAGGTAAACGACCCCGAATGATGAAAATGTCCATGATTTACTTAATTAGTCCTATTCAATTATAAACTTAATAGGCTAAAAAAAAATGCCTAATGCTTGGCTGGCTACTACTGCCTGCATTTATTCCAGACACAGATTTAGAAGGTAGGCTAATTCGCCCCATATATTGTTTCACTTCGGAGGAGCAAAACCTTTCTCTCCCCACACTTATGCCACAACATTTGTACAATCAAAATAAACGTTATTTTATTTTCGAATGATCTGTTGCTCGGTAAACATGCCTGGGAGAGGACAGAGTTTGGGAAACCCTGTACAACGCCAAGTAGAAAGACCCCCCAAAAAACATAAAGACCAGGAAATAACTACATTGAACAACAATAACTAGCTACGGATTCTGACGAGTGACTGCGAGTGAGAGAAACAGAGCCGAGCGTGTGTCTGTCTGTGGGGAAATAAGAGCAGAGCGGCTTGTTCTAATCCAATCGTTGCAGCAGGCTCAACCGACACCCCGCCCATTTCTTTACAGACAGAAGAACTAGCCAATAGTTGTTGTGTGGTATTTGAGTTAAAGAGAGATACGTGCTGGCAGCGGCAAATTACTCATTTTTTCGATCATGTGTAATTACAAAAAATATATATCCATACCCGTTAAGATAGTCGTTTTGTCCGAGTACTCGGTACACCCATATTCTACAGTATTATGTGAAGGACGGTTTATTCCACATGAAACTGTTACACTTGAAAGTTATCAAAACACTTTTGTTTAGAATATCTACATAAATTCAGCAATTGCATGCTTCTCATATTCCTCTGTAGGCTACTCAGTACAGGAAGTGTGCCATCCTCCCGCATCTCAGATCTGCGTGTAGTTATGGTACTCTGCTCGCTGGACCCATGAAGCAAACTGTCATATCCTGGATGGAGTGTCATGTGCTCCACCCCTCTAGACATGAGAGCATCTTAAGCAAAACAACATCAGCTCACTCATCAACTTTCACCAGCTGACGTTGTTTAAGTGCCATGGCCACTACAGCACATCAGGGACTGTGGCTCAGGGAGCAAGGAGACGCTTCCTGGGATCTGTCTGTTGATGAGCTGGAAGCGTTCATTTCAAGCCTGCATGGTAATTTCAATGCTGTATGTCGGTGTATAAGGACAGTTTCTGGTCAGACATGTATGGGATACCTTTCTTTGGAGAAACCATGGCATGGGATTGCTTCAGACAGATCCTGCGTTACCTCCGTTTTGATGACAAAGAAACGACAACGCGATGCCTGGAAACAGACACATTCGCTATGGTATCCGACATATAAATAATTGACTATTTTTGACTGCTGTCATATCGACACTTATATTCATTATAATGCCATTATTGCTTTTGTGCTGATTTTCACTATTTATTATTAATCAAGCGCATATAATCATGTTTTCATCAGTAGCCTTCAGTTCATAGTTGTAACAAAGGCACTCCACAAATAAAATAGATTGAACATTTGAATTTGTGTTTTTTGTTTTTACTAACATACTAATGAAAATGCTATTGTGTTATTTGAAAATATATATTTTTCCAATTCTAATGTTACCTTCATAAACAACCAAATTATAATTTTTGAGATAGTATATCTGAAATTTATTAATTATTCTGGGGGGGGCCCAACAGTCCCTCGAGGCCCAACGGTTCTAGCGTTAAACTAGAATAGACTAAATAGAGGCTATTACCAAAGCAGCAGTTATTTACATTTTAGTCATTTAGCATGGCGACTTACAGATTCCCCCATGGGAATCAAACCCACAACCCTGGCGTTGCAAACGCCATGCTCTACCAACTGAGCTACATCCCTGCCAGCCATTCCCTCTCCTACCCTGGACAACGCTGGGCCAATTGTGCGCAGCCCCATGGGTCTCCCGGTCATGGCTGGATTCGAACCAGGATCTCTAGTGGCACAGCGATGCAGTGCCTTAGACCACTGCGCCACTCGGGAGGCTATACTGGACAACCTTCTATTCAACACCTTGTATTCAACTCATTCACAGGCAGACAGGAACACTTTCATTTTTTCAAATCAGTCTTCCAATAGTGCGACTGGATGTGAAGGGTTTCCCTTATAAACATTGATCATTGGTGTGCTTGGCTAGGACGAGTCCCCTGCTCCCCCAGAGACGCTTGTGTTCCAACAGCTGCAGCTGAAGAGAGGGTGTGGGATTCCCAGTTTTATTGATGTTCTCTGTAATGGACTTTACTTTTCTTGTCCTTGGCTGTGTCTTCCTGCAATCTCTGTTGTGTTTACAATTGAAAGTCTAAAAAATTAAGATGTCCAAAAAGAAGCTGGTATTTGACTGGTCCGTTTAATAATGGCTATAACAGGTATACGTCTGTTTCATATATGGTCATATCCTCTGGTGCACAGCTCAAATGGCAGCATATCTGCCAATATAGCAAAACCAAATTACCTTAGATATGTTGCTGTGGAAGCTGGATGTATTTCTGACACACCCGTTTCTGAACATGGCCATATTGGGATTGGAAATGATCTGTTGCTTTGGTTCGCTTCTTGTAACTCTGACGTCGACTGTATGGGATCAAATTGGAGTTTCAAGAACAGTTCAGCAGATGTGGTTTGATACCATCTCTATGACGGAGGGTCATAAAGCAATCCCAAACGACTTCAGGCTGCATGTATTTCTGACACCTAGTTTCGGATCATGGTTGGAGAAGGTCACTGACATGGTAATAATTTGGACTTCTTATTTGTCTTAAGATCTGTAAAGCTTGCTGAAAAACACAACAGCTCCCCATTTGATCCAAGTGTTTATCCTTGTAAATGTATTAGATTAATATTACATTTAGCCCTCCATTAACTTCACACTGCATGCTGAAAGGTGAAGACCTCATACCTATACTATGGACCACAGAGAGATCCGATACAGGCCAGCACATTATTCTGACCTTATGAGTCGACCATGAGGTCCTCATATTGCTGACACCGTAATAGATTTACAGCAAGATATGTGACCTGGAAAATAAGATCTGAATTAACCGAGCCAAGATTGGTTGTTTTGTGGATCCATGCAACAGCATGTGACATTTCATATCTAGATTTTAATTTTTGTTGGATTTGACATTTTAATGGATGAATCATGTAAAAAAAAATGCTGAAGTGAGCCAAAGCTCTGGGGTGTCTCAGGCAAATTACTGTCTGTGGTCATAAAACTACTATGTGAGCACAGACTGAGTTGTTTTTACAGAACAAAATATATTGGATCAAGTCACTATTTGATCCCTGCAAGGCCCTGCTAAAATACTTCAAATATGTACAAAACAGTTTTATAATGCCAGTTTACTCAAGGTCTTAATGACATCTGACAGTTAATAACATTATATCAGGGTCCTGAAACTCTTGTTCTGGACAGCCCATCTGTCACGGTTTCGGCCGAGGCGGCTTCTCCTCCTTGTTCGGGCAGGTTTCGCCGGTCGTCGTCTCCGGAGTTCTAGCTGCCACCGCTCGATGTTTCTTGTTTGTTTGGTTTTGTCTGTTAGTCACACCTGTTTTGTGTTAGGTCTTAATTAGCACCCTATTTAGTTTCCTTGTTGTTAGGTTTGTGTTGTGTGTGATTGTTCGTGTCGTGGTTGCGCTACCCGTTTCGGTACGCTTATTTTCATGAGCTTCCTCCTTGTTGTGTGAGGAGAATTTACGCACCTGTGTGTGCGCTTGTATATACGCCTGTGTGCGTCTTTTGCCTCCGGGCTGTTTTGGATTACTTTTCGTGCTCAGTAAAGTTTTGTTGGACTTACCCTCTGCTGCCTGCGCCTGATTCCACACCACACCCATTCACAGCACCGTGACAGAATCACACACCATTAGATGGAATCAGCAGGAGCACCCGTCGACCCCATGGAGGAGCGTCTCCTTGGACACGAGCACCGGATCAACCGTATCGGCCACGCCTTGGAGGGCGTCATGGACACCCTTCGTCGATGGGAGACCAGCGGGGTTCCCATAGCCCCACCTATCGCACCATCACCTTCACCACCGGATTACCAGCCCGTCCATCGACCGGAACCCAGTGGGATTCGGCTCTCGCTCCCGAGGGCGTACGACGGCACCGCTGCCGGGTGTCAGGGGTTCCTCCTACAAGTGGAGCTCTACATTGCCACCATACACCCGGCGCCCTCGGGATACGAGAGCGTTTCCGCCCTCATCTCCTGTCTCACCGGCAAGGCGTTGGAGTGGGCCAACGCCGAGTGGAGGGGAATAGACGCCGCCACCGTCACCTATGCGGAGTTCTCCCGTCGCTTCCGTGCGGTCTTCGACCATCCACCAGAGGGGAGAGCGGCGGGGGAATGTCTATTCCACCTCCGACAGGAGATGAGGAGCGCTCAGGCATTCGCGCTGGAGTTCCGGACTCTAGCGGCTGATGCGGGGTGGAATGAGAGGGCCCTCATAGACCACTTTCGATGTAGCCTTCGGGAGGACGTCCGCAGGGAGTTGGCCTGCAGGGACAGTACACTAACATTTGACCAGCTGGTGGACATGGCCATTCGACTGGACAACCTGCTGGCGACCCGCGGACGTCCCAGGTGGGGGCCCCCCATTCCACCCTCCAGCGCCTCCGAGCAGTGTCCGATGGAGCTTGGAGGTGCTGGCGCTAGAGGGAGAAGAGGTAGGAGCCCGAGGGGGGCAGTCTCCTGCACCAAGTGTGGGCGCGGAGGGCACACCGCGGCTAGGTGCTGGGGAGGGTCCCCTGGTGAGGGAGAGAGCAGGTCATACAGTGGGGAGCCCACCCAGGTGAGTAGGCGCCCTACTTACCCAGAGCTTTCTGTCGTTCACATTACCTTACCTGTTTGTTTCCCACAGGTTGCACCTCGGTCCCAGCATAAGGCGCTAGTCGATTCAGGCGCAGCTGGGAATTTTGTAGACCGGAGATTCTGTGTTAAGTTAGGGATTCCCCTTCTTCCAGTCGAAAAACCCTTTCCTGTACATGCCCTAGATAGTCGTCCGTTAGGATCTGGGTTGATTGGGGAGGTCACAGCGCCACTTAGGATGATGACGCAGGGGGGTCATGAGGAGACGATACAACTCTATCTTATCGACTCTCCTGCGTATCCGGTGGTGCTGGGGCTTCCCTGGTTGATGACCCATGATCCTACTATTTCGTGGCGAGAGAAAGCTCTTAAAGGGTGGTCTGCTCAGTGTGAGGGGTTATGTCTGGGTGTTTCCGTAGGGGCGACCTCGGTGGAGAGTCCGAACCAGATGCCAGCACTGCACATTCCTCCTGAGTATGAGGATTTGGCGCTCGTGTTCAGTAAGACCAGAGCGGCACAGTTGCCACCTCATAGACAGGGGGATTGTGCGATAGACCTCCAGACAGGAGCAGCGCTTCCGCGGAGCCATGTGTATCCTTTGTCACAGGAGGAGAAAAGGGCAATGGAGACTTACATTGCCGAGTCTCTGGGACAGGGATACATACGGGCCTCCACTTCTCCCGCGTCCTCAAGCTTCTTTTTTGTGAAGAAAAAGGATGGAGGTTTGCGTCCGTGTATCGATTACCGCGGTCTCAATCAGGTGACGGTGAAGTACAGCTATCCACTTCCTCTGATTGGGACCATGACGGAGTCCTTACACGGGGCAAGGTTCTTCACAAAATTGGATCTCAGGAGCGCATATAACTTGGTGCGCATTAGGGAGGGCGATGAGTGGAAGACAGCATTTAGTACTACATCCGGCCATTACGAGTATCTCGTCATGCCATATGGGTTAATGAATGCTCCATCAGTCTTCCAATCGTTTGTAGACGAACTTTTCCGGGACATGCAGGCGCAGGGAGTAGTGGTGTACATAGATGATATTCTTGTGTACAGTGCTACTCGGGCCGAGCATGTAGCCCTGGTGCGCAGGGTATTGAGGAGACTGTTGGAGCATGACCTGTATGTCAAAGCTGAGAAATGTCTGTTCTTCCAGGAGTCAGTTTCCTTTTTGGGTTACCAGTTGTCTACGTCAGGGGTGAGAATGGAGGTGGACCGAGTGTCCGCCGTGCGTAATTGGCAAACCCCAACTACGGTTAAAGAGGTGCAGCGGTTCTTGGGTTTTGCGAATTACTACCGGAGGTTTATCCGGGGTTTTGGACAGGTGGCAGCTCCCATAACGTCTCTTCTGAAGGGGGGTCCAGTGCGCTTGCAGTGGTCAGCTGAGGCGGACAGGGCCTTTGGGAGACTGAAGGACCTGTTTACCTCGGCCCCGGTGTTGGCGCACCCGGATCCCACTTTATCCTTCCAAGTTGAGGTGGACGCGTCTGAGGCCGGTATCGGGGCAGTTCTTTCTCAACGATCCGGTACACCACCTAAGCTCCGCCCCTGTGCTTTTTATTCTAAGAAGCTCAGTCCGGCGGAGCGGAATTATGACGTAGGGGACAGGGAGCTGTTAGCCGTAGTACAGGCCCTAAAGGTGTGGAGGCATTGGCTTGAGGGGGCTCAGCACCCTTTCCTCATTCTGACCGACCATTGTAACCTGGAGTACATTCGGGCAGCTAGGAGACTGAATCCTCGCCAGGCTCGATGGACTATGTTTCTCGCCCGGTTTGTGTTCAAGATCACTTACATCCCTGGGTCCCAGAACGGGAAGGCAGATGCTCTGTCCCGTCGGTATGACACGGAGGAGAGGTGCGTGGAGTCCATTCCCATACTACCGGAGTCTTGTCTGGTGGCACCGGTGGTGTGGGAGGTCGATGCGGAGATCGAGCGGGCGTTACGCACCGAGCCTAGTCCTCCACAGTGTCCGGTGGGTCGGGTGTACGTCCCGCTCGAGGTCCGGGATCGGCTGATTTATTGGGCTCACACGTCCCCCTCCTCTGGACATCCGGGTATTGGCCGGACGGTGCACTGCCTTAGTACGAAGTACTGGTGGCCAACGTTAGCCAGGGATGTGAGGGTTTATGTCTCCTCCTGCTCAGTATGTGCCCAGTGTAAGGCGCCCAGACACTTGCCCAGGGGTAAATTACAGCCCCTGCCCGTTCCACAACGACCCTGGTCTCACCTCTCGGTGGATTTTGTTACCGATCTTCCCTCCTCCCAGGGGAATACCACCATCCTGGTCGTTGTGGATCGGTTCTCGAAGGCCTGTCGTCTCCTTCCCATGCCGGGTCTTCCTACGGCCCTACAGACCGCTGAGGCTCTATTTACTCACGTCTTCCGGCATTACGGGTTGCCCGAGGATATAGTGTCCGATCGAGGCCCCCAGTTTACCTCTAGAGTCTGGAGAGCATTTATGGAACGTTTGGGGGTCTCGGTGAGCCTTACCTCGGGTTACCACCCGGAGAGTAATGGGCAGGTTGAACGAGTCAACCAGGATGTGGGTAGGTTTCTGAGGTCATATTGTCAGGGCCGGCCGGAGGAGTGGGCGAGATATGTGCCCTGGGCCGAGATGGCACAGAACTCTCTCCGCCACTCCTCCACCCAACTAACCCCTTTTCAGTGTGTATTAGGGTACCAGCCGGTTCTGGCACCATGGCATGAGAGCCAGATCGAGGCCCCCGCTGTGGATGAGTGGGTGCGGCGCTCGGAGGAGACGTGGGACGCTGCACACGTCCATCTGCAGCGTGCCATACGTCGACAGAAGACGAGCGCCGACCTACATCGCAGTGAGGGGCCAGTGTACGCACCTGGAGATCGAGTCTGGCTCTCAACCAGAAACCTGCCCCTCCGCCTGCCCTGCCGGAAGCTGGGTCGGCGGTTTGTGGGGCCTTTTAAAGTCCTGAGGAGATTGAACGAGGTGAGTTACAGGTTAGAACTACCTATTGATTACAAGAAGATTAACCCCTCGTTCCATGTGTCTCTCCTCAGGCCGGTGGTAGCTGGTCCACTCCAGGACTTTGAGATTGAGGAGACTCCTCCGCCCCCGTTGGACATCGAGGGGGCTCCGGCGTACACGGTTCGGACCATCCTGGATTCGAGATGCCGGATGGGGGGTCTCCAATATCTCGTGGAGTGGGAGGGGTACGGTCCGGAGGAGCGGTGCTGGGTGCCAAGGAGGGACATTCTGGATCCGTCCCTGATGACCGAATTCCATCGTGGTCATCCTGCACGCCCTGCGCCGCGTCCCCCTGGTCGTCCCCGAGGCCGGAGGCGGGGGGGGTACTGTCAAGGGGGGGGTACTGTCACGGTTTCGGCCGAGGCGGCTCCTCCTCCTTGTTCGGGCAGGTTTCGCCGGTCGTCGTCTCCGGAGTTCTAGCTGCCACCGCTCGATGTTTCTTGTTTGTTTGGTTTTGTCTGTTAGTCACACCTGTTTTGTGTTAGGTCTTAATTAGCACCCTATTTAGTTTCCTTGTTGTTAGGTTTGTGTTGTGTGTGATTGTTCGTGTCGTGGTTGCGCTACCCGTTTCGGTACGCTTATTTTCATGAGCTTCCTCCTTGTTGTGTGAGGAGAATTTACGCACCTGTGTGTGCGCTTGTATATACGCCTGTGTGCGTCTTTTGCCTCCGGGCTGTTTTGGATTACTTTTCGTGCTCAGTAAAGTCTTGTTGGACTTACCCTCTGCTGCCTGCGCCTGATTCCACACCATACCCATTCACAGCACCGTGACACCATCCACATGGTTTGCAGGCTCTTGTTCCACCACAGCAGATTCAGCTAGATCAACTTGTTGTGAAGGGTCATGCCACTCCTACAGGATTCCCAATTGCTCCTAATTAACCTAGGCCACGCCCCTTCCCTAGATCAGAGAGGAAAAGGCGAAGTGAGAGGTTTTACTCTTCTCAAAATCTGTCCACAAAAAAAAAGCCCACGAAGTGAGGAATTTTTTGTATGGAGGTCAATGAGAGAGTGTCTCAGTTTGAAGTTGTAATGTCACGTGCACAAGTACAGTGAAATGCCTTTCTTGCACGCTCTAAACACAACAATACAGTCATCAATATAAAAATAAGAAATAAGAACACGAGAAAGTAAGAAATCATAATATATACAGGGTCAGTAAGTTCCAGGACCATATTTACAATGTGCAGGGATACTGGAGTGATAGAGGTAGATATGTATAAGGGTAAGGTGACTAGGCATCACGATACAGTATATGATAAAACAGAGTAGCAGCAGCGTATATATGAGGATTGTATGTGAGCGGGTGTGCGTGTGTGTAGAGTCAGTATAAATGTATGTGCATATTATGTGTAAGCAAATTATGTAGTGAGTGTTTGTGTGTGTGTGCCTGTGCATAAAGACAGTGCAAAAAATAAAAATAAAATACAAGGGTCAACTCAGAATACAAGGGTCAACTGGTATTTAGCAGTCTTATGGTTTGGGGATAGAAGCTGTTCAGGAGCCTGTTGGTGTCAGACTTGATGCACCGGTACCGCTTGTCATTGGGAAACAGAGAGAAAAGTCTATGGCTTGGGTGGCTGGAGTCTTTAACGATTTTCCGGGCCTTCCTTTCACACCGCCTGATATAGAGGTCCTGGATGGCAGGGAGCTCGGTGCCAGTGATGTACTGGGCTGTCCGCACCACCCTCTGTAGCGCCATGTGATAGAGGGCGGTGCTGTTGCCATACCAAGCAGTGATGCAACCAGTCAAGATGCTCTCAATGGTACAGCTGTATAACTTTTGTAGGATTTGAGGGCCCATGCCAAACCATTGCCTACCCTCATCACCTGGGGTCGGCCCGTCAGGAAGTACAGGATCCAGTTGCAGGGGGAGGTGTTCAGTCCCAGGGTCCTAAGCTTGGTGATGAGTTTGGATTGGACAATGGTGTTGAACGCTGAGCTAAAGTAAATGAACAGCATTCTCACATAGGTAAAGTGCATTCAGAAAGTATTCAGACTCCTTCCCTTTTCCCACATTCTGTTATGTTACAGCCTTATTCTAAAATGAATTAAATTACATTTTTTCCTCATCAGTCTACACACAATACCCCATAATAACAAAGCAAAAAAAGGTTTATAGAAATTGTTGCACATTTATTACAATTAAAAACAGAAATACCTTATTTACATAAGTATTCAGACCCTTTGCTATGAGACTCGAAATTGAGCTCAGGTATATCCTGTTTCCATTGATCATCCTTGAGATGTTTCTACAACTTGATTGGAGTCCACCTGTGGTAAATTCAATTGATTGGACATGATTTGGAAAGACACACACCTGTCTATATAAGGTCCCACAGTTGACAGTGCATGTCAGAGCAAAACCCAAGCCATGGCGTTGAAGGAATTGTCCGTAGAGCTCCAAGACAGGATTGTGTCGAGGCACAGATCTGGGGAAAGGTACCAAAAAAGTTATGCAGCATTGAAGATCCCCAAGAACACAGTGGCCTCCATCATTCTTAAATGGAAGAAGTTTGGAACCACCAAGACTCTTCCTAGAGCTGCTGCCCGGCCAAACTGAGCAATCGGGGGAGAAGGGCCTTGGTCAGGGAGGTGACCAAGAACCTGATGGTCACTCTGACAGAGCTCCAGAGTTCCTCTGTGGAGATGGGAGAACCTTCCAGAAGGACAACCATCTCTGCAGCACTCCACCAATCAGGCCTTTATGGTAGAGTGGCCAGACGGAAGCCACTCCTCAGTAAAAGGCACATGACAGCCCGCTTGGAGTTTGCCAAAAGGAACCTAAAGGACTCTCAGACTGTGAGAAACAAGATTCTCTGGTCTGATGAAACCAAGATTGAACTCTTTGGCCTGAATGCCAAACGTCACGTCTGGAGGAAACCTGGCACCATGCCTACGGTGAAGCATGGTGGTGGCAGCATCATGCTGTGGGGATGTTTTTCAGCAACAGGGACTGGGAGACTAGTCAGGAACGAGGGAAAGATGAATGGAGAAAAGTACAGAGAGATCCTTGATGAAAACCTGCTCCAGAGCACTCAGGACCTCAGACTGGGGCGAAGTTTCACCTTCCAACAGGACAACGACCCTAAGCACGCAGCCAAGACAACGCAGGAGTGGCTTCAGGACGGTTGAGTACAACATTATTGAGATGATTGCGACATTAAAGTTGACTGTTATTATGACTGTTTGACAAATGACTTTCTGGTACACGGCCCTGTCCATGGGATAAATTGCAGGACTATGAAGCAGAGGCTCCTGCCATAGAGGTCAATGCTATTATCAAAGCAGCAGTTAAACTGGACAACCTTCTATTCAACACCTTCTATTCAACTCATTCACTGGCTGACAGGAACACTTTCCATTTTCCCCATGATTTAAATCAGTCTTCCAATTTTGCTACTGAATGTGAGGGGTTTCACTTCTAAACATTGATCATTGGTGGGGCCATCTAGTGGAGTCTGTATGGTCATATCCTCTGGTGCAAATGGCAGCAGATCTGCCAATATAGCAAAGCCAAATTTCTTTAGATATATTGCTGTGGAAAGCTGGATGTATTTCTGACACACCCGTTTCTAAACATGGCCATATTGGGCTTGTAAATGATCTGTTGCTTTGGTTCGCTTCTTGTAACTCTGTCATGGACTGTATGGGATCAACTTGGAGTTTCAAGAACAGCTCAGCAGATGTGGTTTGATACCATCTCTATGACGCAGGGTCATAAAGCATGAAGAAATACCAAATGATTTTAGGCTGCCAGTTCCGGATCATGGCCAGTTTGGAGAAGGTCACTGACGGGGTAATAATTGTGGACCACTTGTTTGTCCAAAGATCTGTAAAGCTTGCTGAAAAACACAACAGCTCCCCATTTGATCCAAGTGTTTATCCTTGTAAATGTATTAGATTCATATTACATTTAGCCCTCCATTAACTTCACACTGCATGCTGAAAGGTGAAGACCTCATACCTATACTGTAGAACACAGAGAGATCCGATACAGGCCAGCACATTATTCTGACCTTATTAGTCAACCATGAGGTCCTCACATTGCTGACACCGTAATAGATTTACAGTGAAATTTGTGACCTGGAAAATAAGATCTGAATTATCCGAGCCAAGCTTGGTTGTTTTGTGGATCCATGCCACAGCATGTGACATACCACATCCAGATTTAGATTTTCAGTGGGTTTGACATTTTAATGGATTGAATCATGTTAAAAAAATGCTGACGTGAGCCAAGGCGCTGGGGTGACTGAGGCAAAACTACTTTGCGGGTCGTTTTACAGAGCAAAATGTATTGGATCAACAGTTACTATCCAATCCCACCAAGGCCCTGCTAAAATACAAATGTACAATAACAGTTTTATAATGACAGTTTACTCAACTGCTTAATAACATTGGACAGTTAATAACAGTATATCAGGGTCCTGCAACCCCTGTTCTGGACAGCCCATCCACATGGTGTGCAGGCTTTTATTCCACCCCAGCTCTAACACAGCGGGTTCAGCTAAATCAAATTATCATAACCTTCATTTAGCCCTTAATTACTTGAAATCAGGTTGGGATTCCTATGAGTTGGGAGCCATCAGCCAATTAAGAAGAATACAATTGACTACTCTAAAATGGAGATAGCTTCAATGGCACTGCCCATGCTGTCAAAGACACTATAATGGCACAGATACAAATATGAGTCTATCTGTTGTACACACGATTATCTGCCCTCTCATTGGCTAAAATTGTCCCACCTAATCTCTTTTTATATCCTTTTAATTTCCATGTAGAAGTGGTTCACTGCACTCAGTTAGGATAAATGTCCCACTTGATTTCACTGCACATCTAATAAAGTTCCAACACCAGTTGTACACACGTGATAAGTTTCCTTGATAAGTCACACTGCAAAAGGGGAAACTATTGGCCTCACCCACTAAATGACAAGCTAATGTCTCATGGGAAGTGGTTTGTCTAATGTTTTAAAATACAACTTTATGTTTCTGCATTTCCAGTTGGCTGCAGTGAAGACGAGAGCACAGTCCAAGAAATGAAAAGGCCTTGATGTGGTCCTTCCAGATGGTCAGCCCCCTGATCAACTACTGCATCCGTCAGCTATAGGGCTTCTTGTACTGATGTGCTGGGTGGACACAGGGCGTAAATAATTAATCAATATCCAACAATAACATTAACTCTAGAGAGGTATCAAATAAATACAGTGCATTCGGAAAGTATTCAGTCTCCTTGACTTTTTCCACATTTTGTAACGTTACAGCCTTATTCTAAAATGGATGAAATTACTTTTTTTTCTTCATCAATCTACACACAATACCCCATAATGACAAAGTGAAAACAGGTTTCTAGAAACTTTTGCAAATGTATTAAAAATAAAAAACTAATATACCTCAGGTGGTATCCTAGAGATGTTTCTACATCTTGATTGGAGTCCACCTGTGGTAAATTTAATTAATTGGAGATTATTTGGAAAGGCACACTCCTGTCTATATAAGGTCCCACAGTTGACAGTGCATGTCAGAGCAAGAACCAAGCCATGAGGTCGAAGGAATTGTCTGTCGATTTCCGAGACAGGTTTGTATCGAGGTACAGATCTGGGAAAGAGTACCAAAACATTTCTGCAGCATTGAAGGTCCCCAAGAACACAGTGGCCTCCATCATTCTTAAATGATGTTTGGAACCACCAAGACTCTTCCTGAGCTGACCGCCCGGCAAAACTGAGCAATCGGGGGAGAAGGTCATTGGTCAGGGAGGTGACCAAGAACCCGATGGTCACAGACAGAGCTCCAGAGTTCCTCTGTGGAGATGGGAGAACCTTCCAGAAGGACAACCATCTCTGCAGCACTCCACCAATCAGGCCTTTATGGTAGAGTGGCTGGATGGAAGCCTCTCTTCCCCCTTTGTTTTTACACTGCTGCTACTCACTGTTTATTATCTATGCATAGTCACTTTACCCCTACCTACATGTACAAATTACCTCGACTAACCTGTACCCCCGCACAGTACTCAGTACCCCCTGTATATACAGTGAGGGAAAAAGTATTTGATCCCCTGCTGATTTTGTTTGTTTGCCCACTGACAAAGAAATGATCAGTCTATAATTTTAATGTTAGGTTTATTTGAACAGTGAGAGACATAATAACAACAAAAATATCCAGAAAAACGCATGGCAAAATTGTTATAAATTGATTTGCATTTTAATGAGGGAAATAAGTATTTGACCCCCTCTCAATCAGAAAGATTTCTGGCTCCCAGGTGTCTTTTATACAGGTAACGAGCTGAGATTAGGAGCACACTCTTAAAGGGAGTGCTCCTAATCTCAGTTTGTTACCTGTATAAAAGACACCTGTCCACAGAAGCAATCAATCAATCAGATTCCAAACTCTCCACCATGGCCAAGACCAAAGAGCTCTCCAAGGATGTCAGGGACAAGATTGTAGACCTACACAAGGCTGGAATGGGCTACAAGACCATCGCCAAGCAGCTTGGTGAGAAGGTGACAACAGTTGGTGCGATTATTCGCAAATGGAAGAAACACAAAATAACTGTCAATCTCCCTCGGCCTGGGGCTCCATGCAAGACTCACCTCGTGGAGTTGCAATGATCATGAGAACGGTGAGGAATCAGCCCAGAACTACACGGGAGGATCTTGTCAATGATCTCAAGGCAGCTGAGACCATAGTCACCAAGAAAACAATTGGTAACACACTACGCCGTGAAGAACTGAAATCCTGCAGCGCCCGCAAGGTCCCCCTGCTCAAGAAAGCACATATACATGTCCGTCTGAAGTTTGCCAATGAACATCTGAATGATTCAGAGGAGAACTGGGTGAAAGTGTTGTGTTCAGATGAGACCAAAATCGAGCTCTTTGGCATCAACTCAACTCGCCGTGTTTGGAGGTGGAGGAATGCTGACTATGACCCCAAGAACACCATCCCCACCGTCAAACATGGAGGTGGAAACATTATGCTTTGGGGGTGTTTTTCTGCTAAGGGGACAGGACAACTTCACTGCATCAAAGGGACGATGGACAGGGCCATGTACCGTCAAATCTTGGGTGAGAACCTCCTTCCCTCAGCCAGGGCATTGAAAATGGGTCGTGGATGGGTATTCCAGCATGACAATGACCCAAAACACACAGCCTTTTTCCCTCACTGTATCTCTTATCTGTATCTGCTCAAGGTGTAATCTGATATTTGTGTTAGAATAGGCAGTCTTTTATAAAACACATGCTGTTTTTTCTTAAATTCCTTTCTAAGATGGCCTCTTGTATTCCTATCTTTACACTGTATAAATAAGTGCTCCGCTCTGTGCATTACAGACCATAGGTCCCTTAACTAATCATTCCAATAAGGCCTGTTCGGCTTGTAAACTTTTCTCTGTTGGGGATGTACTCTTTATTCACATAATTTTTCCTCATTTCAAAATATATGATATCACAAAATGTTTCATACCACACGTCTAAATCAAATTGGGTCTCTCGACATCCAAGCAGAGTTTCGATGAGTTCTAACAGTGTTCTGCGTGCCATTTCAGAGCATAGAAAATCATTTGGCACATTTATTTCCGTACATTTATCCCTTTGCATGGCATGTATATTTTGTCCTGAGTGATGCTCAGTCATTGCTCAGAACATTCATGGCCAACAGAAAAGGTCAGAAATAAAGGTCATCATTGAAGCTAGCTCAGCTGCTAAGCGGTTTATATCAGAGTGTAATAAAAGTTTGAGGCCGTTATATCGCTGTCAGCAATATGAGTGGATAAGATTATTGAAATACTGTACTGGTATGTAAGTCATAAGAATCCTACTGGACCGTTTTAGCCAACTGAAATGTGAGACAAATAAAAGCACCTCCAGCATCTTCAATAGATCATGGGTCATTCCACGAAATGAGTCCCTTTTGGGTAGTGAAACTTGGTGAAAGAAAACGTTTTATTTCACGTAAGTTTAACATTCCGTCATAGAGAACAGATGTTCAACTTAATAAAACACATGTTTAACCATCTCAAGAGGTTAAATAAAAAACATACTATAGTAAGTGCATATTAAGTGCCAAATAACATAACAGGGTGGAATGTAACAGGGTTGAAGTCAGCCATCAATCCCCTCGTGACAGGGGGTATGGAAGCTTGTTGTGTGGAACAGGGAAGGGCAATTGAATGCAAGCTTCACAAAAAAATGTAAATTGTTATAACATTTCTAGCCTGTCTATCTATGGGTAAAAGGGTTGACGTGTTATTCTCGACACGCTCAGTTTTCCACCACAAAACACCAGAAAATGGCCAAAAAGAGTAGAACCAGCTCACCTGCTTTTACACCAAGATTTGACTATTAGATGTTAAACGTTTGCTTTGAAAAATATATTTTAAAAGGAATAGATTCATCATATTAAAACGAGAGTTCAGTTCACATTGACCTTAAAATGAATCACGTGAAATAAATAATTATCTTGCAAAATGTATTTGTTCAAAGCAACAAAATAACTAGCAATGATAATTTTGGGGTTTAGGGAGCTATAATCAACAAAGACACAGAGGGACATTCCAAAATACACTAATTAGCATTTAGAATTTAGAATTAGAATCTTTATTCATATTATAAATCAGAGCACTTCATTTAATATAACAGGCTTTTAAAATTCAAATATTGGTACACAATTTCTACTTAAAATGTCAAAGGGATGCTAAAGGGCTCATTTCGCGGAAGGACTATCATACTGTAGATAAATACACTACATGACCAAAAGTATGTGGACCGCTCGTCGAACATCTCATTCCAAAATCATGGGCATTATTATGGAGTTGGTCCCCCTTTGCTGCTATAACAGCCTCCACTCTTCTGGGAAGGCTTTCCACCAGATGTTGGAACATTGCTGATGGGACTTGCTTCCATTCAGCCACAAGAGCATTAGTGAGGTTGGGCACTGATGTTGGGCGATTAGCCCTGGCTTGCAGTCGGAGTTCCAATTCATCCCAAAGGTGTTCGATGGGGTTGAGGTCAGGGTTCTTTGCAGGCCAGTCAAGTTCTTCCACACAGATTTCGACAAACCATTTCTATAAGGACCTTGCTTTGTACATGGGGGCATTGTCATGCTGAACAAAGGGACCTAGCCCGAACCATGAAAAAGAGCCCCAGACCATTATTCCTCCTCCACCAAACTTTACAGTTGGCACTGTGCATTCAGGCAGGTAGCTTCTCCTGGCATCCGCCAAATCCAGATTTGTCCGTCAGACTGCCAGATGGTGAAGCATGATTCATCACTCCAGAGAACGCGTTTCCACTGCTCCAGAGTCCAATGGCGACGATCTTTACACCACTCCAGCCGACGCTTTGCATTGGGCATGGGGATCTTAGACTTGCGTGTGGCTGCTCGGCCATGGAAAACCATTTCATGACCTCCCGACAAACATTGTGCTGACGTTGCTTCCAGATGCAGTTTGGAACTCGGTAGTGAGTGTTGCAATGCTTTAGCACTCAGCAGTCTCGTTCTGTGAGCTTGTGTGGCCTACCACTTTGCGGCCGTTGTTGCTCCTATACGTTTCCACTTCACAATAACAGCACTTACAGTTGACCGGGGAAGCTCTAGCAGGGGAGAAATTTTACGAACTGACTTGTTGGAACGGTGGCATCCTATGGCGGTGCCACGTTGAAAGTCACTGAGCTCTTCAGTAAAGCCGTTCTACTGCCAATGTTTGTCTATGGAGATTGCATGGCTGTGTGCTCGATTTTATACACCTGTCAGCAACGGCTGTGGCAGAAATAGCCGAATCCATTAATTTGAAGGCGTGTCCACATACTTGTGTATAGATACTGTAACTACACATTAGAAGTTTTAAAAGTTGTAAAAGTTGTATGAGTTTTAAATGATAGCCTAAATGTTTATTTTCTAGCTTTAAAATATATTTTTTTTATGGTTCCACCAGGGTGATAAATCAAACTGAGTAAAGAACGAGGTAACGGCCAACTCCGTCACAAGCATGAGGTGAGGAGACAGTTCAGATGTGTTTGCAAGCTAAATTATAAAAATAATAGGTGAACATACACTTCCAGTCAAAAGTTTGGACACACTCATTCAAGGGTTTTTCTTAATTTTTACTATTTTTTACATTGTATAATAATCATGTAGTAACCAGAAAAGTGTTAAACAAATCAAAATATATTTTATATTTGAGATTCTTCAACAGCCACCCTTTGTTTTGATGACAGCTTTGCACACTCTTGGCATTCTCTCACCCAGCTTCATGAGGTAGTAACCTGGAATGCATTTCAATTAACAGGTGTGCCTTCTTAAAAGTTAATTTGTTTAATTTCATTCCTTCTTAATGTGTTTGTGCCAATCAGTTGTGTTGTGTCAAGGTAGGGGGGGTATACAGAAGATAGCCCTATTTGGCAAAAGACCAAGTCCATATTATCGCAAGAAAAGTTTAAATAAGCAAAGAGAAACGACAGTCCATCATTACTTTAAGACATGAAGGTCAGACAAAACGGAAAATGTCAAGAACTTTGAACGTTTCTTCAAGTGCAGTTGCAAAAACCATCAAGCGCTATGATGAAACTGGCTCTCATGAGGACCGCCACAGGAATAGAAGACCCAGAGTTACTTCTGATGCAGAGGATAAGTTCATTAGAGTTACCAGCCTCAGAAATTGCAGCCCAAATAAATGCTTAACAGAGTTCAACAAATCTCAACATCAACTGTTCAGAGGAGACTGTGTGAATCAGGCCTTCATGGTCGAATTGCAACAAAGAAACCACTACTAAAGGACACCAATAAGAAGAAGAGACTTGCTTGGGCCAAGAAACACGAGCAATGAACATTAGACCGGTGGAAATTTGTCCTTTGGTCTGGAGTCCAAATTGGAGATTTTTGGTTCCAACCGCCGTGTCTTTGTGAGACGCGGTGTGGGTGAATGGATGATCTCCGCATGTGTAGTTCCTACCGTGAAGCATGGAGGAGGAGGTGTTATGGAGTGGGGGTGCTTTGCTGGTTACACTGTCTGTGATTTATTTAGAATTCAAGGTACACTTAACCAGCATGGCTACCACAGCATTCTGCAGCGATACGCCATGCCATCTATTTTGGGCTTAGTGGGACTATCATTTGTTATTCAACAGGACAATGACCCAACACACCTCCAGGCTGTGTACGGGCTATTTGACCAAGAATAAGAGTGATGGAGTGCTGCATCAGATGACCTGGCCTCCACAATCCCCCGACCTCAACCCAATTGAGATGGTTTGGGATGAGTCGGACCGCAGAGTGAAGGAAAAGCAGCCAACAAGTGCTCAGCATATGCGGGAACTCCTTCAAGACTGTTGGAAAAGCATTACAGGTGAAGCTGGTTGAGAGAATGCCAAGAGTGTGCAAAGCTGTCATCAAGACAAAGGGTGGCTATTTGAAGAATCTCAAATATAAAATATATTTGGATTTTTTTAACACTTTTTTGGTTACTACATGATTCCATATGTGTTATTTCATAGTTGTGATGTCTTCCCTATTATTCTACAATGTAGAAAATAGATACAAATTAAGAAAAAACCTGGAATGAGTAGGTGTGTCCAAACTTTCGACTGGCATTGTATATATAAAGTTGTTGATGAGGATTAATGCCAATAAAATTGAACTAAATAAGGTCAGATTAGATTTCATGAAAACTATTTTAGAGTAGTGGGTAAACATGGACTCACTCCATTACAGTATATAAGGTTCAGTAGAAGCAACATTGAGATGAATCAAACTTTTGATATTGTCATAATTATTAGTAATGACATCTCTCATTTACGTAAATTCTGTGAAATTCAATTCAGAGGCAAACATGACATTAAAAAGTCATGTAATGGGAGTGTGGCGCTCCTGGAAGTGGGAGGCGCTAGTGAGATACAGACACACTGAGGTCTCTCATCCAATTCATGTCCTTTCCCAGAGTGGTCCATAATTAACTTTTGCTTGGTTGGCACTTCCAACCAGATATAAGGAGGCTGAGGCCCCAGCATCCACAAGTCAGATACCATCTTCCTCTGTGGTAAGACCTCTCCACCTTAGATTTTTACATTTGTCTCATCTTTGCACTCAGCATCTGAGGCCGTAGCTATCTGCAATGTTTGAATTGAGTTCTGCATGTCTCTTGTAAGATTTGACAATATGCAATCAAGTGGCATTGATTTAAAATGTTTTTTAAAAAATGTTTTGCTTTCAATCTGTAACTTTCATGTACGGGCAAAGGTGGTGCTCCTGCACTTGGTCTAGAATGGAACTGGGTTTTTAGAATGGAACTGGGTTTCTAGTTTTTGTTTAAATTAGAATTCCTGACGGAATGTGTAGATGTGTAGTGAAGTGAGTTGCCACTAGGAAAATGAAAGTTATCAGTTGCACCTGTAGTTGAATTTGACATGGCTGTAATGATTGAGTTAAATGTTTTCTAGCCCTTTGGGTGCTAAATGATAAGGCTTTAGACTTGTGTGTTTTCACAACACCCTAATGTTTCACAGGGTCCTCCAAGAAGTACACATTCATCTGTAGAAGGGGAAAAAGAAGGTGAGACATGGTTTGAGTCTTCAAATAAAAAGTGATGAGAATATTCTGAGAGATACCGCTCACCTAACTCTGTTGACTGGGGAGGAAGCACCACAGAGTCAATCATGTTTCTTGTTTCATCTGTTTGCTAGTGATCCGTCACCATGAGTACGGATGCTGAGATGCAAATCTACGGCAAGGCTGCCATATACCTCCGCAAGTCTGAGAAGGAGAGGATGGAGGCACAAGCCATGCCCTTTGATTCAAAGAACTCCTGCTATGTGACAGACAAGGTGGAGCTGTACCTTAAGGGTCTGGTCACTGCCAGGGCCGATGGGAAGTGTACTGTAACAGTCACCAAACCTGACGGTTCTAAGGAGGTAAGCCTGATCTGAAAAGTATTCAAATTCAAGTTTGTGCAATTACTCTAAGACTTGAAAAATCAACTAAATGCAAAAAAACTAATACCAATGTTTTTATGCTAGCAGAATAGAACCTTCAAACAGATCATTTTTATTGCTGCTATTTAAAGATGGCTTAAAAAAAAGTGTCAGTGGGTGATAACAAAGTAGTTGATTTTTGTTGATTCAACTATTTCATTAGCAAAAAACATTCAGTCATGTCCACTTTGATCTGCGTGTAATCTATATGTCTGACTGTTTCAGGAAGGAAAAGAGTTCAAAGATGCAGACATCTACGAGATGAACCCCCCTAAGTATGACAAGATTGAGGACATGGCCATGATGACCTACCTGAATGAAGCCTCTGTGTTGTATAACCTCAAAGAGCGTTATGCAGCATGGATGATCTATGTAAGAAACCTGCACATACAAACACACACACACGAACATAATAAATACACAAATACAGTCCTACACATAATGAATGATAGGCGGCAGGTAGCGTAGTGGTTAAGAGCGTTGTGCCAGTAACCGAAAGGTCGCTGGTTCTAATCCCTGAGCCAACTAGGTGAAAAATCTGTCGATGTGCCCTTGAGCAAGGCACTTAACCCTAATTGCTCATGTAAGTCGGTCTAAATATAAGTGACTAAAATGTAAACAGAAACCAAAACATATCAATACAGTAGACCCACATCAGTATACCATAATATACCAAAGTACATCCTCACATAAATCCAGGTAAAAGTCCATCTGACTTTACTAATCCCCTAATTTAATTTAATCACTTTCATCCAGACCTACTCTGGGCTCTTCTGTGCCACGGTGAACCCCTACAAGTGGCTCCCAGTGTACGATGAACAGGTTGTCAACGCCTACAGAGGGAAGAAGAGGGTGGAGGCTCCACCCCATATCTTCTCCGTCTCTGACAACGCCTTTCAGTTCATGATGATTGGTACGAGATCTCATGGATGGATGTATTGGGTGGATTGGATGGATTGGATAGGAGGTTGGATCAATCAATAACATTTATTTATAAATCCCTTTTTACAATAGCAGAAACCAAGTCTAAAACCCCAAACAACAAGTAATGCAGATGTAGAAGCACGGTGAACTCCCTAGAAAGGCAGGAACCTAAGAAGAAACCTAGAGAGGAACCAGGCTCTGAGGGGTGGCCAGTCCTCTTCTGGCACTGCAGGGTTGAGATTACAGTGCATTCGGAAAGTATTCAGACAACGTGACTATTTCCATATTTTGATAAATTACAGCCTTATTATAAAATTAATTAAATTGTTTTTTCCCATAATGACAAAGCAAAAACAGGTTTTTAGACATTATTAGAAATGTATTAGAAATAAAAACCTGAAATATTACATTTACATAAGTAATCAGACACTTTACTCAGTACTTGGTTGAAGCACCTTTTGCAGCGATTACAGCCTCAAGTCTTCTTGGGTATGACGCTACAAGCTTGGCACACCTGTATTTGGGGAGTTTCTCACATTCTTCTCTGCAGATCCTCTCAAGCTCTGTCAGGTTGGATGCACAACTATTTTCAGGTCTCTCCAGAGATGTTCAATTGGATTCAAGTCCGGGCTCTGGCTGGGCCATTCAAGGACATTCAGCGACTTGTCCCAAAGCCACTCCTGTATTGTCTTGGCTGTGTGATTAGGGTCGTTTTCCTGTTGGAAGGTAAACCTTCGCCCCAGTCTGAGGTCCTGAGCGCTCTGGAGCAGGTTTTCATCAAGGATCTCTCTGTACTTTGCTCCGTTCATCTTTCCCTCTATCCTGACTAATCTCCCAGTCCCTGCTGCTGAAAGAACATCCCCACAGCATGATGCTGCCACCCCCATGCTTCACCGTAGGGATGGTGCCAGGTTTCCTCCAGACGTGAAGCTTGGCATTCAGGCCAAAGAGTTCAATCTTGGTTTCATCAGACCAGAGAATCTTGTTTCTCATGGTCTGAGAGTCCTTTAGGTGCCTTTTGGCAAACTCCAAGGGGGCTGTCATGTGCCTTGTAATGAGGAGTGGCTTCCGTCTGGCCACTCTACCATAAAGGCCTGATTGGTGGAGTGCTGCAGAGATGGTTGTCCTTCTGGAAGGTTCTCCCATCTCCACAGACAAACTCTGGAGCTCTGCCAGAGTGACCATCAGGTTCTTGGTCACCTCCCTGACCAAGGCCCTTCTCCCCCGATTGCTCAGATTGGCCGGGCAGCAGCTCTAGGAAGAGTCTTGGTGGTTCCAAACTTCTTCCATTTAAGAATGATGGAGGCCACTGTGTTCTTGGGGTCCTTCAATGCTGCAGATTTCTTTTGTACCCTTCCCCAGATCTGTGCCTCGACACAATGCTGTCTCGGAGCTCTACGGACAATTATTTTGACCTCATGGCTTGGTTTCTGCTCTGACATGAACTGTCCACTGTGGGACCTTATATAGACAGGTGTGTGCCTTTCCAAATAATGTCCAATCAATTGAATTTACCACAGGTGGACTCCAATCAAGTTGTAGAAATATCTCAAGGATGATCAATGGAAACAGGACGCACCTGACCTCATTTTCGAGTCTCATAGAAAAGGGTCTGAGTACTTTGCTCAAACTTCTAAAAATCTGTTTTGGCTTTGTCATTATGGGAGTAAATGTCAGTTGGCTTTTCATAGCCGAGCATTCAGAGGTCGAGATAGCAGGTGCGGTAGAGAGAGAGAGAGAGAGAGAGAGAGAGAGAGAGAGAGAGAGAGAGAGAGAGAGAGAGAGAGAGAGAGAGAGAGAGAGAGAGAGAGAGAGAGAGAGAGAGAGAGAGAGAGAGAGAGAGAGAGAGAGAGAGAGAGAGAGAGAGAGAGAGAGAGAGAGAGATCTGGGACAAGGTAGCACGTCCGGTGAACAGGTCAGGTTCCATAGCCGCAGGCAGAACAGTTGAAACTGGAGCAGCAGCACGACCAGGTGGATTGGGGACAGCCAGGAGTCATCAGGCCAGGTAGTCCTGAGGCATGAGACAGTACTTAAGTTCACACAGGATACCAGATAAGACAGGATAATTTCACCAGATAGGACAGACTGACCCTAGCCCTAGTCTTCAGTAAAGACTTAAAGGTCGCGACCATGGATAGATAAATATGAAGCTCTATGGATGTCCATAAGTGCTGATGGATGGATGAATGGATGGATGAATGGATGAATGGATGGATGGATGGATGAATGGATGAATGGATGGATGAATGGACGGACGGACGGACGGACGGACGGACGGACAGACAGACAGACAGACAGACAGACAGACAGACAGACAGACAGACAGACAGACAGACAGACAGACAGACAGACAGACAGACAGACAGACAGACAGACAGACAGACAGACAGACAGACAGACAGACAGACAGACAGACAGACAGACAGACAGACAGACAGACAGACAGACAGACAGACAGACAGACAGACAGACAGACAGACAGACAGACAGACAGACAGACAGACAGACAGACAGACAGACAGACAGACAGACAGACAGACAGATAGATAGATAGATAGATAGATAGATAGATAGATAGATAAAATATACTTTAGAGAGGTATGTACTGTTTTCTAGTCTAGGTTAAAACAGTTTGCTGGGAATATCCGATTTCACTACCCTTGAATGGAAAATGTTCCAAATTGAAATTCGTGATGATGCTATGAATGCAATAATGTCCCCATAATGTTGCTTGAGTATAATAAGGAATATGTTTTTTGGTTCCAGATAAGGAGAACCAGTCTGTCCTGATTACGTAAGTTGTTTACTAAAATGTCATTGAGAAGCTGTTTCTATTGTAATAAGTTGGGTCTCTTGATGTGATGAAATACATTACATTATGAATGGATTAGAGTATTAGGCTATGTGTAATAATGAGTTGATGAGAAGGAGTATTTGTTAAAGATTTACTTATGTTAGAAAACAGGTCAACAGTGTATTTTTCTATGCTATTTCTTGGTAAAAGACAACACACAAACATGTACCTAAAACCCCTCTGTCATATAAACCAGTGGAGAATCCGGTGCAGGAAAGACTGTCAACACCAAGCGTGTCATCCAGTACTTTGCCACCATTGCAGTGTCTGGTGGCAAGAAGGAAGTAGACCCCAGCAAAATGCAGGTAGGTTGTGCTCATGTTTGGCTTTTTAACACATTTCAGGTTGGCTGGCTGTGTAAAAAAAATTCCAGTGGTGAATCCTGTTTCAAGAAAAGTGTTCAAGCAATCGACAAAAACAAATTTGACCACTTTACTAATTTCTGAGCAACTTGTGTTCTTCTCAATCAGGGGTCTCTTGAGGATCAGATCATTGCAGCTAACCCTCTGCTGGAGTCTTATGGTAATGCCAAGACAGTGAGGAATGACAATTCATCTCGCTTTGTAAGTATGAAGGGCATATTGTGGAAGTGACCTTATATTGGAAAAATGTAATTCAGTAGTTCCCGATTGTTATATCAATAAATGTCCAACAAACTGTAACATTTAAAGGGGTCTATCCAAGTATAATGTTAGATTTATTTGTTGACCTATTTCTAACCCACATGCTCTACTATAGGGTAAATTCATCAGGATTCACTTCCAAGCTGGTAAACTGGCTAAAGCTGACATTGAGACCTGTGAGTTGGTTTTGATTGTTTCTCAATGCTTTCCTAAATTCACACAGATTCTTTTTTGGAGATCCTCAAATGTTATCTAATATTACAATCTCTCTCTCACTCACTCACTCACTCACTCACTCATCTCACTCACTCACTCACTCACTCACTCACTCACTCACTCACTCACTCACTCACTCACTCACTCACTCACTCACTCACTCACTCACTCACTCACTCAATCTTTCTCCCTCAGACCTGCTGGAGAAGTCCAGAGTGTCCTTCCAGCTGCCCGATGAGAGAGGCTACCACATCTTCTTCCAGATGATGACAGGCCACAAACCTGAGATAGTTGGTACGGCAAAGTAGAGGTTCATGGGAAATTATTCCCACCCCCATCTGTGGAACTTATTAAAAATGTTCATAGTCCACACTAATAATACTATTACAATGATTACATCCAAGGTAGCAAGGCATCTAGACATGGGTCAGGTCTTTGGGAAAGA
This sequence comes from Coregonus lavaretus, assembly GCF_964263955.1. NCBI lineage: Eukaryota > Metazoa > Chordata > Actinopteri > Salmoniformes > Salmonidae > Coregonus > Coregonus lavaretus. Next base: position 1,259,840 of record NW_028157882.1, on the reverse strand, counting down.
TCTATCAAGTAATGCACTGTGATCACACTAGTCCACAAGTCTCAGTCCCCTCTTTTGATGCTATTTATTATATACTACATGTATCCTTGAGTCCATCTATTGAGTAAAGGAGGGAGAGATACTGTAAAGGTAGGACAGCACAATTCTAAGAGATTTAACTGACAAGCTGTTCTCTGTTGTCCACAGAAATGACGCTCATCACCACCAACCCCTACGACTTCCCCATGTGCAGCCAGGGTCAGATCGCTGTGGCCAGCATCAACGACAAGGAAGAGCTGGATGCCACAGACGTGAGTCAAACAAAGGGTTATTTTTATTGTTTGGTTCTAAATGCCTTATGTTAGTTGGGCATGTGCCTCAAGGAACTCTTCATGACTTCACATTTCGCAAGACGTAAGACGTCCACAAGAGAGCGCAACTAAGTGCCCTGTAAAACTCATTTTGTGTCTCCATCTACTAGTGTGTTGGTCAAGAGTCAAAGCTATCCATACCATTCATTCTGGAGTGAGCAGCACTGTAGTGTAACTGAGCGAACTACAGTTCAGTTCATCACTGTTGTACTTCCTCTTTAATGCCAGGATGCCATTACAATCCTGGGCTTCACTAATGAAGAGAAGCTTGGCATCTACAAGCTGACAGGAGCTGTATTGCACCATGGCAACTTGAAATTCAAGCAGAAACAGCGTGAGGAGCAGGCCGAGCCAGACGGCACAGAGGGTGAGTCCCACTCATAGATATAAAATATTGAAAGAATTAGTCCCATTCCCAGTCCCACTCATAGATATACAATATGTAAAGCATTAGTCCCATTCCCAGTCCCACTCATAGATATATAATATGTAAAGCATTAGTCCCATTCCCAGTCCCAAACATAGAAATAGAACACGTAAGACAGACAGTGCCACATGAAAGTCAGGCAGGAGATCATTTCTAGAGAACAAATTCCAACCTCCAGAAATGATGGATGTGGGTGAATCAAAACCTAACCCACAAAGAAGTTAGCCAAACTATTTTGTCAGTGTGACATCAGAAACAAGCCACCTTGTGTGCCTGAGTCTGTTGTTGTTGGTTCTCTCTCTCCAGTGGCTGATAAAATCGCCTACCTGCTGGGCCTGAACTCAGCTGAGATGTTGAAGGCTCTGTGCTACCCCAGAGTGAAGGTCGGCAACGAGTATGTGACCAAGGGACAGACTGTGGCTCAGGTAAGGTGGCCAAACACAGCATCTACCATTTTCTGAGCATTATCATTATTTAGGGAACGAGTCTATTGCTTTTTTTGAATAGTGATGTTGTTTATCACCTTATCACTGGACATGGTCAATATCTCATGTATTAATTTGATGGATTATCATTGCAGGTTAATAACTCAGTCAGTGCTCTGGCCAAGTCCATCTATGAGAGGATGTTCTTGTGGATGGTCATCCGTATCAACGAGATGTTGGACACCAAGAATCCAAGGCAGTTCTATATCGGTGTGCTTGACATTGCCGGTTTTGAGATCTTTGACGTGAGTATGAGACCAGAACAAGATAATTCATTTAGATTGAGATGGATTACAGCCTTGTATGATGAAATTATCCCTTTTAAAACTCCATCAACAGTACAACAGCATGGAACAGCTGTGCATCAACTTCACCAATGAGAAACTGCAACAGTTTTTCAACCACACCATGTTCGTCCTGGAGCAAGAGGAGTACAAGAAGGAGGGAATTGTCTGGGCCTTCATTGACTTCGGCATGGACTTGGCTGCCTGCATTGAGCTTATTGAGAAGGTAAGCTGTCTGTGAGGATTATACTGGACCGCAACAGCAAAGCTCTTAGGGAGCGCAGTGTGAGATATTATCACAGTGGTACAACGCATCTGACTGTTGAGAACTCAATATGTTTCCTATTATGTCCCAAAATTAATATAATCCTGTAATAGCATGTTTGCTAAAGGAATGAATGTAATCCTAAATGTAAATATCACTCATTTGATATTCATCTCTTTTCGTAAAGCCATTGGGCATCTTCTCCATCCTTGAAGAGGAGTGCATGTTCCCCAAGTCTTCAGACACTACCTTCAAGGACAAGCTGTACTGCCAACATCTTGGGAAAACAAAGGCGTTTGAGAAGCCCAAGCCTGCCAAAGGCAAGGCAGAGGCCCACTTCTCCCTGGTGCACTACGCTGGTATTGTGGACTACAACATCACTGGCTGGCTGGAGAAGAACAAGGATCCCCTGAACGACTCAGTTTGTCAGTTATACGGGAAGTCTGGAGTCAAAATTCTGGCTGCCCTGTATCCTCCTCCCCCACCTGAGGGTAAGACTAGCATCACGTCAAAATATTTAATTAAGCACCAGTTATAACTCAGAACAAATGTTCTTTAAAGTCTTTGAATGAAAGACAATTTCTCAGGGTTTATCACTGAGTTGATTTACTCATACACTCGGTTAATTCAATCATACAATAAGTGCTATTTTACATAATCTCATTGGCAGCATTTGCCTCTAGATAAGTGTGAAGTTAACCAGAGATTCTCTGGTTTATAATTAATGTGCTTGCTGAAGACAAGACCACTGTAGTTTTCTTACATACTCTTATTATTATTTTATTTATTCCACCCGCTCTAGGAAATATACTTTTCTAGTTATCTTTAACTTTTCCCCATTTTAACAGATAAAGCCAAGAAAGGAGGCAAGAAGAAGGGTGGTTCCATGCAGACTGTGTCCTCCCAGTTCAGGGTGAGCTTTTGAAACGTGTATATTCAGTCCCTCAAAAGGTGCATTGATTATAATAAATAATTTATCTGAAAATCGTTTGTAACCCTCTTACAGGAGAACTTACATAAGCTGATGACCAACTTGAGGAGCACTCATCCTCACTTTGTGCGCTGCCTGATCCCCAACGAGTCAAAGACTCCAGGTACAAGAAATATTGAGTTAAATATTACATCTTATCAGTACATTATCAGTGACTTTAACAAGCCCAATCTTTAACCTGTTTACGGGCATTAAAAGAGACTTGGTTTGTTTTACCAGGTCTGATGGAGAACTTCCTGGTTATCCACCAGCTCAGGTGTAATGGTGTACTGGAGGGTATCAGGATCTGCAGAAAGGGCTTCCCCAGCAGAATCATCTATGCTGACTTCAAGCAGAGGTACACACACACACACACACACACACACAGAAATATCTGCTCCAAGGGATTCCTCAGCATCAGAATAGGCTTACCTTTTACGTAATATAACCAACCTATTACAGCTTGACATACTTTAAAACTGTCTCTTCATTCAGGTACAAAGTACTGAATGCCAGTGTCATCCCCGAGGGCCAGTTCATGGACAACAAGAAGGCTTCTGAGAAGCTGCTTGGGTCCATTGATGTGAATCACGAAGATTACAAGTTTGGACACACCAAGGTCAGTCAAATACCCCAGCAAAAGCTGACAACAAAACACATTTTCAATGATAATTTAAACCCTTACCATATAAAATCTCTCCAGTTGATCTATCCATCCTTTTGTTCGTTCTTCTTCATTTAACTAAAGGAAAAGGTGGAAAAACATTGTAGTTTTTTTCTTCTTCAAAATCATGTATAGAAGAGAAACTAAACTCATTATCATGTGCATTGTGTTAGAGGGGTATGACTGCAGTTATCTGCATCTGTGTACATTATTAATCTACAACTGTACAATAACTAACAACTTAGAAACATCCTATCCCATGGTTTGTTTGTAACCATTGCAAAGTTAATGTTGTTCAAAACTATCTAGTGGAGTTGTTCCCCTCTTTTGATTCAACCCTTTCTATCTGTCACCATCTGTGGTTCCATTGACCATGCTAACCTGTGTCTCAGGTGTTCTTCAAAGCCGGTCTTCTGGGTGTCCTGGAGGAGATGAGAGATGAGAAGCTGGCCTCTCTGGTCGGCATGCTCCAGGCTCTCAGCCGTGGATTCCTCATGAGGAGAGAGTTCACCAAGATGATGGAGAGGAGGTGAGGAATAGTGGACATCTTGGCAAAGCTTTCTGTCAACCACCTGTATCTAATGCATTATGATGACATGCTGTATATGCCGTGAGTTGTTCAGAATGAGAAAGTACGTCTTATAATGATCTATTAAAGCTTTTGGTTAATTCATTTATAAAGTCAAAAAATGGATGTAGCAAATAAGGATTCTATCTTTATAGCTTCAGTTTGGGGTTTGGCTGTTCAATTGTCATTTAGATTTGTGGTATTTACCCATTCATTCTTGAAGAATATAAAATGAATCATGAGCTTAGCATGACCGTCAGTCGTTGCATCTAGGACGCTCTCTATGAATTTAAGAGGGGTGACACTTCCCTAGCCCCATTCCTCAGCTGTAAACAAACAGTGGCTGGGGTGTTCTGTTTTGTTGTTCTTTGAATCCCAGAATGTAGCTTTAAGCATGTCACTCACCATGCCACCCTATCCTTTCTGTCGACCAGAGAATCCATTTACGCCATCCAGTACAACGTCCGTTCATTCATGAATGTGAAAACCTGGCCATGGATGAAGTTGTACTTCAAGATCAAGCCCCTGCTGCAGAGCGCTGAGACTGAGAAGGAGCTGGCCAACATGAAGGAGAACTATGAGAAGATGAAGACAGACCTGGCCAAGGCTCTGGCGACGAAGAAGCAAATGGAGGAGAAGTTGGTGTCCCTGACGCAGGAGAAGAATGACCTGGCACTCCAAGCCGCATCTGTGAGTGAAAAACAACCCTCATATGGGCACATTTACACACACATGAATACATATGTATGAACACACTGTGAAGTATTGCCCATGTTATATATTTAATGAATTTCTATTGATTTGCTCTGACCTTGAATATATAAAGTGAGGCCGCTGATCTTTTCTTGTGTTCTGAAACCAGGAAGTAGAGAGTCTGAACGATGCTGAGGAAAGGTGCGAGGGGCTCATCAAGAGCAAGATCCAGCAGGAGGCTAAACTCAAAGAGACGACCGAGAGGCTGGAGGATGAGGAGGAGATCAATGCTGAGTTGACTGCCAAGAAGAGGAAGCTGGAGGATGAGTGCTCTGAGCTGAAGAAGGACATTGATGACCTGGAGCTCACCCTGGCCAAAGTGGAGAAGGAGAAGCACGCCACTGAAAACAAGGTCTAGTGTCTTACCATAGACAGTCTAACCAAACAATAATCCAAACAATAATCAACTCAAAACATAGCTTAACAGAAATGGAATTCAAGTTGTATTGTGGGTGCAGGAAAAAATAAGACACAAAATAGTGAAATTTCAGTTTCGGGGTACTCCCCACATTCATTGCATGTTCTGTTCCCCCTCATTTATGACTTCCACTCAGTACACTGGTATGGTGTACACTGCCATCTAGTGTTGAATCTATAGTACAGTACATGTTGACACATTTATAATTTAAACGAACGCAATACATAACAAACTAAATCTCCCCTTTATGGTGAAGTATAATTATGTTGTGACCATGTTCAGGTTAAAAACCTGACAGAGGAGATGGCATCTATGGATGAGAGTGTTGCCAAGCTGACCAAGGAGAAGAAATCCCTCCAAGAGGCCCACCAGCAGACACTGGACGACCTGCAGGCAGAGGAGGACAAAGTCAACACTCTGACCAAGGCCAAGACCAAGCTGGAACAGCAAGTGGACGACGTGAGTGGAGTTTGACATTTTTGCCATGATAGAATGTAAGATGATATTATCTTCAGTTGTTTAGATTTAAACAATATATGTGTTTTTATCTTATAGCTTGAGGGTTCTCTGGAGCAAGAGAAGAAGCTCCGTATGGACCTTGAGAGATCCAAGAGAAAGCTGGAGGGAGATCTGAAACTGGCCCAGGAGTCCATAATGGACCTGGAGAATGACAAGCAGCAAGCTGATGAGAAAATCAAGAAGTAAACACAAACAAATGACAACAGTATCAGCTGCTATAATGGTTGTTCTTGACTAATTCTTGTAATTATGAATTAGCATTTGCATGTGATTCTTAAAAGCAATGTGAATGGGATTATACTCCCTTTACACTAACAAACCTAAACCAACTCTGCAATCAACGTGTTTGTGTTTTTTAGGAAGGAGTTTGAGACCACTCAGCTCCTCAGCAAGATTGAGGATGAGCAGTCTCTGGGAGCTCAGCTGCAGAAGAAGATCAAGGAACTCCAGGTACAGTACAGGATATACGCTCCAGTACAGAAAAGCACACAATCATTTCCTGAAAAACATTATTCTGGTAGCACACATTTTTCCCAGTTGCTTCTGTAGATTGGAAGATGGTGCTTCTTACCATTGTGGTTTTGGTTCCTGCATGGGACACTGTCTACTGAATATTTTACTGTAACTGGCTTTGTATTAACACATTTATGCAAAATATAAATACTATTATTATTTTGTGTGGTTCATTTGTTTCAATTGTATTGTAGTGTTCATCCCCCCTGCTCTTGTCCCCTGTTCTAGGCCCGTATTGAGGAGCTGGAGGAGGAAATTGAGGCTGAGCGTGCTGCCAGGGCTAAGGTTGAGAAGCAGAGGGCCGATCTCTCCAGGGAACTTGAGGAGATCAGCGAGAGGCTGGAAGAGGCCGGAGGCGCCACTGCTTCTCAGATTGAGATGAACAAGAAGCGTGAGGCTGAGTTCCAGAAGCTGCGTCGTGATCTTGAAGAGTCCACCCTGCAGCACGAGGCCACAGCCGCCGCTCTGCGAAAGAAGCAGGCCGACAGTGTGGCTGAGCTCGGAGAGCAGATCGACAACCTGCAGCGCGTCAAGCAGAAGCTGGAGAAGGAGAAGAGCGAATACAAGATGGAGATTGATGACCTCTCCAGCAACATGGAGGCCGTCGCCAAGGCTAAGGTGAGTAGTGATGTTTTGGTCAAGCAGTGTTGAGGAGTGTCAACTACATTACCATTCAAGTGAACTAATGTTCAATCAATCAATCAATCAAATGTATTTATAAAGCCCTTTTAAAATCAGCAGATGTCACACAGTGCTATACAGAAACCGAGCTTAAAACCCCAAACAGCAAGCAATGCAGATGTAGAAGCACGGTGGCTAGGAAAAACTCCCTAGAAAGGCAGAAACCTAGGAAGAAACCTAGAGAGGAACCAGGCTCTGAAGGGTGGCCAGTCCCCTTATGGCTGTGCCTGGTGGAGATTATAACTGTACATGGCCATTAAGGCCATCTTTTTCTCCAAGATGTTCAAACGTCCATAGATGACCAGCAGGGTCAAATAATAATCACAGTGGTTGTCGAGGTTGCAACAGGTAATAATAATATGCCATTTAGCAGACGCTTTTATCCAAAGCAACTTACAGTCATGTGTGCATAATTATTTTTTTTTTGTGTATGGGTGGTCCCGGGAATCAAACCCACTACCTTGGCATTACAAGCGCCGTGCTCTACCAGCTGAGCTACAGAGGACCACACAGGTCAGCACATCAGGAGTAAATGTCAGTTGGCTTTTCATAGCCGGGCATTTAGAGGTTGAAATAGTAGGTAAGGTAGAGAGACAGAGTTGAAAACGGTAGGTCTGGGACAAGGTAGCACGTCCGGTGAACAGGTCAGGGTTCTACTACCCTGAGACAAGGCTGATTATAGCCCACGAAGATCTCCTCCACTGCACGAGCCAGAGGCGGTGACAAACCGGACAGGAAGATCACGTCAGTGACTCAACCCACTCAAGTGACGCACCCCTTCTAGGGATGGCATGGAAAGCACCAGTAAGCCAGTGACTCAGCCCCCGTAATAGGGTCAGAGGCAGAGAATCCCAATGGAGAGACGGGAATCGGCCAGGCAGAGACAGCAAGGGCGGTTCGTTGCTCCAGTGCCTTTCCGTTCACCTTCGCACCCCTGGGCCAGACTACACTCAATCATAGGACCTACTGAAGAGATGAGTCTTCAGTAAAGACTTAAAGGTCGAGACCGAGTCTGCGTCTCTCACATGGATAGGCAGACCATTCCATAAAAATTTAGCTCTATAGGAGAAAGCCCTGCCTCCTCCTGTTTGCTTAGAAATTCTAGGGACAATAAGGAGGCCTGCATCTTGTGACCATAGCGTACGTGTAGGTATGTACGGCAGGACCAAATCGGAGAGATAGGTAGGAGAAAGCCTATGTAATGCTTTGTAGGTTAGCAGTAAAACCTTGAAATCAGTCCTAGCCTTAACAGGAAGCCAGAGGCTAGCACTGGAGTAATATGATCAAATGTTGAAATGAAAAAAGTTGATAATTGGTAATGTGTTAAATGAAGATTGATTAAATGGTTTTTAAAAAGTTACAACCGTGAAGTTTTTTTATTTTTAAGTTAGCCAAGTAGATATCCAAGTAGCATCAAACAGCACAGCAGCACAGAGACAAGTAACACGCTCAAAACGGAAGTTGACAGGAGTCCCATATATAAAGTAATGATGGAACATGCATCCAGGGTGAGAAAGTTGAATGAAAAAAGTAGAGCGAGAAAAAAAAATATATATATATACAGCTCTGGAAAAAATTACTTGTGTCATGCACAAAGTAGATGTCCTAACCGACTTGCCAAATCTATAGTTTGTTAACAAGAAATTTGTGGAGTGCTTGAAAAACTAGTTTTAATGACTCCAACCTAAGTGTATGTAAACTTCCGACTTCTACTGTAAATATTTATATTCAGCTCTGTAAAAAAGTAAGAGGCCACTGCAAAATTATCAGTTTCTCTGGTTTTACTATTTATAGGTATGTGTTTGGGTAAAAATAAAATGTCTGTTTTATTCTATAAACTACTGACAACATTTCTCCCAAATTCCAAATGACATATTGTCATTTAGAACATTTATTTGCAGAAAATGACAACTGGTCAAAATAAGAAAAAAGATGCAGTGTTGTCAGACCTCGAATAATGCAAAGAAAATAAGTTCATGTTCATTTTTAAACAACACAATACTAATGTTTTAACTTAGGAACAGTTCAGAAATCAATATTTGGTGGAATAACCCTGATTTTCAATCACAGCTTTCATGCATCTTGGCATGCTCTCCAACAGTCTTTCACATTGATGTTGGGTGACTTTATGCCACTCCTGGCGCAGAAATTGAAGCAGCTCGGCTTTGTTTGATGGCTTGTGACCATCCATCTTCCTCTTGATCACATTCCAGAAGTTTTCAATGGGGTTCAGGTCTGGAGATTGGGCTGGCCATGACAGGGTCTTGATCTGGTGGTCCTCCATCCACACCTTGATTGACCTGGCTGTGTGGCATGGCGCATTGTCCTGCTGGAAAAACCAATCCTCAGAGTTGGGGAACAATGTCAGAGCAAAAGGAAGCAAGTTTTCTTCCAGGACAACCTTGTACATGGCTTGATTCATGCGTTTCTGTCCCCAATGTCTGCTGCTTGAACTTGTTCTTATGAACCGCCGTCATTGAAATTTTAAGGATGGAAGCAACCTGACGCTCACTGTATCCCTCTGCCAGTAAAGCCAGAATTGAACCCTTCTTTTCCTCACTCAAAACATTCCTTTTCAACTCTTTTGGCATGGTCAATAGTTATTTTTTGATTAACATTACTTTTGAGGTACTATTAGCACTGTTTTTGCCATCCAGCTGGTCCTATTGCAAGAGGATAGTGATGACCACAGCAGTGGTTTTTATACTTTTCCTCGTTAAATAAGATTTGGTTCAGGTGATCACCTAATCAGTACATAATTCAGTAGAATAAGGTGTGCCTGTGTTGAAATTCAACAGACACTGGAATGGAATGGCTGTCATACATGTAGAGATGCTGATTTAAGAAATATTTGCAATGGTCTCGTTTATTTTTTTCCAGAGCTGTATATATATATATATATATATATATATATATAAGACGTTATAAGACGTTGGTAATGTCTTAAATGAAGATTGATTAAATGGTTAAAAAAAAAGTAAAAACCATAACGTTTTTTTCTTTTTTTAAAGTTAGCCAAGTAGGTAGCCTAGTAGGTAGCCAAGTAGGTAGCCAAGTAGGTAGCCAAGTAGAAACAAACAGCACAGCAGCACAGAGACAAGTGACACACTCAAAACGGAAGTGATGAAAGTCCCATATATAAACGAATGATGGAACATGTTTCACAAACAGGGCAATCTAGAGAAGATGTGCCGTACTCTAGAGGACCAGCTGAGCGAGCTCAAGACTAAGAATGATGAGAATGTTCGCCAGGTCAACGACATCAGCGGACAGAGGGCCAGACTCCTGACAGAAAATGGTACCGTCAACAATGAACAACAATCCAATGCTTTCCTTCAGTAAAACACAATAACGTGTTGGGGGCTGTATCCACATAGTTTCTACTGTACTATTCACCACCTAACATTGCCCTACGATACCTCCAAATACATTTTCAATCTTAGAGAACAGAGACCCTATTAACTAGATATCCCTCTATCCCTGCAGGTGAGTTTGGCCGCCAGCTGGAGGAGAAGGAAGCCCTGGTGTCTCAGCTGACCAGAGGAAAACAGGCCTTCACCCAGCAGGTGGAGGAGCTGAAGAGGGCGATTGAGGAGGAGGTCAAGGTAAAATGGACTCCACCGTCCATAGAGTTTAGAGCTATATCTTCTTATAGATGGTGACTACGTGACCCTCAGAGTCACCTTTTATCTCTCCACCCTCAGAGACTCCTATTGTCTCTCCACCCTCAGAGACTCCTACTGTCTCTCCACCCTCAGAGACTCCTACTGTCTCTCCACCCTCAGAGACTCCTACTGTCTCTCCACCCTCAGAGACTCCTACTGTCTCTCCACCCTCAGAGACTTCTACTGTCTCTCCACCCTCAGAGACTCCTACTGTCTCTCCACCCTCAGAAACTCCTACTGTCTCTCCACCCTCAGAGACTTCTAATGTAATTTGTTTGACTATCTCTAATCTCTCTTTTTGTCTTTCTCTTTCGCAGGCTAAAAATGCACTGGCCCATGGTGTCCAATCTGCCCGCCATGACTGTGACCTCCTGAGGGAGCAGTTTGAGGAGGAGCAGGAGGCCAAGGCAGAGCTGCAACGCGGTATGTCCAAGGCCAACAGTGAGGTGGCTCAGTGGAGGACTAAGTATGAAACTGATGCCATCCAGCGCACAGAGGAGCTGGAGGAGGCCAAGTGAGTCGCACGCAACAGAAAAAAAAAATATATATATAGGGTGTGGATGTTGAGGGTGGTAGAGGGCTCAGAGAAAATGTTACGTCAATATGTATTGTTTGTCAACATAAAATAAAAATACACCATAAAACCACCCTCTGTTGTCCAACAGGAAGAAGCTGGCCCAGCGTCTTCAGGATGCTGAGGAGACCATTGAGGCGACCAACTCCAAGTGCGCTTCCCTGGAGAAGACCAAGCAGAGGCTGCAGGGAGAGGTGGAGGACCTCATGATTGACGTTGAGAGAGCCAACGCATTGGCCGCCAACCTCGACAAGAAGCAGAGGAACTTTGATAAGGTAAAAATGAATAAACCTATATTTTATATCAATTGTATAATTGTTGCATATTACTAATTTAAAAACTCTTCATCAATGACTTCTAATGAAAATCCCATGTATTTCCCTAGGTTCTGGCAGAGTGGAAGCAGAAGTATGAGGAGGGTCAGGCTGAGCTGGAAGGAGCTCAGAAGGAGGCTCGCTCTATGAGCACTGAACTCTTCAAGATGAAGAACTCCTACGAGGAGGCTCTGGATCATCTGGAGACTCTGAAGAGAGAGAACAAGAACCTGCAACGTGAGCATTTAACAGCAATTAATTTTGGCTCATGTTTGACTAGTGTTTTGAAAGTGAGGGGAACAGTAATCATCAAAACTACTACTACACAATTTCAGAAATGTCATGTACAGTATAATTTATTTCTTAATTTTAACTTGTAGTCGGTATTCCTTTGAACAACCCAAAGAAGTGAAAGGCGATTAGATTTGCAAGACCCTATGAAGTGCTGTTAATGAATTAAATGTTAATATGATTTAATGTAAAATTCAGTACATTGGCGATATCCACTGAAAATCTCCCAAGTCTAAACTGCTCCTGTGTGTGTGTGTGTGCAGAGGAGATCTCTGACCTGACTGAGCAGATCGGAGAGACTGGCAAGAGCATCCATGAGCTGGAGAAGGCCAAGAAGACCGTGGAGACAGAGAAGTCTGAGATCCAGACCGCTCTGGAGGAGGCTGAGGTACAAACTACAGCTGTTTGATAGGAAAAGCAGTGTTACACTAGCCAATGCCAGCTACAGTCTAATGCTCCCTGTATTGGTGTTTATTGTAGTCATACATATTTAATTCCGACATCCAAATGTATTGAACACAATTGGCCTGACTGCTTCTGTTTGTCCAGGGCACACTGGAGCACGAGGAATCCAAGATTCTGCGTGTGCAGCTGGAGCTCAACCAGATCAAGGGTGAGGTGGACAGGAAGATTGCTGAGAAGGATGAGGAGATGGAGCAGATCAAGAGGAACAGCCAGAGGGTGGTTGACTCCATGCAGAGCACCCTGGACTCTGAGGTCAGGAGCAGGAATGATGCCCTGAGGGTGAAGAAGAAGATGGAGGGAGACCTGAACGAGATGGAGATCCAGCTGAGCCACTCCAACAGGCAGGCCGCTGAGGCCCAGAAACAGCTGAGGAACGTCCAGGGACAGCTCAAGGTAAAGGGACTAGGACATCAGGTTCAAAACCTAAACATGGCTAGGGATTTGTTTGTGAATCTGAGAAATTAAAAAGAGTGGTTTATGTACTAAAGGTAACGATACTGGAGAAATTCGTACCAATTTACATTTCTGTCACTGATCGATCCTATCGCCCCTACTTCCACAAGTCCTAATGAACATATGTCATTGTGAACCCCAGGATGCCCAATTGCACCTTGATGACGCTGTTCGTGTCGCAGAGGACATGAAGGAACAGGCAGCCATGGTGGAGCGCAGAAACGGTCTGATGGTGGCTGAAATCGAGGAGCTTAGAGTTGCTCTGGAGCAGACAGAGAGAGGCCGCAAAGTGGCTGAGACTGAGCTGGTAGACGCCAGCGAGCGTGTTGGACTGCTGCACTCCCAGGTATGGGTCAAAAGCCATTTCCAATGGAAGTCAACCAAGCATACAGTTTAAACACACCTGGAATTTGACAGTGCTTACTTTAGATTTTCATAATTTCAGCCTTGTGACTTGTAAGTTCTCTTGAGAGTTTAAAAAATCGTCTTATTTCATCCTTCAGAACACCAGCCTTCTGAACACCAAGAAGAAGTTGGAGACTGACCTGGTGCAGGTGCAGGGAGAGGTGGACGATATTGTCCAGGAGGCCAGGAATGCAGAGGAGAAGGCCAAGAAGGCCATCACTGACGTGAGTTCTTTAATTACATCGACTTGATTTGTCCCCAAGTGCCAATGGTAGCTGGGCTGGTTAAGAACAACAAAGATCTTAGAGGGGCGTTATGATTGGTGCCAATTGGTGCATAAATTAAACAAACTACTTTTCCAGGCGGCCATGATGGCTGAGGAGCTGAAGAAGGAGCAGGACACCAGCTCTCACCTGGAGAGGATGAAGAAGAACCTGGAGGTCACAGTCAAGGACCTGCAGCACCGCCTGGATGAGGCTGAGAATCTGGCCATGAAGGGAGGCAAGAAGCAGCTCCAGAAACTGGAGTCCAGGGTGAGTTAACAGCAGGGTGGATTATGGTGGATTGAAAGACAGATTGCTGGAAATGTATTTGATCATATAAAAATACATAATAGCCTCCATGCAGGTTTACTGTTACTTCTGTAGTGCATGGCATGACTAATCAAGTCTCGGGCCCTGGGAAATGTTAAGTCCCCCTTCTTGGCATTAGAGAGAAAATGTTGCCGTTTTAAAGCTAATTTCCTGCAATTCTACAAATGTTGCCTTTTTAAATGTTAAATGATGGTGCATTTATGACCATAACAAAACAAATTATAATAATTCTACACTTATTTAGTGGAGTTGAGCCAAGACCTTCAAATAAATACAAATGTATTACTCTAGTTGTCGCAGGCTTGTACAGTTGTCGCAGCAGAATTCTTCTAAACTGCCATTTCATTAGTAGTAAGAATAAACAACAAATATAAATTCACAATACACATCAACACACAATATAATGTACATTCATCCACTTTATCTCATAGTAATCATTTGTTACATCTAGTTACATTTGTTTCATTTCTCTCTATAGCGACATGTCTCATTCACCGGCCGTTGCTAGGGAAGCTAGCGTTGCTATGCAGGTTTACCAGCCAGCAGGCTAACGGCTGAATTAGTTTGTAGGCTAGCGGACTTTAATAAGTTCATAAAACCTGAAAACACAACATAACATCTTAACAAACATATGTACATACTCCAGAAACATTACCGTCTCGAATATAGTGCTTTCCCAGTCGCTTACCTTCAAAATAAAGATATACCAATGTTTTTATGTCGGTGCTTCTGTCTTGCTGTTGGCTCACTTTGCAAACTTCTCTCAACTGTCATAGCGCGAGCCTCCCATAATAGAAGAAATCTCATAACATTAAAACATGCGAGTGGCGTCCTCTAGTGGCCATACTGGTGCTGCACCAGAAACTGCAAACACATGACAAAATGGATAAATAGTCATATTACAAATACAAGAAGAATTGACTTGTGAGCCTCCCTGACCCGTTCTTTATTTTACATAAATTGTGGATTAATAATTTTACATTGTACTGTATTGCACTCTCTAAACTTTTTCCAAAGATCCCTGGTTGTTTAATCCGTTCTTGCTAGAAATATTCATAAACACATTTAAATGTAAATTCCTCTTTGGGAACCACTGACCTAGATAATGAAAAGTTGTTGGTATTATTACAGACCCCTACAATTAAATGTTTAAAAGTACATAGGGACAGATAACAATTGTGCCTCCTTGACTGGGTAGAACACTACACGTCTGTGTTACAAAGATTTGTTAAGTCTGATTTCACCACCTCAAACAAATACGTTTATTTCTTCCACAAAGGTGCGTGAGCTCGAGACTGAGGTGGAGGCCGAGCAGAGAAGAGGTGTAGACGCAGTCAAGGGAGTCCGCAAGTATGAGCGCAGAGTCAAGGAGCTCACTTACCAGGTAAGAGAAAGTGCCTTCTTCACACACTTGACACTAACACAGACAGGTTTGTGTATACAACTATGGGACATTGATTCTTTGATCTTCTCCCACAGACTGAGGAGGATAAGAAGAACGTTAGCAGACTTCAGGACCTGGTAGATAAGCTGCAGTTGAAAGTGAAGGCCTACAAGAGGAATTCTGAGGAAGCGGTGAGTCAAATACTCTGAAAGCATACATTTGAAAATGTATTTTCTCCCTACAAAACGTAATGTCCATACGGTTTAGTTGAAGTGTTGCTACGGCACATCAGTCAACAAGGACTCAATTGATATTGCAAGTCATTACTGAAGAAATTATACACATTTCTGAGTGCCTCCTATGCCTATGTGTTACTAACTTAAAGGAGAGGGGGTTGAATATTAATTTGCTGGTCTAGTGGTGGTGTTGGAGGCAGCGGTTTGATCCCCTGTTCCTCCACTCACTTTCTCTGCTGTATCATCTATCTTCCTATATATGTTGCTATCCTAAATCGGTCTATATTTTTGTTGTTGAAAATACCTTTAAAAACAGATTTTTTATTTGCTACCTGAAGCATCAAACCTTAAATGCTGATGTTTCGCTCTCCATCTCTTTTCTTCACCCAGGAGGAAGCAGCCAATAGCCATATGTCTAAGTTCAGGAAGGTTCAGCATGAGCTGGAGGAGGCTGAGGAGCGTGCTGACATCGCTGAGACTCAGGTCAACAAGCTCAGAGCCAAGACCCGTGACACTGGAAAGGTACAGAACTGCTGCTAAACCTAAACCTGACTGATGTTCAAATATGACCACATCAACACCACCTATGATTCAGTCTTCACAGAGGTCAACACATACCTTTTACACTCACTCAACTGTATTTAAGATCTTTGAGAAGCACATTTCAGGTAGGGCAAAAAAATCTAATAAGATTAATTCAGTTAGTACTTCACCCTGAAAATCCAAGCTGAGTGCTGAGCATTAAATGCTTGATCCATTATATTCTTTCCAAGTGTTCATCTATTTATCATGTTCATTATTATTACTGATCCATTATATTCTATCCAAGTCTATCCATATATTTATCATGTTCATTTTTATTACTGATCCATTATATTCTATCCAAGTCTATCCATATATTTATCATGTTCATTATTATTACTGATCCATTATATTCTATCCAAGTGTTCATCTATTTATCATGTTCATTATTATTACTGATCCATTATATTCTTTCTTTCTTCTTACAGGGCAAAGAAGTTGCTGAATAAACAAGACCAAGTCTTATCATTTTCCTGTGTTGCATAAAATATGATTTTCATGGTGAAATGTTGAGCATTGATTAAAAAGATGTAGACCTACATACACTTCCTTTGTGACTGTGGACTTATTACTTAGCAAACAGCTTTTTCATACCATAAAAATATTGTACTTAAAATAATGGAGCAATCTGTAATTCCAACAGCAAAAGTGGTCACCCGGACAAAGCAGTCAGTTTTTTTGGTAAACAGCTGATGGATGAGGCTGGAGAAATGTAACCACTCTCAAATTCTCAGACTGAGCTATGGATGCAAGGACTGCAAGTTTGTTCTTGCTTTATTGAATTCAATGTAGTTCAGCCAGCCTCTGCATTTAAGCTGCTGAGTTAACTAGTACAACTGCCAAGGTCAGAGGTTACAAAACCATTCTAGTCATTCTATTTCTATGGTCATAAGACCGTCATAGGACACCACAACACACATATATTAGTCCTGCATGTAACATTTGATCTCTTAACAGACTGAAAGGTTACATCAACACTTCTATCCACATGCCATTGACTAGATGTCCATTAGTACCTGTATCTTGTTGAAGTACTGCCCAGCCTCGAAGGGCACTATGTTGTAGGTGGAGATCCCAATAACAGGTTTCTCTGTATTGTTCTTGGCTCTGTAGAAGGCCAGGGCAGTCTCTCCTGGAAACACCTGTATGGTAACACAGCACAGACACTAAGATACCTGTATGGTAACACAACATAGACACTAAGACACCTGTATGGTAACACAACATAGACACTAAGATACCTGTATGGTAACACAACACAGACACTAAGATACCTGTATGGTAACACAACCTAGACACTAAGATACCTGTATGGTAACACAACATAGACACTAAGATACCTGTATGGTAACACTACATAGACACTAAGACACCTGTATGGTAACAAACATATACAATAAGATACCTGTATGATAACACAACACACAACATAGACAATAAAAAACCTGTATGGTAACACAACATAGACAATAAGATACCTGTATGGTAACACAACATATACACTAAGATACCTGTATGGTAACACTACATAGACACTAAGACACCTGTATGGTAACACAACATATACAATAAGATACCTGTATGATAACACAACACACAACATAGACAATAAAAAACCTGTATGGTAACACAACATAGACAATAAGATAACTGTATGGTAATACAACATAGACACTAAGATACCTGTATGGTAACACAACATAGACAATAAGATACCTGTATGGTAACACAACATAGACACTAAGATACCTGTATGGTAACACAACATAGACACTAAGATACCTGTATGGTAACACAACATAGACACTAAGATACCTGTATGGTAACACAACATAGACACTAAGATACCTGTATGGTAACACAACATAGACAATAAGATACCTGTATGGTAACACAACATAGACACTAAGATACCTGTATGGTAACACAACATAGACACTAAGATACCTGTATGGTAACACAACATATACAATAAGATACCTGTATGATAACACAACACACAACATAGACAATAAAAAACCTGTATGGTAACACAACATAGACAATAAGATAACTGTATGGTAATACAACATAGACACTAAGATACCTGTATGGTAACACAACATAGACACTAAGATACCTGTATGGTAACACAACATAGACAATAAGATACCTGTATGTTAACACAACACACAACATGATTTGATTCTGGATCAGTCAACCTCCGATATCCTCTGGAGCAGCAGGTTCCCTGTGGTTTTCTACTCTGATCCTGCACTCTGGCTCAATCATTGGATGGGGCAGCCTCTTCTCCCCGCAAATGTTTTGCAAAACCACCGTGGCTTAGAAAACGGTGCAGGTCCTTTTGAGTGTCATCCTTGTAGGCAGTGGAACCTAGGGCTCTATTCAATTTGTATTGCTGAAGCATTACAGATTGACAAATGGAAATTCAAAGGTAATTTCCTATTGAGCCGACATATGCAGAGAACTATATATTCCAGAGAACTCGGATACGTAGCCACTCCGATAATAATAAGAGTATGTAAGAAATCTAGAGTGGTCTTGCCTTCTAATTATTGTTTTCCATTGACCTTGACCCCTACCCTAACCATGACCTTGACCCCTATCCTAAACCCTAACCCTGACCTTGACCCCTACCCTTGCCCTGACCTTAAAGGGATATTTCAGGATTTTGGCTATGAAGACCTTTATCTACTTCCCCAGAGTCAGATGACTCATGTATACCATTTATATGTATCTGCATCCAGTATAAAGGAAGTTAGAGTTTCGCAAGCCAATGCTAACTATCGTTAGCGCAATGACTGGAAGTCTATGGTATCTACAAGCATGCAATTTATTGCATATCTCCAAACAACTGTAGTCTAACTATTCTCCAATAGAGGGCACTAAACGCCAAGGTTAGAAGAAGATACATGAGGGGCCTTTTTTTGTTTTTTAAGTTTCTGGAGGTGCCTGAAGGAGATCCTGGAGGGAAATTGGAGGAGACTAAAGCATTGGGGAATCGGAGGAGCCTAAAGCATTGGGGAATCGGAGGAGCCTAAAGCATTGGGGAATCGGAGGAGCCTAAAGCATTGGGGAATTGGAGGAGCCTAAAGCATTGCCAAAACAAACAGTTAATAATAACCACAGTTAACCTCTCCACCCTCATCATCTGTGAGTCAGCATGTAGTGAGGGCTTTCCCTGACAGTTGGTTGGCTAGCATATTTATAGCCAACGTGTGAGTGTTTTAGGAAACGGGGATCACAGCTGTACTAAGCAAGGGCTTCCCCTGGGTTGGCTGGCAGGAAGTATTTATGGACTACCGTGATGTGTGTGTATATGTGTGCTCTTTAAGAAACAGGCAGGGGATCACTGCAGTAAAAATGTTTAGATCTTAATTAGCATGATCAATGCAACGTTGTTATAATAATAATAATAATTTATTAATAATAATAATTTATTAAACTTCTATAGCGCTTTTCATAACATAAATAGGCTAGGTCAACCAATGCATCATCATGAGTAGCTTAGCTATAGATAGCTAGGTCAACCAATACATCATCATGTGTAGCTTAGCTATAGCTAGCTAGGTCAACCAATACATTATCATGAGTAGCTTAGCTATAGATAGCTAGGTCAACCAATACATCATCATGTGTAGCTTAGCTATAGCTAGCTAGGTCAACCGATACATCATCATGAGTAGCTTAGCTATAGCTGGCTAGGTCAACTAATACATCATCATGAGTAGCTTAGCTATAGCTAGCTAGGTCAACCAATACATCATCATGAGTAGTTTAGCTATAGCTAGCTAGGTCAACCGATACATCATCATGAGTAGCTTAGCTATAGCTGGCTAGGTCAACTAATACATCATCATGAGTAGCTTAGCTATAGCCAGCTAGGTCAACCAATACATCATCATGGGTAGCTTAGCTATAGCTGGCTAGGTCAACCAATACATCATCATGCGTAGCTTAGCTATAGCTAGCTATGTCAACCAGCAGATCATCATGAGTAGCTTAGCAATAGCTAGCTAGGTCAACCAATTCATCATCATGAGTAGCTTAGCAATATCTAGCTAGGTCAACCAATAGATGCCAAGTCTTTGAGTGCATGCATCCTTCAAAGATGGAGAGGGACAGTTCTTGGCTTGATCAGAGGAAGGGGGTCAGGGAGATGGTTGATGAAGATGGATTATAGTGACGATCTTGTAGAGGGCTACTCTGGGAACCAGCCTGTGTTGTGGAGCCACTGGAATTCTCCTCCTTCACAATGTGTAGCACCCACTTGGGTGATTCCTCAGCAGCTCTGGGCACCAGAAAGCTCTCCACATATACAGTTCAGAGTAGTAGCCAGTCATCCTCACTGAACCCTCTGCCTCAGCACTGCATTCCTTCTGGATCTCCTATTCCTCTCAAGCTTCAGGTGACTCCTCAAATGATCTGGAACCAGCAGCCAGGTGAAACAAGAAGCTGGTACTGTTTCCTGCATCATTCAAACAAAAACAAAAGCCAGCTAGCTAGCTAGCCCTCCATGCCATTGACCTGCCAGACAATCTGCAAATCTGTGGGTCAAAACCACCAGATATATGCAATATAAACTAAATGTTACCAAAAACAAAACGTGTGATAAAAAACAACAATAAAAACCCTTGAACATATCTAAATATGTACATATTTACAGAGCTCGTACCATTATGCAATTAAAAGAGAACATGTATATTTCATGATATGCATATAATATGTCACAAGCAATAACAAGCCTATACCCGTTTAGAAAAAAAGTATTTCATGTATTCGGTATTGTTACACTGATCCACATTTACCAGAGGGTTCAAATTGCAATGAGTTGGAGGCTGGATAGCTTTGTCAGCATTGGCCTACCAAACACATAACAGAGGCTTCACACTTTTATTACAAGGCTATACATACGTATTGGGGGTACATGACAGGTATTTGACAGTAAGGATCTTCAACGGATTAATTTTTTGATGATGTACTGTACAATAAACTTAAATGTTGTATAGACCTCTTATCTTTTTCCGTAAAAAGCGCATGGATGTGTGTGAAATGGATAAGCAAAAACTTGGGATTTTGTCATATGTGAAAACGTGTCTCTTGAATGTTGTCTAACGTTAGTAGCTAGTGGAGTAGTTAAGGAAGCATCATGCAATAACTAAAGTAAACCTTGCATTTGGATGTTGTTTAAACCTTGCACAAACTTTTTCTAATGTTCACAAGTATAGACCCTGTGTGATTCTGTAGCAGCTGATAAAGTCACTAGCTTTTTGTTTTGACTTCCTACAAGCCTATCTGGCTGGTGTTTACAGAACATTTGGCGCCGTCTGATTAGGATATAAAGGGCCTGTCTCCAAGAGGCTGGTGTTTACGGAACATTTGGCGCTGTCTGATTAGGATATAAAGGGCCTGTCTCCAAGAGGATGGTGTTTACTGAATATTTGGCACTGTCTGATTAGGATATAAATGGCCTGTCTCCAAGAGGATGGCGTTTACAGAACATTTGGTGCTGTCTGATTAGGATATAAAGGGCCTGTTTCCAAGAGGATGGTGTTTAAAGAACATTTGGCGCTGTCTGATTAGGATATAAAGGGCCTGTCTCCAAGAGGATGGTGTTTACAGAACATTTGGTGATGTCTGAATAGGATATAAATGGCCTGTCTCCAAGAGGATGGTGTTTACAGAACATTTGGCGCCGTCTGATTAGGATATAAAGGGCCTGTCTCCAAGAGGATGGTGTTTACAGAACATTTGGCGCTGTCTGATTAGGATATAAAGGGCCTGTCTCCAAGAGGATGGTGTTTACAGAACATTTGGTGATGTCTGATTAGGATATAAAGGGTCTGTCTCCAAGAGGATGGTGTTTACAGAACATTTGGCGCTGTCTGATTAGGATATAAAGGGCCTGTTTCCAAGAGGATGGTGTTTACAGAACATTTGGTGATGTCTGATTAGGATATAAAGGGCCTGTCTCCAAGAGGCTGGTGTTTACAGAACATTTGGTGATGTCTGATTAGGATATAAAGGGCCTGTTTCCAAGAGGATGGTGTTTACAGAACATTTGGCGCTGTCTGAATAGGATATAAATGGCCTGTCTCCAAGAGGATGGTGTTTACAGAACATTTGGCGCCGTCTGATTAGGATATAAAGGGCCTGTCTCCAAGAGGATGGTGTTTACAGAACATTTGGCGCTGTCTGATTAGGATATAAAGGGCCTGTCTCCAAGAGGATGGTGTTTACAGAACATTTGGCGCTGTCTGAATAGGATATAAATGGCCTGTCTCCAAGAGGATGGTGTTTACAGAACATTTGGTGCTGTCTGATTAGGATATAAATGGCATGTCTCCAAGAGGCGGGTGTTTACAGAACAGTTGGTGCTGTCTGATTAGGATATAAAGGGCCTGTCTCCAAGAGGATGGTGTTTACAGAACATTTGGCGCCGTCTGATTAGGATATAAATGGCCTGTCTCCAAGAGGATGGTGTTTACAGAACATTTGGCGCTGTCTGATTAGGATATAAAGGGCCTGTCTCCAAGAGGCTGGTGTTTACAGAACATTTGGCGCCGTCTGATTAGGATATAAATGGCCTGTCTCCAAGAGGATGGTGTTTACAGAACATTTGGCGCTGTCTGATTAGGATATAAAGGGCCTGTCTCCAAGAGGATGGTGTTTACAGAACATTTGGCGCTGTCTGAATAGGATATAAATGGCCTGTCTCCAAGAGGATGGTGTTTACAGAACATTTGGCGCTGTCTGATTAGGATATAAAGGGCCTGTCTCCAAGAGGCTGGTGTTTACAGAACATTTGGTGATGTCTGATTAGGATATAAAGGGCCTGTTTCCAAGAGGATGGTGTTTACAGAACATTTGGCGCTGTCTGAATAGGATATAAATGGCCTGTCTCCAAGAGGATGGTGTTTACAGAACATTTGGCGCCGTCTGATTAGGATATAAAGGGCCTGTCTCCAAGAGGCTGGTGTTTACAGAACATTTGGCGCTGTCTGATTAGGATATAAAGGGCCTGTCTCCAAGAGGATGGTGTTTACAGAACATTTGGCGCTGACTGAATAGGATATAAATGGCCTGTCTCCAAGAGGATGGTGTTTACAGAACATTTGGTGCTGTCTGATTAGGATATAAATGGCATGTCTCCAAGAGGCGGGTGTTTACAGAACAGTTGGTGCTGTCTGATTAGGATATAAAGGGCCTGTCTCCAAGAGGATGGTGTTTACAGAACATTTGGTGCTGTCTGATTAGGATATATAGGGCCTGTCTCCAAGAGGCTGGTGTTTACAGAACATTTGGCGCCGTCTGATTAGGATATAAATGGCCTGTCTCCAAGAGGATGGTGTTTACAGAACATTTGGCGCTGTCTGATTAGGATATAAAGGGCCTGTCTCCAAGAGGATGGTGTTTACAGAACATTTGGCGCTGTCTGAATAGGATATAAATGGCCTGTCTCCAATAGGATGGTGTTTACAGAACATTTGGTGCCGTCTGATTAGGATATAAAGGGCCTGTCTCCAAGAGGATGGTGTTTACAGAACATTTGGCGCTGTCTGATTAGGATATAAAGGGCCTGTCTCCAAGAGGATGGTGTTTACAGAACATTTGGCGCTGTCTGAATAGGATATAAATGGCCTGTCTCCGAGAGGATGGTGTTTACAGAACATTTGGCGCTGTCTGATTAGGATATAAAGGGCCTGTCTCCAAGAGGATGGTGTTTACAGAACATTTGGTGATGTCTGATTAGGATATAAAGGGTCTGTCTCCAAGAGGATGGTGTTTACAGAACATTTGGCGCTGTCTGATTAGGATATAAAGTGCCTGTTTCCAAGAGGATGGTGTTTACAGAACATTTGGTGATGTCTGATTAGGATATAAAGGGCCTGTCTCCAAGAGGCTGGTGTTTACAGAACATTTGGTGATGTCTGATTAGGATATAAAGGGCCTGTTTCCAAGAGGATGGTGTTTACAGAACATTTGGCGCTGTCTGAATAGGATATAAATGGCCTGTCTCCAAGAGGATGGTGTTTACAGAACATTTGGCGCTGTCTGATTAGGATATAAAGGGCCTGTCTCCAAGAGGATGGTGTTTACAGAACATTTGGCGCTGACTGAATAGGATATAAATGGCCTGTCTCCAAGAGGATGGTGTTTACAGAACATTTGGTGCTGTCTGATTAGGATATAAATGGCATGTCTCCAAGAGGCGGGTGTTTACAGAACAGTTGGTGCTGTCTGATTAGGATATAAAGGGCCTGTCTCCAAGAGGATGGTGTTTACAGAACATTTGGTGCTGTCTGATTAGGATATATAGGGCCTGTCTCCAAGAGGCTGGTGTTTACAGAACATTTGGCGCCGTCTGATTAGGATATAAATGGCCTGTCTCCAAGAGGATGGTGTTTACAGAACATTTGGCGCTGTCTGATTAGGATATAAAGGGCCTATCTCCAAGAGGATGGTGTTTACAGAACATTTGGTGCTGTCTGATTAGGATATAAAGGGCCTGTCTCCAAGAGGCTGGTGTTTACAGAACATTTGGTGATGTCTGATTAGGATATAAAGGGTCTGTCTCCAAGAGGCTGGTGTTTACAGAACATTTGGCGCTGTCTGATTAGGATATAAAGGGCCTGTTTCCAAGAGGCTGGTGTTTACAGAACATTTGGTGCTGTCTGATTAGGATATAAAGGGCCTG
The DNA here is from genome assembly GCF_964263955.1 of Coregonus lavaretus. Classification (NCBI taxonomy): domain Eukaryota; kingdom Metazoa; phylum Chordata; class Actinopteri; order Salmoniformes; family Salmonidae; genus Coregonus; species Coregonus lavaretus. The sequence continues at coordinate 1,235,283 of NW_028157882.1, read as the reverse complement.
TTTCCAAGAGGCAAGTTAGACATTTTCTCTACTTTTGTGTTTATCTTTATTATCTGAGATTAATGTGGATGCTACCACGATTTACGGATAATCGCAAATTAATCGTGAATTATAATTAGAGAAAGTTACAGAATAGGAATGTGACAAAGATACATTTTATTAAAATGTAAACTGCAATTTGTTTTCACGTAAAATAATAGTTATGAAGTGAATTCACAATTCAGATATGGTAGTGTGTATGACAACTACTAGGGGGCAATGCAGTTCAATCTACCGCAGTCCTGGCGACCTACCAGATGGCTCTCATTTTACAGCTGTCCCCCACCCACTCAGCAACAACGTTTTAGGTTCTCTGTTGTGTGTCTCTCCTCCATCTTCTCAGTACTTCATGTCCCACTACTCATCAGTGTGATGGCTCTTTGCAGTGATGTATGACAGCGTGTTTATAGATGTCCAACAATCTGTTGTTAACGCCATGTACGGTGATCGAGAGCTTGTGCTTTGTACTTGCAGAGCAATCATTGTATAATTTCTCCATCAGGGCCGTCACGTTTTTTTCTACATGGCATCTTGTAGTCTGATTCATTTTAATTTCACGAATGTTCTGGGAACTTTCACAGAACCAATTTTACTGGTACATTCTGTTATTACATTACCTGAAAACCTAATGAGAACGTGGTGGTTGTTACAGATGTTGTGCACAACATTTGAGGTAATGTTAGGAGAAAATGTGTAATCAAAAACATTATTTGAATATTTTTGGGATGTTATCATCCTAATGTTAGATAAACCCTAATTAGAACTTAATGAGTATCCATTCAAATATTACCTAAACATTATAATTATTTCAAAAAACATTCTCGGATCAGCTTTCTCCATTCAAATCTTACCTAAACATTAGAATTATTTCAAAAAACATTTGGGCAGTAGCCAACAATTTAGCAAATTAGAACTGAATTGATTGATCATTCAATTTATTTTACTGTATTTATCTTTTAATACATTCATCTCGGTTTTTATTTGAAGCATCTTTTTATCCTTTGCTTGTATGTACAGAGAGAGAAAGAGAGAGACAGACATACATACATTGTCACTGACTGAATAATACCCCAGTAGGCAATATTTGGCTTAGTGAAGCCTGTTTCTAGTTGTATATATGTCAACAAACCAGAATACAACCAGGTAAAGGTGATAAAATAAAGAGTAGTATATCATTACTAAGACGTCGTCTGGCAAACAGTCAGAAACATTGTGGGGATAAAGTCAGCAGGCTGAGGATTCATTAGCAGATCTCTGGTCAAAAAAGGTACATTGGATTATCTTTCTGTCCAGAAATTATTTAGCTGTACAAATGTTTTCTAAATTGTTCCATTATGTTACAAGATTTGCAGATGTTATATTTATTTATTTGCACCAAAGAAAACAAGTGATAGACAACAATAAAAAATACAAATATAAAACGGTGTGCAGGTTGGAAGCCCAAGGGCATATATAAAAACCACACCACAAAGTACAAAAATAAAAAAGGTTTGTTAAAACATAACAAAACCTACTAATTATAAATGTAAAAATGAATTGATCAGTAATCATGTAAAAAATAATATATATTGTTTTGTTTAAATGTGTGTGCATGTGAGTGTGTGAGAGTTAGGCTATATGGAGGAGATTACTGAGTAGTTTGGTTCATCAGGCTGACCCCCAGTCTTCATGGGGGAGATTAGTGAGTAGTTTGGTTCATCAGGCTGACCCCCAGTCTTCATGGAGGAGATTACTGAGTAGTTTGGTTCATCAGGCTGACCCCCAGTCTTCATGGAGGAGATTACTGAGGAGTTTGGTTCATCAGGCTGACCCCCAGTCTTCATGGAGGAGATTACTGAGGAGTTTGGTTCATCAGGCTGACCCCCAGTCTTCATGGAGGAGATTACTGAGTAGTTTGGTTCATCAGGCTGACCCCCAGTCTTCATGGAGGAGATTACTGAGTAGTTTGGTTCATCAGGCTGACCCCCAGTCTTCATGGAGGAGATTACTAAGTAGTTTGGTTCATCAGGCTGACCCCCAGTCTTCATGGGGGAGATTACTGAGTAGTTTGGTTCATCAGGCTGACCCCCAGTCTTCATGGAGGAGATTACTGAGTAGTTTGGTTCATCAGGCTGACCCCCAGTCTTCATGAAGGATATTACTGAGGAGTTTGGTTCATCAGGCTGACCCCCAGTCTTCATGGAGGAGATTACTGAGTAGTTTGGTTCATCAGGCTGACCCCCAGTCTTCATAGAGGAGATTACTGAGTAGTTTGGTTCATCAGGCTGACCCCCAGTCTTCATGGAGGAGATTACTGAGGAGTTTGGTTCATCAGGCTGACCCCCAGTCTTCATGGAGGAGATTACTGAGTAGTTTGGTTCATCAGGCTGACCCCCAGTCTTCATAGAGGAGATTACTGAGTAGTTTGGTTCATCAGGCTGACCCCCAGTCTTCATGGAGGAGATTACTGAGTAGTTTGGTTCATCAGGCTGACCCCCAGTCTTCATGGAGGAGATTACTGAGTAGTTTGGTTCATCAGGCTGACCCCCAGTCTTCATGGAGGAGATTACTGAGTAGTTTGGTTCATCAGGCTGACCCCCAGTCTTCATGGAGGAGATTACTGAGTAGTTTGGTTCATCAGGCTGACCCCCAGTCTTCATGGAGGAGATTACTGAGTAGTTTGGTTCATCAGGCTGACCCCCAGTCTTCATGGAGGAGATTACTGAGTAGTTTGGTTCATCAGGCTGACCCCCAGTCTTCATGGAGGAGATTACTGAGTAGTTTGGTTCATCAGGCTTACCCCCAGTCTTCATGGAGGAGATTACTGAGTAGTTTGGTTCATCAGGCTGACCCCCAGTCTTCATGGAGGAGATTACTGAGTAGTTTGGTTCATCAGGCTGACCCCCAGTCTTCACTTGAAGTTATTGAGGGATGATGATATTTTGACAATGTGAAGATAACAATTCCAGAGTATGGTACCTCTGTATCTGATAGAGAATTGACTATGTGAGGTGCGGCAGTGGAGAGGGTGAAGGTTATCGCAGTGTCTTGTGTTATATAGATGGATTTCAGAATTAACCTGGAAGAATCCATTAAAGGGCTTAGGTAAACTGACTGGGAGGTATGAGTATTTGTAGATGAAAGTGCATTATTGGCGTACATTAATGTCGTAAATAGAAAATATATTGAGTTTCTTAAACAAAGGTACAGATGGAGCCAGGTAATTAGAGGAGGTGTCTAGTCTTGCAAATGTATCTTGTATGATGAGTAATTTCTGTAGGTAGGAGGCATATGTACTGGCCCAGACAATATTACAGTAAATGAGATATGGGTAAATGAAGCTATAGTATAGAGTTAGGAAGAAAGTCTGATGAACCAAACCACTAATCTTTCTGATGATACCAACAGATTTCATCACTTTGTTGCTGACAAATTGAATATGATCTTTCCAGGATAACTTTTCATCAATTAGAACTCTGAGGAATCTAGTGGATGTGACTTGTTCCATTTCATTCCCAACAATTGAGATTCTGGCTCTTTTTTTACAGTATGTTTTATTCTTACTAGTGACTACAGTAAAGTTGGATTTTTTAAACATTTAAAGATAATTTGTTTATCTGGAACCATTCAGGAAATGTGGCCATGCCGGAGTTGGCTTCATTAATTAGTTATCAAAATTATTGTGTGATAAATTGAAATTGGTATAATCAGCAAAGAGAACTGGAAGTACGGTAGAAGACACAGCAGGAAGGTCATTGATATAGATTAGGAATAACAAAGGTCCAATTATTGAACACTGTGGCACGCCACAGGATATCTTGGCCCTGGCAGATGCACAGCCTTTTGCATAAACAAATTGTTCTCTATCATAAACATCACTATATAGCCAATTATATGTATAATCATGAAAACCATAATAATGCAATTTAGAAAGGAATATTTCATGATCAACCGTGTCAACCGCTTTGGATAAATCGAAAAAGATGCCAAGAGCATATTCATTGTTGTTCAGGGCTGTAAAGATTTCCTAGGGCTAACTATTAACCCTCTGGAGTCTAATCCCTGTCTAAACCAGGGGAGATTAACCCTCTGGAGTCTAATCCCTGTCTAAACCAGGGGAGATTAACCCTCTGGAGTCTAATCCCTGTCTAAACCAGGGGAGATTAACCCTCTGGAGTCTAATCCCTGTCTAAACCGGAGGAGGGGGTTCTAAACTAACAATTACATTGTTTTAAGATGATCTTACCAAGGATGATTTAGCTGTTTGATTTTGAATTTTAAGACCACTTAAGGTATCCAAAAAATATAGAGAAAAATTATTGGTTGAAACATTGAATTTGGCATTACTACTATTAGCCAATAGAAACGCACTGAATAACAGATTGACTACATGGAACAACAGATAGACCCCCCCTAATTAGATGACACCTAATTACTTTCCCAACACTTCCCTGGCTGCCACTGCTCTTTCCCAACAAAAGTTACCGTTTAGTACCCTTTTTATCCCCTTATTTTAGTGCATATCTCCATATATACTTCTATTGTTTGTTTTTTTACTGCTACCGGGGACCTTCAGACGAGTCTTGTGAGGCTTGTGGACGGAGAACGCCGTCGTGTTCGTGAGAGTCTCATCTTTCAATAGGGTGGTCACAATCCCAAACCGTTCCGACACCACAGACGTTTTTGTGAGACGACCGATTTTCGGGATGTCTCATAGTCTGACAAACACCGCTCTAGCTCTGCCACTTTTCACGGCAGATGCGGAAGGGCGATATCGGCGGATGCGTTGGATTGAGACATGCAGCCCATGCAAAAAAAACAGATAAAGTATCTATATCTTAAATTGACGGATTTTGATGGGGATTTTTTTTATTATGTTAGATTTCCGCGGGGCCGCGGAAATTGTCGGCTAAGGGTTAATGTTTTGTTTTCCAGTGCAAAATGTTTTGAATATGTTTTTGTTGCATGCCTTAATGAACATGACCCACCTCATGGACCTTGCTATTTATTGCAAATCTCCAAACAACATTTAGTATAACAATTCCCCAATAGAGGGCACTAAATGCCTAGGCTAGAAGACGCTACACAAGGTTGTTTTTTTTGCCTGCCACTGCAAATGTTAGTGCAGGTGCCTGAAAGAGATCCTGGCGGGGAATCGGAGGAGCCTAAAGTGTTGGGGAATCGGAGGAGCCAAAATCATTGGGGAATCGGAGGAGCCTAAAGCATTGCCAAAACATACAGTTCATAATAACCACAGTTAACCTCTCCACCCTGACCGTCTGTGAGTCAGCATGTAGTGAGGGCTTTCCCTGACAGTTGGTTGGCTAACATATTTATAGACACGTGCTTTAGGAAACGGGGATCACGGCTGTACTCAGCAAGGGCTTCCCCTGGGCTGGCAGGGAGTAAGTATTTATGGATACCGTGTGTGTGTGTGTGTGTGTGTGTGTGTGTGTGTGTGTGTGTGTGTGTGTGTGTGTGTGTGTGTGTGTGTGTGTGTGTGTGTGTGTGTGTGTGCGTGCTCTTCAGGAAACAGGCAGGAGATCGCCGCAGTAGATAGTTGTGTATGTAGAAGGAAACACAATGGAAAATATTTCCAAATGTTTATATCTGAAGTGTATGATTATTTTATTTTAACTGTGTCTTATGCCTGCCAGAAACGATTGCCCTTCAGGGCTGAATTACCTTTATTACATTGCATTGAATTGACTGTTTGTAATTTATGTTACATAATAACATTATAATTTATAATGCCATGATGTCATACTCATTTAGGCTTTTCATCTAGTATGAATTCGCTGCACACTATTGAGGATGATAATCGTATTTTTCCGACTCAAAATATTGGCACATTGAACCATGTCACAGACTGTAGTTTACAAACTCTGTGGATGGTGCTAAAACAATGATGATCTATTCTGGCATCTTTATGCACTTTCCCCATAGCCTTCATTAGATCATGCTTTCTCAGTATGGAAGAGCCTAGTATGTTGGTATTTCATACTTAATGCATGTTGTAAATAGAATATACTGGTAGTATGGTAAGTACATAGTATATCCAGTGAGTGTACAAAACATTAGGAACACCTGCTATTTCCACGACATAGACTGACCAGGTGAATCCAGGTGAAAGCTATGATCCCTTATTCATGTCACTTGTTAAATCCACTTCAATCAGTGTAGATGAAGGGGAGGAGACAGGTTAAAGAAGGATTTTTAAGCCTTGACAATTGAGACATGGATTTTGTATGTGTGCATTTAGAGGGTGAATTGGCAAGACAAAATATTTAAGTGCCTTTGAACGGGGTATGGTAGTAGCTGCCAGGTGCACCGGTTTGTGTCAAGAACTGCAACACCGCTGGGGTTTTCACGCTCAACAGTTTCCAGTGTGTATTAAGAATGGTCCACCATCCAAAGGACATCCAGCCAACTTGACACAACTGTGGGAAGCATTGGAGTCAATATGGGCCAGCATCCCTGTGGAACGCTTTCTAAACCTTGTAGAGTCCATGCCCCGACAAATTGAGGGTTATCTGAGGGTAAAAGGGGGGGGGGGGGTGTGCAACTCAATATTAGGAAGGTGCTCTTAATGTTTTGTACAGTAAACTTCAAAATTATTGGCACCCTTTATAAAGATTTGTAAAATAAATACTACAAATACTGAGCAATATTGTATACAAAAAAAAAGGAAAATTATATGATTTATTCTAATTGTTATGGAACTGTTTAAACAACCTTACTGTTTCACTATACTCGCATTGTCTCGGGGACCTAGACTTGCCTAATTGTTGTCTAACCTGACTAGGTGTGTGCATAAACATGAACGTATGAGTGTGCGGACCATGTTGGACGTGTGTGTGAGGGGACAGCGATTTACAGGCTCTGGTGTGACTCCATGGTCGGGCCAGCCCAAGCGGTTCATTCATCTTCAGTTGGTGACAAACAATACAAAATAATACGGAAAACTCTAACAGGGCATGTCAAAAGAAAGACACAAAATAAAAGCCCCGCTGGTGGGAGATCGTTCAGCTGATTAGTTCAGTAATCCCTCCCAGCTGTGCATACCACAGACCTCTAATGCAGACCAGAGCTTCCTGGCCTGGCCCCGCGTCCACTGGCCCCTAGGGATGGGATGTGTATCATAGTAGTTTGCTGAATAACTGGCCCTGCCTCCACTGGCCCCTAGGGATGGGATGTGTATCATAGTAGTTTGCTGAATAACTGGCCCTGCCTCCACTGGCCCCTAGGGATGGGATGTGGATCACAGTAGTATGCTGAATAACTGTGGCCTACCACTATTTTTACCTACTACATAACATAATACAATTGCTCAGAGAAATACAAATTTAAAAGAAATACTCAATACTCCCCCACCTAAAATGTCCTGGTACTTGGTAGAGTTCATGATGCCGTTGACCTTAACAAAGGCCCCAGGATCTGTGGAAGCAAAGTATCCCCATAACATCAAAGATCCACCACCATATTTTAAAGTATCTTTCTTTCGACGTCAAACCCACCACTGGTGTATGAAAGGCTTTTTTCTGGCAACCCTTCCAAAGAGACTATTGGTATGGGAGTTGTGTCTAATTATAGATTTAGAGACTTGGTGACCCGACGATGCGACCATGTTCTGTTATTCTCCAACTTTGGCCTTTGGATATTTATTTGCTTCCCGAACCATCTTCCTCACTGTGTGTGGGGATAAGATTCACTTGTGCAACATAATATTTTTTATTAATCGTGCCGTCAATGTTCACTTGAACCAAGTGTAAAGGACGTGATGCTGCTTGCTTAGCGATCACCGCTTCCTCCTGATTCGGCACATACCAAGGCTCAAACCCAGGACAAACACATATGACCAATCATTTTGACACCCATCTTTTCCTGTTTATTAATTATGAAATTATGAAAAATATGAATAACATTCCACCCCAGGAACTCCTCTATCTCACATATGTCCACCCTCCTCAAGCGTCTTACCCAGTCACACCACAGAAAAGCTATTTGGCAGCACAAGTGGAGACGCTGCAGGCTGAGGAGGAAGTTCCACAGATCCCCATCTGCTACACAAGCAATAACAAGTCCATACCCATTTAGGAAAAAAGCATTTTAATGTATTTGGTTATGTTACACTTATCCAGATTTTACCACTGGGTTCAAATTGCAATGAGTTGGAGGCTGGATAGCTTTGTCAGCATAGCGGAGGCTTCACACTTTTATGAGAAGGCTATAAATATAATCTACAGTGGTGGGAGAGGTTGGAATGAAGGCCAATCAGTCAGTCAAAACAGACTAGACACATGGAGTCAGAAGGCAGTTTCTGGAGCAGTGAGCAGTTACATACTCTGTAAACTTACATTAAGGTGCAGGTTTTGTGACATCTGTGGTTCTGAAACACAATGGCCACCCTCCATGCTGACTACATTGAAGACTCATGCCAGATCTCAGAAGGATTTGATTTTTATTAACGTATCAGCTAACTACATCATATGGTATAGCAATCTGATGTGGCACGCAAACATTGGTTGATTCAATGCAACCAATAAGAGACTCTGGAATCATGATCTGTATGACCTAAAGAGAAAGGTCCTGCCCCTGGGCCTTGCAGTGTGAGGGCAAGATGATCAGACTCATTGGTCCCACACTGATGTCATTTCAATGTTGTGATTTTGAACAGATTTAGAGTTCAACATGTAAATAGAAAGAGGGAAGTGGATTATGAACAGGTTCTGAAAGAGGAAGCATTAACTACTTGAGAAAGGAAGGTTAGCTAGAAAGTCACAGTCCATATGCCACATTATTGTAGCTATTAGAAAGCTGTTGGTTTGATTCCTCAACTAGAACAAAAAAATACCATTGTTTTGGGGATTTTCACATCATTTAATCCATAGAAGGTTCCTTTGGAGGAAGGATTGTTGACATATATTTGACATTTGTTTCCTTTTTTATCCAGGGGTTGAAATATTTTGTTTCACAAACACAAAAACAAAACGCCAACGATACAAAACATTCTCTAAGATGGTCAACATACGATTTCCAAATTCGTATCTTAAAGCAGAATTGATAAAATAATTACTTCAAGTCGGAACATTTGTGACATTTAACGGCCCTGTAAAAAATCAGGTATGTGGTTCTCGTTAACGGCTGAACGGAACATGACCAGAGGGGAGTGTGTTGTGTACCTCCATACAAGTTGATTTGCTAAGTTTAATTGAAATTGTTGTCATATTGGTTTAGATGTAATGGTAGAAAGACTTGAATTTAACATTGAACATTGATCAATGCCTAAGAAGCCGGTGGCCGCATACAAAATAACTGAGATGATTGCGATATTAAAGTTGAATGTTATTACGACTGTTTGACATATTATGACTTTTTGGTACATGGCCAAGTCTGTGGGATAAATTGCAGGAGTATAAAGCAGAGGCTCCTATCATCAGGTCTTCAGTCATCCCAGATATAACAGCTGCCATAGAGGTCAAGGCTATTACCAAAGCAGCAGTTCATTTTAAATGTTTTAAATTGTACCTTTATTTAACTAGGCAAGTCAGTTAAGAACAAATTATTATTTACAATGACGGCCTACACCGGCCAAACCCGGACGACGCTAGGCCAATTGTGCGCCGCCCTATGGGACTCCCAATCACGGCCGGTTGTGATACAGCCTGGAATCGAACCAGGGGGTCTGTAGTGACAGGTCGACTGCCCTTGAAAACCAACTTCTCCTTTTTTTCTAAACGTCCTATGTGGCATGATATGAGTCAGAGACATTTACTCTAGTGTCAAAATGGACTACAAAGTGTAAATAAGATCATTTTGGTCATAAAAACTGAGTTTGGTAAGTGACTGAGTAACAACGGGTAAATGAAGGTTGGGTTAGGATTACAATTCATCCCCCGTTTGCATATTAACTAGGTGTGTGCAGATCTCATCATACTAGTATTAGTAATCATATCCGTTTTATCACACTTGATACTTGTAATCGGATTTACTCGTGATCGGAAAACCCGCAAGTGTGCTTTAAATGCTGGTAAAGCCTATACCTCACAGCGCATCTCAGAGCACGTCCTTATGTTCCTTCACACACATTGTTCAAAGGTAAACGACCCCGAATGATGAAAATGCCCATTATTTACTTAATTAGTCCTATTCAATTATAAACTAAATAGGCTAAAAAAATAGCCTAATGCTTGGCTGGCTACTACTGCCTGCATTTATTCCAGACACAGATTTAGAAGGTAGGCTAATTCGCCCCATATATTGTTTCACTTCGGAGGAGCAAAACCTTTCTCTCCCCACACTTATGCCACAACATTTGTACAATCAAAATAAACGTTATTTTATTTTCGAATGATCTGTTGCTCGGTAAACATGCCTGGGCGAGGACAGAGTTTGGGAAACCCTGTACAACGCCGAGTAGAAAGACCCCCCAAAAATCATACGCCTCAGCAAAGTCGACCAGGAAATAACTACATTGAACAACAATAACTAGCTACGGATTCTGACGCGTGACTGCGAGTGAGTGAAACAGAGCCGAGCGTGTGTCTGTCTGGGGAATTGAGAGCAGAGGGAAAGCGGCATGTTCTAATCCAATCGTTGCAGCAGGCTCAACCGATACCCCGCCCATTTCTTTACAGACAGAAGAACTAGCCAGTAGTTGTTGGGAGCACACAGCGCTTCACGCTATTTGAGTTAAAGAGAGATACGTGCTTGCAGCGGCAAATTACTCATTTTTTCGATCATGTGTAATTACAAAAAATATATATCCATACCCGTTAAGATAGTCGTTTTGTCCGAGTACTCGGTACACCCATATTCTACAGTATTATGTGAAGGACGGTTTATTCCACATGAAACTGTTACACTTGAAAGTTATCAAAACACTTTTGTTTAGAATATCTACATAAGTTCAGCAATCGCATGCTTCTCATATTCCTCTGTAGGCTACTCAGTACAGGAAGTGTGCCATCCTCCCGCATCTCAGATCTGCGTGTAGTTATGGTACTCTGCTCGCTGGACCCATGAAGCAAACTGTCATATCCTGGATGGAGTGTCATGTGCTCCACCCCTCTAGACATGAGAGCATCTTAAGCACAACAACATCAGCTCACTCATCAACTTTCACCAGCTGACGTTGTTTAAGTGCCATGGCCACTACAGCACATCAGGGACTGTGGCTCAGGGAGCAAGGAGACGCTTCCTGGGATCTGTCTGTTGATGAGCTGGAAGCGTTCATTTCAAGCCTGCATGGTAATTTCAATCCTGTATGTCCGTGTATAAGGACAATTTCTGGTCAGACATGTATGGGATACCTTTCTTTGGAGAAACCATGGCATGGGATTGCTTCAGACAGATCCTGCGTTACCTCCGTTTTGATGACAAAGAAACGACAACGCGATGCGTGGAAACAGACAAATTCGCTATGGTATCCGACATATAAATGACAATTTTTGACTGCTGTCATATCGACACTTATATTCATTATAATGCCATTATTGCTTTGTGCTGATTTTCACTATTTATTATTTATCAAGCGCATATAATCATGTTTTCATCAGTAGCCTTCAGTTTCACAGTTGTAACAAAGGCACTCCAAAAAATAAAAAAGATTGAACATTTAAATTTGTGTTTTTTGTTTTTACTAACATACTAATGAAAATGCTATTGTGTTATTTGAAAATATATATTTTTCCAATTCTAATGTTACCTTCATAAACAACAAAATTATAATTTTTGTGATAGTATATCTGAAATGTGTGTGTGTGGGGGGGGCAACGGTTCTAGCGTTAAACTGGACAACCTATTCAACACCTTGTATTCAACTCATTCACAGGCAGACAGGAAAACTTTCCATTTTTCAAATCAGTCTTCCAATAGTGCGACTGGATGTGAAGGGTTTCCCTTATAAACATTGATCATTGGTGTGCTTGGCTAGGACGAGTCCCCTGCTCCCCCAGAGACGCGTGTGTTCCAACAGCTGCAGCTGAAGGGAGGGTGTGGGATTCCCAGTTTTATTGATGTTCTCTGTTATGGACTTCACTTTTCTTGTCCTTGACTGTGTCTTTCTGCAATCTCTGTTGTGTTTACAATTGAAAGTCTAAAAAATAAAGATGTCCAAAAAGAAGCAGGTATTTGACTGGTCCGTTTAATAATGGCTATAACAGGTATACGTCTGTTTCATATATGGTCATATCCTCTGGTGCACAGCTCAAATGGCAGCATATCTGCCAATATAGCAAAACCAAATTACCTTAGATATGTTGCTGTGGAAGCTGGATGTATTTCTGACACACCCGTTTCTGAACATGGCCATATTGGGATTGTAAATGATCTGTTGCTTTGGCACGCTTCTTGCAACTCTGCCATTGACTATATGGGATCAAATTGGAGTTTCAAGAACAGTTCAGCAGATGTGGTTTGATACCATCTCTATGACGGAGGGTCATAAAGCAAATCCCAAACGACTTCAGGCTGCATGTATTTCTGACACCTAGTTTCAGATCATGGTTGGAGAAGGTCACTGACAGGGTAATACTTTTGACTATTTGTTTGTCCAAAGATCTGTAAAGCTTGCTGAAAAACACAACAGCTCCACATTTGATCCATGTGTTTATCCTTGTAAATGTATTAGATTAATATTACATTTAGCCCTCCATTAACTTCACACTGCATGCTGAAAGGTGAAGACCTCATACCTATACTGTGGACCACAGAGAGATCCGATACAGGCCAGCACATTATTCTGACCTTATTAGTCGACCATTAGGTCCTCACATTGCTGACACCGTAATAGATTTGTGACCTGGAAAATAAGATCTGAATTAACTGAGCCAAGCTTAGTTGTTTTGTGGATCCATGCAACAGCATGTGACATTTCATATCTAGATTTTAATTTTTATTGGCTTTGACATTTTAATGGATGAATCATGTAAAAAAAAAAATGCTGAAGTGAGCCAACGCTCTGGGGTGTCTCAGGCAAATTACTGTCTGTGGTCATAAAACTACTATGTGAGCACAGACTGAGTCGTTTTTACAGAACACAATATATTGGATCAAGTCACTATCTGATCCCTGCAAGGCCCTGCTAAAATACTTCAAATATGTACAGAACAGTTTTATAATGCCAGTTTACTCAAGGTCTTAATGACATCTGACAGTTAATAACATTATATCAGGGTCCTGAAACTCTTGTTCTGGACAGCCCATCCACATGGTTTGCAGGCTCTTGTTCCACCACAGCGGATTCAGCTAGATCAACTTGTTGTGAAGGGTCATGCCACTCCTACAGGACTCCCAATTGCTCCTAATTAACCTAGGCCACGCCCCTTCCCTAGATCAGAGAGGAAAAGGCGAAGTGAGACGTTTTACTCCTCTCAAAATCTGTCCACAAAAAAAAAGCTAACGAAGTGAGGAATTTTTTGTATGGAGGTCAATGAGAGAGCGTCTCAGTTTGAAGTTGTAATGTCACGTGCACAAGTACACGAGAAAGTAAGACATCATAATATATACAGGGTCAGTAAGTTCCTGTCAAGATGGCTGATGTGTATGCGGTGAAGTCAGGCGCAGGACACAGAGGATAAGTCAAGACTACTTTACTAACACAATAATTAATACGCACAAAATAAACGTCTCCAAACACTGGAGGGAAAAACACTATGTGCGTAAATGACAACGAAGAGCAAAATGGTGACACATCCAACCAAGACACGCGGACAATAACATACAAAGGTAAAACATAAAACAGGTGAACTTATAAGTGGCATAATCAAGACAGAATACAAAACAGGTGTACAAACTAGACATGACAAAACAAACATCGAAAACATCAAGCGGTAGTAGCTAGTACTCCGGGGACGACGAACGCCGAAGCCTGCCCGAGTAAGGAGGAGGAGCAGCCTCGGCGGCATCCGTGACAGTTCCAGTACCATATTTACAATGTGCAGGGATACTGGAGTGATAGAGGTAGATATGTATAGGGGTAAGGTGACTAGGCATCACGATACAGTATATGATAAAACAGAGTAGCAGCAGCGTATATATGAGGATTGTATGTGAGCGGGTGTGCGTGTGTGTAGAGTCAGTATAAATGTATGTGCATATTATGTGTAAGCAAATTATGTAGTGAGAGTTTGTGTGTGTGTGCCTGTGCCTGTGCATAAAGACAGTGCAAAAAATAAAAATAAAATACAAGGGTCAACTCAGAATACAAGGGTCAACTGCTATTTAGCAGTCTTATGGTTTGGGGATAGAAGCTGTTCAGGAGCCTGTTGGTGTCAGACTTGATGCACCGGTACCGCTTGTCGTTGGGAAACAGAGAGAAAAGTCTATGGCTTGGGTGGCTGGAGTCTTTAACGATTTTCCGGGCCTTCCTTTCACACCGCCTGATATAGAGGTCCTGGATGGCAGGGAGCTTGGTGCCAGTGATGTACTGGGCTGTCCGCACCACCCTCTGTAGCGCCATGTGATAGAGGGCGGTGCTGTTGCCATACCAAGCAGTGATGCAACCAGTCAAGATGCTCTCAATGGTACAGCTGTAGAACTTTTGTAGGATTTGAGGGCCCATGCCAAACCATTGCCTACCCTCATCACCTGGGGTCGGCCCGTCAGGAAGTACAGGATCCAGTTGCAGGGGGAGGTGTTCAGTCCCAGGGTCCTAAGCTTGGTGATGAGTTTGGATTGGACAATGGTGTTGAACGCTGAGCTAAAGTAAATGAACAGCATTCTCACATAGGTAAAGTGCATTCAGAAAGTATTCAGACTCCTTCCCTTTTCCCACATTCTATTATGTTACAGCCTTATTCTAAAATGAATTAAATTACATTTTTTCCTCATCAATCTACACACAATACCCCATAATAACAAAGCAAAAAAAGGTTTATAGAAATTGTTGCACATTTATTACAAGTAAAAACAGAAATACCTTATTTACATAAGTATTCAGACCCTTTGCTATGAGACTCGAAATTGAGCTCAGGTATATCCTGTTTCCATTGATCATCCTTGTGCTGTTTCTACAATTTGATTGGAGTCCACCTGTGGTAAATTCAATTGATTGGACATGATTTGGAAAGGCACACACCTGTCTATATAAGGTCACACAGTTGACAGTGCATGTCAGAGCAAAACCCAAGCCATGGCGTTGAAGGAATTGTCCGTAGAGCTCCAAGACAGGATTGTGTCGAGGCACAGATCTGGGGAAAGGTACCAAAAAAGTTATGCAGCATTGAAGGACCCCAAGAACACAGGGGCCTCCATCATTCTTAAATGGAAGTAGTTTGGAACCTCCAAGACTCTTCCTAGAGCTGCTGCCCGGCCAAACTGAGCAATCGGGGGAGAAGGGCCTTGGTCAGGGAGGTGACCAAGAACCTGATGGTCACTCTGGCAGAGCTCCAGAGTTCCTCTGTGGAGATGGGAGAACCTTCCAGAAGGACAACCATCTCTGCAGCACTCCACCAATCAGGCCTTTATGGTAGAGTGGCCAGACGGAAGCCACTCCTCAGTAAAAGGCACATGACAGCCCACTTGGAGTTTGCCAAAAGGAACCTAAAGGACTCAGACCGTGAGAAACAAGATTCTCTGGTCTGATGAAACCAAGATTGAACTCTTTGGCCTGAATGCCAAACGTCACGTCTGGAGGAAACCTGGCACCATGCCTACGGTGAAGCATGGTGGTGGCAGCATCATGCTGTGGGGATGTTTTTCAGCAACAGGGACTGGGAGACTAGTCAGGAATGAGGGAAAGATGAATGGAGAAAAGTACAGAGAGATCTTGATGAAAACCTGCTCCAGAGAACTCAGGACCTCAGACTGGGGCGAAGGTTCACCTTCCAACAGGACAACGACCCTAAGCACGCAGCCAAGACAACGCAGGAGTGGCTACAGGACGGTTGAGTACAACATTATTGAGATGATTGCGACATTAAAGTTGACTGTTATTATGACTGTTTGACAAATTACTTTTTGGTACACGGCCCTGTCCATGGGATAAATTGCAGGACTATGAAGCAGAGGCTCCTATCATCAGGTCTTCAGTCATCCCAGATATAACAGCTGCCATAGAGGTCAAGGCTATTATCAAAGCAGCAGTTAAACTGGACAACCTTCTATTCAACTCATTCACAGGCAGACAGGAACACTTTCCATTTTTCCCATGATTTAAATCAGTCTTCCAATTTTGCTACTGAATGTGAGGGGTTTCACTTCTAAACATTGATAATTGGTGGGGCCATCTAGTGGAGTCTGTATGGTCATATCCTCTGGTGCAAATGGCAGCAGATCTGCCAATATAGCATAGCCAAATTACTTTAGATATATTGCTGTGGAAAGCTGGATGTATTTCTGACACACCCGTTTCTAAACATTGCCATGCTGGGCTTGTAAATGATCTGTTGCTTTGGTTCGCTTCTTGTAACTCCGTCATGGACCTTATGGGATCAACTTGGAGTTTCAAGAACAGCTCAGCAGATGTGGTTTGATACCATCTCTATGACGCAGGGTCATAAAGCATGAAGAAATACCAAATGATTTTAGGCTGCCAGTTCCGGATCATGGCCAGTTTGGAGAAGGTCACTGACGGGGTAATAATTGTGGACCACTTGTTTGTCCAACGATCTGTAAAGCTTGCTGAAAAACACAACAGCTCCCCATTTGATCCAAGTGTTTATCCTTGTAAATGTATTAGATTAATATTACATTTAGCCCTCCATTAACTTCACACTGCATGCTGAAAGGTGAAGACCTCATACCTATACTGTGGACCACAGAGAGATCCGATACAGGCCAGCACATTATTTTGAAATTATTAGTCAACCATGAGGCCCTCACATTGCTGACACCGTAATAGATTTACAGTGAGATATGTGACCTGGAAAATAAGATCTGAATTATCCGAGCCAAGCTTGGTTGTTTTGTGGATCCATGCCACAGCATGTGACATACCACATCCAGATTTAGATTTTCAGTGGGTTTGACATTTTAATGGATTGAATCATGTAAAAAAAATGCTGACGTGAGCCAAGGCGCTGGGGTGACTGAGGCAAAACTACTTTGCGGGTCGTTTTACAGAGCAAAATGTATTGGATCAACAGTTACTATCCAATCCCACCAAGGCCCTGCTAAAATACAAATGTACAATAACAGTTTTATAATGACAGTTTACTCAACTGCTTAATAACATTGGACAGTTAATAACAGTATATCAGGGGCCTGCAACCCCTGTTCTGGACAGCCCATCCACATGGTGTGCAGGCTTTTATTCCACCCCAGCTCTAACACAGCGGGTTCAGCTAAATCAAATTATCATAACCTTCATTTACTTGAAATCAGGTTGGGATTCCTATGAGTTGGGAGCCATCAGCCAATTAAGAAGAATATAATTGACTACTCTAAAATGGAGATAGCTTCAATGGCACTGCCCATGCTGTCAAAGACACTAGAATGGCACAGATACAAATATGAGTCCTCCATCTATCTGTTGTACGCGCGTATCTGCCCTCTCATTGGCTAAAATTGTCCCACCTAATCTCTTTTTATACCCCTTTAATTTCCATGTAGAAGTGGTTCACTGCACTCAGTTAGGAATGTTCCACTTGATTTCACTGCACATCTAATAAAGTACCAACACCAGTTGTACACACGTGATAAGTTTCCTTGATAAGTCACACTGCAAAAGGGGAAACTATTGGCCTTACCCACTAAATGACAAGCTAATGTCTCATGGGAAGTGGTTTGTCTAACATTTTAAAATACAACTTTATGTTTCTGCATTTCCACAACCTAACCTTCCTATCAACCTTTACGAGCCCCAACTCCAACTCCTAATCCTTCATCAACCTCCATTCCAAACCCTCCCCTCGTGTGCTCTGTGTTCCTGTTCCACTGTGTGTAATAAATACTCCACCTGGATTCCGAATCTCAATCTCCTCATTGCATTCTGACCAATGAAAACATCCTACCGCAATCAATCCTTTGTTCTATATTGAATTCCTTTATTTTGGGGGATTTGCCTGTATTGAATTATTAGGTAGACCCTGCACTGTTGGAGCTAGGATCAGAAGCATTTTGCTGCACCTGTGATAACATCTGCAAAAATATGTGTTTCGCGACCAATAACATTTGATTTACACATTAATCATAATCTTCAATTTAGCCCTTAATTACTTGAAATCAGGTCCAGTATGTTAGTGCTGGAGTGGAAGAAATACAATTCAGTTCAACCAGGAAGTAAACTGAAACACAAATAATTTCAGTTCACTTCCAGAAATGACTTGAAATGACCCCAGCACTGATCTCGTTACAGTGCTCACTGAATTGTGATAATAACATGGCTGTAAAGTCAGTTGAGGTCTTTGTTGCCAAATGCACAGTTGTCTAGTTGGGAATGACAGCTGTACATATTCCTCTGACACTGATCTGATCCAACTGATCTAAGGTGTCAGAGTAAGTTTGGAGCTAAACATGTCCCTCAAATACAAAAACACACGTCATATATCGTGCAAGATCTTTGTGGACAGGTGACATGACACAAGTAATTTTGTGACACAAGTGTTATTTTTGACATGCGTTTTTCTGGATTCAGAGGAGAACAATATCAACTGTATGGATACTTTCTTCAGGCACTGTATCATGCAAGATCTTTGCACATTAAAATAACTTTTATGTCATAAACATTTAGTCTGCATGGTGTTAATGTTCTCTCCACCCACAAACACGGCAAGTAAATATCTGGTCTAATAACAGTGTTATCGGTGCCAGAATTAGGCTGTGTTGGCAGATATGCCAAACAATAAACCTTGGCTGCAGTGAAGTTGAGAGCACAGTCCAAGAAATGAAAAGGCCTTGATTGGGTCCTTCCAGTTGGTCAGCCCCCTGCTCAACTAGTGTATCCGTCAGCTATAGGGCTTCTTGTGCTGGGTGGACACCGGGCATAAAGTATTATAATAATAATATGCCATTTAGCAGACGCTTTTATCCAAAGCAACTTACAGTCATGCGTGCATACATTTTTGTATATGGGTGGTCCCGGGGATCAAACCCACTACCCTGGCGTTACAAGCGCCGTGCTCTACCACCTGAGCTACAGAGGACCACAGTATTAATCAATATCAATAAATAATAGTAGATAAGGTTATCCAACAATAACATTAACTCTAGAGAGGTTTCAAATAAATACAGTGCATTCGGAAAGTATTCAGTATCCTTGACCTTTTCCACATTTTGTAACGTTACAGCCTTATTCTAAAATGGATGAAATTACTTTTTTTCTTCATCAATCTACACACAAAACCCCATAATGACAAAGTGAAAACAGGTTTTTAGAAACTTTTGCAAATGTATTAAAAATAAAAAACAGAAATACCTCAGGTGCATCCTGTTTCCATTGATCATCCTTGAGATGTTTCTACAACTTGATTGGAGTCCACCTGTGGTAAATTCAATTGATTGGACATGATTTGGAAAGGCACACACCTGTCTATATAAGGTTCCACAGTTGACAGTGCATGTCAGAGCAAGAACCAAGCTATGAGGTCGAAGGAATTGTCTGTAGATTTCCGAGACAGGATTACATTAACATTTACATTTTAGTCATTTAGCAGACTTACAGTTAGTGAATACATATATATATATATTTTTTTATACTGGCCCCCCCGTGGGAATCAAACCCACAACCCTGGCGTTGCAAACGCCATGCTCTATCAACTGAACTACATCCCTGCCGGCCATTCCCTCCCCTACCCTGGACAACGCTGGGCCAATTGTGCGCCGCCCATGAGTCTCCCGGTCACGGCCGGCTGCGACAGAGCCTGGATTCGAACCAGGATCTCTAGTGGCACAGTTAGCACTGCGATGCAGTGCCTTAGACCACTGCGCCACTCAGGAGTTGCCAAACTGATTGTATCAAGGTACAGATCTGGGGAAGAGTACCAAAACATTTCTGCAGCATAGAAGGTCCCCAAGAACAAAGTGGCCTCCATCATTCTTAAATGATGTTTGGAACCACCAAGACTCTTCCTGAGCTGACTGCCCGGCCAAACTGAGCAATCGGGGGAGAAGGGCATTGGTCACTGACAGAGCTCCAGAGTTCCTCTGTGGAGATGGGAGAACCTTCCAGAAAGACAACAATATCTGCAGCACTCCACCATTTGTTTTTACACTGCTGCTACTCGCTGTTTATTATCTATGCATAGTCACTTTACCCCTACCTACATGTACAAATTTCCTCGACTAACCTGTACCCCCGCACATTGACTCGGTACCGGTACCCCCTGTATATACAGTGAGCGAAAAAGTATTTGATCCCCTGCTGATTTTGTACGTTTGTCCACTTACAAAGAAATGATCAGTCTATAATTTTAATGGTAGGTTTATTTGAACAGTGAGAGACAGAATAACAACAAAAAAATCCATAATAACGCATGTCAAAAGTGTTATAAATTGATTTGCATTTTAATGAGGGAAATAAGTATTTGACCCCCTCTCAATCAGAAAGATTTCTGGCTCCCAGGTGTCTTTTATACAGGTAACGAGCTGAGATTAGGAGCACACTCTTAAAGGGAGTGCTCCTAATCTCAGTTTGTTACCTGTATAAAAGACACCTGTCCACAGAAGCAATCAATCAATCAGATTCCAAACTCTCCACCATGACCAAGACCAAAGAGCTCTCCAAGGATGTCAGGGACAAGATTGTAGACCTACACAAGGCTGGAATGGGCTACAAGACCATCGCCAAGCAGCTTGGTGAGAAGGTGACAACAGTTGGTGCAATTATTCGCAAATGGAAGAAACACAAAAGAACTGTCAATCTCCCTCGGCCTGGGGCTCCATGCAAGATCTCATCTCGTGGAGTTGCAATGATCATGAGAACGGTGAGGAATCAGCCCAGAACTACACGGGAGGATCTTGTCAATGATCTCAAGGCAGCTGAGACCATAGTGACCAAGAAAACAATTGGTAACACACTACGCCGTGAAGGACTGAAATCCTGCAGCGCCCGCAAGGTCCCCCTGCTCAAGAAAGCACATATACATGCCCGTCTGAAGTTTGCCAATGAACATCTGAATGATTCAGAGGAGAACTGGGTGAAAGTGTTGTAGTCAGATGAGACCAAAATCGAGCTCTTTGGCATCAACTCAACTCGCCGTGTTTGGAGGTGGAGGAATGCTGACTATGAACCCAAGAACACCATCCCCACCATCAAACATGGAGGTGGAAACATTATGCTTTCGGGGTGTTTTTCTGCTAAGTGGACAGGACAACTTCACCGCATCAAAGGGACAATGGACGGGGCCATGTACTGTCAAATCTTGGGTGAGAACCTCCTTCCCTCAGCCAGGGCTTTGAAAATGGGTCGTGGATTGGTATTCCAGCATGACAATGACCCAAAACACACGGCGAAGGCAACAAAGGAGTGGCTCAAGAAGAAGCACATGAAGGTCCTGGAGTGGCCTAGCCAGTCTCCAGGCCTTAATCCCATAGAAAATCTGTGGAGGGAACTGAAGATTCGAGTTGCCAAACGTCAACCTCGAAACCTTAATGACTTGCAAAGAATAGTGAAACAAAATCCCTCCTGAGATGTGTGCAAACCTGGTGGCCAACTACAAGAAACGTCTGAGCTCTGTGATTGCCAACAAGGGTTTTGCCACCAAGTACTAAGTCATGTTTTGCAGAGGGGTCAAATACTTATTTCCCTCATTAAAATGCAAATCAATTTATAGCATTTTTGACATGCGTTTTTCTGGATTTTTTTGTTTTTATTCTGTCTCTCACTGTTCAAATAAACCTACCATTAAAATTATAGACTGATCATGTCTTTGTCAGTGGGCAAACGTACAAAATCAGCAGGGGATCAAATACTTTTTTCCCTCACTGTATGTCTTATCTGTATCTGCTCAAGGTGTAATAACTACCCTGTCTGATACAGCTTTGGTGGTGACAGTCTGAACACAGCGGAGAGAGTAACCAAAGGTCCAATATCCAAGGTAAATGTGAAAAGGCACCAAATACAGTGGGGGAAAAAAGTATTTAGTCAGCCACCAATTGTGCAAGTTCTCCCACTTAAAAAGATGAGAGAGGCCTGTAATTTTCATCATAGGTACACGTCCACTATGACGGACAAATTGAGAATTTTTTCTCCAGAAAATCACATTGTAGGATTTTTTATGAATTTATTTGCAAATTATGGTGGAAAATAAGTATTTGGTCACCTACAAACAAGCAAGATTTCTGGCTCTCACAGACCTGTAACTTCTTCTTTAAGAGGCTCCTCTGTCCTCCACTTGTTACCTGTATTAATGGCACCTGTTTGAACTTGTTATCAGTATAAAAGACACCAGTCCACAACCTCAAACAGTCACACTTCAAACTCCACTATGGCCAAGACCAAAGAGCTGTCAAAGGACACCAGAAAAAAAATTGTAGACCTGCACCAGGCTGGTAAGACTGAATCTGCAATAGGTAAGCAGCTTGGTTTGAAGAAATCAACTGTGGGAGCAATTATTAGGAAATGGAAGACATACAAGACCACTGATAATCTCCCTCGATCTGGAGCTCCACGCAAGATCTCACCCCGTGGGGTCAAAATGATCACAAGAACGGTGAGCAAAAATCCCAGAACCACACGGGGGGACCTAATGAATGACCTGCAGAGAGCTGGGACCAAAGTAACAAAGCCTACCATCAGTAACACACTACGCCGCCAGGGACTCAAATCCTGCAGTGCCAGATGTGTCCCCCCGTCTGAAGTTTGCTAGAGTGCATTTGGATGATCCAGAAGAGGATTGGGAGAATGTCATATGGTCAGATGAAACCAAAATAGAACTTTTTGGTAAAAACTCAACTCGTCATGTTTGGAGGACAAAGAATGCTGAGTTGCATCCAAAGAACACCATACCTGCTGTGAAGCATGGGGGTGGAAACATCATGCTTTGGGGCTGTTTTTCTGCAAAGGGACCAGGACGACTGATCCGTGTAAAGGAAAGAATGAATGGGGCCATGTATCGTGAGATTTTGAGTTAAAACCTCCTTCCATCAGCAAGGGCATTGAAGATGAAACGTGGCTGGGTCTTTCAGCATGACAATGATCCCAAACACACCGCCCGGGCAACGAAGGAGTGGCTTCGTAAGAAGTATTTCAAGGTCCTGGAGTGGCCTAGCCAGTCTCCAGATCTCAACCCCATAGAAAATCTTTGGAGGGAGTTGAAAGTCTGTGTTGCCCAGCGACAGCCCCAAAACGTCACTGCTCTAGAGGAGGTCTGCATAGAGGAATGGGCCAAAATACCAGCAACAGTGTGTGAAAACCTTGAAGACTTACAGAAAACGTTTGACCTGTGTCATTGCCAACAAAGGGTTGACCAAATACTTATTTTCCACCATCATATGCAAATAAATTCATAAAAAATCCTACAATGTGATTTTCTGGATTTTTTTTCTCATTTTGTCTGTCATAGTTGACGTGTACCTATGATGAAAATTACAGGCCTCTCTCATCTTTTTAAGTGGGAGAACTTGCACAATTGGTGGCTGACTAAATACTTTTTTTCCCCACTGTATCTGTGTTAGAATAGGCAGTCTTTTATAAAACACATGCTGTTTCTTCTTAAATTCCTTTCTAAGATGGCCTCTTGTATTCCTATCTTTACACTGTATAAATAAGTGTTCCGCTCTGTGCATTACAGACCATAGGTCCCTTAACTAATCATTCCAATGAGGCCTGTTCGGCTTGTAAACTTTCCTCTGTTGGGGGTGTACTCTTTATTCACATAATTTTTCCCCATTTCAAAATATATGATATCACAAAATGTTTCATACCACACGTCTAAATCCAATTGTGTCTCTTGACATCCAAGCAGAGTTTCGATGAGTTCTAACAGTGTTCTGCGTGCCATTTCAGAGCATAGAAAATCATTTGGCACATTTATTTCCGTACATTTATCCCTTTGCATGGCATGTATATTTTGCCCTGAGTGATGCTCAGTCATTGCTCATAAAATTCATGGCCAACAGAAAAGGTCAGAAATAAAGGTCATCATTGAAGCCAGCTCAGCTGCTAAGCGGTTTATATCAGAGTGTAATAAAAGTTTGAGGCAGTTATATCGCTGTCAGCAATATGAGTGGATAAGATTATTGAAATACTGTACTGGTATGTAAGTCATAAGAATCCTACTGGACCGTTTTAGCCAACTGAAATGTGAGACAAATAAAAGCACCTCCAGCATCTTCAATAGATCATGGGTCATTCCACGAAATGAGTCCCTTTTGGGTAGTGAAACTTGGTGAAAGAAAACGTTTTATTTCACGTAAGTTTAACATTCCGTCATAGAGAACAGATGTTCAACTTAATAAAACACGTTTAACCATCTCAAGAGGTTAAACACAAAAAATACTATACTAAGTGCATATTAAGTGCCAAATAACATAACAGGGTGGACTGTAACAGGGTTGAGGATTTCATCTCAAGTCAGCCATCAATCCCCTCATGACAGGGGGTATGGAAGCTTGTTGTGTGCAACAGGGAAGGGCAATTGAATGCAAGCTTCACAATTTTTAAAAAATTGTTATAACATTTCTAGCCTGTCTATCTATGGGTTAAAGGGTTGACGTGTTATTCTCGACACGCTCAGTTTTCCACCACAAAACACCAGAAAATGGCCAAAAAGAGTAGAACCAGCTCACCTGCTTTTACACCAAGATTTGACTATTAGATGTTAAACGTTTGCTTTGAAAAATATATTTTAAAAGGAATAGATTCATCATATTAAAACGAGAGTTCAATTCACATTGACCTTAAAATGAATCACATGAAATAAATAATTATCTTGCAAAATGTATTTGTTCAAAGCAACAAAATAACTAGCAATGATAATTTTGGGGTTTAGGGAGCTATAATCAACAAAGACACAGAGGGACATTGCAAAATACACTAATTAGCATTTAGAATTTAGAATTAGAATCTTTATTCATATTATAAATCAGAGCACTTCATTTAATATAACAGGCTTGTAAAATTCAAATATTGGTACACAATTTCTACTTAAAATGTCAAAGGGATGCTAAAGGGCTCATTTCGTGGAAGGACTATCATACTGTAGATAAATACACTACATGACCAAAAGTATGTGGACTGCTCGTCGAACATCTCATTCCAAAATCATGGGCATTATTATGGAGTTAGTCCCCCCTTTGCTGCTATAACAGCCTCCACTCTTCTGGGAAGGCTTTCCACCAGATGTTGGAATATTGCTGATCGGACTTGCTTCCATTCAGCCACAAGAGCATTAGTGAGGTTGGGCACTGATGTTGGGCGATTAGCCCTGGCTTGCAGTCGGAGTTCCAATTAATCCCAATGGTGTTCGATGGGGTTGAGGCCAGGGTTCTGTGTAGGCCAGTCAAGTTCTTCCACACAGATTTCGACAAACCATTTCTATAAGGACCTCGCTTTGTACATGGGGGCATTGTCATGCTGAACAAAGGGGCCTAGCCCGAACCATGAAAAAGAGCCCCAGACCATTATTCCTCCTCCACCAAACTTTACAGTTGGCACTGTGCATTCAGGCAGGTAGCTTCTCCTGGCATCCGCCAAATCCAGATTTGTCCGTCAGACTGCCAGATGGTTAAGCGTGATTCATCACTCCAGAGAACGCGTTTCCACTGCTCCAGAGTCCAATGGCGGCAATCTTTACACCACTACAGCCGACGATTTGCATTGGGCATGGGGATCTTAGACTCGTGTGTGGCTGCTCGGCCATGGAAAACCATTTCATGACCTCCCGACAAACAGTTATTGTGCTGACGTTGCTTCCAGATGCACTTTGGAACTCGGTAGTGAGTGTTGCAACGCTTCAGCACTCAGCAGTCTCGTTCTGTGAGCTTGTGTGGCCTACCATTTTGCGGCTGAGCCGTTGTTGCTCCTAGACGTTTCCACTTCAAAATAAGAGCTCTTACAGTTGACAGGGGCAGCTCTAGCAGGGGAGACATTTTATGAACACAGATGTTGGAAAGGTGGCATCCTATGACAATGCCACGTTGAAAGTCACGGAGCTCGTCAGTATTGGCCATTCTACTGCCAATGTTTGTCTATGGAGATTGCATTGCTGTGTGCTCAAATGTATACACCTGTCAGCAACGGCTGTGGCTGAAATAGCCGAATCCATTAATTTGAAGGCTTGTCCACATACTTGTGTATAGATAGTGTAACTACACATTAGAAGTTTTAAAAGTTTTAAAAGTTTTATGAGTTTTAATTGATAGCCTAAATTGTTCTTTTCTAGCTTTTAAATATTTATTTTATATGGTTCCACCAGGGTGATAAATCAAACTGAGCAAAGCACGAGGTAACGGCCAACTCCGTCACAAGCGTGAGGTGAGGAGACAGTTCAGATGTGTTTTACAAGCTAAATTATATAAATAATAGGTGAACGTACACTACCAGTCAAGAGTTTGGACACACCTACTCATTCAAGGGTTTTTCATTATTTTTACTATTTTCTACATTGTATAATAATGGTGAAGACATCAAAACTATGAAATAACACATATGGAATCATGTAGTAACCAGAAAAGTGTTAAACAAATGAAAAATATATTTTATATTTGAGATTCTTCAAATAGCCACCCTTTGCCTTGATGACAGTTTTGCACACTCTTGGCATTCTCTCACCCAGCTTCATGAGGTAGTCACCTTGAATGCATTTCAATTAACAGGTGTGCCTTCTTAAAAGTTAATTTGTTTAATTTATTTTGTGCCAATCAGTTGTGTTGTGACAAGGTAGGGGGGGGGGGGGGTATACAGAAGATAGCCCTATTTGGCAAAAGACCAAGTCCATATTATGGCAAGAACAGTTTCAATAAGCAAAGAGAAACGACAGTCCATCATTACTTTAAGACATGAAGGTCAGTCAATACGGAACATTTCAAGAACTTTGAACGTTTCTTCAAGTGCGGTCGCAAAATGTCACCATTGTCAGTGTGATGCGGTGGATCGAAGTCAGGCGCAGGACACAGAACTCTATGAAAACGTACTTTACTGAATAAGTAAAGAAACCAATACAAAAATACCTCCAAACAGGGAGGAACAAACCCGCTCACCAAACGACACACGAAACGAAAAACAAACACGCACAAAACACAATGGGAGCCACCGGGTTAAATAGGGAAGGAGTAATGACATGATGGGAAACAGGTGTGTGACAATCAGACAACAACAGGTAGAACATAGAAACATAGAACATAGATCGGCAGTAGCTAGTATTCCGGTGACGACGAACGCCGAAGCCTGCCCGAGCAAGGAGGAGGGGCAGCCTCGGCAGAATCCGTGACACAAAAACCATCAAGCACTATGAGGAAACTGGCTCTCATGAGGACCGAATTGCAGCAAAGAAAACACTACTAAAGGACACCAATTAGAAGAAGAGACTTGCTTGGGCCAAGAAACATGGGCAATGAACATTAGACCAGTGGAGTCCATATTGGAGATTTTGGGTTCCAACCGCCGTGTCTTTGTGAGACGCGGTGTGGGTGAATGGATGATCTCCGCATGTGTATTTTCAACAGTAAAGCATGGAGGAGGAGGTGTTATGGAGTGGGGGTGCTTTGCTGGTTACACTGTCTGTGATTTATTTAGAATTCAAGGTACACTTAACCAGCATGGCTACCACACCATTCTGCAGCGATGCGCCATCCCATCTGGTTTGGGCTTCGTGGGACTATCATTTGTTTTTCAACATGACAATGACCCAATACACCTCCAGGCTGTGTAAGGGCTATTTGACCAAGAAGGAGAGTGATGGAGTGCTGCATCAGATGACCTGGCCTCCACAATCCCCCGACCTCAACCCAATTGAGACGGTTTGGGATGAGTCGGACCGCAGAGTGAAGGAAAAGCAGCCAACAAGTGCTCAGCATATGCGGGAACTCCTTCAAGACTGTTGGAAAAGCATTACAGGTGAAGCTGGTTAAGAGAATGCCAAGAGTGTGCAAAGCTGTCATCAAGACAAAGGGTGGCTATTTGAAGAATCTCAAATATAAAATATTTTTTGATTTGTTTAACACTTTTTTGGTTACTACATGATTCCATATGTGTTATATCATTGTTTTGATGTCTTCACTATTATTCTACAATGTAGAAAATAGTAAAAATTGAAAAGCCCTGGAATGAGTAGGTGTGTCCAAACTTTCGACTGGTACTGTATATATAAAGTTGTTGATGAGGATTAATGCCAATAAAATGGAACTAAATAAGGTCAGATTAGATTTCATGAAAACTATTTTAGAGTAGTGGGGCAACATGGACTCACTCCATTACAGTATTTGAGGTTCAGTAGAAGTAACATTGGGATGAGTGAAACTTTTGATATTGTCATAATTATTAGTAATGACATCTCTCATTGATGAAATTCAGTGAAATTCAATTCAGAGACAAACATGACATTAAAAAGTCATATAATGGGAGTGTGGTGCTCCTGGAAGTGGGAGGCGCTAGTGAGACAGACACATAGAGGTCTCTCATCCAATTCATTTCCTTTCCCAGAGTGGTCCATAATTAACTTTTGCTTGGTTGGCACTTCCAACCAGATATAAGGAGGCTGGGGCCCCAGCATCCATAAGTCAGATACCTTCTTCCTCTGTGGTAAGACCTCTCCACCTCCTTAGATTTTTACATGTGTCTCATCTTTGCACTCAGCATCTGAGGCAGTAGCTAACTGCACTGTTTGAATTGAGTTCTGCAGGTCTTGTAAGATTTGACAATATGCAATCAAGTGGCATTGATTTAAAATGTTTAAAAAAAACGTTTTGCTTTCAATCTGTAACTTTCATGTACGGGCAAACGTGGTGTTCCTGAAAGGGTGGTCTAGAATGTAAATGGGTTTCTAGTTTTTTTAAAATTAGAATTCCTGACAGAATGTGTAGATGTGAAGTGAAGTGAGTTGCCACTAGGAAAAGGAAAGTTATCAGTTGCACCTGTACTTGAATTTGACATGGCTGTAATGATTGAGTTAAATGTTTTCTAGCCCTTCGGGGGCTAAATGATCAGGCTTTAGATATGTGTGTTTTCACAACACCCTAATGTTTGACAGGGTCCTCTAAGAAGTACACATTCATCTGTAGGAGGGGAAAAAGAAGGTGAGACATGGTTTGAGTCTTCACTTAAAAAGTGATGAGAATATTCTGAGAGATATCGCTCACCTAACTCTGTTGACTGGGGAGGAAGCACCACAGAGTCAATCATGTTTCTTGTTTCATCTCTGTCCTAGTGATCCGTCACCATGAGTACGGATGCTGAGATGCAAATCTACGGCAAGGCTGCCATATACCTCCGTAAGTCTGAGAAGGAGAGGATGGAGGCACAAGCCATGCCCTTTGATTCAAAGAACTCCTGCTATGTGACAGACAAGGTGGAGCTGTACCTTAAGGGTCTGGTCACTGCCAGGGCCGATGGGAAGTGTACTGTAACAGTCACCAAACCTGACGGTTCTAAGGAGGTAAGCCTGATCTGAAAAGTATTCAAGTTCAAGTTTGAGTAATTACTCTAAGTCTTGAAAAATCAACTAAATGCAAAAAAACAAATACCAATGTTTTTATGTTAGCAGAATATAACCTTCAAACAGATCATTTTTATCGCTGCTATTTTAAAGATGGCTTTAAATAGATTTTTTGTTATTGACTAGTCAAGAATCACCAGTTATGTGTCAGTGGGTGATAACAAAGTAGTTGATTAAATGTGGGTATGCATTTTTTTGTTGTTGATTCAACTTGTATTTAATTAGCAAAAAACATTCAGTCATGTCCACTTTGATCTGCGTGTAATCTAGATGTCTGTCTGTTTCAGGAAGGAAAAGAGTTCAAAGATGCAGACATCTACGAGATGAATCCCCCTAAGTATGACAAGATTGAGGACATGGCCATGATGACCTACCTGAATGAAGCCTCTGTGTTGTATAACCTCAAAGAGCGTTATGCAGCATGGATGATCTATGTAAGAAACCTGCACATACAAACACACACACACGAACATAATAAATACACAAATACAGTCCTACACATAATGAATGATAGAAACCAAAACATATCAATACAGTAGACCCACATTAGTATACCAAAGTACACCCACATCCTCACATAAATCCAGGTAAAAGTATCTGACTTCGTTAATCCCCTAATTTAATGATGCTTTCACCAGACCTACTCTGGGCTCTTCTGTGCCACGGTGAACCCCTACAAGTGGCTCCCAGTGTACGATGAAGAGGTTGTCAATGCCTACAGAGGGAAGAAGAGGGTGGAGGCTCCACCCCATATCTTCTCCGTCTCTGACAACGCCTTTCAGTTCATGATGATTGGTACGAGATCTCATGGATGGATGGATGGATGGATGGATTGGATGGATTGGATGGATTGGATGGATTGGATAGGAGGTTGGATCAATCAATCACATTTATTTATAAATCCCTTTTTACAACAGCAGATGTCACCAAGTGCTTATACAGAAACCCAGCCTAAAACCCCAAACAACAAGCAATGCAGATGTAGAAGCAGTGACTAGGAAGAAACTCTCTAGAAAGGCAGGAACCAGGAAGAAACCAGTGGAGGCTGCTGATGGGAGGACGGCTCATAGTAAAGGGTGGAATGGAATCAATGGAATGGTATTAAACATATGGAAACAACATGTTTGATACCATTCCATTGACTCCATTCCAGCCATTACTATGAGCTGTCCTCCCCTCAGCAGCCTCCACTGGAAGAAACCTAGAGAGGAACCAGGCTCTGAGGGTTGGCCAGTCCTCTTCTGGCACTGCAGGGTGGAGATTACAGTGCATTCGGAGTATTCAGACCCCGTGACTTTTTCCACATTTTGTTAGGTTACAGCCTTATTCTGAAATTGATTAAATCGTTTTTTCCCATAACGACAAAACAAAAAACAGGTTTTTAAACATTATTAGAAATGTATTAGAAATAAAAACCTGAAATATTATATTTACATAAGTAATCAGACACTTTACTCAGTACTTGGTTGAAGCACCTTTTGCAGCGATTACAGCCTCAAGTCTTCTTGGCTATGACGCTACAAGCTTGGCACACCTGTATTTGGGGAGTTTCTCACATTCTTCTCTGCAGATCCTCTCATGCTCTGTCAGGTTGGATGGGGAGCGTTGCTGCACAACTATTTTCAGGTCTCTCCAGAGATGTTCAATCGGATTCAAGTCTGGGCTCTGGCTGGGCCACTCAAGGACATTCAGCGACTTGTCCCAAAGCCACTCCTGTGTTGTCTTGGCTGTGTGCTTAGGGTCGTTTTCCTGTTGGAAGGTGAACCTTCGCCCCAGTCTGGGTCCTGAGCACTCTGGAGCAGGTTTTCATCAAGGATCTCTCTGTACTTTGCTCCGTTCATCTTTCCCTCATCCTGAAAAAACATCCCCACAGCATGATGTTGCCAGGTTTCCTCCAGACATGCTCGGCATTCAGGCCAAAGAGTTCAATCTTGGTTTCATCAGACCAGAGAATCTTGTTTCTCATGGTCTGAGAGTCCTTTAGGTGCCTTTTGGCAAACTCCAAGGGGGCTGTCATGTGCCTTGTAATGAGGAGTGGCTTCCGTCTGGCCACTCTACCATAAAGGCCTGATTGGTGGAGTGCTGCAGAGATGGTTGTCCTTCTGGAAGGTTCTCCCATCTCCACAGACAAACTCTGGAGCTCTGCCAGAGTGACCATCAGGTTCTTGGTCACCTCCCTGACCAAGGCCCTTCTCCCCCGATTGCTCAGTTTGGCAGGGCAGCAGCTCTAGAAAGAGACTTGGTGGTTCCAAACTACTTCCATTTAAGAATGATGGAGGCCCCTGTGTTCTTGGGGTCCTTCAATGCTGCAGATTTTTTTTGTACCCTTCCCCAGATCTGTGCCTCGACACAATGCTGTCTCTGAGCTCTACGGACAATTCCTTTGACCTCATGGCTTGGTTTCTGCTCTGACATGAACTGTCCACTGTGGGACCTTATATAGACAGGTGTGTGCCTTTCCAAATCATGTCCAATCAATTGAATTTACCACAGGTGGACTCCATTCAAGTTGTAGAAACATCTCAAGGATGATCAATGGAAACAGGACCCACTTGAACTCAATTTCGAGTCTCATAGAAAAGGGTCTGAGTACTTTGCTAAAACTTCTAAAAAGCTGTTTTCGCTTTGTCATTATGGGGTATTGTGTGTAGACTGATGAGGAAAATGTTTCATTTAATCCATTTTAGAATAAAGCTGAAACGTAACAAAATTTGGAAAGTCAAGGTGTCGGAATACTTTCCACATGTACTTTATAAGAGTACATGGCCATTAAGGCCAGATTGTTCTTCAAGTTTTTCAAACATTCATAGATGACCAGCATGGTTAAATAATAATCACAGTGGTTGTAGATGGTGCAACAGGTCAGCACCTCAGGAGTAAATGTCAGTTGGCTTTTCGTAGCCGAGCATTCAGAAGTCGAGACAGCAGGTGCGGTAGAGAGAGACAGGGAGAGAGAGAGAGAGAGAGAGAGAGAGAGAGAGAGAGAGAGAGAGAGAGAGAGAGAGAGAGAGAGAGAGAGAGAGAGAGAGAGAGAGATCTGGGACAAGGTAGCACGTCCGGTGAACAGGTCACGTTTCCATAGCCGCAGGCAGAACAGTTGAAACTGGAACAGCAGCACGACCAGGTGGATTGGGGACAGCCAGGAGTCATCAGGCCAGGTAGTCCTGAGGCATGGTCCTATGGCTCAGGTCCTAAGAAAGAGACAATACTTAAGTTCACAAAAAATACCAGATAAGACAGGAGAATTTCACCAGATAGGACAGACTGACCCTAGCCCTAGTCTTCAGTAAAGACTTAAAGGTCGCGAACGAGTATACGTCTCTCACATGGATAGATAAATATGAAGCTCTATGGATGTCCATAAGTGCTGATGGATGGATGGATGGATGGATGGATGGATGGATGGATGGATGGATGGATGGATGGATGGATGGATGGATGGACGGACGTACGTACGGAGAGGTATCTACTGTTTTCTAGTCTAGGTTCAAACAGTTTGCTGGGAATATCTGATTTCACTACCCTTGAATGGAAAATGTTCCAAATTGAAATTCGTGATGATGCTATGAATGCAATAATGTCCCCATAATGTTGCTTGAGTATGATAAGCAATATGTTTTTTGGTTACAGATAAGGAGAACCAGTCCGTCCTGATTACGTAAGTTGTTCACTAAAATGTTATTGAGAAGGTGTTTCTACTGTAATAAGTTGGGTCTCTTGGTGTGATGAAATACATGACATTATGAATGGATTAGAGCATTAGGCTATGTGTAATAATGAGTTGATAAATGGGAATATTAGAAAATATTTTCTTATGTTAGGAAACAGGTCAACAGTGTATTTTTCTATGCTATTTCTTAGTGAAAGCCAATCTGACACTCAAACATGTACCTTGAACCCCTCTGTCATATAAACCAGTGGAGAATCCGGTGCAGGAAAGACTGTCAACACCAAGCGTGTCATCCAGTACTTTGCCACCATTGCAGTGTCTGGTGCCAAGAAGGAAGTAGACCCCAGCAAAATGCAGGTAGGTTGTGCTCATGTTTGGCTTTTTAACACATTTCAGGTTGGTTGGCTGTGTAAAAAAAATTCCAGTGGTGAATCCTGTTTCAAGAAAAGTGTTCAAGCAATCGACAAAAACAAATTTGACCACTTTACTAATTTCTGAGCAACTTGTGTTCTTCTCAATCAGGGGTCTCTTGAGGATCAGATCATTGCAGCTAACCCTCTGCTGGAGTCTTACGGTAATGCCAAGACAGTGAGGAATGACAATTCATCTCGCTTTGTAAGTATGAAGGGCATACTGTGGAAGTTACCTTATATTGGACAAATGTGTTTCAGTAGTTCCCTATAGTTATATCAATAAATGTCCAACAAACTGTAACATTTAAAGGGGTCCATCAAAGTAAAATGTTAGATTTACTATTTCTAACCCCCATGATCTACTATAGGGTAAATTCATCAGGATTCACTTCCAAGGTGGCAAACTGGCTAAAGCTGACATTGAGACCTGTGAGTTGGTTTTGATTGTTTCTCAATGCTTTCCTAAATTCACACAAATTCTTTTTTGGAGATGATATCATCACATTTTATTTTATCTTATCTCTCTCTCTCTCTCTCTCTCTCTCTCTCTCTCTCTCTCTCTCTCTCTCTCTCTCTCTCTCTCACTCTCTTACTCTCTCTCTCTCTCTCTCTCTCTCTCTCTCTCTCTCTCTCTCTCTCTCTCTCTCTCTCTTTCTGTCTTTCTCTCTCTCTCTTTCTGTCTTTCTCTCTCTCTCTCTTTCTGTCTTTCTCTCTCTCTCTCTCTCTCTCTCGCTCTCTTTCTATCTCTCTCACTCTCTTTCTCTCTCTCTCACACTCTCTTTCTCTCTCTCTCAGACCTGCTGGAGAAGTCCAGAGTGTCCTTCCAGCTGCCCGATGAGAGAGGCTACCACATCTTCTTCCAGATGATGACAGGCCACAAACCTGAGATAGTTGGTACGGCAAAGTAGAGGTTCATGGGAAATTATTCCCACCCCCATCTGTGGAACGTATTAAAAATGTTCATAGTCCACACTAATAATACTATTACAATGATTACATCCAAGGTAACAAGGCATCTAGACATGGGTCAGGTCTTTGGGAAAGATCTATCAAGTAATGCACTGTGATGCACTAGTCCACAAGTCTCAGTCCCCACTTTTGATGCTATTTATTATATACTACATGTATCCTTGAGTCCATCAATTGAGTAAAGGAGGGAGAGATACTGTAAAGGTAGGACAGCACAATTCTAAGAGATTTAACTGACAAGCCGTTCTCCATTGTCCACAGAAATGACGCTCATCACCACCAACCCCTACGACTTCCCCATGTGCAGCCAGGGTCAGATCACTGTGGCCAGCATCAACGACAAGGAAGAGCTGGATGCCACAGATGTGAGTCAAACAAAGCGTTATTTTTTTTGTTTGATTCTAAATGCCTTATGTTAGTTAGGCATGTGCCTCAAGGAACTCTTCATGACTTCACATTTCGCAAGACTTAAGACGTCCACAAGAGAGTGCAACTAAGTGCCCTGTAAAACTGTGTAAAACTCCTTGTGTGTCTCCATCTACTAGTGTGATGGTCAAGAGTCAAATCTAACCATCCCTTTCGTTCTTCAGTGAGCAGCACAGAACTGTAGTGTAACTGAGCAAACTACCGTTCAGTTCATCACTGTTGTACTTCCTCTTTAATGCCAGGATGCCATTACAATCCTGGGCTTCACTAATGAAGAGAAGCTTGGCATCTATAAGCTGACAGGAGCTGTAGTGCACCATGGCAACATGAAATTCAAGCAGAAGCAGCGTGAGGAGCAGGCTGAGCCAGACGGCACAGAGGGTGAGTCCCACTCATAGATATACAATATGTACAGCATTAGTCCCATTCCCAGTCCCAAACATAGAAATAGAACATGTAAGACAGACAGTGACACATGAAAGTCAGGCAGGAGATCATTTCTAGAGAACAAATTCCAAGCTCCAGAAATGATGGATGTGGGTGAATCAAAACCTAACCCACAAAGAAATTAGACAAACTATTTTGTCAGTGTGACATCAGAAACAAGCCATCTTGTGTGCCTGAGTCTGTTGTTGTTGGTTCTCTCTCTCCAGTGGCTGATAAAATCGCCTACCTGCTGGGCCTGAACTCAGCTGAGATGTTGAAGGCTCTGTGCTACCCCAGAGTGAAGGTCGGCAACGAGTATGTGACCAAGGGACAGACTGTGGCTCAGGTAAGGTGGCCAAACACAGCATCCACCATTTTCTGAGCATCATCATTATTTAGGGAACGAGTGTATTGCTTTTTTTGAATAATGATGTTGTTTTTCCCAAGCTCTTATCACCTTATCACTAGACATGGTCAATATCTCATGTATTAAGTTGATGGATTATCATTGCAGGTTAATAACTCAGTCAGTGCTCTGGCGAAGTCTATCTATGAGAGGATGTTCTTGTGGATGGTCATCCGTATCAACGAGATGTTGGACACCAAGAATCCAAGGCAGTTCTATATCGGTGTGCTCGATATTGCCGGTTTTGAGATCTTTGATGTGAGTATGAGACCAGAACAAGATAATTAATTTTGATTGAGACGGATTACAGCCTTGTATGATGAAATTATCCCTTTGACAACTCCATCAACAGTACAACAGCATGGAACAGCTGTGCATCAACTTCACCAATGAGAAACTGCAACAGTTTTTCAACCACACCATGTTCGTCCTGGAGCAAGAGGAGTACAAGAAGGAGGGAATCGTCTGGGCCTTCATTGACTTCGGCATGGACTTGGCTGCCTGCATTGAGCTTATTGAGAAGGTAAACTGTCTGTGAGGATTATATTGGACCGCAACAGCAGGCTCATATGGAGCGCAGTGTGAGACATTATCACAGTTTGACAACGCATCTGACTGAACTCAATATGTTTCCTATTATGTGCCTCTAAATTAATACAATCCTATAATAGCATGTTTACTAAAGGAATGAATGTAATCCTAAATGTAAATATCATTAATTTGATATACATCTCTTTTCATAAAGCCATTGGGCATCTTCTCCATCCTTGAAGAGGAGTGCATGTTCCCCAAGTCTTCAGACACTACCTTCAAGGACAAGCTGTACTGCCAACATCTTGGGAAAACAAAGGCGTTTGAGAAGCCCAAGCCTGCCAAAGGCAAGGCAGAGGCCCACTTCTCCCTGGTGCACTACGCCGGTACTGTGGACTACAACATCACTGGCTGGCTGGAGAAGAACAAGGATCCCCTGAACGACTCAGTTTGTCAGTTATACGGGAAGTCTGGAGTCAAAATTCTGGCTGCCCTGTATCCTCCTCCCCCACCTGAGGGTAAGACTAGCATCACGTCAAAATATTTAATTAAGCACCAGTTATAACTCAGACCAAATGTTCTTTAAAGTCTTTGAATGAAAGACAATTTCTCAGGGTTTATCACTGAGTTGATTTACTCATACACTCGGTTAATTCAATCATACAATAAGTGTTATTTTACATAATCTCATTGGCAGCATTTGCCTCTAGATAAGTGTGAAGTTAACCAGAGATTCTCTGGTTTATAATTAGTGTGCTTGCTGAAGACAAGACCACTCTAGCTTTCTTACATACTCTTATTATTATTCTATTTATTCCACCCTCTCTAGGAAATGTACTTTTCTAGTTATCTTCAACTATTCCCCATTTTGACAGATAAAGCCAAAAAAGGAGGCAAGAAGAAGGGTGGTTCCATGCAGACTGTGTCCTCCCAGTTCAG
Organism: Coregonus lavaretus; assembly: GCF_964263955.1. NCBI lineage: Eukaryota > Metazoa > Chordata > Actinopteri > Salmoniformes > Salmonidae > Coregonus > Coregonus lavaretus. Next base: position 1,197,951 of record NW_028157882.1, on the reverse strand, counting down.
GGTGAGCTTTTGAAACGTGTATATTCAGTCATTCAAAAGGTGCATTGATTATAATAAATAATTTATCTGAAAATGGTTTGTAACCCTCTTACAGGAGAACTTACATAAGCTGATGACCAACTTGAGGAGCACTCATCCTCACTTTGTGCGCTGCCTGATCCCCAACGAGTCAAAGACTCCAGGTACAATAAATATTGAGTTAAATATTACATCTTATCAGTACAGTATCAGTGACTTTAACAATCTCAATCTTTAACCTGTTTATGAGTATTAAAAGAGACTTGGTTTGTTTTACCAGGTCTGATGGAGAACTTCCTGGTTATTCACCAGCTCAGGTGTAATGGTGTACTGGAGGGTATCAGGATCTGCAGAAAGGGCTTCCCCAGCAGAATCATCTATGCTGACTTCAAGCAGAGGTACACACACACACACACACACACACACACACACACACACACAGAAAGATCTGCTCCAAGGGATTCCCCAGCATCAGAATAGGCTTACTTTTTACGTAATATAACCAACCTATTACAGCTTGACATACTTTAAAACTGTCTCTTCATTCAGGTACAAAGTACTGAATGCAAGTGTCATCCCCGAGGGCCAGTTCATGGACAACAAGAAGGCTTCTGAGAAGCTGCTTGGGTCCATTGATGTGAATCACGAAGATTACAAGTTTGGACACACCAAGGTCAGTTAAATACCCCAGCAAAAGCTGACAACAAAACACATTTTCAATGATAATTTAAACCCTTACCATATAAAATCTCTCCAGTTGATCTATCCATCCTTTTGTTCTTTCTTCTTCATTTAACTAAAGGAAAAGGTGGAAAAACATTCTACTGTTTTTTTTTTCTAAGTCATAGAAGTATAGAAGAGAAACTAAACTCATTATCATGTGCATTGTGTTAGAGTGGTATGGCTGCAGTTATCTGTATCTGTGTACATTATTAATCTACAACTGTACAATAACTAACAACTTAGAAACATCCTATCCCATGGTTAGTTTGTAACCATTGCAAAGTTAATGTTGTTCAAAACTATCTAGTGGAGTTGTTCCCCTCTTTTGATTCAACCCTTTCTATCTGTCACCATCTGTGGTTCCATTGACCATGCTAACCTGTGTCTCAGGTGTTCTTCAAAGCCGGTCTTCTGGGTGTCCTGGAGGAGATGAGAGATGAGAAGCTGGCCTCTCTGGTCGGCATGGTCCAGGCTCTCAGCCGTGGATTCCTCATGAGGAGAGAGTTTAGCAAGATGATGGAGAGGAGGTGAGGAATAGTGGACATCTTGGCAAAGCTTTCTGTCAACCACCTGTATCTAATGCATTATGATTACATGCTGTATATGCTGTGAGTTGTTCAGAATGAGAAAGTACGTCTTATAATGCTCTATTAAAGCTTTTGGTTAATTAATTTATGAAGTCAAAAAATGGATGCAGCAACTAAGGATTCTATCTTTATAGCTTCAGTTTGGGGTTTGGCTGTTCAATTGTCATTTAAATGTGTGGTATTTAACCATTCATTCTTGAAGAATATAAAATGCCTCATGAGCTTAGCAAGACCTGTCAGTCCTTGCATCTAGACTGCTGTCTGTGAATTTAAGAGGGGTTACATTTCCCTAGCCCCATTCCTCAGCTGTAAACAAACAGTGGCGGGGGTGTTCTGTTTTGTTGTTCTTTGAATCCCAGAATGTAGCTTTAAGCATGTCACTCACCATGCCACCCTATCCTTTCTGTCGACCAGAGAATCCATTTACGCCATCCAGTACAACATCCGTTCATTCATGAATGTGAAAACCTGGCCATGGATGAAGTTGTACTTCAAGATCAAGCCCCTGCTGCAGAGCGCAGAGACTGAGAAGGAGCTGGCCAACATGAAGGAGAACTATGAGAAGATGAAGACAGACCTGGCCAAGGCTCTGGCCACGAAGAAGCAAATGGAGGAGAAGTTGGTGTCCCTGACGCAGGAGAAGAATGACCTGGCACTCCAAGCCGCATCTGTGAGTGAAAAACAACCCTCATATGGGCACATTTACACACACATGAATACATATGTATGAACACACTGTGAAGTATGTGGCTAACTCACACATTTTTATTGCCCATGTTATATATTTAATGAATTTCTATTGATTTGCTCTGACCTTGAATATATAAAGTGAGGCCGCTGATCTTTTCTCGTGTTCTGAAACCAGGAAGTAGAGAGTCTGAACGATGCTGAGGAAAGGTGCGAGGGGCTCATCAAGAGCAAGATCCAGCAGGAGGCCAAACTCAAAGAGACGACCGAGAGGCTGGAGGATGAGGAGGAGATCAATGCTGAGTTGACTGCCAAGAAGAGGAAGCTGGAGGATGAGTGCTCTGAGCTGAAGAAGGACATTGATGACCTGGAGCTCACCCTGGCCAAAGTGGAGAAGGAGAAACACGCCACTGAAAACAAGGTCTAGTGTCTTACCATAGACAGTCTAACCAAACAATAATCATAACAATAATCAACTCAAAACATAGCTTAACAGAAATGGAATTCAAGTTGTATTGTGGGTGCAGGAAAAATTAAGACACAACAGTGGAATTTCAGTTGCGGGGTACTCCCCACATTCATTGCATGTTCTGTTCCCCCTCATTTATGACTTCCATTCAGCACACTGGCATAGTGTACACTGCCATCTAGTGTTACATCTATAGTACAGTACATGTTGACACATTTCTAATTTAAACGAACGCAATACATAACAAACTAAATCTCCCCTTTATGGTGAAGTATAATTATGTTGTCACCATTTTCAGGTTAAAAACCTGACAGAGGAGATGGCATCTATGGATGAGAGTGTTGCCAAGCTGACCAAGGAGAAGAAAGCCCTCCAAGAGGCCCACCAGCAGACACTGGACGACCTGCAGGCAGAGGAGGACAAAGTCAACACTCTGACCAAGGCCAAGACCAAGCTGGAACAGCAAGTGGACGACGTGAGTGGAGTTTGACATTTTAACCATTATAGTGTGTAAGATGATATTATCTTCAGTTGTTTAGATTTTAATAATATATTTGTTTTTATCTTATAGCTTGAGGGTTCTCTGGAGCAAGAGAAGAAGCTACGTATGGACCTAGAGAGATCCAAGAGAAAGCTGGAGGGAGATCTGAAACTGGCCCAGGAGTCCATAATGGACCTGGAGAATGACAAGCAGCAAGCTGATGAGAAAATCAAGAAGTAAACACAAACAAATGACTACAGTATCAGCTGCTATAATGGTTGTTCTTGATTAATTATGAATTAGCATTTGCATGTCATTCTTAAAAGCAACGTGAATGGTATTATACTCCCTTTACACTATAAAACCTAAACCAACTCTGCAATCAACGTGTTTGTGTTTTTTAGGAAGGAGTTTGAGACCACTCAGCTCCTCAGCAAGGTTGAGGATGAGCAGTCTCTGGGAGCTCAGCTGCAGAAGAAGATCAAGGAACTCCAGGTACAGTACAGGATATAAGCTCCAGTTCAGGAAAGCACACAATCATTTCCTGAAAAACATTATTCTGATAGCACACATTTTTCCCAGTTGCTTCTGTAGGTTGGAAGATGGTGCTTCTTCCTGGTGCTTCTAACAGCTGTAAAGATGGTGCTTCTTACCATTGTGGTTTTGGTTCCTGCATGGGACACTGTCTACTGAATATTTTACTGTAAATGGCTTTGTATTAACACATTTATGCAAAATATACATACTATTATTATTTGTTTCAATTGTATTGTAGTGTTCATCCCCCCTGCTCCTGCCCCCTTTTCTAGGCCCGTATTGAGGAGCTGGAGGAGGAAATTGAGGCTGAGCGTGCTGCCAGGGCTAAGGTTGAGAAGCAGAGGGCCGATCTCTCCAGGGAACTTGAGGAGATCAGCGAGAGGCTGGAAGAGGCCGGAGGCGCCACTGCTTCTCAGATTGAGATGAACAAGAAGCGTGAGGCTGAGTTCCAGAAGCTGCGTCGTGATCTTGAAGAGTCCACCCTGCAGCACGAGGCCACAGCCGCCGCTCTGCGAAAGAAGCAGGCCGACAGTGTGGCTGAGCTCGGGGAGCAGATCGACAACCTGCAGCGCGTCAAGCAGAAGCTGGAGAAGGAGAAGAGCGAGTACAAGATGGAGATTGATGACCTCTCCAGCAACATGGAGGCCGTCGCCAAGGCTAAGGTGAGTAGTGATGTTTTGGTCAAGCAGTGTTGAGGAGGGCCAACTACATTACCATTCAAGTGAACTGAAGTTCAATCAATCAATCAATGAAATGTATTTATAAAGCCCTTTTAAAATCAGCAGATGTCACACAGTGCTATACAGGAACCGAGCTTAAAACCCCAAGCAGCAAGCAATGCAGATGTAGAAGCACGGTGGCTAGGAAAAACTCCCTAGAAAGGCAGAAACCTAGGAAGAAACCTAGAGAGGAACCAGGCTCTGAAGGGTGGCCAGTCCCCTTCTGGCTGTACCGGGTGGAGATTATAACTGTACATGGCCATTAAGGCCATATTTTTCTCCAAGATGTTCAAACGTCCATAGATGACCAGCAGGGTCAAAGAATAATCACAGTGGTTGTCGAGGTTGCAACAGGTAATAATGATAATATGCCATTTAGCAGACGCTTTTATCCAAAGCAACTTACAGTCATGTGTGCATACCTTTTTTTTTTGGTGTATTGGTGGTCACGGGAATCAAACCCACTACCTTGGCGTTACAAGCGCCGTGCTCTACCAGCTGAGCTACAGAGGACCACACAGGTCAGCACATCAGGAGTAAATGTCAGTTGGCTTTTCATAGCCGGGCATTTAGAGGTTGAAATAGTAGGTAAGGTAGAGAGACAGAGTTGAAAACGGTAGGTCTGGGACAAGGTAGCACGTCCGGTGAACAGGTCAGGGTTCTACTACCCTGAGACAAGGCTGATTATAGCCCACGAAGATCTCCTCCACTGCACGAGCCAGAGGCGGTGACAAACCGGACAGGAAGATCACGTCAGTGACTCAACCCACTCAAGTGACGCACCACTCCTAGGGATGGCATGGAAAGCACCAGTAAGCCAGTGACTCAGCCCCCGTAATAGGGTCAGAGGCAGAGAATCCCAATGGAGAAACGGGAATCGGCCAGGCAGAGACAGCAAGGGCGGTTCGTTGCTCCAGTGCCTTTCCGTTCACCTTCGCACCCCTGGGCCAGACTACACTCAATCATAGGACCTACTGAAGAGATGAGTCTTCAGTAAAGACTTAAAGGTCGAGACCGAGTCTGCGTCTCTCACATGGATAGGCAGACCATTCCATAAAAATTTAGCTCTATAGGAGAAAGCCCTGCCTCCTCCTGTTTGCTTAGAAATTCTAGGGACAATAAGGAGGCCTGCATCTTGTGACCGTAGCGTACGTGTAGGTATGTACGGCAGGACCAAATTGGAGAGATAGGTAGGAGAAAGCCCATGTAATGCTTTGTAGGTTAGCAGTAAAACCTTGAAATCAGCCGTAGCCTTAACAGGAAGCTAGTGTAGAGAGGCTAGCACTGGAGTAATATGATCAAATGTTGAAATGAAAAAAGTCGATAATTGGTCATGTGTTAAATGAAGATTGATTAAATGTTTTTTTAAAAGTTACAACCGTTAAGTTTTTTTATTTTTAAGTTAGCCAAGTAGGTAGCCAAGTAGGTATCCAAGTAGAATCAAACACCACAGCAGTGGTTTTTATACTTTTCCTCGTTAAATAGGATTTGGTTCAGGTGATCACCTAATCAGTACCTAATTCAGTAGAATAAGGTGTGCCTGTGTTGAAATTCAACAGACACTGGAATGGAATTCAACGTTTTTTTCTTTTTTTAAAAGTTAGCCAAGTAGGTAGCCTAGTAGGTAGCCAAGTAGGTAGCCAAGTAGGTAGCCAAGTAGAAACAAACAGCACAGCAGCACAGAGACAAGTGACACACTCAAAACGGAAGTGATGAAAGTCCCATATATAAACGAATGATGGAACATGTTTCACTAACAGGGCAATCTGGAGAAGATGTGCCGTACTCTAGAGGACCAGCTGAGCGAGCTCAAGACTAAGAATGATGAGAATGTTCGCCAGGTCAACGACATCAGCGGACAGAGGGCCAGACTCCTGACAGAAAATGGTACCGTCAACAATGAACAACAATCCAATGCTTTCCTTCAGTAAAACACAATAACGTGTTGGGGGCTGTATCCACATAGTTTCTACTGTACTATTCACCACCTAACATTGCCCTACGATACCTCCAAATACATTTTCAATCTTAGAGAACAGAGACCCTATTAACTAGATATCCCTCTATCCCTGCAGGTGAGTTTGGCCGCCAGCTGGAGGAGAAGGAAGCCCTGGTGTCTCAGCTGACCAGAGGAAAACAGGCCTTCACCCAGCAGGTGGAGGAGCTGAAGAGGGCGATTGAGGAGGAGGTCAAGGTAAAATGGACTCCACCGTCCATAGAGTTTAGAGCTATATCTTCTTATAGATGGTGACTACGTGACCCTCAGAGTCACCTTTTATCTCTCCACCCTCAGAGACTCCTATTGTCTCTCCACCCTCAGAGACTCCTACTGTCTCTCCACCCTCAGAGACTCCTACTGTCTCTCCACCCTCAGAGACTCCTACTGTCTCTCCACCCTCAGAGACTCCTACTGTCTCTCCACCCTCAGAGACTTCTACTGTCTCTCCACCCTCAGAGACTCCTACTGTCTCTCCACCCTCAGAAACTCCTACTGTCTCTCCACCCTCAGAGACTTCTAATGTAATTTGTTTGACTATCTCTAATCTCTCTTTTTGTCTTTCTCTTTCGCAGGCTAAAAATGCACTGGCCCATGGTGTCCAATCTGCCCGCCATGACTGTGACCTCCTGAGGGAGCAGTTTGAGGAGGAGCAGGAGGCCAAGGCAGAGCTGCAACGCGGTATGTCCAAGGCCAACAGTGAGGTGGCTCAGTGGAGGACTAAGTATGAAACTGATGCCATCCAGCGCACAGAGGAGCTGGAGGAGGCCAAGTGAGTCGCACGCAACAGAAAAAAAATATATATATATAGGGTGTGGATGTTGAGGGTGGTAGAGGGCTCAGAGAAAATGTTACGTCAATATGTATTGTTTGTCAACATAAAATAAAAATACACCATAAAACCACCCTCTGTTGTCCAACAGGAAGAAGCTGGCCCAGCGTCTTCAGGATGCTGAGGAGACCATTGAGGCGACCAACTCCAAGTGCGCTTCCCTGGAGAAGACCAAGCAGAGGCTGCAGGGAGAGGTGGAGGACCTCATGATTGACGTTGAGAGAGCCAACGCATTGGCCGCCAACCTCGACAAGAAGCAGAGGAACTTTGATAAGGTAAAAATGAATAAACCTATATTTTATATCAATTGTATAATTGTTGCATATTACTAATTTAAAAACTCTTCATCAATGACTTCTAATGAAAATCCCATGTATTTCCCTAGGTTCTGGCAGAGTGGAAGCAGAAGTATGAGGAGGGTCAGGCTGAGCTGGAAGGAGCTCAGAAGGAGGCTCGCTCTATGAGCACTGAACTCTTCAAGATGAAGAACTCCTACGAGGAGGCTCTGGATCATCTGGAGACTCTGAAGAGAGAGAACAAGAACCTGCAACGTGAGCATTTAACAGCAATTAATTTTGGCTCATGTTTGACTAGTGTTTTGAAAGTGAGGGGAACAGTAATCATCAAAACTACTACTACACAATTTCAGAAATGTCATGTACAGTATAATTTATTTCTTAATTTTAACTTGTAGTCGGTATTCCTTTGAACAACCCAAAGAAGTGAAAGGCGATTAGATTTGCAAGACCCTATGAAGTGCTGTTAATGAATTAAATGTTAATATGATTTAATGTAAAATTCAGTACATTGGCGATATCCACTGAAAATCTCCCAAGTCTAAACTGCTCCTGTGTGTGTGTGTGTGCAGAGGAGATCTCTGACCTGACTGAGCAGATCGGAGAGACTGGCAAGAGCATCCATGAGCTGGAGAAGGCCAAGAAGACCGTGGAGACAGAGAAGTCTGAGATCCAGACCGCTCTGGAGGAGGCTGAGGTACAAACTACAGCTGTTTGATAGGAAAAGCAGTGTTACACTAGCCAATGCCAGCTACAGTCTAATGCTCCCTGTATTGGTGTTTATTGTAGTCATACATATTTAATTCCGACATCCAAATGTATTGAACACAATTGGCCTGACTGCTTCTGTTTGTCCAGGGCACACTGGAGCACGAGGAATCCAAGATTCTGCGTGTGCAGCTGGAGCTCAACCAGATCAAGGGTGAGGTGGACAGGAAGATTGCTGAGAAGGATGAGGAGATGGAGCAGATCAAGAGGAACAGCCAGAGGGTGGTTGACTCCATGCAGAGCACCCTGGACTCTGAGGTCAGGAGCAGGAATGATGCCCTGAGGGTGAAGAAGAAGATGGAGGGAGACCTGAACGAGATGGAGATCCAGCTGAGCCACTCCAACAGGCAGGCCGCTGAGGCCCAGAAACAGCTGAGGAACGTCCAGGGACAGCTCAAGGTAAAGGGACTAGGACATCAGGTTCAAAACCTAAACATGGCTAGGGATTTGTTTGTGAATCTGAGAAATTAAAAAGAGTGGTTTATGTACTAAAGGTAACGATACTGGAGAAATTCGTACCAATTTACATTTCTGTCACTGATCGATCCTATCGCCCCTACTTCCACAAGTCCTAATGAACATATGTCATTGTGAACCCCAGGATGCCCAATTGCACCTTGATGACGCTGTTCGTGTCGCAGAGGACATGAAGGAACAGGCAGCCATGGTGGAGCGCAGAAACGGTCTGATGGTGGCTGAAATCGAGGAGCTTAGAGTTGCTCTGGAGCAGACAGAGAGAGGCCGCAAAGTGGCTGAGACTGAGCTGGTAGACGCCAGCGAGCGTGTTGGACTGCTGCACTCCCAGGTATGGGTCAAAAGCCATTTCCAATGGAAGTCAACCAAGCATACAGTTTAAACACACCTGGAATTTGACAGTGCTTACTTTAGATTTTCATAATTTCAGCCTTGTGACTTGTAAGTTCTCTTGAGAGTTTAAAAAATCGTCTTATTTCATCCTTCAGAACACCAGCCTTCTGAACACCAAGAAGAAGTTGGAGACTGACCTGGTGCAGGTGCAGGGAGAGGTGGACGATATTGTCCAGGAGGCCAGGAATGCAGAGGAGAAGGCCAAGAAGGCCATCACTGACGTGAGTTCTTTAATTACATCGACTTGATTTGTCCCCAAGTGCCAATGGTAGCTGGGCTGGTTAAGAACAACAAAGATCTTAGAGGGGCGTTATGATTGGTGCCAATTGGTGCATAAATTAAACAAACTACTTTTCCAGGCGGCCATGATGGCTGAGGAGCTGAAGAAGGAGCAGGACACCAGCTCTCACCTGGAGAGGATGAAGAAGAACCTGGAGGTCACAGTCAAGGACCTGCAGCACCGCCTGGATGAGGCTGAGAATCTGGCCATGAAGGGAGGCAAGAAGCAGCTCCAGAAACTGGAGTCCAGGGTGAGTTAACAGCAGGGTGGATTATGGTGGATTGAAAGACAGATTGCTGGAAATGTATTTGATCATATAAAAATACATAATAGCCTCCATGCAGGTTTACTGTTACTTCTGTAGTGCATGGCATGACTAATCAAGTCTCGGGCCCTGGGAAATGTTAAGTCCCCCTTCTTGGCATTAGAGAGAAAATGTTGCCGTTTTAAAGCTAATTTCCTGCAATTCTACAAATGTTGCCTTTTTAAATGTTAAATGATGGTGCATTTATGACCATAACAAAACAAATTATAATAATTCTACACTTATTTAGTGGAGTTGAGCCAAGACCTTCAAATAAATACAAATGTATTACTCTAGTTGTCGCAGGCTTGTACAGTTGTCGCAGCAGAATTCTTCTAAACTGCCATTTCATTAGTAGTAAGAATAAACAACAAATATAAATTCACAATACACATCAACACACAATATAATGTACATTCATCCACTTTATCTCATAGTAATCATTTGTTACATCTAGTTACATTTGTTTCATTTCTCTCTATAGCGACATGTCTCATTCACCGGCCGTTGCTAGGGAAGCTAGCGTTGCTATGCAGGTTTACCAGCCAGCAGGCTAACGGCTGAATTAGTTTGTAGGCTAGCGGACTTTAATAAGTTCATAAAACCTGAAAACACAACATAACATCTTAACAAACATATGTACATACTCCAGAAACATTACCGTCTCGAATATAGTGCTTTCCCAGTCGCTTACCTTCAAAATAAAGATATACCAATGTTTTTATGTCGGTGCTTCTGTCTTGCTGTTGGCTCACTTTGCAAACTTCTCTCAACTGTCATAGCGCGAGCCTCCCATAATAGAAGAAATCTCATAACATTAAAACACGCGAGTGGCGTCCTCTAGTGGCCATACTGGTGCTGCACCAGAAACTGCAAACACATGACAAAATGGATAAATAGTCATATTACAAATACAAGAAGAATTGACTTGTGAGCCTCCCTGACCCGTTCTTTATTTTACATAAATTGTGGATTAATAATTTTACATTGTACTGTATTGCACTCTCTAAACTTTTTCCAAAGATCCCTGGTTGTTTAATCCGTTCTTGCTAGAAATATTCATAAACACATTTAAATGTAAATTCCTCTTTGGGAACCACTGACCTAGATAATGAAAAGTTGTTGGTATTATTACAGACCCCTACAATTAAATGTTTAAAAGTACATAGGGACAGATAACAATTGTGCCTCCTTGACTGGGTAGAACACTACACGTCTGTGTTACAAAGATTTGTTAAGTCTGATTTCACCACCTCAAACAAATACGTTTATTTCTTCCACAAAGGTGCGTGAGCTCGAGACTGAGGTGGAGGCCGAGCAGAGAAGAGGTGTAGACGCAGTCAAGGGAGTCCGCAAGTATGAGCGCAGAGTCAAGGAGCTCACTTACCAGGTAAGAGAAAGTGCCTTCTTCACACACTTGACACTAACACAGACAGGTTTGTGTATACAACTATGGGACATTGATTCTTTGATCTTCTCCCACAGACTGAGGAGGATAAGAAGAACGTTAGCAGACTTCAGGACCTGGTAGATAAGCTGCAGTTGAAAGTGAAGGCCTACAAGAGGAATTCTGAGGAAGCGGTGAGTCAAATACTCTGAAAGCATACATTTGAAAATGTATTTTCTCCCTACAAAACGTAATGTCCATACGGTTTAGTTGAAGTGTTGCTACGGCACATCAGTCAACAAGGACTCAATTGATATTGCAAGTCATTACTGAAGAAATTATACACATTTCTGAGTGCCTCCTATGCCTATGTGTTACTAACTTAAAGGAGAGGGGGTTGAATATTAATTTGCTGGTCTAGTGGTGGTGTTGGAGGCAGCGGTTTGATCCCCTGTTCCTCCACTCACTTTCTCTGCTGTATCATCTATCTTCCTATATATGTTGCTATCCTAAATCGGTCTATATTTTTGTTGTTGAAAATACCTTTAAAAACAGATTTTTTATTTGCTACCTGAAGCATCAAACCTTAAATGCTGATGTTTCGCTCTCCATCTCTTTTCTTCACCCAGGAGGAAGCAGCCAATAGCCATATGTCTAAGTTCAGGAAGGTTCAGCATGAGCTGGAGGAGGCTGAGGAGCGTGCTGACATCGCTGAGACTCAGGTCAACAAGCTCAGAGCCAAGACCCGTGACACTGGAAAGGTACAGAACTGCTGCTAAACCTAAACCTGACTGATGTTCAAATATGACCACATCAACACCACCTATGATTCAGTCTTCACAGAGGTCAACACATACCTTTTACACTCACTCAACTGTATTTAAGATCTTTGAGAAGCACATTTCAGGTAGGGCAAAAAAATCTAATAAGATTAATTCAGTTAGTACTTCACCCTGAAAATCCAAGCTGAGTGCTGAGCATTAAATGCTTGATCCATTATATTCTTTCCAAGTGTTCATCTATTTATCATGTTCATTATTATTACTGATCCATTATATTCTATCCAAGTCTATCCATATATTTATCATGTTCATTTTTATTACTGATCCATTATATTCTATCCAAGTCTATCCATATATTTATCATGTTCATTATTATTACTGATCCATTATATTCTATCCAAGTGTTCATCTATTTATCATGTTCATTATTATTACTGATCCATTATATTCTTTCTTTCTTCTTACAGGGCAAAGAAGTTGCTGAATAAACAAGACCAAGTCTTATCATTTTCCTGTGTTGCATAAAATATGATTTTCATGGTGAAATGTTGAGCATTGATTAAAAAGATGTAGACCTACATACACTTCCTTTGTGACTGTGGACTTATTACTTAGCAAACAGCTTTTTCATACCATAAAAATATTGTACTTAAAATAATGGAGCAATCTGTAATTCCAACAGCAAAAGTGGTCACCCGGACAAAGCAGTCAGTTTTTTTGGTAAACAGCTGATGGATGAGGCTGGAGAAATGTAACCACTCTCAAATTCTCAGACTGAGCTATGGATGCAAGGACTGCAAGTTTGTTCTTGCTTTATTGAATTCAATGTAGTTCAGCCAGCCTCTGCATTTAAGCTGCTGAGTTAACTAGTACAACTGCCAAGGTCAGAGGTTACAAAACCATTCTAGTCATTCTATTTCTATGGTCATAAGACCGTCATAGGACACCACAACACACATATATTAGTCCTGCATGTAACATTTGATCTCTTAACAGACTGAAAGGTTACATCAACACTTCTATCCACATGCCATTGACTAGATGTCCATTAGTACCTGTATCTTGTTGAAGTACTGCCCAGCCTCGAAGGGCACTATGTTGTAGGTGGAGATCCCAATAACAGGTTTCTCTGTATTGTTCTTGGCTCTGTAGAAGGCCAGGGCAGTCTCTCCTGGAAACACCTGTATGGTAACACAGCACAGACACTAAGATACCTGTATGGTAACACAACATAGACACTAAGACACCTGTATGGTAACACAACATAGACACTAAGATACCTGTATGGTAACACAACACAGACACTAAGATACCTGTATGGTAACACAACCTAGACACTAAGATACCTGTATGGTAACACAACATAGACACTAAGATACCTGTATGGTAACACTACATAGACACTAAGACACCTGTATGGTAACAAACATATACAATAAGATACCTGTATGATAACACAACACACAACATAGACAATAAAAAACCTGTATGGTAACACAACATAGACAATAAGATACCTGTATGGTAACACAACATATACACTAAGATACCTGTATGGTAACACTACATAGACACTAAGACACCTGTATGGTAACACAACATATACAATAAGATACCTGTATGATAACACAACACACAACATAGACAATAAAAAACCTGTATGGTAACACAACATAGACAATAAGATAACTGTATGGTAATACAACATAGACACTAAGATACCTGTATGGTAACACAACATAGACAATAAGATACCTGTATGGTAACACAACATAGACACTAAGATACCTGTATGGTAACACAACATAGACACTAAGATACCTGTATGGTAACACAACATAGACACTAAGATACCTGTATGGTAACACAACATAGACACTAAGATACCTGTATGGTAACACAACATAGACAATAAGATACCTGTATGGTAACACAACATAGACACTAAGATACCTGTATGGTAACACAACATAGACACTAAGATACCTGTATGGTAACACAACATATACAATAAGATACCTGTATGATAACACAACACACAACATAGACAATAAAAAACCTGTATGGTAACACAACATAGACAATAAGATAACTGTATGGTAATACAACATAGACACTAAGATACCTGTATGGTAACACAACATAGACACTAAGATACCTGTATGGTAACACAACATAGACAATAAGATACCTGTATGTTAACACAACACACAACATGATTTGATTCTGGATCAGTCAACCTCCGATATCCTCTGGAGCAGCAGGTTCCCTGTGGTTTTCTACTCTGATCCTGCACTCTGGCTCAATCATTGGATGGGGCAGCCTCTTCTCCCCGCAAATGTTTTGCAAAACCACCGTGGCTTAGAAAACGGTGCAGGTCCTTTTGAGTGTCATCCTTGTAGGCAGTGGAACCTAGGGCTCTATTCAATTTGTATTGCTGAAGCATTACAGATTGACAAATGGAAATTCAAAGGTAATTTCCTATTGAGCCGACATATGCAGAGAACTATATATTCCAGAGAACTCGGATACGTAGCCACTCCGATAATAATAAGAGTATGTAAGAAATCTAGAGTGGTCTTGCCTTCTAATTATTGTTTTCCATTGACCTTGACCCCTACCCTAACCATGACCTTGACCCCTATCCTAAACCCTAACCCTGACCTTGACCCCTACCCTTGCCCTGACCTTAAAGGGATATTTCAGGATTTTGGCTATGAAGACCTTTATCTACTTCCCCAGAGTCAGATGACTCATGTATACCATTTATATGTATCTGCATCCAGTATAAAGGAAGTTAGAGTTTCGCAAGCCAATGCTAACTATCGTTAGCGCAATGACTGGAAGTCTATGGTATCTACAAGCATGCAATTTATTGCATATCTCCAAACAACTGTAGTCTAACTATTCTCCAATAGAGGGCACTAAACGCCAAGGTTAGAAGAAGATACATGAGGGGCCTTTTTTTGTTTTTTAAGTTTCTGGAGGTGCCTGAAGGAGATCCTGGAGGGAAATTGGAGGAGACTAAAGCATTGGGGAATCGGAGGAGCCTAAAGCATTGGGGAATCGGAGGAGCCTAAAGCATTGGGGAATCGGAGGAGCCTAAAGCATTGGGGAATTGGAGGAGCCTAAAGCATTGCCAAAACAAACAGTTAATAATAACCACAGTTAACCTCTCCACCCTCATCATCTGTGAGTCAGCATGTAGTGAGGGCTTTCCCTGACAGTTGGTTGGCTAGCATATTTATAGCCAACGTGTGAGTGTTTTAGGAAACGGGGATCACAGCTGTACTAAGCAAGGGCTTCCCCTGGGTTGGCTGGCAGGAAGTATTTATGGACTACCGTGATGTGTGTGTATATGTGTGCTCTTTAAGAAACAGGCAGGGGATCACTGCAGTAAAAATGTTTAGATCTTAATTAGCATGATCAATGCAACGTTGTTATAATAATAATAATAATTTATTAATAATAATAATTTATTAAACTTCTATAGCGCTTTTCATAACATAAATAGGCTAGGTCAACCAATGCATCATCATGAGTAGCTTAGCTATAGATAGCTAGGTCAACCAATACATCATCATGTGTAGCTTAGCTATAGCTAGCTAGGTCAACCAATACATTATCATGAGTAGCTTAGCTATAGATAGCTAGGTCAACCAATACATCATCATGTGTAGCTTAGCTATAGCTAGCTAGGTCAACCGATACATCATCATGAGTAGCTTAGCTATAGCTGGCTAGGTCAACTAATACATCATCATGAGTAGCTTAGCTATAGCTAGCTAGGTCAACCAATACATCATCATGAGTAGTTTAGCTATAGCTAGCTAGGTCAACCGATACATCATCATGAGTAGCTTAGCTATAGCTGGCTAGGTCAACTAATACATCATCATGAGTAGCTTAGCTATAGCCAGCTAGGTCAACCAATACATCATCATGGGTAGCTTAGCTATAGCTGGCTAGGTCAACCAATACATCATCATGCGTAGCTTAGCTATAGCTAGCTATGTCAACCAGCAGATCATCATGAGTAGCTTAGCAATAGCTAGCTAGGTCAACCAATTCATCATCATGAGTAGCTTAGCAATATCTAGCTAGGTCAACCAATAGATGCCAAGTCTTTGAGTGCATGCATCCTTCAAAGATGGAGAGGGACAGTTCTTGGCTTGATCAGAGGAAGGGGGTCAGGGAGATGGTTGATGAAGATGGATTATAGTGACGATCTTGTAGAGGGCTACTCTGGGAACCAGCCTGTGTTGTGGAGCCACTGGAATTCTCCTCCTTCACAATGTGTAGCACCCACTTGGGTGATTCCTCAGCAGCTCTGGGCCAGAAAGCTCTCCACATATACAGTTCAGAGTAGTAGCCAGTCATCCTCACTGAACCCTCTGCCTCAGCACTGCATTCCTTCTGGATCTCCTATTCCTCTCAAGCTTCAGGTGACTCCTCAAATGATCTGGAACCAGCAGCCAGGTGAAACAAGAAGCTGGTACTGTTTCCTGCATCATTCAAACAAAAACAAAAGCCAGCTAGCTAGCTAGCCCTCCATGCCATTGACCTGCCAGACAATCTGCAAATCTGTGGGTCAAAACCACCAGATATATGCAATATAAACTAAATGTTACCAAAAACAAAACGTGTGATAAAAAACAACAATAAAAACCCTTGAACATATCTAAATATGTACATATTTACAGAGCTCGTACCATTATGCAATTAAAAGAGAACATGTATATTTCATGATATGCATATAATATGTCACAAGCAATAACAAGCCTATACCCGTTTAGAAAAAAAGTATTTCATGTATTCGGTATTGTTACACTGATCCACATTTACCAGAGGGTTCAAATTGCAATGAGTTGGAGGCTGGATAGCTTTGTCAGCATTGGCCTACCAAACACATAACAGAGGCTTCACACTTTTATTACAAGGCTATACATACGTATTGGGGGTACATGACAGGTATTTGACAGTAAGGATCTTCAACGGATTAATTTTTTGATGATGTACTGTACAATAAACTTAAATGTTGTATAGACCTCTTATCTTTTTCCGTAAAAAGCGCATGGATGTGTGTGAAATGGATAAGCAAAAACTTGGGATTTTGTCATATGTGAAAACGTGTCTCTTGAATGTTGTCTAACGTTAGTAGCTAGTGGAGTAGTTAAGGAAGCATCATGCAATAACTAAAGTAAACCTTGCATTTGGATGTTGTTTAAACCTTGCACAAACTTTTTCTAATGTTCACAAGTATAGACCCTGTGTGATTCTGTAGCAGCTGATAAAGTCACTAGCTTTTTGTTTTGACTTCCTACAAGCCTATCTGGCTGGTGTTTACAGAACATTTGGCGCCGTCTGATTAGGATATAAAGGGCCTGTCTCCAAGAGGCTGGTGTTTACGGAACATTTGGCGCTGTCTGATTAGGATATAAAGGGCCTGTCTCCAAGAGGATGGTGTTTACTGAATATTTGGCACTGTCTGATTAGGATATAAATGGCCTGTCTCCAAGAGGATGGCGTTTACAGAACATTTGGTGCTGTCTGATTAGGATATAAAGGGCCTGTTTCCAAGAGGATGGTGTTTAAAGAACATTTGGCGCTGTCTGATTAGGATATAAAGGGCCTGTCTCCAAGAGGATGGTGTTTACAGAACATTTGGTGATGTCTGAATAGGATATAAATGGCCTGTCTCCAAGAGGATGGTGTTTACAGAACATTTGGCGCCGTCTGATTAGGATATAAAGGGCCTGTCTCCAAGAGGCTGGTGTTTACGGAACATTTGGCGCTGTCTGATTAGGATATAAAGGGCCTGTCTCCAAGAGGATGGTGTTTACTGAATATTTGGCACTGTCTGATTAGGATATAAATGGCCTGTCTCCAAGAGGATGGCGTTTACAGAACATTTGGTGCTGTCTGATTAGGATATAAAGGGCCTGTTTCCAAGAGGATGGTGTTTAAAGAACATTTGGCGCTGTCTGATTAGGATATAAAGGGCCTGTCTCCAAGAGGATGGTGTTTACAGAACATTTGGTGATGTCTGAATAGGATATAAATGGCCTGTCTCCAAGAGGATGGTGTTTACAGAACATTTGGCGCCGTCTGATTAGGATATAAAGGGCCTGTCTCCAAGAGGATGGTGTTTACAGAACATTTGGCGCTGTCTGATTAGGATATAAAGGGCCTGTCTCCAAGAGGATGGTGTTTACAGAACATTTGGTGATGTCTGATTAGGATATAAAGGGTCTGTCTCCAAGAGGATGGTGTTTACAGAACATTTGGCGCTGTCTGATTAGGATATAAAGGGCCTGTTTCCAAGAGGATGGTGTTTACAGAACATTTGGTGATGTCTGATTAGGATATAAAGGGCCTGTCTCCAAGAGGCTGGTGTTTACAGAACATTTGGTGATGTCTGATTAGGATATAAAGGGCCTGTTTCCAAGAGGATGGTGTTTACAGAACATTTGGCGCTGTCTGAATAGGATATAAATGGCCTGTCTCCAAGAGGATGGTGTTTACAGAACATTTGGCGCCGTCTGATTAGGATATAAAGGGCCTGTCTCCAAGAGGATGGTGTTTACAGAACATTTGGCGCTGTCTGATTAGGATATAAAGGGCCTGTCTCCAAGAGGATGGTGTTTACAGAACATTTGGCGCTGTCTGAATAGGATATAAATGGCCTGTCTCCAAGAGGATGGTGTTTACAGAACATTTGGTGCTGTCTGATTAGGATATAAATGGCATGTCTCCAAGAGGCGGGTGTTTACAGAACAGTTGGTGCTGTCTGATTAGGATATAAAGGGCCTGTCTCCAAGAGGATGGTGTTTACAGAACATTTGGCGCCGTCTGATTAGGATATAAATGGCCTGTCTCCAAGAGGATGGTGTTTACAGAACATTTGGCGCTGTCTGATTAGGATATAAAGGGCCTGTCTCCAAGAGGCTGGTGTTTACAGAACATTTGGCGCCGTCTGATTAGGATATAAATGGCCTGTCTCCAAGAGGATGGTGTTTACAGAACATTTGGCGCTGTCTGATTAGGATATAAAGGGCCTGTCTCCAAGAGGATGGTGTTTACAGAACATTTGGCGCTGTCTGAATAGGATATAAATGGCCTGTCTCCAAGAGGATGGTGTTTACAGAACATTTGGCGCTGTCTGATTAGGATATAAAGGGCCTGTCTCCAAGAGGCTGGTGTTTACAGAACATTTGGTGATGTCTGATTAGGATATAAAGGGCCTGTTTCCAAGAGGATGGTGTTTACAGAACATTTGGCGCTGTCTGAATAGGATATAAATGGCCTGTCTCCAAGAGGATGGTGTTTACAGAACATTTGGCGCCATCTGATTAGGATATAAAGGGCCTGTCTCCAAGAGGCTGGTGTTTACAGAACATTTGGCGCTGTCTGATTAGGATATAAAGGGCCTGTCTCCAAGAGGATGGTGTTTACAGAACATTTGGCGCTGACTGAATAGGATATAAATGGCCTGTCTCCAAGAGGATGGTGTTTACAGAACATTTGGTGCTGTCTGATTAGGATATAAATGGCATGTCTCCAAGAGGCGGGTGTTTACAGAACAGTTGGTGCTGTCTGATTAGGATATAAAGGGCCTGTCTCCAAGAGGATGGTGTTTACAGAACATTTGGTGCTGTCTGATTAGGATATATAGGGCCTGTCTCCAAGAGGCTGGTGTTTACAGAACATTTGGCGCCGTCTGATTAGGATATAAATGGCCTGTCTCCAAGAGGATGGTGTTTACAGAACATTTGGCGCTGTCTGATTAGGATATAAAGGGCCTGTCTCCAAGAGGATGGTGTTTACAGAACATTTGGCGCTGTCTGAATAGGATATAAATGGCCTGTCTCCAAGAGGATGGTGTTTACAGAACATTTGGTGCCGTCTGATTAGGATATAAAGGGCCTGTCTCCAAGAGGATGGTGTTTACAGAACATTTGGCGCTGTCTGATTAGGATATAAAGGGCCTGTCTCCAAGAGGATGGTGTTTACAGAACATTTGGCGCTGTCTGAATAGGATATAAATGGCCTGTCTCCGAGAGGATGGTGTTTACAGAACATTTGGCGCTGTCTGATTAGGATATAAAGGGCCTGTCTCCAAGAGGATGGTGTTTACAGAACATTTGGTGATGTCTGATTAGGATATAAAGGGTCTGTCTCCAAGAGGATGGTGTTTACAGAACATTTGGCGCTGTCTGATTAGGATATAAAGTGCCTGTTTCCAAGAGGATGGTGTTTACAGAACATTTGGTGATGTCTGATTAGGATATAAAGGGCCTGTCTCCAAGAGGCTGGTGTTTACAGAACATTTGGTGATGTCTGATTAGGATATAAAGGGCCTGTTTCCAAGAGGATGGTGTTTACAGAACATTTGGCGCTGTCTGAATAGGATATAAATGGCCTGTCTCCAAGAGGATGGTGTTTACAGAACATTTGGCGCTGTCTGATTAGGATATAAAGGGCCTGTCTCCAAGAGGATGGTGTTTACAGAACATTTGGCGCTGACTGAATAGGATATAAATGGCCTGTCTCCAAGAGGATGGTGTTTACAGAACATTTGGTGCTGTCTGATTAGGATATAAATGGCATGTCTCCAAGAGGCGGGTGTTTACAGAACAGTTGGTGCTGTCTGATTAGGATATAAAGGGCCTGTCTCCAAGAGGATGGTGTTTACAGAACATTTGGTGCTGTCTGATTAGGATATATAGGGCCTGTCTCCAAGAGGCTGGTGTTTACAGAACATTTGGCGCCGTCTGATTAGGATATAAATGGCCTGTCTCCAAGAGGATGGTGTTTACAGAACATTTGGCGCTGTCTGATTAGGATATAAAGGGCCTATCTCCAAGAGGATGGTGTTTACAGAACATTTGGTGCTGTCTGATTAGGATATAAAGGGCCTGTCTCCAAGAGGCTGGTGTTTACAGAACATTTGGTGATGTCTGATTAGGATATAAAGGGTCTGTCTCCAAGAGGCTGGTGTTTACAGAACATTTGGCGCTGTCTGATTAGGATATAAAGGGCCTGTTTCCAAGAGGCTGGTGTTTACAGAACATTTGGTGCTGTCTGATTAGGATATAAAGGGCCTGTTTCCAAGAGGCAAGTTAGACATTTTCTCTACTTTTGTGTTTATCTTTATTATCTGAGATTAATGTGGATGCTACCACGATTTACGGATAATCGCAAATTAATCGTGAATTATAATTAGAGAAAGTTACAGAATAGGAATGTGACAAAGATACATTTTATTAAAATGTAAACTGCAATTTGTTTTCACGTAAAATAATAGTTATGAAGTGAATTCACAATTCAGATATGGTAGTGTGTATGACAACTACTAGGGGGCAATGCAGTTCAATCTACCGCAGTCCTGGCGACCTACCAGATGGCTCTCATTTTACAGCTGTCCCCCACCCACTCAGCAACAACGTTTTAGGTTCTCTGTTGTGTGTCTCTCCTCCATCTTCTCAGTACTTCATGTCCCACTACTCATCAGTGTGATGGCTCTTTGCAGTGATGTATGACAGCGTGTTTATAGATGTCCAACAATCTGTTGTTAACGCCATGTACGGTGATCGAGAGCTTGTGCTTTGTACTTGCAGAGCAATCATTGTATAATTTCTCCATCAGGGCCGTCACGTTTTTTTCTACATGGCATCTTGTAGTCTGATTCATTTTAATTTCACGAATGTTCTGGGAACTTTCACAGAACCAATTTTACTGGTACATTCTGTTATTACATTACCTGAAAACCTAATGAGAACGTGGTGGTTGTTACAGATGTTGTGCACAACATTTGAGGTAATGTTAGGAGAAAATGTGTAATCAAAAACATTATTTGAATATTTTTGGGATGTTATCATCCTAATGTTAGATAAACCCTAATTAGAACTTAATGAGTATCCATTCAAATATTACCTAAACATTATAATTATTTCAAAAAACATTCTCGGATCAGCTTTCTCCATTCAAATCTTACCTAAACATTAGAATTATTTCAAAAAACATTTGGGCAGTAGCCAACAATTTAGCAAATTAGAACTGAATTGATTGATCATTCAATTTATTTTACTGTATTTATCTTTTAATACATTCATCTCGGTTTTTATTTGAAGCATCTTTTTATCCTTTGCTTGTATGTACAGAGAGAGAAAGAGAGAGACAGACATACATACATTGTCACTGACTGAATAATACCCCAGTAGGCAATATTTGGCTTAGTGAAGCCTGTTTCTAGTTGTATATATGTCAACAAACCAGAATACAACCAGGTAAAGGTGATAAAATAAAGAGTAGTATATCATTACTAAGACGTCGTCTGGCAAACAGTCAGAAACATTGTGGGGATAAAGTCAGCAGGCTGAGGATTCATTAGCAGATCTCTGGTCAAAAAAGGTACATTGGATTATCTTTCTGTCCAGAAATTATTTAGCTGTACAAATGTTTTCTAAATTGTTCCATTATGTTACAAGATTTGCAGATGTTATATTTATTTATTTGCACCAAAGAAAACAAGTGATAGACAACAATAAAAAATACAAATATAAAACGGTGTGCAGGTTGGAAGCCCAAGGGCATATATAAAAACCACACCACAAAGTACAAAAATAAAAAAGGTTTGTTAAAACATAACAAAACCTACTAATTATAAATGTAAAAATGAATTGATCAGTAATCATGTAAAAAATAATATATATTGTTTTGTTTAAATGTGTGTGCATGTGAGTGTGTGAGAGTTAGGCTATATGGAGGAGATTACTGAGTAGTTTGGTTCATCAGGCTGACCCCCAGTCTTCATGGGGGAGATTAGTGAGTAGTTTGGTTCATCAGGCTGACCCCCAGTCTTCATGGAGGAGATTACTGAGTAGTTTGGTTCATCAGGCTGACCCCCAGTCTTCATGGAGGAGATTACTGAGGAGTTTGGTTCATCAGGCTGACCCCCAGTCTTCATGGAGGAGATTACTGAGGAGTTTGGTTCATCAGGCTGACCCCCAGTCTTCATGGAGGAGATTACTGAGTAGTTTGGTTCATCAGGCTGACCCCCAGTCTTCATGGAGGAGATTACTGAGTAGTTTGGTTCATCAGGCTGACCCCCAGTCTTCATGGAGGAGATTACTAAGTAGTTTGGTTCATCAGGCTGACCCCCAGTCTTCATGGGGGAGATTACTGAGTAGTTTGGTTCATCAGGCTGACCCCCAGTCTTCATGGAGGAGATTACTGAGTAGTTTGGTTCATCAGGCTGACCCCCAGTCTTCATGAAGGATATTACTGAGGAGTTTGGTTCATCAGGCTGACCCCCAGTCTTCATGGAGGAGATTACTGAGTAGTTTGGTTCATCAGGCTGACCCCCAGTCTTCATAGAGGAGATTACTGAGTAGTTTGGTTCATCAGGCTGACCCCCAGTCTTCATGGAGGAGATTACTGAGGAGTTTGGTTCATCAGGCTGACCCCCAGTCTTCATGGAGGAGATTACTGAGTAGTTTGGTTCATCAGGCTGACCCCCAGTCTTCATAGAGGAGATTACTGAGTAGTTTGGTTCATCAGGCTGACCCCCAGTCTTCATGGAGGAGATTACTGAGTAGTTTGGTTCATCAGGCTGACCCCCAGTCTTCATGGAGGAGATTACTGAGTAGTTTGGTTCATCAGGCTGACCCCCAGTCTTCATGGAGGAGATTACTGAGTAGTTTGGTTCATCAGGCTGACCCCCAGTCTTCATGGAGGAGATTACTGAGTAGTTTGGTTCATCAGGCTGACCCCCAGTCTTCATGGAGGAGATTACTGAGTAGTTTGGTTCATCAGGCTGACCCCCAGTCTTCATGGAGGAGATTACTGAGTAGTTTGGTTCATCAGGCTGACCCCCAGTCTTCATGGAGGAGATTACTGAGTAGTTTGGTTCATCAGGCTTACCCCCAGTCTTCATGGAGGAGATTACTGAGTAGTTTGGTTCATCAGGCTGACCCCCAGTCTTCATGGAGGAGATTACTGAGTAGTTTGGTTCATCAGGCTGACCCCCAGTCTTCACTTGAAGTTATTGAGGGATGATGATATTTTGACAATGTGAAGATAACAATTCCAGAGTATGGTACCTCTGTATCTGATAGAGAATTGACTATGTGAGGTGCGGCAGTGGAGAGGGTGAAGGTTATCGCAGTGTCTTGTGTTATATAGATGGATTTCAGAATTAACCTGGAAGAATCCATTAAAGGGCTTAGGTAAACTGACTGGGAGGTATGAGTATTTGTAGATGAAAGTGCATTATTGGCGTACATTAATGTCGTAAATAGAAAATATATTGAGTTTCTTAAACAAAGGTACAGATGGAGCCAGGTAATTAGAGGAGGTGTCTAGTCTTGCAAATGTATCTTGTATGATGAGTAATTTCTGTAGGTAGGAGGCATATGTACTGGCCCAGACAATATTACAGTAAATGAGATATGGGTAAATGAAGCTATAGTATAGAGTTAGGAAGAAAGTCTGATGAACCAAACCACTAATCTTTCTGATGATACCAACAGATTTCATCACTTTGTTGCTGACAAATTGAATATGATCTTTCCAGGATAACTTTTCATCAATTAGAACTCTGAGGAATCTAGTGGATGTGACTTGTTCCATTTCATTCCCAACAATTGAGATTCTGGCTCTTTTTTTACAGTATGTTTTATTCTTACTAGTGACTACAGTAAAGTTGGATTTTTTAAACATTTAAAGATAATTTGTTTATCTGGAACCATTCAGGAAATGTGGCCATGCCGGAGTTGGCTTCATTAATTAGTTATCAAAATTATTGTGTGATAAATTGAAATTGGTATAATCAGCAAAGAGAACTGGAAGTACGGTAGAAGACACAGCAGGAAGGTCATTGATATAGATTAGGAATAACAAAGGTCCAATTATTGAACACTGTGGCACGCCACAGGATATCTTGGCCCTGGCAGATGCACAGCCTTTTGCATAAACAAATTGTTCTCTATCATAAACATCACTATATAGCCAATTATATGTATAATCATGAAAACCATAATAATGCAATTTAGAAAGGAATATTTCATGATCAACCGTGTCAACCGCTTTGGATAAATCGAAAAAGATGCCAAGAGCATATTCATTGTTGTTCAGGGCTGTAAAGATTTCCTAGGGCTAACTATTAACCCTCTGGAGTCTAATCCCTGTCTAAACCAGGGGAGATTAACCCTCTGGAGTCTAATCCCTGTCTAAACCAGGGGAGATTAACCCTCTGGAGTCTAATCCCTGTCTAAACCAGGGGAGATTAACCCTCTGGAGTCTAATCCCTGTCTAAACCGGAGGAGGGGGTTCTAAACTAACAATTACATTGTTTTAAGATGATCATACCAAGGATGATTTAGCTGTTTGATTTTTAATTTTAAGACCACTTAAGGTATCAAAAAAATATAGAGAAAAATTATTGGTTGAAACATTGAATTTGGCATTACTACTATTAGCCAATAGAAACGCACTGAATAACAGATTGACTACATGGAACAACAGCCCCCCCCCCCAACCGTAATTCACATTAAGACCACAAGATGTCACCTAATTACTTTCCCAACACTTCCCTGGCTGCTACTGCTCTTGCCCAACAAAAGTTACCGTTTAGTACCCTTTTTATCCCCTAATTTTAGTTTAGTGCATATCTCCATATATATTTCTATTGTTTGTTTTTTTACTGGTACCGGGGACCTTCAGACGAGTCTTGTGAGGTTTGTGGACGGAGAACGCCGTCGTGTTCGTGAGAGTCTCATCTTTCAATAGGGTGGTCACAATCCCAAACCGTTCCGACACCACAGACGTTTTTGTGAGACGACCGATTTTCGGGATGTCTCATAGTCTGACAAACACCGCTCTAGCTCTGCCACTTTTCACGGCAGATGCGGAAGGGCGATATCGGCGGATGCGTTGGATTGAGACATGCAGCCCATGCAAAAAAAAACAGATAAAGTATCTATAGCTTAAATTGACGGATTTTGATGGGGATTTTTTTTATTATGTTAGATTTCCGCGGGGCCGCGGAAATTATCGGCTAAGGGTTAATGTTTTGTTTTCCAGTGCAAAATGTTTTGAAGATGTTTTTGTTGCATGCCTTAATGAACATGACCCACCTCATGGACCTTGCTATTTATTGGAGATCTCCAAACAACATGTAGTATAACTATTCTCCAATAGAGGGCACTAAACGCCCAGGCTAGAAGACGCTACACAAGGGGGCTTTTTTTGCCTGCCACTGCAAATGTTAGTGGAGGTGCCTGAAAGAGATCCTGGCGGGGAATCGGAGGAGCCTAAAGTGTTGGGGAATCGGAGGAGCCTAAAGCATTGGGGAATTGGAGGAGCCTAAAGCATTGGGGAATCGGAGGAGCCTAAAGCATTGGGGAATCGGAGGAGCCTAAAGCATTGGGGAATCGGAGGAGCCTAAAGCATTGGGGAATCGGAGGAGCCTAAAGCATTGCCAAAACATACAGTTAATAATAACCACAGTTAACCTCTCCACCCTGACCGTCTGTGAGTCAGCATGTAGTGAGGGCTTTCCCTGAGAGTTGGTTGGCTAGCATATTTATAGACACGTGCTTTAGGAAACGGGGGATCACGGCTGTACTCAGCAAGGGCTTCCCCTGGGCTGGCAGGGAGTAAGTATTTATGGATACCGTGTGTGTGTGTGTGTGTGTGTGTGTGTGTGTGTGTGTGTGTGTGTGTGTGTGTGTGTGTGTCTGTGTCTGTGTGTGTCTGTGTCTGTGTCTGTGTCTGTCTGTGTGTGTGTGTGTCTGTGTCTGTGTCTGTGTCTGTGTCTGTGTCTGTGTCTGTGTCTGTGTCTGTGTCTGTGTCTGTGTGTGTGTGTGTGTGTGTGTGTGTGTGCTCTTCAGGAAACAGGCAGGAGATCGCTGCAGTAGATAGGTGTGTATGTGGAAGGAAACACAATGGAAAAGATTTCCAAATGCTTATATCTTAAGTGTATGATTATTTTATTTTAATTGTGTCTTATGCCTGCCAGAAACGATTGCCCTTCAGGGCTGAATTACCTTTATTACATTGCATTGAATTGACTGTTTGTAATTTATGTTACATAATAACATTATAATTTATAATGCCATGATGTCATACTCATTTAGGCTTTCGCTGCACACTATTGAGGATGATAATCGTATTTTTCAGACTCAAAATATTGGCACATTGAACCATGTCACAGACTGTAGTTTACTAACTTTGTGGATGGTGCTAAAACAATGATGTGACATCTATTCTGGCATCTTTATGCACTTTCCCCATAGCCTTCATTAGATCATGCTTTCTCAGTATGGAAGAGCCTAGTATGTTGGTATTTGATACTTAATGCATGTTGTAAATAGAATATACTGGTAGTATGGTAAGTACATAGTATATACAGTTGAAGTCGGAAGTTTACATACACCTTAGCAAAATACATTTAAACTCAGTTTTTCACAATTCCTGACATTTAATCCTAGTAAAGATTCCCTGTCTTAGGTAAGTTAGGATCACCACTTTATTTTAAGAATGTGAAATGTCAGAATAATAATAGAGAGAATGATTTATTTCAGCTTTTATTTATTTCATCACATTCCCAGTGGGTCAGAAGGTTACATACACTCAATTAGTATTTGGTAGCATTGCCTTTACATTTTTTAACTTGGGTCAAACATTTCGGGTAGCCTTCCACAAGCTTCCCACAATAAGTTGGGTGTTACGGATACAGGTATCCTGTGTCTTTTTGTGTTTTTCCTCTCCTTCTGCCCTAATCACATGTGTCCTGTATGTTCCTGATCGGTGGTCGTTGGGGTGTCTGCTGATTGCTGAGGTGGACCAATCAGTGGACATTCCTCTGCATTGCACCACTTGTTTCTGGTTTTTTCAATCACACATCCCATTGTTTAAAAGCCAGTCAGTTGTGTTTGTTGTGAGAGACTTTTCCGTATGTGAGTATGGATACTGTGGTGTTTTGTGTACTCACTCATTTGCTGGTTACTCTGTTTGGTAACTTTGTTGTGTGTTTCTGGGAAAAGGGGAATTTAAGCAAGTTGCCCTTGGGCATACATTACCCGTAGGAAGAAAACTGTCTAAAAACACTAGTTAGACCTGAGCGGACCACCCACTGTATTTTTGTATGATTAGCAGTAGCTTAGCGGTTCTTGAGGCAGGCAAGATCAGTTTAGGGGTGTTTTACACTATTGTTTCATTTCTTGGGTCCTGCTCAGCCCTTTTTCCCAAACCTTTACTGTGTGTTCAAAAATAAACCTTTTATGTTTGACAGTAGTTTATGGTTGTCGTGTAGTTTTTGTTCTCACTGTTCCATGTCACGCTTCTAATTTGCATGAATTATGTTACGGGTCTCTTGTCCATCCACCCTAGACGTTTAAAGCCACAGGGTTCGTAACATTGGGTGAATTTTGTCCCTTTCCTCCTGACAGAGCTGGTGTAACTGAGTCAGGTTTGTAGGCCTCCTTGCTCGCACACGCTTTTTCAGTTCTGCCCACACATTTTCTATAGGATTGAGGTCAGGGCTTTGATGGCCACTCCAACACCTTGACTTTGTTGTCCTTAAGCCATTTTGCCACAACTTTGGAAGTATGCTTGGGGTCATTGTCCATTTTGAAGACCCATTTGCGACCAAGCTTTAACTTCCTGACTGATGTCTTGAGATGTTGCTTCAATATATCCACATAATATTCCTATCTCATGATGCCATCTATTTTGTGAAGTGCACCAGTCCCTCCTGCAGCAAAGCACCCCCACAGCATGATGCTGCCACCCCTGTGCTTCTTGGTTGGGATGGTGTTCTTTGGCTTGAAAGCATCCCCCTTTTTCCTCCAAACATAACGATGGTCATTATGGCCAAACAGTTCTATTTTTGTTTCATCAGACCAGAGGACATTTCTCCAAAAAGTACGATCTTTGTCCCCATGTGCAGTTGCAAACCGTAGTCTGGCTTTTTTATGGCGGTTTTGGAGCAGTGGCTTCTTCCTTGCTGAGCGGCCTTTCAAGTTATGTCGATATAGGACTTGTTTTACTGTGGATATAGATACTTTTGTATCTGTTTCCTCCAGCATCTTCACAAGGTCCTTTGCTGTTGTTCTGGGATTGATTTGCACTTGTCGCACCAAAGAACGTTCATCTCTAGGAGACAGAACGCGTCTCCTTCCTGATCGGTATGACGGCTGCGTCCCATGGTGATTATATTTGCATACTATTGTTTGTACAGATGAACGTGGTACCTTCAGGCATTTGGAAATTGCTCCCAAGGATGAACTTTTCTGAGGTCTTGGATGATTTCTTTTGATTTTCCCATGATGTCAAGCAAAGAGGCACTGAGTTTGAAGGTAGGCCTCGAAATACATCCACAGGTACACCTCCAATTGATTCAAATGATGTCAATTAGCCTATCAGAAGCTTCTAAAGCCATGACATCATTTTCTGGAATTTACCAAGCTGTTTAAAGGCACAGTCAACTTAGTGTATGTAAACTTCTGACCCACTGGAATTGTGATACAGTGAATTATAAGTGAAATAATCTGTCTGTAAACAATTGTTGGAAAAATTACTTGTGTCATGCACAAAGTAGATGTCCTAACCGACTTGCCAAAAGTATAGTTTGTTAACAAGAAATGTTTGGAGTGGTTGAAAAACATGTTTTAATGACTCCAAGTGTAAAGGACGTGATGCTGCTTGCTTAGCGATCACCGCTTCCTCCTGATTCGGCAAATACCAAGGCTCAAACCCAGGACAAACACATATGACCAATCATTTTGACACCCATCTTTTCCTCTTTATTAATTATGAAATTATGAAAAATATGAATAACATTCCACCCCAGGAACTGTACCTCACATATGACCACCCTCCTGAAGCGTCTTACCCAGTCGCACCACAGAAAAGCTATTTGGCAGCACAAGTGGAGATGATGCAGGCTGAGGAGGAAGTTCCACAGATCCCCATCTGCTAAACAAGCAATAACAAGTCCATACCCATTTAGGAAAAAAGCATTTTAATGTATTCGGTAATGTTACACTTATTCAGATTTACCAGAGGGTTCAAATTGCAATGAGTTGGAGGCTGGATAGCTTTGTCAGCATAGCAGAGGCTTCACACTTTTATGAGACGAACATAAATAGAATCTACAGTGGCGGGAGAGGTTGGAATGAAGGCCAAACACTCAGTCAAAACAGACTAGATACATGGAGTCAGAAGGCAGTTTCTGGAGCAGTGAGCAGTTACATACTCTGTAAGCTTACATTAAGGTGCAGGTTTTGTGACATCTGTGGTTCTGAAACACAATAGCCACCCTCCATGCTGACTACATTGAAGACTCATGCCAGATCTCAGAAGGATTTGATTTTTATTAACGTATCAGCTAACTACATCATATGATATAGCAATATGATGTGGCACGCAAACATTGGTTGATGCAATGCAACCAATAAGAGACTCTGGAATCATGATCTGTATGACCTAAAGAGAAAGGTCCTGCCCCTGGGCCTTGCAGTGTGAGGGCAAGATGATCAGACTCATTGGTCCCACACTGATGTCATTTCAATGTTGTGATTTTGAACAGATTTAGAGTTCAACATGTAAATAGAAAGAGGGAAGTGGATTATGAATAGGTTCTGAAAGAGGAAGCATTAACTACTTGAGAAAGGAAGGTTAGCTAGAAAGTCACAGTCTGAATGCCACATTATTGTAGCTATTAGAAAGCTGTTGGTGTGATTCCTCAACTAGAACAAAAAAATACCATTGTTTTGGGGATTTTCACATCATTTAATCCATAGAAGGTTCCTTTGGAGGAAGGATTGTTGACGTATATTTGACATTTGTTTCCTTTTTTGGGGAGGGGTTGAAATATTTTGTTTCACAAACACAAAAACAAAACGCCAACCATACAAAACATTCTCTAAGATGGTCAACATACGATTTCCAAATTCGTATTTTAAAGCAGAATTGATAAAATAATTACTTAAAGTCGGAACATTTGTGACATTTAACGGCCCTGTTAAAAATCAGGTATGTGGTTCTCGTTAACGGCTGAACGGAACATGACCAGAGGGGAGTGTGTTGTGTACCTCCATACAAGTTGATTTGCTAAGTTTATTTGAAATTGTTGTCATATTGGTTTAGATGTAATGGTAGAAAGACTTGAATTTAACATTGAACATTGATCAATGCCTAAGAAGCCGGTGGCCGCATACAAAATAACTGAGGTGATTGCGATACTAAAGTTGAATGTTATTACGACTGTTTGACATATTATGACTTTTTGGTACATGGCCAAGTCTGTGGGATAAATTGCAGGAGTATAAAGCAGAGGCTCCTATCATCAGGTCTTCAGTCATCCCAGATATAACAGCTGCCATAGAGGTCAAGGCTATTACCAAAGCAGCAGTTCATTTTAAATGTTTTAAATGTTACCTTTATTTAACTAGGCAAGTCAGTTAAGAACAAATTCTTATTTACAATGACGGCCTACACCGGCCAAACCCGGACGACGCTAGGCCAATTGTGCGCCGCCCCTATGGGACTCCCAATCACGGCCGGTTGTGATACAGCCTGGAATCGAACCAGGGGGTCTGTAGTGACAGGTCGACTGCCCTTGAAAACCAACTTCTCCTTTTTTTCTAAACGTCCTATGTGGCATGATATGAGTCAGAGACATTTACTCTAGTGTCAAAATGGACTACAAAGTGTAAATAGGATCATTTTGGTCATAAAAACTGAGTTTGGTAAGTGACTGAGTAACAACGGGTAAATGAAAGTTGGGTTAGGATTACTATTCATCCCCCGTTTGCATATTAACTAGGTGTGTGCAGATCTCATCATACTAGTATTAGTAATCATATCCGTTTTATCACACTTGATACTTGTAATCGGATTTACTCGTGATCGGAAAACCCGCAAGTGTGCTTTAAATGCTGGTAAAGCCTATACCTCACAGCGCATCTCAGAGCACGTTCTTATGTTCCTTCACACACATTGTTCAAAGGTAAACGACCCCGAATGATGAAAATGCCCATTATTTACTTAATTAGTCCTATTCAATTATAAACTATGAAGCCTAATGCTTGACTGGCTACTACTGCCTGCATTTATTCCAGACACAGATTTAGAAGGTAGGCTAATTCGCCCCATATATTGTTTCACTTCGGAGGAGCAAAACCTTTCTCTCCCCACACTTATGCCACAACATTTGTACAATCAAAATAAACGTTATTTTATTTTCGAATGATCTGTTGCTCGGTAAACATGCCTGGGCGAGGACAGAGTTTGGGAAACCCTGTACAACGCCAAGTAGAAAGACCCCCCAAAAAACATACGCCTCAGCAAAGTCGACCAGGAAATAACTACATTGAACAACAATAACTAGCTACGGATTCTGACGCGTGACTGCGAGTGAGTGAAACAGAGCCGAGCGTGTGTCTGTCTGGGGAATTGAGAGCAGAGGGAAAGCGGCTTGTTCTAATCCAATCGTTGCAGCAGGCTCAACCGATACCCCGCCCATTTCTTTACAGACAGAAGAACTAGCCAATAGTTGTTGAGAGCACACAGCGCTTCACGCTATTTGAGTTAAAGAGAGATACGTGCTGGCAGCGACAAATTACTCATTTTTTCGATCATGTGTAATTACAAAAAATATATATCCATACCCGTTAAGATAGTCGTTTTGTCCGAGTACTCGGTACACCCATATTCTACAGTATTATGTATTATTACAGTATTATGTATTAGTTCCACATGAAACTGTTACACTTGAAAGTTATCAAAACACTTTTGTTTAGAATATCTACATAAGTTCAGCAATCGCATGCTTCTCATATTCCTCTGTAGGCTACTCAGTATAGGAAGTGTGCCATCCTCCCGCATCTCAGATCTGCGTGTAGTTATGGTACTCTGCTCGCTGGACCCATGAAGCAAACTGTCATATCCTGGATGGAGTGTCATGTGCTCCACCCCTCTACACATGAGAGCATCTTAAGCAAAACAACATCAGCTCACTCATCAACTTTCACCAGCTGACGTTGTTTAAGTGCCATGGCCACTACAGCACATCAGGGACTGTGGCTCAGGGATCAAGGAGACGCTGCCTGGGATCTGTCTGTTGATGAGCTGGAAGCGTTCATTTCAAGCCTGCATGGTCATTTCAATCCTGTATGTCCGTGTATAAGAACAGTTTCTGGTCAGACATGTATGGGATACCTTTCTTTGGAGGAAACCATGGCATGGGATTGCTTCAGACAGATCCTGCGTTACCTCCGTTTTGATGACAAAGAAACGACAACGCGATGCCTGGAAACAGACAAATTCGCTATGGTATCCGACATATAAATGACAATTTTTGACTGCTGTCATATCGACACTTATATTCATTATAATGCCATTATTGCTTTTGTGCTGATTTTCACTATTTATTATTTATCAAGCGCATATAATCATGTTTTCATCAGTAGCCTTCAGTTTCACTGTTGTAACAAAGGCACTCCAACAAATAAAATAGATTGAACATTTACATTTGTGTTTTTTGTTTTCACTAACATACTAATGAAAATGCTATTGTGTTATTAGAAAATATATATTTTTCCAATTCTAATGTTACCTTCATAAACAACCAAATTATAATTTTTGTGATAGTATATCTGAAATGTGTGTGTGGGGGGGGGGGGGGGGGGGGGAGCAACGGTTCTAGCGTTAAACTGGACAACCTATTCAACACCTTGTATTCAACTCATTCACAGGCAGACAGGAAAACTTTCCATTTTTCAAATCAGTCTTCCAATAGTGCGACGGTTTCCCTTATAAACATTGATCATTGGTGTGCTTGGCTAGGACGGCTTGGCTAGGACGAGTCCCCTGCTCCCCCAGAGACGCTTGTGTTCCAACAGCTGCAGCTGAAGGGAGGGTGTGGGATTCCCAGTTTTATTGATGTTCTCTGTTATGGACTTTACTTTTCTTGTCCTTGACTGTGTCTTCCTGCAATCTCTGTTGTGTTTACAATTGAAAGTCTAAAAAATAAAGATGTCCAAAAAGAAGCAGGTATTTGACTGGTCTGTTTAATAATGGCTATAACAGGTATACGTCTGTTTCATATATGGTCATATCCTCTGGTGCACAGCTCAAATGGCAGCATATCTGCCAATATAGCAAAACCAAATTACCTTAGATATGTTGCTGTGGAAGCTGGATGTATTTCGGGCACACCCGTTTCTGAACATGGCCATATTGGGATTGTAAATTATCTGTTGCTTTGGCACGCTTCTTGTACCTCTGCTATCGACTGTATGGGATCAAATTGGAGTTTCAAGAACAGTTCAGCAGATGTGGTTTGATACTATCTCTATGACGGAGGGTCATAAAGCAATCCCAAACGACTTCAGGCTGCATGTATTTCTGACACCTAGTTTCGGATCATGGTTGGAGAAGGTCACTGACAGGGTAATACTTTTGACTATTTGTTTGTCCAAGATCTGTAAAGCTTGCTGAAAAAAACAACAGCTCCACATTTGATCCAAGTGTTTATCCTTGTAAATGTATTAGATTCATATTACATTTAGCCCACCATTAACTTCACACTGCATACTGAAAAGTGAAGACCTCATACCTATACTGTGGACCACAGAGAGATACGATACAGGCCAGCACATTATTCTGACCTTATTAGTCGACCATGAGGTCCTCACATTGCTGACACCGTAATAGATTTGTGACCTGGAAAATAAGATCTGAATTAACTGAGCCAAGCTTAGTTGTTTTGTGGATCCATGCAACAGCATGTGACATTTCATATCTAGATTTTAATTTTTATTGGCTTTGACATTTTAATGGATGAATCATGTAAAAATAAAATGCTGAAGTGAGCCAAAGCTCTGGGGTGTCTCAGGCAAATTACTGTCTGTGGTCATAAAACTACTATGTGAGCACAGACTGAGTCGTTTTTACAGAACAAAATATATTGGATCAAGTCACTATCTGATTTCTGCAAGGCCCTGCTAAAATACTTCAAATATGTACAAAACAGTTTTATAATGCCAGTTTACTCAAGGTCTTAATGACATCTGACAGTTAATAACATTATATCAGGGTCCTGAAACTCTTGTTCTGGACAGCCCATCCACATGGTTTGCAGGCTCTTGTTCCACCACAGCGGATTCAGCTAGATCAACTTGTTGTGAAGGGTCATGCCACTCCTACAGGACTCCCAATTGCTCCTAATTAACCCTAGGCCACGCCCCTTCCCTAGATCAGAGAGGAAAAGGCGAAGTGAGAGGTTTTACTCTTCTCAAAATCTGTCCACAGAAAAAAAATCCCACGAAGTGAGGAATTTTTTGTATGGAGGTCAATGAGAGAGCGTCTCAGTTTGAAGTTGTAATGTCACGTGCACAAGTACAGTGAAATGCCTTTCTTGCACGCTATAAACACAACAATACAGTAATCAATATAAAAATAAGAAATAAGAACACGAGAAAGTAAGAAATCATAATATATACAGGGTCAGTCAGTTCCAGTACCATATTTACAATGTGCAGGGATACTGGAGTGATAGAGGTAGATATGTATAGGGGTAAGGTGACTAGGCATCACGATACAGTATATGATAAAACAGAGTAGCAGCAGCGTATATATGAGGATTGTATGTGAGCGGGTGTGCGTGTGTGTAGAGTCAGTATAAATGTATGTGCATATTATGTGTAAGCAAATTATATAGTGAGTGTTTGTGTGTGTGTGCCTGTGCATAAAGACAGTGCAAAAAATACAAATCAAATACAAGGGTCAACTGGCATTTAGCAGTCTTATGGTTTGGGGATAGAAGCTGTTCAGGAGCCTGTTGGTGTCAGACTTGATGCACCGGTACCGCTTGTCATTGGGAAACAGAGAGAAAAGTATATGGCTTGGGTGGCTGGAGTCTTTAATGATTTTCCGGGCCTTCCTTTCACACCGCCTGATATAGAGGTCCTGGATGGCAGGGAGCTCGGTGCCAGTGATGTACTGGGCTGTCTGCACCACCCTCTGTAGCGCCATGTGATAGAGGGCGGTGCTGTTGCCATACCAAGCAGTGATGCAACCAGTCAAGATGCTCTCAATGGTACAGCTGTAGAACTTTTGTAGGATTTGAGGGCCCATGCCAAACCATTGCCTACCCTCATCACCTGGGGTCGGCCCGTCAGGAAGTACAGGATCCAGTTGCAGGGGGAGGTGTTCAGTCCCAGGGTCCTAAGCTTGGTGATGAGTTTGGATTGGACAATGGTGTTGAACGCTGAGCTAAAGTAAATGAACAGCATTCTCACATAGGTAAAGTGCATTCAGAAAGTATTCAGACTCCTTCCCTTTTCCCACATTCTGTTGTGTTACAGCCTTATTCTAAAATGAATTAAATTAGATTTTTTGCTCATCAATCTACACACAATATCCCATAATAACAAAGCAAAAAAAGGTTTATAGAAATTGTTGCACATTTATTACAAGTAAAAACAGAAATACCTTATTTACATAAGTATTCAGACCCTTTGCTATGAGACTCGAAATTGAGCTCAGGTATATCCTGTTTCCATTGATCATCCTTGAGATGTTTCTACAACTTGATTGGAGTCCACCTGTGGTAAAATCAATTGATTGGACATGATTTGGAAAGGCACACACCTGTCTATATAAGGTCACACAGTTGACAGTGCATGTCAGAGCAAAACCCAAGCCATGGCGTTGAAGGAATTGTCTGTAGAGCTCCAAGACTGGGATTGTAAATGATCTGTTGCTTTGGTTCGCTTCTTGTAACTCTGTCATGGACCGTATAGGATCAAATTGGAGTTTCAAGAACAGCTCAGCAGATGTGGTTTAATACCATCTCTATGACGCAGGGTCATAAAGCATGAAGAAATACCAAATGATTTTAGGCTGCCAGTTCCGGATCATGGCCAGTTTGGAGAAGGTCACTGACGGGGTAATAATTGTGGACCACTTGTTTGTCCAAAGATCTGTAAAGCTTGCTGAAAAACACAACAGCTCCCCATTTGATCCAAGTGTTTATCCTTGTAAATGTATTAGATTCATATTACATTTAGCCCACCATTAACTTCACACTGCATGCTGAAAAGTGAAGACCTCATACCTATACTGTGGACCACAGAGAGATCCGATACAGGCCAGCACATTATTTTGAAATTATTAGTCAACCATGAGGTCCTCACATTGCTGACACCGTAATAGATTTACAGTGAAATATGTGACCTGGAAAATTAGATCTGAATTAACCGAGCCAAGCTTGGTTGTTTTGTGGATCCATGCCACAGCATGTGACATACCACATCCAGATTTAGATTTTCAGTGGGTTTGACATTTTAATGGATTGAATCATTTTTTTAAAATGCTGACGTGAGCCAAGGCGCTGGGGTGACTGAGGCAAAACTACTTTGCGGGTCGTTTTACAGAGCAAAATGTATTGGATCAACAGTTACTATACAATCCCACCAAGGCCCTGCTAAAATACAAATGTACAATAACAGTTTTATAATGACAGTTTACTCAACTGCTTAATAACATTGGACAGTTAATAACAGTATATCAGGGTCCTGCAACCCCTGTTCTGGACAGCCCATCCACATGGTGTGCAGGCTTTTATTCCACCACAGCTCTAACACAGCGGGTTCAGCTAAATCAAATTATCATAACCTTCATTTACTTGAAATCAGGTTGGGATTCCTATGAGTTGGGAGCCATCAGCCAATTAAGAAGAATAGAATTGACTACTCTAAAATGGAGATAGCTTCAATGGCACTGCCCATGGTGTCAAAGACACTGTAATGGCACAGATACAAATATGAGTCCTCCATCTATCTGTTGTACGCGCGTATCTGCCCTCTCATTGGCTAAAATTGTCCCACCTAATCTCGCCTCCTCCCGCCTGCCTTCCATCTTTGAAGACATGTATTTCCATTGTTAGAGTGGTCACTCGAATATCTTGTCAATATAATAGACAATCTTTCACAAAATCAACTTGATGTGAAGGGTCAAGCCACTCCTACAGGACTCCCAATTGCTCCTAATTACCCTAGGCCACGCCCCTATCCTCCACACCTGTTTCCACTCCCTAATCATCTCTCCTCTACCTTTTTATACCCCTTTAATTTCCATGTAGAAGTGGTTCACTGCACTCAGTTAGGATAAATGTCCCACTTGATTTCACTGCACATCTAATAATGTCCCAACACCAGTTGTACACACGTGATAAGTTTCCTTGATAAGTCACACTGCAAAAGGGGAAACTATTGGCCTCACCCACTAAATGACAAGCTAATGTCTCACGGGAAGTGGTTTGTCTAACGTTTTAAAATACAACTTTATGTTTCTGCATTTCCACAACCTAACCTTCCTATCGACCTTTACGAGCCCCAACTCCAACTCCTAAACCTTCATCAACCGCCATTCCAAACCCTCCCCTCGTGTGCTCTGTGTTCCTGTTCCACTGTTTGTAATAAATACTCCACCTGGATTCCGAATCTCAATCTCCTCATTGCATTCTGACCAATGAAAACATCCTACCGCAATCAATCCTTTGTTCTATATTTCATTCCTTTATTTTGGGGGATTTGCCTGTATTGAATTATTAGGTATTACTGCACTGTTGGAGCTAGGAACAGAAGCATTTCGTTGCACCTGTGATAACATCTGCAAAAATATGTGTTTCGCGACCAATAACATTTGATTTACACATTAATCATAATCTTCAATTTAGCCCTTAATTACTTGAAATCAGGTCCAGTATGTTAGTGCTGGAGTGGAAGAAATACAATTCAGTTCAATCAGGAAGTAAACTGAAACACAAATAATGTCAGTTCACTTCCTGAAATGACCCCAGCACTGATCTCGTTACAGTGCTCACTGAATTGGGATAATAACATGGCTGTAAAGTCAGTTGAGGTCTTTGTTGCCAAATGCACAGTTGTCTAGTTGGGTATGACAGCTGTACATATTCCTCTGACACTGATCTAAGGTGTCAGAGTAAGTTTGGAGCTAAACATGTCCCTCAAATACAAAAACACACGTCATATATCGTGCAAGATCTTTGTGGACAGGTGACATGACACAAGTAATTTTGTGACACAAGTGTTATTTTTGACATGCGTTTTTCTGGATTCAGAGGAGAACAATATCAACTGTATGGATACTTTCTTCAGGCACTGTATCATGCAAGATCTTTGCACATTAAAATAACTTTTATGTCATAAACATTTAGTCTGCATGGTGTTAATGTTCTCTCCACCCACAAACACGGCAAGTAAATATCTGGTCTAATAACAGTGTTATCGGTGCCAGAATTAGGCTGTGTTGGCAGATATGCCAAACAATAAACCTTGGCTGCATTGAAGTTGAGAGCACAGTCCAAGAAATGAAAAGGCCTTGATTGGGTCCTTCCAGTTGGTCAGCCATCTGCTCAACTATTGCATCCGTCAGCTATAGGGCTTCTTGTGCTGGGTGGACACCGGGCATAAAGTATTATAATAATAATATGCCATTTAGCAGACGCTTTTATCCAAAGCAACTTACAGTCATGCGTGCATACATTTTTGTATATGGGTGGTCCCGGGGATCAAACCCACTACCCTGGCATTACAAGCGCCGTGCTCTACCACCTGAGCTACAGAGGACCACAGTATTAATCAATATCAATAAATAATAGTAGATAAGGTTATCCAACAATAACATTAACTCTAGAGAGGTTTCAAATAAATACAGTGCATTCGGAAAGTATTCAGTATCCTTGACCTTTTCCACATTTTGTAACGTTACAGCCTTATTCTAAAATGGATGAAATTACTTTTTTTCTTCATCAATCTACACACAAAACCCCATAATGACAAAGTGAAAACAGGTTTTTAGAAACTTTTGCAAATGTATTAAAAATAAAAAACAGAAATACCTCAGGTGCATCCTGTTTCCATTGATCATCCTTGAGATCTTTCTACAACTTGATTGGAGTCCACCTGTGGTAAATTCAATTGATTGGACATGATTTGGAAAGGCACACACCTGTCTATATAAGGTTCCACAGTTGACAGTGCATGTCAGAGCAAGAACCAAGCTATGAGGTCGAAGGAATTGTCTGTAGATTTCCGAGACAGGATTACATTAACATTTACATTTTAGTCATTTAGCAGACTTACAGTTAGTGAATACATATATATATATATTTTTATACTGGCCCCCCGTGGGAATCAAACCCACAACCCTGGCGTTGCAAACGCCATGCTCTATCAACTGAGCTACATCCCTGCCGGCCTTTCCCTCCCCTACCCTGGACGACGCTGGGCCAATTGTGCGCCGTCCATGAGTCTCCCGGTCGCGGCCGGCTGCGACAGAGCCTGGATTCGAACCAGGATCTCTAGTGGCACAGTTAGCACTGCGATGCAGTGCCTTAGACCACTGCGCCACTCAGGAGTTGCCAAACGGATTGTATCAAGGTACAGATCTGGGGAAGAGTACCAAAACATTTCTGCAGCATAGAAGGTCCCCAAGAACAAAGTGGCCTCCATCATTCTTAAATGATGTTTGGAACCACCAAGACTCTTCCTGAGCTGACTGCCTGGCCAAACTGAGCAATCGGGGGAGAAGGGCATTGGTCACTGACAGAGCTCCAGAGTTCCTCTGTGGAGATGGGAGAACCTTCCAGAAAGACAACAATATCTGCAGCACTCCACCATTTGTTTTTACACTGCTGCTACTCGCTGTTTATTATCTATGCATAGTCACTTTACCCCTACCTACATGTACAAATTTCCTCGACTAACCTGTACCCCCGCACATTGACTCGGTACCGGTACCCCCTGTATATACAGTGAGCGAAAAAGTATTTGATCCCCTGCTGATTTTGTACGTTTGTCCACTTACAAAGAAATGATCAGTCTATAATTTTAATGGTAGGTTTATTTGAACAGTGAGAGACAGAATAACAACAAAAAAATCCATAATAACGCATGTCAAAAGTGTTATAAATTGATTTGCATTTTAATGAGGGAAATAAGTATTTGACCCCCTCTCAATCAGAAAGATTTCTGGCTCCCAGGTGTCTTTTATACAGGTAACGAGCTGAGATTAGGAGCACACTCTTAAAGGGAGTGCTCCTAATCTCAGTTTGTTACCTGTATAAAAGACACCTGTCCACAGAAGCAATCAATCAATCAGATTCCAAACTCTCCACCATGACCAAGACCAAAGAGCTCTCCAAGGATGTCAGGGACAAGATTGTAGACCTACACAAGGCTGGAATGGGCTACAAGACCATCGCCAAGCAGCTTGGTGAGAAGGTGACAACAGTTGGTGCAATTATTCGCAAATGGAAGAAACACAAAAGAACTGTCAATCTCCCTCGGCCTGGGGCTCCATGCAAGATCTCATCTCGTGGAGTTGCAATGATCATGAGAACGGTGAGGAATCAGCCCAGAACTACACGGGAGGATCTTGTCAATGATCTCAAGGCAGCTGAGACCATAGTGACCAAGAAAACAATTGGTAACACACTACGCCGTGAAGGACTGAAATCCTGCAGCGCCCGCAAGGTCCCCCTGCTCAAGAAAGCACATATACATGCCCGTCTGAAGTTTGCCAATGAACATCTGAATGATTCAGAGGAGAACTGGGTGAAAGTGTTGTAGTCAGATGAGACCAAAATCGAGCTCTTTGGCATCAACTCAACTCGCCGTGTTTGGAGGTGGAGGAATGCTGACTATGAACCCAAGAACACCATCCCCACCATCAAACATGGAGGTGGAAACATTATGCTTTGGGGGTGTTTTTCTGCTAAGTGGACAGGACAACTTCACCGCATCAAAGGGACAATGGACGGGGCCATGTACTGTCAAATCTTGGGTGAGAACCTCCTTCCCTCAGCCAGGGCTTTGAAAATGGGTCGTGGATTGGTATTCCAGCATGACAATGACCCAAAACACACGGCGAAGGCAACAAAGGAGTGGCTCAAGAAGAAGCACATGAAGGTCCTGGAGTGGCCTAGCCAGTCTCCAGACCTTAATCCCATAGAAAATCTGTGGAGGGAACTGAAGATTCGAGTTGCCAAACGTCAACCTCGAAACCTTAATGACTTGCAAAGAATAGTGAAACAAAATCCCTCCTGAGATGTGTGCAAACCTGGTGGCCAACTACAAGAAACGTCTGAGCTCTGTGATTGCCAACAAGGGTTTTGCCACCAAGTACTAAGTCATGTTTTGCAGAGGGGTCAAATACTTATTTCCCTCATTAAAATGCAAATCAATTTATAGCATTTTTGACATGCGTTTTTCTGGATTTTTTTGTTTTTATTCTGTCTCTCACTGTTCAAATAAACCTACCATTAAAATTATAGACTGATCATGTCTTTGTCAGTGGGCAAACGTACAAAATCAGCAGGGGATCAAATACTTTTTTCCCTCACTGTATGTCTTATCTGTATCTGCTCAAGGTGTAATAACTACCCTGTCTGATACAGCTTTGGTGGTGACAGTCTGAACACAGCGGAGAGAGTAACCAAAGGTCCAATATCCAAGGTAAATGTGAAAAGGCACCAAATACAGTGGGGGAAAAAAGTATTTAGTCAGCCACCAATTGTGCAAGTTCTCCCACTTAAAAAGATGAGAGAGGCCTGTAATTTTCATCATAGGTACACGTCCACTATGACAGACAAATTGAGAATTTTTTCTCCAGAAAATCACATTGTAGGATTTTTTATGAATTTATTTGCAAATTATGGTGGAAAATAAGTATTTGGTCACCTACAAACAAGCAAGATTTCTGGCTCTCACAGACCTGTAACTTCTTCTTTAAGAGGCTCCTCTGTCCTCCACTTGTTACCTGTATTAATGGCACCTGTTTGAACTTGTTATCAGTATAAAAGACACCAGTCCACAACCTCAAACAGTCACACTCCAAACTCCACTATGGCCAAGACCAAAGAGCTGTCAAAGGACACCAGAAACAAAATTGTAGACCTGCACCAGGCTGGGAAGACTGAATCTGCAATAGGTAAGCAGCTTGGTTTGAAGAAATCAACTGTGGGAGCAATTATTAGGAAATGGAAGACATACAAGACCACTGATAATCTCCCTCGATCTGGAGCTCCACGCAAGATCTCACCCCGTGGGGTCAAAATGATCACAAGAACGGTGAGCAAAAATCCCAGAACCACACGGGGGGACCTAATGAATGACCTGCAGAGAGCTGGGACCAAAGTAACAAAGCCTACCATCAGTAACACACTACGCCGCCAGGGACTCAAATCCTGCAGTGCCAGATGTGTCCCCCCGTCTGAAGTTTGCTAGAGTGCATTTGGATGATCCAGAAGAGGATTGGGAGAATGTCATATGGTCAGATGAAACCAAAATAGAACTTTTTGGTAAAAACTCAACTCGTCGTGTTTGGAGGACAAAGAATGCTGAGTTGCATCCAAAGAACACCATACCTGCTGTGAAGCATGGGGGTGGAAACATCATGCTTTGGGGCTGTTTTTCTGCAAAGGGACCAGGACGACTG
This sequence comes from Coregonus lavaretus, assembly GCF_964263955.1. NCBI lineage: Eukaryota > Metazoa > Chordata > Actinopteri > Salmoniformes > Salmonidae > Coregonus > Coregonus lavaretus. The sequence goes on along the minus strand of NW_028157882.1, from coordinate 1,154,682 downwards.
ATCCGTGTAAAGGAAAGAATGAATGGGGCCATGTATCGTGAGATTTTGAGTGAAAACCTCCTTCCATCAGCAAGGGCATTGAAGATGAAACGTGGCTGGGTCTTTCAGCATGACAATGATCCCAAACACACCGCCCGGGCATCGAAGGAGTGGCTTTGTAAGAAGTATTTCAAGGTCCTGGAGTGGCCTAGCCAGTCTCCAGATCTCAACCCCATAGAAAATCTTTGGCGGGAGTTGAAAGTCTGTGTTGCCCAGCGACAGCCCCAAAACGTCACTGCTCTAGAGGAGGTCTGCATAGAGGAATGGGCCAAAATACCAGCAACAGTGTGTGAAAACCTTGAAGACTTACAGAAAACGTTTGACCTGTGTCATTGCCAACAAAGGGTTGACCAAATACTTATTTTCCACCATCATATGCAAATAAATTCATAAAAAATCCTACAATGTGATTTTCTGGATTTTTTTTCTCATTTTGTCTGTCATAGTTGACGTGTACCTATGATGAAAATTACAGGCCTCTCTCATCTTTTTAAGTGGGAGAACTTGCACAATTGGTGGCTGACTAAATACTTTTTTTCCCCACTGTATCTGTGTTAGAATAGGCAGTCTTTTATAAAACACATGCTGTTTCTTCTTAAATTCCTTTCTAAGATGGCCTCTTGTATTCCTATCTTTACACTGTATAAATAAGTGCTCCGCTCTGTGCATTACAGACCATAGTTCCCTTAACTAATCATTCCAATGAGGCCTGTTCGGCTTGTAAACTTTCCTCTGTTGGGGGTGTACTCTTTATTCACATAATTTTTCCCCATTTCAAAATATATGATATCACAAAATGTTTCATACCACACGTCTAAATCAAATTGTGTCTCTTGACATCCAAGCAGAGTTTCGATGAGTTCTAACAGTGTTCTGCGTGCCATTTCAGAGCATAGAAAATCATTTGGCACATTTATTTCCGTACATTTATCCCTTTGCATGGCATGTATATTTTGCCCTGAGTGATGCTCAGTCATTGCTCATAAAATTCATGGCCAACAGAAAAGGTCAGAAATAAAGGTCATCATTGAAGCCAGCTCAGCTGCTAAGCGGTTTATATCAGAGTGTAATAAAAGTTTGAGGCAGTTATATCGCTGTCAGCAATATGAGTGGATAAGATTATTGAAATACTGTACTGGTATGTAAGTCATAAGAATCCTACTGGACCGTTTTAGCCAACTGAAATGTGAGACAAATAAAAGCACCTCCAGCATCTTCAATAGATCATGGGTCATTCCACGAAATGAGTCCCTTTTGGGTAGTGAAACTTGGTGAAAGAAAACGTTTTATTTCACGTAAGTTTAACATTCTGTCATAGAGAACAGATGTTCAACTTAATAAAACACATGTTTAACCATCTCTTAAACACAAAAAATACTATAGTAAGTGCATATTAAGTGCCAAATAACATAACAGGGTGGACTGTAACAGGGTTGAGGATTTCATCTCAAGTCAGCCATCAATCCCCTAATGACAGGGGGTATGGAAGCTTGTTGTGTGCAACAGGGAAGGGCAATTGAATGCAAGCTTCAGCATTTAAAAAAAATTGTTATAACATTTCTAGCCTGTCTATCTATGGGTTAAAGGGTTGACGTGTTATTCTCGACACGCTCAGTTTTCCACCACAAAACACCAGAAAATGGCCAAAAAGAGTAGAACCAGCTCACCTGCTTTTACAACAAGATTTGACTATTAGATGTTAAACGTTTGCTTAGAAAAATATATTTTAAAAGGAATAGATTCATCATATTAAAAACGAGAGTTCAGTTCACATTGACCTTAAAATGAATCACATGAAATGAATAATTATCTTGCAAAATGTATTTGTTCAAAGCAACAAAATAACTAGCAATGATAATTTTGGGGTTTAGGGAGCTATAATCAACAAAGACACAGAGGGACATTCTAAAATACACTAATTAGCATTTAGAATTTAGAATTAGAATCTTTATTCATATTATAAATCAGAGCACTTCATTTAATATAACAGGCTTGTAAAATTCAAATATTGGTACACAATTTCTACTTAAAATGTCAAAGGGATGCTGAAGGGCTCATTTCGTGGAAGGACTATCATACTGTAGATAAATACACTACATGACCAAAAGTATGTGGACTGCTCGTCGAACATCTCATTCCAAAATCATGGGCATTATTATGGAGTTGGTCCCCCCTTTGCTGCTATAACAGCCTCCACTCTTCTGCGAAGGCTTTCCACCAGATGTTGGAATATTGCTGATCGGACTTGCTTCCATTCAGCCACAAGAGTATTAGTGAGGTTGGGCACTGATGTTGGGAGATTAGCCCTGGCTTGCAGTCGGAGTTCCAATTCATCCCAAAGGTGTTCGATGGGGTTGAGGCCAGGGTTCTGTGCAGGCCAGTCAAGTTCTTCTACACAGATTTCGACAAACCATTTCTATAAGGACCTCGCTTTGTACATGGGGGCATTGTCATGCTGAACAAAGGGGCCTAGCCCGAACCATGAAAAAGAGCCCCAGACCATTATTCCTCATCCACCAAACTTTACAGTTGGCACTGTGCATTCAGGCAGGTAGCTTCTCCTGGCATCCGCCAAATCCAGATTTGTCCGTCAGACTGCCAGATGGTTAAGCGTGATTCATCACTCCAGAGAACGCGTTTCCAATGCTCCAGAGTCCAATGGCGGCAATCTTTACACCACTACAGCCGACGCTTTGCATTGGGCATGGGGATCTTAGACTTGTGTGTGGCTGCTCGGCCATGGAAAACCATTTCATGACCTCCCGACAAACAGTTATTGTGCTGACGTTGCTTCCAGATGCACTTTGGAACTCGGTAGTGAGTGTTGCAACGCTTCAGCACTCAGCAGTCTCGTTCTGTGAGCTTGTGTGGCCTACCACTTTGCGGCCGTTGTTGCTCCTATACGTTTCCACTTCAAAATAAGAGCTCTTACAGTTGACAGGGGCAGCTCTAGCAGGGGAGACATTTTATGAACACAGATGTTGGAAAGGTGGCATCCTATGACAGTGCCACGTTGAAAGTCACGGAGCTCGTCAGTATTGGCCATCAAGTGCCAATGTTTGTCTATGGAGATTGCATGGCTGTGTGCTCAAATGTATACACCTGTCAGCAACGGCTGTGGCTGAAATAGCCGAATCCATTAATTTGAAGGCTTGTCCACATACTTGTGTATAGATAGTGTAACTACACATTAGAAGTTTTAAAAGTTGTAAAAGTTTTATGAGTTTTAATTGATAGCCTAAATTGTTATTTTCTAGCTTTTAAATATTTATTTTATATGGTTCCACCAGGGTGATAAATCAAACTGAGCAAAGCACGAGGTAACGGCCAACTCCGTCACAAGCGTGAGGTGAGGAGACAGTTCAGATGTGTTTTACAAGCTAAATTATATAAATAATAGGTGAACATACACTACCAGTCAAGAGTTTGGACACACCTACTCATTCAAGGGTTTTTCATTATTTTTACTATTTTCTACATTGTATAATAATGGTGAAGACATCAAAACTATGAAATAACACATATGGAATCATGTAGTAACCAGAAAAGTGTTAAACAAATCAAAAATATATTTTATATTTGAGATTCTTCAAATAGCCACCCTTTGCCTTGATGACAGTTTTGCACACTCTTGGCATTCTCTCAACCAGCTTCATGAGGTAGTCACCTTGAATGCATTTCAATTAACAGGTGTGCCTTCTTAAAAGTTAATTTGTTTAATTTATTTTGTGCCAATCAGTTGTGTTGTGACAGAAGATAGCCCTATTTGGCAAAAGACCAAGTCCATATTATGGCAAGAACAGTTTAAATAAGCAAAGAGAAACGACAGTCCATCATTACTTTAAGACATGAAGGTCAGTCAATACGGAACATTTCAAGAACTTTGAACGTTTCTTCAAGTGCGGTCGCAAAATGTCACCATTGTCAGTGTAATGCGGTGGATCGAAGTCAGGCGCAGGACACAGAACTCTATGAAAACGTACTTTACTGAATAAGTAAAGAAACCAATGCAAAAATACCTCCACACAGGGAGGAACAAACCCGCTCACCAAACGACACACGAAACGAAAAACAAACACGCACAAAACACAATGGGAACCACCGGGTTAAATAGGGAAGGAGTAATGACATGATGGGAAACAGGTGTGTGACAATCAGACAACAACAGGTAGAACATAGAAACATAGAACATAGATCGGCAGCAGCTAGTATTCCGGTGACGACGAACGCCGAAGCCTGCCCGAGCAAGGAGGAGGGGCAGCCTCGGCAGAATCCGTGACACAAAAACCATCAAGCGCTATGATGAAACTAGCTCTCATGAGGACCGAATTGCAGCAAAGAAAACACTACCAAAGGACACCAATTAGAAGAAGAGACTTGCTTGGGCCAAGAAACATGAGCAATGAACATTAGACCGGTGGAAATTTGTCCTGGAGTTCATATTGGAGATTTTGGGTTCCAACCGCCGTGTCTTTGTGAGACGCGGTGTGGGTGAATGGATGATCTCCGCATGTGTATTTTCAACAGTAAAGCATGGAGGAGGAGTTGTTATGGAGTGGGGGTGCTTTGCTGGTTACACTGTCTGTGATTTATTTAGAATTCAAGGTACACTTAACCAGCATGGCTACCACACCATTCTACAGCGATGCGCCATCCAATCTGCTTTGGGCTTCGTGGGACTATCATTTGTTTTTCAACAGGACAATGACCCAATACACCTCCAGGCTGTGTAAGGGCTATTTGACCAAGAAGGAGAGTGATGGAGTGCTGCATCAGATGACCTGGCCTCCACAATCCCCCGACCTCAACCCAATTGAGACGGTTTGGGATGAGTCGGACCGCAGAGTGAAGGAAAAGCAGCCAACAAGTGCTCAGCATATGCGGGAACTCCTTCAAGACTGTTGGAAAAGCATTACAGGTGAAGCTGGTTAAGAGAATGCCAAGAGTGTGCAAAGCTGTCATCAAGACAAAGGGTGGCTATTTGAAGAATCTCAAATATAAAATATATTTTGATTCGTTTAACACTTTTTTGGTTACTACATGATTCCATATGTGTTATATCATTGTTTTGATGTCTTCACTATTATTCTACAATGTAGAAAATAGTTTTTAAAAATTGAAAAGCCCTGGAATGAGTAGGTGTGTCCAAACTTTCGACTGGTACTGTATATATAAAGTTGTTGATGAGGATTAATGCCAATAAAATGGAACTAAATAAGGTCAGATTAGATGTCATGAAACCTATTTTAGTGGTAGTGGGTAAACATGGACTCACTCCATTACAGTATTTGAGGTTCAGTAGAAGTAACATTGGGATGAATCAAACTTTTGATATTGTCATAATTATTAGTAATGACATCTCTCATTGACGTAAACTTCAGTGAAATTCAATTCAGAGACAAATATGACATTAAAAAGTCATGTAATGGGAGTGTGGTGCTCCTGGAAGTGGGAGGCGCTAGTGAGACAGACACATAGAGGTCTCTCATCCAATTCATTTCCTTTCCCAGAGTGGTCCATAATTAACTTTTGCTTGGTTGGCACTTCCAACCAGATATAAGGAGGCTGGGGCCCCAGCATCCATAAGTCAGATACCTTCTTCCTCTGTGGTAAGACCTCTCCACCTCCTTAGATTTTTACATTTGTCTCATCTTTGCACTCAGCATCTGAGGCAGTAGCTAACTGCACTGTTTGAATTGATGTCTCTTGTAAGATTTGACAATATGCAATCAAGTGGCATTGATTTAAAATGTAGAAAAAAAAAATTTTTTGCTTTCAATCTGTAACTTTCATGTACGGGCAAACGTGGTGTTCCTGAAAGGGTGGTCTAGAATGTAAATAGGTTTCTAGTTTTTTTTCAATTAGAATTCCTGACAGAATGTGTAGATGTGAAGTGAAGTGAGATGCCACTAGGAAAAGGAAAGTTATCAGTTGCACCTGCACTTGAAAGGGTGGTCTAGAACGTAACTGGGTTTTTAGGGGTATTTATTTGAATTCCTGACAGAATGTGTTAGGGAAATGAATGTTATCAGTTGCACCTGTAGTTGAATTTGACATGGCTGTAATGATTTAGTTGAATGTTTTCTAGCCCTTCGGGGGCTAAATGATAAGGCTTTAGACTTGTGTGTTTTCACAACACCCTAATGTTTCACAGGGTCCTCCAAGAAGTACACATTCATCTGTAGAAGGGGAAAAAGAAGGTGAGACATGGTTTGAGTCTTCACATAAAAAGTGATGAGAATATTCTGAGAGATACCGCTCATCTAACTCTGTTGACTGGAGAGGAAGTACCACAGAGTCAATCATGTTTCTTATTTCATCTCTTTCCTAGTGATCCGTCACCATGAGTACGGATGCTGAGATGCAAATCTACGGCAAGGCTGCCATATACCTCCGCAAGTCTGAGAAGGAGCGGATGGAGGCACAAGCCACGCCCTTTGATTCAAAGAACTCCTGCTATGTGACAGACAAGGTGGAGCTGTACCTTAAGGGTCTGATCACTGCCAGGGCCGATGGGAAGTGTACTGTAACAGTCACCAAACCTGACGGCTCTAAGGAGGTAAGCCTGAGCTGAAAAGTATTCAAGTTCAAGTTTGAGTAATTACTCTAAGTCTTGAAAAATCAACTAAATGCAAAAAAACAAATACCAATGTTTTTATGTTAGCAGAATATAACCTTCAAACAGATCATTTTTATCGCTGCTATTTAAAGATGGCTTTAAATAGATTTTTTGTTATTGACTAGTCAAGAATCACCAGTTATGTGTCAGTGGGTGATAACAAAGTAGTTGATTAAATGTGGGTATGCATTTATTTGTTGTTGATTCAACTTGTATTTAATTAGCAAAAAACATTCAGTCATGTCCACTTTGATCTGCGTGTAATCTAGATTTCTGACTGTTTCAGGAAGGAAAAGAGTTCAAAGATGCAGACATCTACGAGATGAATCCCCCTAAGTATGACAAGATTGAGGACATGGCCATGATGACCTACCTGAATGAAGCCTCTGTGTTGTATAACCTCAAAGAGCGTTATGCAGCATGGATGATCTATGTAAGAAACCTGCACATATAAACACACACACACGAACCTAATAAATACACATATACAGTCCTACACATAATGAATGATAGAAACCAAAACATATCAATACAATAGACCCACATCAGTATACCAAAGTACACCCACATCCTCACATAAATCCAGGTAAACGTATCTGACTTCGTTAATCCCCTAATTTAATGATGCTTTCATCCAGACCTACTCTGGGCTCTTCTGTGCCACGGTGAACCCCTACAAGTGGCTCCCAGTGTACGATGAAGAGGTTGTCAACGCCTACAGAGGGAAGAAGAGGGTGGAGGCTCCACCCCATATCTTCTCCGTCTCTGACAACGCCTTTCAGTTCATGATGATTGGTACGAGATCTCATGGATGGATGGATGGATGGATGGATGTATGGATGGATTGGATGGATTGGATGGATTGGATAGGAGGTTGGATCAATCAATCACATTTATTTATAAATCCCTTTTTACAACAGCAGATGTCACCAAGTGCTTAAACAGAAACTCAGCCTAAAAGCCCAAACAACAAGCAATGCAGATGTAGAAGCACAGTGACTAGGAAGAAACTCTCTAGAAAGGCAGGAACCAGGAAGAAACCAGTGGAGGCTGCTGATGGGAGGACGGCTCATAGTAAAGGGTGGAATGGAATCAATGGAATGGTATCAAACATATGGAAACAACATGTTTGATACAATTCCATTGACTCCATTCCAGCCATTACTATGAGCTGTCCTCCCCTCAGCAGCCTCCACTGGAAGAAACCTAGAGAGGAACCAGGCTCTGAGGGGTGGCCAGTCCTATTCTGGCACTGCAGGGTGGAGATTACAGTGCATTCGGAGTATTCAGACCCCGTGACTTTTTCCACATTTTGTTAGGTTACAGCCTTATTCTAAAATTGATTAAATCGTTTTTTCACATAACGACAATACAAAAAACAGGTTTTTAAACATTATTAGAAATAAAAACCTGAAATATTACATTTACATAAGTAATCAGACACTTTACTCAGTACTTGGTTGAAGCACCTTTTGCAGCGATTACAGCCTCAAGTCTTCTTGGCTATGACGCTACAAGCTTGGCACACCTGTATTTGGGGAGTTTCTCACATTCTTCTCTGCAGATCCTCTCATGCTCTGTCAGGTTGGATGGGGAGCGTTGCTGCACAACTATTTTCAGGTCTCTCCAGAGATGTTCAATCGGATTCAAGTCCGGGCTCTGGCTGGGCCACTCAAGGACATTCAGCGACTTGTCCCAAAGCCACTCCTGTGTTGTCTTGGCTGTGTGCTTAGGGTCGTTTTCCTGTTGGAAGGTGAACCTTCGCCCCAGTCTGGGTCCTGAGCACTCTGGAGCAGGTTTTCATCAAGGATCTCTCTGTACTTTGCTCCGTTCATCTTTCCCTCATCCTGAAAAAACATCCCCACAGCATGATGTTGCCAGATTTCCTCCAAACATGCTCGGCATTCAGGCCAAAGAGTTCAATCTTGGTTTCATCAGACCAGAGAATCTTGTTTCTCATGGCCTGAGAGTCCTTTAGGTGCCTTTTGGCAAACTCCAAGGGGGCTGTCATGTGCCTTGTAATGAGGAGTGGCTTCCGTCTGGCCACTCTACCATAAAGGCCTGATTGGTGGAGTGCTGCAGAGATGGTTGTCCTTCTGGAAGGTTCTCCCATCTCCACAGAGGAACTCTGGAGCTCTGTCAGAGTGACCATCGGGTTATTGGTTACCTCCATGACCAAGGCCCTTCTCCCCCGATTGCTCAGTTTGGCCGTGCAGCAGCTCTAGGAAGAGACTTGGTGGTTCCAAACTACTTCCATTTAAGAATGATGGAGGCCCCTGTGTTCTTGGGGTCCTTCAATGCTGCAGATTTTTTTGTACCCTTCCCCAGATCTGTGCCTCGACACAATGCTGTCTCGGAGCTCTACGGACAATTCCTTTGACCTCATGGCTTGGTTTCTGCTCTGACATGAACTGTCCACTGTGGGACCTTATATAGACAGGTGTGTGCCTTTCCAAATCATGTCCAATCAATTGAATTTACCACAGGTGGACTCCATTCAAGTTGTAGAAACATCTCAAGGATGATCAATGGAAACAGGACCCACCTGAACTCAATTTCGAGTCTCATAGAAAAGAGTCTGAGTACTTTGCTAAAACTTCTAAAAAGCTGTTTTCGCTTTGTCATTATGGGGTATTGACTGATGAGGAAAATGTTTCATTTAATCCATTTTAGAATAAAGCTGTAACAAAATGTGGAAAGTCAAGGGGTCGGAATACTTTCCACATGTACTTTATAAGAGTACATGGCCATTAAGGCCAGATTGTTCTTCAAGATGATCAAACATTCATAGATGACCAGCATGGTTAAATAATAATCATTGTGGTTGTAGATGGTGCAACAGGTCAGCACCTCAGGAGTAAATGTCAGTTGGCTTTTCGTAGCCGAGCATTCAGAAGTCGAGACAGCAGGTGCGGTAGAGAGAGACAGGGAGAGAGAGAGAGAGAGAGCGAGAGAGAGAGAGAGAGAGAGAGAGAGAGAGAGAGAGAGAGAGAGAGCGAGAGAGAGAGAGAGAGAGAGAGAGAGAGAGAGAGAGAGAGAGAGAGAGAGAGATCTGGGACAAGGTAGCACGTCCGGTGAACAGGTCAGGGTTCCATAGCCGCAGGCAGAACAGTTGAAACTGGAACAGCAGCACGACCAGGTGGATTGGGGACAGCCAGGAGTCATCAGGCCAGGTAGTCCTGAGGCATAGTCCTATGGCTCAGGTCCTAAGAAAGAGACAATACTTAAGTTCACAAAGAATACCAGATAAGACAGGAGAATTTCACCAGATAGGACAGACTGACCCTAGCCCTAGTCTTCAGTAAAGACTTAAAGGTCGCGAACGAGTATACGTCTCTCACATGGATAGATAAATATGAAGCTCTATGGATGTCCATAAGTGCTGATGGATGGATGGATGGATGGATGGATGGATGGATGGATGGATGGATGGATGGATGGATGGATGGATGGATGGATGGATGGATGGATGGACGGACGTACGGAGAGGTATCTACTGTTTTCTAGTCTAGGTTAAAACAGTTTGCTGGGAATATCTGATTTCACTATCCTTGAATGGAAAATGTTCCAAATTGAAATTCGTGATGATGCTATGAATGCAATAATGTCCCCATAATGTTGCTTGAGTATGATAAGCAATATGTTTTTTGGTTACAGATAAGGAGAACCAGTCCGTCCTGATTACGTAAGTTGTTTACTAAAATGTTATTGAGAAGGTGTTTCTACTGTAATAAGTTGGGTCTCTTGGTGTGATGAAATACATGACATTATGAATGGATTAGAGCATTAGGCTATGTGTAATAATGAGTTGATAAATGGGAATATTATAAAATATTTTCTTATGTTAGGAAACAGGTCAACAGTGTATTTTTCTATGCTATTTCTTAGTGAAAGCCAATCTGACACTCAAACATGTACCTTAAACCCCTCTGTCATATAAACCAGTGGAGAATCCGGTGCAGGAAAGACTGTCAACACCAAGCGTGTCATCCAGTACTTTGCCACCATTGCAGTGTCTGGTGCCAAGAAGGAAGTAGACCCCAGCAAAATGCAGGTAGGTTGTGCTCATGTTTGGCTTTTTAACACATTTCAGGTTGGTTGGCTGTGTAAAAAAAATTCCAGTGGTGAATCCTGTTTCAAGAAAAGTGTTCAAGCAATCGACAAAAACAAATTTGACCACTTTACTAATTTCTGAGCAACTTGTGTTCTTCTCAATCAGGGGTCTCTTGAGGATCAGATCATTGCAGCTAACCCTCTGCTGGAGTCTTACGGTAATGCCAAGACGGTGAGGAATGACAACTCATCTCGCTTTGTAAGTATGAAGGGCATACTGTGGAAGTGACCTTATATTGGACAAATGTGTTTCAATAGTTCCCTATAGTTATATTAATAAATGTCCAACAAACTGTAACATTTAAAGGGGTCTATCCAAGTATAATGTTAGATTTATTTGTTGACCTATTTCTAACCCCCATGCTCTACTATAGGGTAAATTCATCAGGATTCACTTCCAAGGTGGTAAACTGGCTAAAGCTGACATTGAGACCTGTGAGTTGGTTTTGATTGTTTCTCAATGCTTTCCTAAATTCACACAGATTCTTTTTTGGAGATGATATCATCACATTTTATTTTATCTTATGTTTTTCTCTCTCTCTCTCTCTCTCTCTCTCTCTCTCTCTCTCTCTCTCTCTCTCTCTCTCTCTCTCTCTCTCTCTCTCTCTCTCTCTCTCTCTCTCTCTCTCTCTCTCTCTCTCTCTCTCTCTCTCTCTCTCTCTCTCTCTCTCTCTCTCTCTCTCTCTCTCTCTCTCTCTCTCTCTCTCTCTCTCTCTCTCTCTCTCTCTCTCTCTCTCTCTCTCTCTTCCTCTTCTCTCTCGCTCTCTCGCTCTCTCGCTCTCTCGCTCTCTTTCTATCTCTCTCACTCTCTTTCTCTCTCACTCTCTTTCTCTCTCTCTCAGACCTGCTGGAGAAGTCCAGAGTGTCCTTCCAGCTGCCCGATGAGAGAGGCTACCACATCTTCTTCCAGATGATGACAGGCCACAAACCTGAGATAGTTGGTACGGCAAAGTAGAGGTTCATGGGAAATTATTCCCACCCCCATCTGTGGAACTTATTAAAAATGTTCATAGTCCACACTAATAATACTATTACAATGATTACATCCAAGGTAACAAGGCATCTAGACATGGGTCAGGTCTTTGGGAAATATCTATCAAGTAATGCACTGTGATGCACTAGTCCACAAGTCTCAGTCCCCTCTTTTGATGCTATTTATTATATACTACATGTATCCTTGAGTCCATCAATTGAGTAAAGGAGGGAGAGATACTGTAAAGGTAGGACAGCACAATTCTAAGAGATTTAACTGACAAGCCGTTCTCCATTGTCCACAGAAATGACGCTCATCACCACCAACCCCTACGACTTCCCCATGTGCAGCCAGGGTCAGATCACTGTGGCCAGCATCAACGACAAGGAAGAGCTGGATGCCACAGATGTGAGTCAAACAAAGCGTTATTTTTTTGTTTGATTCTAAATGCCTTATGTTAGTTGGGCATGTGCCTCAAGGAACTCTTCATGACTTCACATTTCGCAAGACTTAAGACGTCCACAAGAGTGTGCAACTAAGTGCCCTGTAAAACTGTGTAAAACTCCTTGTGTGTCTCCATCTACTAGTGTGATGGTCAAGAGTCAAATCTATCCATCCCTTTGGTTCTTCAGTGAGCAGCACAGAACTGTAGTGTAACTGAGCAAACTACCGTTCAGTTCATCACTGTTGTACTTCCTCTTTAATGCCAGGATGCCATTACAATCCTGGGCTTCACTAATGAAGAGAAGATTGGCATCTATAAGCTGACAGGAGCTGTAGTGCACCATGGCAACATGAAATTCAAGCAGAAGCAGCGTGAGGAGCAGGCCGAGCCAGACGGCACAGAGGGTGAGTCCCACTCATAGATATACAATATGTACAGCATTAGTCCCATTCCCAGTCCCAAACATAGAAATAGAACATGTAAGACAGACAGTGACACATGAAAGTCAGGCAGGAGATTATTTCTAGAGAACAAATTCCAAGCTCCAGAAATGATGGATGTGGGTGAATCAAAACCTAACCCACAAAGAAATTAGCCAAACTATTTTGTCAGTGTGACATCAGAAACAAGCCATCTTGTGTGCCTGAGTCTGTTGTTGTTGGTTCTCTCTCTCCAGTGGCTGATAAAATTGCCTACCTGCTGGGCCTGAACTCAGCTGAGATGTTGAAGGCTCTGTGCTACCCCAGAGTGAAGGTCGGCAACGAGTATGTGACCAAGGGACAGACTGTGGCTCAGGTAAGGTGGCCAAACACAGCATCTACCATTTTCTGAGCATCATCATTATTTAGGGAACGAGTATATTGCTTTTTTTAAATAATGATGTTGTTTTTCCCAAGCTCTTATCATTTTATCACTAGACATGGTCAATATCTCATGTATTAAGTTGATGGATTATCATTGCAGGTTAATAACTCAGTCAGTGCTCTGGCGAAGTCTATCTATGAGAGGATGTTCTTGTGGATGGTCATCCGTATCAATGAAATGTTGGACACCAAGAATCCAAGGCAGTTCTATATCGGTGTGCTCGATATTGCCGGTTTTGAGATCTTTGATGTGAGTATGAGACCAGAACAAGATAATTAATTTTGATTGAGACGGATTACAGCCTTGTATGATGAAATTATCCCTTTTAAAACTCCATCAACAGTACAACAGCATGGAGCAGCTGTGCATCAACTTCACCAATGAGAAACTGCAACAGTTTTTCAACCACACCATGTTCGTCCTGGAGCAAGAGGAGTACAAGAAGGAGGGAATCGTCTGGGCCTTCATTGACTTCGGCATGGACTTGGCTGCCTGCATTGAGCTTATTGAGAAGGTAAACTGTCTGTGAGGATTATATTGGACCGCAACAGCAAAGCTCATAGGGAGCGCTGTGTGAGACATTATCACAGTTTTACAACGCATCTGACTGTTGAGAACTCAATATGTTTCCTATTATGTGCCTCTAAATTAATATAATCCTATAATAGCATGTTTACTAAAGGAATGAATGTAATCCTAAATGTAAATATCACTAATTTGATATACCTCTTTTCATAAAGCCATTGGGCATCTTCTCCATCCTTGAAGAGGAGTGCATGTTCCCCAAGTCTTCAGACACTACCTTCAAGGACAAGCTGTACTGCCAACATCTTGGGAAAACGAAGGCGTTTGAGAAGCCCAAGCCTGCCAAAGGCAAGGCAGAGGCCCACTTCTCCCTGGTGCACTACGCTGGTACTGTGGACTACAACATCACTGGCTGGCTGGAGAAGAACAAGGATCCCCTGAACGACTCAGTTTGTCAGTTATACGGGAAGTCTGGAGTCAAAATTCTGGCTGCCCTGTATCCTCCTCCCCCACCTGAGGGTAAGACTAGCATCACGTCAAAATATTTAATTAAGCACCAGTTATAACTCAGACCAAATGTTCTTTAAAGTCTTTGAATGTATCCCAATTTCTCATGGTGTTTTCACCGGGTTAATTTATTCATACACTCGGTTAATTCAATCATACAATAAGTGCTATTTTACATAATCTCATTGGCAGCATTTGCCTCTAGATAAGTGTGAAGTTAACCAGAGATTCTCTGGTTTATAATTAATGTGCTTGCTGAAGACAAGACCACTCTAGATTTCTTACATACTCTTATTATTATTCTATTTATTCCACCCGCTCTAGGAAATGTACTTTTCTAGTTATCTTCAACTATTCCCCATTTTAACAGATAAAGCCAAGAAAGGAGGCAAGAAGAAGGGTGGTTCCATGCAGACTGTGTCCTCCCAGTTCAGGGTGAGCTTTTGAAACGTGTATATTCAGTCCTTCAAAAGGTGCCTTGATTATAATAAATAATTTATCTGAAAATGGTTTGTAACCCTCTTACAGGAGAACTTACATAAGCTGATGACCAACTTGAGGAGCACTCATCCTCACTTTGTGCGCTGCCTGATCCCCAACGAGTCAAAGACTCCAGGTACCATAAATATTGAGTTAAATATGTCATCTTATCAGTAAAGTATCAGTGACTTTAACAAGCCCATTCTTTAACCTGTTTATGTGTATTAAAAGAGACTTGGTTTGTTTTACCAGGTCTGATGGAGAACTTCCTGGTTATCCACCAGCTCAGGTGTAATGGTGTACTGGAGGGTATCAGGATCTGCAGAAAGGGCTTCCCCAGCAGAATCATCTATGCTGACTTCAAGCAGAGGTACACACACACACACACACACACACACACACACACACACACACACACAGAAAGATCTGCTCCAAGGGATTCCCCAGCATCAGAATAGGCTTACCTTTTACGTAATATAACCAACCTATTACAGCTTGACATACTTTAAAACTGTCTCTTCATTCAGGTACAAAGTACTGAATGCAAGTGTCATCCCCGAGGGCCAGTTCATGGACAACAAGAAGGCTTCTGAGAAGCTGCTTGGGTCCATTGATGTGAATCACGAAGATTACAAGTTTGGACACACCAAGGTCAGTCAAATACCCCAGCAAAAGCTGACAACAAAACACATTTTCAATGATAATTTAAACCCTTACCATATAAAATCTCTCCAGTTGATCTATCCATCCTTTTGTTCTTTCTTCTTCATTTAACTAAAGGAAAAGGTGGAAAAACATTGTACTGTTTTTTTTCTCTAAGTCATAGAAGTATAAAAGAGAAACTAAACTCATTATCATGTGCATTGTGTCAGAGTGGTATGGCTGCAGTTATCTGTATCTGTGGACATTATTAATCTACAACTGTACAATAACTAACAACTTAGAAACATCCTATCCCATGGTTAGTTTGTAACCATTGCAAAGTTAATGTTGTTCAAAACTATCTAGTGGAGTTGTTCCCCTCTTTTGATTCAACCCTTTCTGTCTGTCACCATCTGTGGTTCCATTGACCATGCTAACCTGTGTCTCAGGTGTTCTTCAAAGCCGGTCTGCTGGGTGTCCTGGAGGAGATGAGAGATGAGAAGCTGGCCACTCTGGTCGGCATGGTCCAGGCTCTCAGCCGTGGATTCCTCATGAGGAGAGAGTTTAGCAAGATGATGGAGAGGAGGTGAGGAATAGTGGACATCTTGGCAAAGCTTTCTGTCAACCACCTGTATCTAATGCATTATGATTACATGCTGTATATGCTGTGAGTTGTTCAGAATGAGAAAGTACGTCTTATAATGCTCTATTAAAGCTTTTGGTTAATTCATTTATAAAGTCAAAAAATGGATGCAGCAACTAAGGATTCTATCTTTATAGCTTCAGTTTGGGGTTTGGCTGTTCAATTGTCATTTAAATGTGTGGTATTTAACCATTCATTCTTGAAGAATATAAAATGCCTCATGAGCTTAGCATGACCTGTCAGTCCTTGCATCTAGACTGCTGTCTGTGAATTTAAGAGGGGTGACATTTCCCTAGCCCCATTCCTCAGCTGTAAACAAACAGTGGCCGGGGTGTTCTGTTTTGTTGTTCTTTGAATCCCAGAATGTAGCTTTAAGCATGTCACTCACCATGCCACCCTATCCTTTCTGTCGACCAGAGAATCAATTTACGCCATCCAGTACAACGTCCGTTCATTCATGAATGTGAAAACCTGGCCATGGATGAAGTTGTACTTCAAGATCAAGCCCCTGCTGCAGAGCGCAGAGACTGAGAAGGAGCTGGCCAACATGAAGGAGAACTATGAGAAGATGAAGACAGATCTGGCCAAGGCTCTGGCCACGAAGAAGCAAATGGAGGAGAAGTTGGTGTCCCTGACGCAGGAGAAGAATGACCTGGCACTCCAAGCCGCATCTGTGAGTGAAAAACAACCCTCATATGGGCACATTTACACACACATGAATACATATGTATGAACACACTGTGAAGTATGTGGCTAACTCACACATTTTTATTGCCCATGTTATATATTTAATGAATTTCTATTGATTTGCTCTGACCTTGAATATATAAAGTGAGGCCGCTGATCTTTTCTCATGTTCTGAAACCAGGAAGTAGAGAGTCTGAACGATGCTGAGGAAAGGTGCGAGGGGCTCATCAAGAGCAAGATCCAGCAGGAGGCTAAACTCAAAGAGACGACCGAGAGGCTGGAGGATGAGGAGGAGATCAATGCTGAGTTGACTGCCAAGAAGAGGAAGCTGGAGGATGAGTGCTCTGAGCTGAAGAAGGACATTGATGACCTGGAGCTCACCCTGGCCAAAGTGGAGAAGGAGAAGCACGCCACTGAAAACAAGGTCTAGTGTCTTACCATAGACAGTCTAACCAAACAATAATCCAAACAATAATCAACTCAAAACATAGCTTAACAATAATGGAATTCAAGTTGTATTGTGGGTGCAGGAAAAAATAAGACACAAAATAGTGGAATTTCAGTTTCGGGGTACTCCCCACATTCATTGCATGTTCTGTTTCCCCTCATTTATGACTTCCACTCAGTACACTGGCATGGTGTACACTGCCATCTAGTGTTGAATCTATAGTACAGTACATGTTGACACATTTCTAATTTAAACGAACGCAATACATAACAAACTAAATCTCCTCTTTATGGTGAAGTATAATTATGTTGTGACCATTTTCAGGTTAAAAACCTGACAGAGGAGATGGCATCTATGGATGAGAGTGTTGCCAAGCTGACCAAGGAGAAGAAAGCCCTCCAAGAGGCCCACCAGCAGACACTGGACGACCTGCAGGCAGAGGAGGACAAAGTCAACACTCTGACCAAGGCCAAGACCAAGCTGGAACAGCAAGTGGACGACGTGAGTGGAGTTCGACATTTTAACCATGATAGAATGTAAGATGATATGATCTTCAGTTGTTTAGATTAAACAATATATGTGTTTTTATCTTATAGCTTGAGGGTTCTCTGGAGCAAGAGAAGAAGCTCCGTATGGACCTTGAGAGATCCAAGAGAAAGCTGGAGGGAGATCTGAAACTGGCCCAGGAGTCCATAATGGACCTGGAGAATGACAAGCAGCAAGCTGATGAGAAAATCAAGAAGTAAACACAAACAAATGACAACAGTATCAGCTGCTATAATGGTTGTTCTGTGCATGTGATTCTTAAAAGCAATGTGAATGGGATTATACTCCCTTTACACTAACAAACCTAAACCAACTCTGCAATCAACGTGTTTGTGTTTTTTAGGAAGGAGTTTGAGACCACTCAGCTCCTCAGCAAGGTTGAGGATGAGCAGTCTCTGGGAGCTCAGCTGCAGAAGAAGATCAAGGAACTCCAGGTACAGTACAGGATAAAAGCCCACACCTGAATCATTTCCTGAAAAACACTTTCTGGTAGCAGACAGTGTTCCTGGTGGCTTCTAATGGCTCAGTAGGTTGGAATATGGTGTTTCTTGTTGGTGCTTCTTACCATTGTGGTTTTGGTTCCTGCATGGGACACTGTCTACTGAATATTTTACTGTAACTGGCTTTGTATTAACACATTTATGCAAAATATACATACTATTATTATTTTGTGAGGTTCATTTGTTTCAATTGTATTGTAGTGTTCATCCCCCCTGCTCCTGCCCCCTGTTCTAGGCCCGTATTGAGGAGCTGGAGGAGGAAATTGAGGCTGAGCGTGCTGCCAGGGCTAAGGTTGAGAAGCAGAGGGCCGATCTCTCCAGGGAACTTGAGGAGATCAGCGAGAGGCTGGAAGAGGCCGGAGGCGCCACTGCTTCTCAGATTGAGATGAACAAGAAGCGTGAGGCTGAGTTCCAGAAGCTGCGTCGTGATCTTGAAGAGTCCACCCTGCAGCACGAGGCCACAGCCGCCGCTCTGCGAAAGAAGCAGGCCGACAGTGTGGCTGAGCTCGGGGAGCAGATCGACAACCTGCAGCGCGTCAAGCAGAAGCTGGAGAAGGAGAAGAGCGAGTACAAGATGGAGATTGATGACCTCTCTAGCAACATGGAGGCCGTCGCCAAGGCTAAGGTGAGTAGTGATGTTTTGGTCAAGCAGTGTTGAGGAGGGTCAACTACATTACCATTCAAGTGAACTGAAGTTCAATCAATCCAATCAATGAAATGTATTTATAAAGCCCTTTTAAAATCAGCAGATGTCACACAGTGCTATACAGGAACCGAGCTTAAAACCCCAAACAGCAAGCAATGCAGATGTAGAAGCTCGGTGGCTAGGAAAAACTCCCTAGAAAGGCAGAAACCTAGGAAGAAACCTAGAGAGGAACCAGGCTCTGAAGGGTAGCCAGTCCCCTTCTGGCTGTACCGGGTGGAGATTATAACTGTACATGGCCATTAAGGCCATATTTTTCTCCAAGATGTTCAAACGTCCATAGATGACCAGCAGGGTCAAAGAATAATCACAGTGGTTGTCGAGGTTGCAACAGGTAATAATAATAATATGCCATTTAGCAGACGCTTTTATCCAAAGCAACTTACAGTCATGTGTGCATACCTTTTTTTTTTGGTGTATTGGTGGTCCCGGGAATCAAACCCACTACCTTGGCGTTACAAGCGCCGTGCTCTACCAGCTGAGCTACAGAGGACCACACAGGTCAGCACATCAGGAGTAAATGTCAGTTGGCTTTTCATAGCCGGGCATTTAGAGGTTGAAATAGTAGGTAAGGTAGAGAGACAGAGTTGAAAACGGTAGGTCTGGGACAAGGTAGCACGTCCGGTGAACAGTTCAGGGTTCTACTACCCTGAGACAAGGCTGATTATAGCCCACGACGATCTCCTCCACTGCACGAGCCAGAGGCGGTGACAAACCGGACAGGAAGATCACGTCAGTGACTCAACAAACTCAAGTGACGCACCACTCCTAGGGATGGCATGGAAAGCACCAGTAAGCCAGTGACTCAGCCCCCGTAATAGGGTCAGAGGCAGAGAATCCCAATGGAGAAACGGGAATCGGCCAGGCAGAGACAGCAAGGGCGGTTCGTTGCTCCAGTGCCCTTCCGTTCACCTTCGCACCCCTGGGCCAGACTACACTCAATCAGAGATGAGTCTTCAGTAAAGACTTAAAGGTCGAGACCGAGTCTGCGTCTCTCACATGGATAGGCAGACCATTCCATAAATATTTAGCTCTATAGGAGAAAGCCCTGCCTCCTCCTGTTTGCTTAGAAATTCTAGGGACAATAAGGAGGCCTGCATGTTGTGACCGTAGCGTACGTGTAGGTATGTACGGCAAGACCAAATTGGAGAGATAGGTAGGAGAAAGCCCATGTAATGCTTTGTAGGTTAGCAGTAAAACCTTGAAATCAGCCCTAGCCTTAACAGGAAGCTAGTGTAGAGAGGCTAGCACTGGAGTAATATGATCAAATGTTGAAATGAAAAAAGTCGATAATTGGTCATGTGTTAAATGAAGATTGATTAAATGGTTTTTAAAAAGTTACAACCGTTAAGTTTTTTTATTTTAAAGTTAGCCAAGTAGGTATCCAAGTAGAATCAAACACCACAGCAGTGGTTTTTTTAATTTTCCTCGTTAAATAAGATTTGGTTCAGGTGATTACCTAATCAGTACCTAATTCAGTAGAATAAGGTGTGCCTGTGTTGAAAGTCAACAGACACTGGAATGGAATTCAACGTTTTTTTTTCTTTTTTTAAAGTTAGCCAAGTAGATAGCCAAGTAGGTAGCCAAGTAGGTAGCCAAGTAGGTAGCCAAGTAGGTAGCCAAGTAGGTAGCCAAGTAGAAACAAACAGCACAGCAGCACAGAAACAAGTGACACACTCAAAACGGAAGTGATGAAAGTCCCATATATAAACGAATGATGGAACATGTTTCACTAACAGGGCAATCTGGAGAAGATGTGCCGTACTCTAGAGGACCAGCTGAGCGAGCTCAAGACTAAGAATGATGAGAATGTTCGCCAGGTCAACGACATCAGCGGACAGAGGGCCAGACTCCTGACAGAAAATGGTACCATCAACAATGAACAACAATCCAATGCTTTCCTTCAGTAAAACACAATAACGTGTTGGGGGCTGTATCCACATAGTTTCTACTGTACTATTCACCACCTAACATTGCCCTATGATACCATTTTCAATCTTAGAGAACAGAGACCCTATTAACTAGATATCCCTCTATCCCTGCAGGAGAGTTTGGCCGCCAGCTGGAGGAGAAGGAAGCCCTGGTGTCTCAGCTGACCAGAGGAAAACAGGCCTTCACCCAGCAGGTGGAGGAGCTGAAGAGGGCGATTGAGGAGGAGGTCAAGGTAAAATGGACTCCACCGTCCATAGAGTTTAGAGCTATATCTTCATATAGATGGTGACTACGTGACCCTCAGAGTCACCTTTTATCTCTCCTCCCTCAGAGACTCCTACTGTCTCTCCACCCTCAGAGACTCCTACTGTCTCTCCACCCTCAGAGACTCCTACTGTCTCTCCACCCTAAGAGACTCCTACTGTCTCTCCACCCTCAGTCTTCTACTGTCTCTCCACCCTCAGAGACTCCTACCGTCTCTCCACATTCAGAGACTCCTACTGTCTCTCCTCCCTCAGAGACTCCTACTGTCTCTCCACCCTCAGAGACTCCTACTGTCTCTCCACCCTAAGAGACTCCTACTGTCTCTCCACCCTCAGTCTTCTACTGTCTCTCCACCCTCAGAGACTCCTACCGTCTCTCCACCCTCAGAGACTCCTACTGTCTCTCCACCCTCAGAGACTCCTACTGTCTCTCCACCCTCAGAGACTCCTACTGTCTCTCCACCCTCAGAGACTCCTACTGTCTCTCCACCCTAAGAGACTCCTACTGTCTCTCCACCCTCAGTCTTCTACTGTCTCTCCACCCTCAGAGACTCCTACCGTCTCTCCACATTCAGAGACTCCTACTGTCTCTCCTCCCTCAGAGACTCCTACTGTCTCTCCACCCTCAGAGACTCCTACTGTCTCTCCACCCTCAGAGACTCCTACTGTCTCTCCACCCTCAGAGACTCCTACTGTCTCTCCACCCTCAGAGACTCCTACTGTCTCTCCACCCTCAGAGACTCCTACTGTCTCTCCACCCTCAGAGACTCCTACTGTCTCTCCACCCTCAGAGACTCCTACTGTCTCTCCACCCTCTGTCTTCTACTGTCATTTGTTTGACTATCTCTCTAATCTCTCTTTGTCTTTCTCTTTCGCAGGCTAAAAACGCACTGGCCCATGGTGTCCAGTCTGCCCGTCATGACTGTGACCTCCTGAGGGAGCAGTTTGAGGAGGAGCAGGAGGCCAAGGCAGAGCTGCAACGCGGCATGTCCAAGGCCAACAGCGAGGTGGCTCAGTGGAGGACTAAGTATGAAACTGATGCCATCCAGCGCACAGAGGAGCTGGAGGAGGCCAAGTGAGTCGCAAGCAACATAAAAAAATAATATATATATGTTGTGGATGTTGAGGGTGGTAGGGGGGCTCAGAGAAAATGTTACGTCAATATGTATTGTTTGTCAACATAAAATAAAAATACACCATAAAACCACCCTCTGTTGTCCAACAGGAAGAAGCTGGCCCAGCGTCTTCAGGATGCTGAGGAGACCATTGAGGCGACCAACTCCAAGTGCGCTTCCCTGGAGAAGACCAAGCAGAGGCTGCAGGGAGAGGTGGAGGACCTCATGATTGACGTTGAGAGAGCCAACGCATTGGCCGCCAACCTCGACAAGAAGCAGAGGAACTTTGACAAGGTAAAAATGAATAAACCTATATTTTCTATCAATTGTATAATTGTTGCATATTACTAATTTAAAAACTCTTCATCAATGACTTCTAATGAAAATCCCCTAGGTTCTGGCAGAGTGGAAGCAGAAGTATGAGGAGGGTCAGGCTGAGCTGGAAGGAGCTCAGAAGGAGGCTCGCTCTATGAGCACTGAACTCTTCAAGATGAAGAACTCCTACGAGGAGGCTCTGGATCATCTGGAGACTCTGAAGAGAGAGAACAAGAACCTGCAACGTGAGCATTTAACAGCAATTAATTTTGGCTCATGTTTGACTTGTGTTTTGAAAGTGAGGGGAACTGTAATCATCAAAACTACTATTACACCATTTCAGATATGTCATGTACAGTATAATTTATTTCTTAATTTTAACTTGTAGTCGGTATTCCTTTGAACAACCCAAAGAAGTGAAAGGCGATTAGATTTGCAAGACCCTATGAAGTGCTGTTAATGAATTAACTGTTAATATGATTTAATGTAAAATTCAGTACATTGGCGATATCCACTGAAAATCTCCCAAGTCTAAACTGCACCGGTGTGTGTGTGCAGAGGAGATCTCTGACCTGACTGAGCAGATCGGAGAGACTGGCAAGAGCATCCATGAGCTGGAGAAGGCCAAGAAGACCGTGGAGACAGAGAAGTCTGAGATCCAGACCGCTCTGGAGGAGGCTGAGGTACAAACTACAGCTGTTTGATAGGAAAAGCAGTGTTACACTAGCAATGCCAGCTACAGTCTAATGCTCCCTGTATTGGTGTTTATTGTAGTCATACATATTTAATTCCTACATCCAAATGTATTGAACACTTATGTTTGTCCAGGGCACACTGGAGCACGAGGAATCCAAGATTCTGCGTGTGCAGCTGGAGCTCAACCAGATCAAGGGTGAGGTGGACAGGAAGATTGCTGAGAAGGACGAGGAGATGGAGCAGATCAAGAGGAACAGCCAGAGGGTGCTTGACTCCATGCAGAGCACCCTGGACTCTGAGGTCAGGAGCAGGAATGACGCCCTGAGGGTGAAGAAGAAGATGGAGGGAGACCTGAACGAGATGGAGATCCAGCTGAGCCACTCCAACAGGCAGGCCGCTGAGGCCCAGAAACAGCTGAGGAACGTCCAGGGACAGCTCAAGGTAAAGGGACTGGGACATCAGGTTCAAAACCTAAACATGGCTAGGGATTTGTTTGTGAATCTGAGAAATTAAAAAGAGTGGTTTATGTACTAAAGGTAACGATACTGGGGAAATTCGTATCAATTTACATTTCTGTCACTGATCGATCCTATCGCCCCTACTTCCACAAGTACTAATGAACATATGTCATTGTGAACCCCAGGATGCCCAATTGCACCTTGATGACGCTGTTCGTGTCGCAGAGGACATGAAGGAACAGGCAGCCATGGTGGAGCGCAGAAACGGTCTGATGGTGGCTGAAATCGAGGAGCTGAGAGTTGCTCTGGAGCAGACAGAGAGAGGCCGCAAAGTGGCTGAGACTGAGCTGGTAGACGCCAGCGAGCGTGTTGGACTGCTGCACTCCCAGGTATGGGTCAAAAGCCATTTCCAATTAGAGCATACCATTTACACACACCTGGAATTCGACAATGCTTGATTTTAGAGTTTCATAATTTCAGCCTTGTGACTCTCTTGAGAGTCAAACAAATCGTCTTGTTTCCTCCTTCAGAACACCAGCCTTCTGAACACCAAGAAGAAGTTGGAGACTGACCTGGTGCAGGTGCAGGGAGAGGTGGACGATATTGTCCAGGAGGCCAGGAATGCAGAGGAGAAGGCCAAGAAGGCCATCACTGATGTTAGTCCTGGAATTACATGAACTTGATTTGTCCCCAAGGGCCAATTGTAGCTGGGCTGGTTAATAACAACAAAAATCTCTGAGGGACATTATGATTGGTGCATGGATTAAACAAACTATTTTTTCCAGGCGGCCATGATGGCTGAGGAGCTGAAGAAGGAGCAGGACACCAGCTCTCACCTGGAGAGGATGAAGAAGAACCTGGAGGTCACAGTCAAGGACCTGCAGCACCGCCTGGATGAGGCTGAGAATCTGGCCATGAAGGGAGGCAAGAAGCAGCTCCAGAAACTGGAGTCCAGGGTGAGTTAACAGCAGGGTGGATTAGGGTGGATTAAAAGACAGTTTGATGGAAAGGTATTTGATCATAAAAATACACAGGAGCATTGTTTAATGACTTTTTCTCTCAATAACCCACCTAGATCAGGGGTTCCCAAACTTCTTTGCATCGGGGACCCCTTTTGTGATAGCGAATTCATCAGGGACCCCCTCATAATATCAGAACACAACTCTTACTTTAGAGTGCGATAAAAATACATCCATGCAGTTTTACTAATCAAGCCTTGGCCCCTGGGAAATAACATTTGAATGTCCCCTCTCTTGGCATCAGAGGGAATATTTTCCAGTTTAAAAGCTTAAATTACAGTGAAATTATGTTGAAAACAAAAACATTGGGAATATGTTACACTTATGTAGTGGAGTTGAGAAGAATTGGAGCTTTCAAATAAAGTCAAGATATAAGAATGGGTTTATCCAGTTGTTTGTTTAGGCTTGTACAGTTCTTCTAAACTGCCATTTCAGTCATAGATTCAGTAATAATAATAATAATAATAATAATAATAACAATAAAAAAAAAAAAAATAATAATAATACAAATTCACAATACATAAACACACATTCATCCAATTCATCTTATAGTAATATTTTATTTACATCTAGTTAGATATCTTTCATTTCTTTCTCTCTCTAGATCACTAGCTACATGTCTCATTCACTCTGCTGCAAAAGGGCCGTTACTAGGGAAGCTAGAGTTGCTTTGCGGGGTTACCAGCAAGCAGGCTAACGGCTAAATTAGCTTGTAGGCTAGAGGATTTTCATAAGTTCATAAAAACATGAAAACATAACATAACATCTTAACAAACATATGTACATACTCCGGAAACGTTACTCTCTAGAATATGGTGCTTTTCCACTCGCTTACCTTAAAAATAAAGACATAAAAATGTATGTCGGTGCTTCTGTCTTGCTGTGGACTCACCTGGCAAACTTCTTTCAACAAATTTAAATGTAAATTCCACTTTGGGAACCACTTATAAAAGTACATAGTGAAAGAACAATTGTGCCTCCTTGACTGGATAGAAGACTCTACCTCTGTTTTACAAAGATTTGTTACGTCTGATTTCACTACCTCAAACAAATGCCTACATTTATTTATTCCACAAAGGTGCGTGAGCTCGAGACTGAGGTGGAGGCCGAGCAGAGAAGAGGTGTAGACGCGGTCAAGGGAGTCCGCAAGTATGAGCGTAGAGTCAAGGAGCTCACTTACCAGGTAATAGAAAGTGCATTCTTCACACACTTGACACTAACACAGACAGGTTTGTGTATAAAACTATACTGACATTGATTCTTTGATCTTCTCCCACAGACTGAGGAGGATAAGAAGAACGTTAGCAGACTTCAGGACCTGGTAGATAAGCTGCAGTTGAAAGTGAAGGCCTACAAGAGGCATTCTGAGGAAGCGGTGAGTGACAGACTTAGTCAAATACTCTGAAAGCATACATTTGAAAATGTATTTTCTCCCTACAAAACGTAATGTCCATACGGTTTAGTTGAAGTGTTGCTACAGCACATCAGTCAACAATGACTCAATTGATATTACAAGTCATTACTGAAGAAATTATACACATTTCTGAGTGCCTCCTATGCCTATGTGTTACTAACTTAAAGGAGAGGGGGTTGAATAATAATTTCCTGGTCTAGTGGTGGTGCTGGAGGCAGCGGTTTGATCCCCTGTTCCGCCACTCACTTTCTCTGCTGTATCATCCATCTCCCTATATATGTTGCTATCCTAAATCGGTCAATATTTTTGTTGTTGAAAATACCTTTAAAAACAGATTTTTTATTTGCTACCTGAAGCATTAAACTTTAAATGCTGATGTTTCGCTCTCCATCTCTTTTATTCACCCAGGAGGAAGCAGCCAATAGCCATATGTCTAAGTTCAGGAAGGTTCAGCATGAGCTGGAGGAGGCTGAGGAGCGTGCTGACATTGCTGAGACTCAGGTCAACAAGCTCAGAGCCAAGACCCGTGACACTGGAAAGGTACAGAACTGCTGCTAAACCTATACCTGACTCATGTTCAAATATGACCACATCAACACCACTTATGATTCAGTCTTCACAGAGGTCAATACTGACCTTTTACACTCACTCAACTGTATTTAAGACCTCTAAGAAGCAAATTTCAGGTAGGGCAAAAACAATAAAAGATTAATTCAGTTGGTACTTCAAAATAGAAAATCCAAGCTGAGTACTGAGCATTTAATGATTGATCCATTATTACATTTACATTACATTTACGTCATTTAGCAGACGCTCTTATCCAGAGCGACTTACAAATTGGTGTGTTCACCCTTTTTATTTTATTTTTTAAGGGGGAGGGGGGGGGGGGTAGGCGGGGACCTTCATTATATTCTATCCAAGTCTATCCATATAATTATCATGTTCATTATTATTACTGATCCATTATATTCTGTCCAAGTCTATCCATATATTTATCATGTTCATTATTATTACTGATCCATTATATTCTATCCAAGTCTATCCATATATTTATCATGTTCATTATTATTACTGATCCATTATATTCTATCCAAGTCTATCCATATATTTATCATGTTCATTATTATTACTGATCCATTATATTCTTTCCAAGTGTTCATCTATTTATCATGTTCATTATTATTACTGATCCATTATATTCTTTCCAAGTGTTCATCTATTTATCATGTTCATTATTATTACTGATCCATTATATTCTATCCAAGTCTATCCATATATTTATCATGTTCATTATTATTACTGATCCATTATATTCTATCCAAGTCTATCCATATATTTATCATGTTCATTATTATTACTGATCCATTATATTCTATCCAAGTCTATCCATATATTTATCATGTTCATTATTATTACTGATCCATTATATTCTATCCAAGTCTATCCATATATTTATCATGTTCATTATTATTACTGATCCATTATATTCTATCCAAGTCTATCCATATATTTATCATGTTCATTATTATTACTGATCCATTATATTCTTTCCAAGTCTATCCATATATTTATCATGTTCATTATTATTACTGATCCATTATATTCTTTCTTTCTTCTTACAGGGCAAAGAAGTTGCTGAATAAACAAGACCAAGTCTTATAATTTTCCTGTGTTGCATAAAATATGATTTTCATGGTGAAATGTTGAGCATTGATTAAAAAGATGTAGACCTACATACACTTCCTTTGTGACTGTGGAATTATTACTCAGCAAACCGATTTTTAATGCCATAAACATATTGTACTTTAAATAATGGAGCAATCTGGGATTCCAACAACAACCAAGTGGTCACCCCGACAAAGCGTTCACATCAGCTGAGGGATGAGGCTGGAGAAATATAACCACTCAAATTCATATACTGAGCTATGGATGTAAGGACTGACCAGCTAAACGTCTAAATTATAGTTTTAACCCTTTACACTCAAAGGAATTGGCTTATATGGACAGGCCCAAATGTAAATATTTCTGAAAGAAAAATATACGAGAAGCATATGCATAACCATGGTAGCAATTGAAAGGGGCCGCTTTGGAGATGGACCGCATGTTGTACAGCCCAACTTTGAATTCTGCATGAAAAGCCAGGGGTTATACGTTTGCTTGTTCTTGAACTGAAAATTGCACCTGCTTCGAGCACTTCGTCGGTGGATGAATTGCGTCCCCCAAGATCAGTAAACTATATGTACAAATAAGAGAGCAGGTCTGTAATCAGTGTGGCAGTATAGGTTGATTACATAGAAGGATCACCACGCTTTCACATGATGGTGAGCGGGAGAAATAACGCGGCAACTTGATATAATGCTGATCGCTTTTATTAGAACGTCTACAGCAGTGGTGTAGTGGTCCCTGGAGAAGTGGGTATACTCTCAGTATTCACCTTTTTTTTTTTTAAGTAGTCCAGAAAAAAGCCCTGTTTTAGAAACAGTGACATGTAAGACTATGATTTAGTTTACCCAAAAATATGTAATTTCTACTTGCACACTATTATAAAATGATCATGACTTGATTAGGAGCAGTTTGTAGTTACTACTGGTCACAAGAGCAGCCTGGATGAATGTAAAATGTATTTATCATGAGGCAAACAGGAAATGGTGTTTCGATTATTTTTTGCACATTTATTTAAATAAAATACTTCAAATCTGAAGGTGACAATGCATCCTTGTTCATATTGCTATATGCTTTGTTTTGAACATGTTCATTTACCGGTAAATCATTCAACAAAATATGTTACAACAATATTTAGTTAACAATTAACAAAAATATATGCATTAACAACACATCAACAGTGATATACTCTCTCAACCCAGCACTGGGTTTCTGACCTTTGCTCATACTACAGTATATTCCAGACAAATTTGCTTTCTGCAGGAGCTTTCACACTGCACTGTCTAGAACGCACCGAAGAGGCAGCACGATGGCTCTTCAACCAGGTCCTTGTATATTTTCTAGGATCAAACTTGGAAGTTGGTGGGCCGTTGATATTAATCATCATCAAGTTTGATATGTTTGAGATCAGAAGGACAGCCCTCTTGTCTGAGCTTATATTGTTCATAAGGCTAAAATTCCTCTCACACTCTGCTGTACCGACAGGGAATGTTTTCATACAGTTCATAAGTGGTTTTAGGTCCTTGGGCTCACTACTGGGCTCTTCCAGTAGGTCCCGCATCCCATTCAGTGCTTGGTCTGTGCACAAGTTAAATCGCTTGCACAGTCGCTTAACTTGTTCTTCACCATGGCGGATGCTGGGCTTTGATGGCCACTTACTCTGATCAAGGATGCTGAGGTCCATGATGGTCTCATCTTCAAAAGACAAGCGTTTCTCCAGATTGTTCACAAGGCTTTGTAAGAACTGGCCTGGATTGATAGACTTCAGCTTTGCATTTGTTTTCAGGGCTATAGACCGATACTCCCCAGTCTGTTTTGCTTCTAAAGCCTCACTATATTTCTCACCTGGACTCTCTTTGAATGACTGGATCACTCTGATTGAGCGTTTCAGCAGATGCTCTGCTCTGAGGAGCGTTATAGAACGAGACTGAAGCTCCTGTGACAGGAGACTTAGTTCATGGAGAGTGTCGTACATGAGGCCAAGGTCACAAATGAATTCTGGACTTTGAACACGGTCTAACAAACCTCTGTACATCTGCCTCTCTTTGGTGGACCTCATCTCATCACTGCAAGCATTTTTAAAGTGCTGCACAAGAGCTCCCAGGGATGTCCAAACAGCACGAACAGTCCGAAAGCTACTGGCCACCCAGCGTACATCCAAGATTCTGCCAATGCGAAGAAGTTGTGAGCCTACTTCAGCTGCTGCATTAACAAGTTCACGTTCATTTTTGTTTGACACACTATACAGAGAGTATAGCTTCTGGATAAAAGTTTTAAAGTGATTGACAGAGTTTACCTCATCAACTGCATCTGACACAGCAAGTTCAAGTCTATGGTTCATGCAGTGCCATACAAAAAGCTTTGGGAATCTCAAAGTCAGTCTGGTTGCTACTCCTGACTTCTTTCCTAGCATGACACTGGCTCCATCAGATACAAATGTTACCCAGTTTTCATGAAGCCACTCTTCTGTAAAGCCAGCATTAGTTAAACAGGTGAGTAACGCCTGTAATATGCCATCTGCTCTCTGATTTTCCAGTTCAACAAGTTCCAGGAATATGAACTCAGGGCTTTCTTCTTGAATTGATGCTTTAATAGAAACTGTCATGACAGCTTTGTGACTTAAAGAAGATGCCTCGTCAATTAGGACAGCTAACTTACTGGATGATGCTATAATGCTACTGATGATTTTGCTCTGCATCTCACTAGCAACATGTTGTATTATTTGTGTTGCACTGTAACGTGAATGAAGTATTGAGCCCATTTTTACACCATTCAGTTCCTGCAGCTCAATGAGGCTCTCATGGTCAGAAAAGGGTCGGTTCTTTTTGGCCAGATGGTAGGCTGTTCGAAACACAGCTTCAGTTTCCTTCATGTAGGACTCAGTCATAGTCTCCACTGTATTCTCAATGGCAGCTTCTTTCTGTTGCTCTGCCACCTTCACAGCCTGAGTGTGGGCCTTGGACAACGCATGTTTCCTCACCTTATTTCTCAAGATTGACAAACTTGTTGTTCTACTTCCCTGGCCAGACACTTGAATTTCAAAGTTCATCCATTCTCTTGAGAGCGATACACCTTGCTCCTTGTCGATCCCAATGGAGTTCACACTGCTACAGACCAGACATCCTGCGAAGCATAAACAAACAATGTAACTACTCCTGTATCCACAGCTGTACGTGTGCATGGTCCTTTACACACACACACACACACACACACACACACACACAAAGTTATCTGTGCCCACTGTTTCAGAAGTTACCCAAACTAGCAATCTACCTAAACTTACCCAATTTTTTGTTTTTGGATCCCAACCAGGGGTTCTTGGATTTGAAGTCTTCTGTTTGTTTAGCACTCCACAGGTCTGGCCAGTCATTATTGATGTCTACAGACAACAACAAAACTAATTATGCATCTCCCTGTCTCTCTCTCTCTCACACACTTACACACACACACACACACACACACACACACTACTGTGATCACAATAGTCATCAGCAAGACATGGGTCCCCCTCTTTACATTAACAATCTGCATAACCAAGTGGAAATATTTTCAGCAAGTGAAGCTGAAGCATACAGGAGATTAGTGAGTGAAATACTTGGGAGAGTTTATTTAACAAAAAAACAACAAATTTAACACAAAATGTACAAAATGTTATATAACAGTAGCATTGTAAAAAACAAACATGGATACAGACAAAATAAATAGAAGGGCAATAAAATAAATAACATCACACAGAAATTCAAAATGAGGCTTAATCTGTCAAAATCACCTTTTGTTACAGTGTGAGGCTTCACTTTTCAATAAACTGGAGATGCAATTTACTGCCTGTGTGTTCTGACCTGGTGGTGGTAGACTGGATCCTTCTCTATGCTCACACTGACTTGCCTGGCTAGCTCCCGGTTGAGAGCTGCCAGGGCTGCTGGTTTTAGGGGTGGGGTCTGCCTGGGCCTGATCTGGGCCTGATTTGTGCCTCTTTACAAAAAAGTCTGCAATATCTCCCTTCCTTTTCATGGTTACCTGTCCCTATACAAAATAAGACAGCCTGATTAGACCTCAATATTGTTTTAGGCTGAATCTTAAACTATTTGTCCCCATTCTTGTGTTTTAACTTACTTAAAAATCAACTACCAGCTTAGCTACTATGCAATTAAACTAGATCATATAGGTTAGTTAGGGCTAAGTAACTTGGCTAATGTTATAATTTAGGGCTTAGTAACTTGGCTAACGTTATAATTTAGACCTTTACAATAATAAACAAGCTTCATAAACATTGAGATAATCAGTTTCATCAGTCTGGTATGAAATTCTTATGAACTGGGTTGATTAAACACTTACTGAAAACCAACAATGCCCCGGTTTCCCCACATTATCCCAATCTACGTAGCTAGCTTCATAACGTTAGCCGACTCGCACTAACTATTGGCGGCAACATCTCTTCTCCTCTAAATGTGCAGTCACTGGCAATTTGCCAGTAGTTTAAAATAATGATTCATTTGGAAACCACCTTAAAACTTACCTCAGAATGATGTCTTCCATCAACTGGGGTGGCACACCGCCGCTTGTGTCCTTTCTTCATCCGTTGTTTGGTCTGCTGCCGTTATCGTAGTCAAGTGGCACCGGCACCTGAGTTTTTTTTTTTTTTTTTTTCACTGGCACCTGAGGTATTAGCGATATTTTCCTCGGCATGACCCGCCCTACTCTGCCTCTGATTGGCTCATCAGTCCTCATGCCTAAAGTTAACCAATCTAATCAGTGAAAGCAGCGAGTACCAGCCAATTAGAGGCAGAGGAGGGTGGGTCATGGCTTCACTATCCCCGAGGAAGAAAATAGGCAATCTGACTCACAGATATTACTGAATGATGCGCATCAGGGGGGATTTAGAAGTGGGTATACGCAATGCTGACTGAAAAATAAGTAGGTATACGCCGTATACCAGCGTATACCCTGGACTACACCTCTGGTCTACAGTGCGAACAGTGAAATAATTACTAAATCATGACGCGAGTGGTACCTCTTCGTTGTCGTTCAGGGGACGTAACTGGCAAACTGCATTTCTACTCTCCACTGTCTTTAGAGAGAGCGCGCTGATGCTGTAACTCGCAAGTTGGTTGTCTCTTCTCTCTTCAGTCGTCACATGCTGCATTCTGTTGTTATGTGAACGATTGGCTGAGCCCAGGCTCGAGCCTTGGATACGGCCAGTATTGCTCCAAACGCGCATCACTCATTCGCTTATAGCCCTTAGTGACCGAAACGTGCATATTAGACAAGCCCCCCGGGTAATTTACTTTTTCTCTCAATAACCCACCTAGATCAGATGTTCCACAACTTCCGTGTGGGGGACCCCTTTTGTAATAGCGAATTCATCAGGGACCCCCTCATAATATCAGAACACAACTCTTACTTTAGAGTGATAAAAATAGCCTCCATGCAGGTTTACTGTTACTTCTGCAGTGCATGGCTGGACTAATCAAGTCTCGGTACCTGGGAAATAAAAATGTTAAGTCCCCCCTCTTCACATCAGAGAGAAAATGTTGCAGTTGCAGTTTTAAAGCTAATTTCCTGCAATTCTACACATTTTGCCTTGGGGCAAAGAGAAATGTTGCTGTTTTAAAGGTTAAATTATGGTGCATTTATTATCATAACAAAACAAATTATAATACTTTTACACTTCTTTAGTGGATTTGAGCCAAGACCTTCAAATAAATACAAATGTATTAATCTAGTTGCTTCGTTCAGGCTTGTACAGTTGTCTCAGCAGACTTCTTCTAAACTGCCATTTCATTAGTAGTAAGAATACAAATGGAAATTCACAATAATAATATGCCATTCAGCAGACGCTTTTATCCAAAGCGACTTACAGTCATGCGTGCATACATTTTTGGTTATGGGTGGTCCCAGGGATCGAACCCACTACCTTGGCATTACAAGCGCCGTGCTCTACCAGCTGAGCTACAGAGGACCAATAAATAAATACAGTGGGGAGAACAAGTATCTGATACACTGCCGATTTTACAGGTTTTCCTACTTACAAAGCATTTAGAGGTCTGTAATTGTTCTCATAGGTACACTTCAACTGTGAGAGACGGAATCTAAAACAAAAATCCAGAAAATCACATTGTATGATTTTTAAGTAATTCATTTGCATTTTATTGCATTACATAAGTATTTGATACATCAGAAAAGCAGAACTTAATATTTGGTACAGAAACTTTTGTTTGCAATTATAGAGATCATACGTTTCCTGTAGGTCTTGACCAGGTTTGCACACACTGCAGCAGGGATTTTGGCCCACAGACCTTCTCCAGATCCTTCAGGTTTTGGGGCTGTCGCTGGGCAATACGGACTTTCAGCTCCCTCCAAAGATGTTCTATTGGGTTCAGGTCTGGAGACTGGCTAGGCCACTCCAGGACCTTTAGATGCTTCTTACGGAGCCACTCCTTAGTTGCCCTGGCTGTGTGTTTCGGGTCGTTGTCATGCTGGTAGACCCAGCCACGACCCATCTTCAATGCTCTTACTGAGGGAAGGAGGTTGTTGGCCAAGATCTCGCGATACATGGCCCCATCCATCCTCCCCTCAATACGGTGCAGTCGTCCTGTCCCCTTTGCAGAAAAGCATCCCCAAAGAATGATGTTTCCACCTCCATGCTTCACGGTTGGGATGGTGTTCTTGGGGTTGTACTCATCCTTCTTCTTCCTCCAAACACGGCGAGTGGAGTTTAGACCAAAAAACTATATTTTTGTCTCATCAGACCACATGACCTTCTCCCATTCCTCCTCTGGATCATCCAGATGGTCATTGGCAAACTTCAGACGGGCCTGGACATGCGCTGGCTTGAGCAGGGGGACCTTGCGTGCGCTGCAGGATTTTAATCCATGATGGCGTAGTGTGTTACTAATGGTTTTCTTTGAGACTGTGGTCCCAGCTCTCTTCAGGTTATTGACCAGGTCCTGCCGTGTAGTTCTGGGCTGATCCATCACTTTCCTCATGATCATTGATGCCCCACGAGGTGAGATCTTGCATGGAGCCCCAGACCGAGGGTGATTGACCGTCATCTTGAACTTCTTCCATTTTCTAATAATTGCGCCAACAGTTGTTGCCTTCTCACCAAGCTGCTTGCCTATTGTCCTGTAGCCCATCCCAGCCTTGTGCAGGTCTACAATTTTATCCCTGATGTCCTTACACAGCTCTCTGGTCTTGGCCATTGTGGAGAGGTTGGAGTCTGTTTGATTGAGTGTGTGGACAGGTGTCTTTTATACAGGTAACAAGTTCAAACAGGTGCAGTTAATACAGGTAATGAGTGGAGAACAGGAGGGCTTCTTAAAGAAAAACTAACAGGTCTGTGAGAGCCGGAATTCTTACTGGTTGGTAGGTGATCAAATACTTATGTCATGCAATAAAAGGCAAATTAATTACTTAAAAATCATACAATGTGATTTTCTGGATTTTTGTTTTAGATTCCATCTCTCACAGTTGAAGTGTACCTATGATAAAAAATTACAGACCTCTACATGCTTTGTAAGTAGGAAAATCTGCAAAATCGGCAGTGTATCAAATACTTGTTCTCCCCACTGTAGATAAATATCAACACACAATATAATGTACATTCATCCACTTTATCTCATAGTAATAATTTGTTACATCTAGTTACATTTGTTTAATTTCTCTCTATAGTGACATGTCTCATTCACCGGCCGTTGCTAGGGAAGCTAGCGTTGCTATGAAGGTTTACCAGCCAGCAGGTGAACGGCTGAATTAGTTTGTAGGCTAGCGGACTTTAATAAGTTCATAAAACCTGAAAACACAACATAACATCTTCACAAACATATGTACATACTCCAGAAACATTACCATCTCGAATATGGTGCTTTTCCAGTCGCTTACCTTCAAAATAAAGATATAACAATGTATTTATGTCGGTGCTTCTGTCTTGCTGTTGGCTCACTTGGCAAACTTCTCTCAACTGTCATAGCGCGAGCCTCCCATAATAGAAGAAATCTCATAACATTAAAACATGCGAGTGGCGTCCTCTAGTGGCCATACTGGTGCTGCACCAGAAACTGCTAAACGCATGACAAAATTGATAAATAGTCATATTACAAATACAAGAAGAATTGAGTTGTGAGCCTCCCAGACCCGTTGTGCGTCTAATAGTTAAGAACATAAATTGTGGATTATTAATATGTACTGTATTGCACTCTCTAAACTTTTCCCACAGATCCCTGGTTGTTTAATCCGTTCTTGCTAGAAATATTCATCAACACATTTAAATGTAAATTCCCCTTTGGGAACCACTGACCTAGATAATGAAAAGTTGTTGGTATTATTACAGACCCCTTCAATTAAATGTTTAGAAGTACATAGGGACAGATAACAATTGTGCCTCCTTGACTGGGTAGAACACTACACTTCTGTGTTACAAAGATTTGTTAAGTCTGATTTCACCACCTCAAACAAATACGTTTATTTCTTCCACAAAGGTGCGTGAGCTCGAGACTGAGGTGGAGGCCAAGCAGAGAAGAGGTGTAGACGCAGTCAAGGGAGTCCGCAAGTATGAGCGCAGAGTCAAGGAGCTCACTTACCAGGTAAGAGAAAGTGCCTTCTTCACACACTTGACAGTAACACAGACAGGTTTGTGTATACAACTATACTGACATTGATTCTTTGATCTTCTCCCACAGACTGAGGAGGATAAGAAGAACGTTAGCAGACTTCAGGACCTGGTAGATAAGCTGCAGTTGAAAGTGAAGGCCTACAAGAGGCATTCTGAGGAAGCGGTGAGTCACAGACTTAGTCAAATACTCTGAAAGCATAAATTCGAAAACATTTTTTTTGCTGGTCTAGTGGTGGTGCTGGAGGCAGCGGTTTGATCCCGTTCCTCCACTCACTTTCTCTGCTGTATCATCTATCTCCCTATATACGTTGCTATCCTAAATCAGTCAATATTTTTGTTGTTGTAAATACCTTTAAAAACATATTTTTTATCTTAAATGCTGATGTTTCGCTCTCCATCTCTTTTCTTCACCCAGGAGGAAGCAGCCAATAGCCATATGTCTAAGTTCAGGAAGGTTCAGCATGAGCTGGAGGAGGCTGAGGAGCGTGCTGACATCGCTGAGACTCAGGTCAATAAGCTCAGAGCGAAGACCCGTGACACTGGAAAGGTACAGAACTGCTGCTAAACCTATACCTGACTCATGTTCAAATATGACCACATCAACACCACCTATGATTCAGTCTTCACAGAGGTCAATACTGACCTTTTACACTCATTCAACTGTATTTAAGACCTCTAAGAAGCACATTTCAGGTAGGGCAAAATAATCTAATAAGATCAATTCAGTTGGTACTTCAAAATAGAAAATCAAAGCTGAGCACTGAGCACTAAATGATTGATCCATTATATTATTTCCAAGCTTTTTCATACCATACAAATATTGTACTTAAAATAATGGAGCAATCTGGGATTCCAACAGCAACAAAGTGGTCACCCTGACAAAGCAGTCCGTTTTTTTGGTAAACAGCTGAGGGATGAGGCTGGAGAAACGTAACCACTCTCAAATTCTCAGACTGAGCTATGGATGCAAGGACTGCAAGCTTGTTCTTGCTTTATTGAATTCAATGTAGTTCAGCCAGCCTCAGCATTTAAGCTGCTGCTTTTCTCAAGTTAATGCTGGTAGATAATGACTTTAGTGTGTAAAAATCAGACACCAGCTAAATATGCATGTCAATTTCGAGCCTTACCCCCAGCCATTTACGGTGTGATGTCTGACAACAGAAGGCTAGTCAATGGCTGACAGAGACTGAGTTAACTGATATCTTGACAGAAAAGTCACTGAGAAGATACTTTACTTAATCAATATTTGTTCATCCAAATAAGTAATTGAGAGCAAATAGTCCTAGTATGAACTTTTCAGTTAGCCATCAGTTCACCAGTCAAACTGCCAAGGTCAGAGGTTACAAGACCGTTCTAGTAATTCTATTTCTATGGTCATAACACCGTCATAGGACACCACAACACATAAATTGGTCCTGCATGTAACATTTGATCTCTTAACAGACTAAAAGGTTACATCAACACTTCTATCCACATGCCATTGACTAGATGTCCATTAGTACCTGTATCTTGTTGAAGTACTGCCCAGCCTCGAAGGGCACTATGTTGTAGGTGGAGATCCCAATAACAGGTTTCTCTGTATTGTTCTTGGCTCTGTAGAAGGCCAAGGCAGTCTCTCCTGGAAACACCTGTATGGTAACACAGCACACAACATAGACATTAAGATACCTGTATGGTAACATAACATAGACACTAAGATACCTGTATGGTAACACAACATAGACACTAAGATACCTGTATGGTAACACAACATAGACACTAAGATACCTGTATGGTAACACAACATAGACAATAAGATACCTGTATGGTAACACAACATAGACAATAAGACACCTGTATGGTAACACAACATAGACACTAAGATACCTGTATGGTAACACAACATAGACAATAAGATACCTGTATGGTAACACAACTAGACATTAAGATACCTTTATGGTAACACAACATAGACACTAAGATGCCTGTATGGTAACACAACATAGACAATAAGATACCTGTATGGTAACACAACATTGACACTAAGATACCTGTATGGTAACACAACACACAACATAGACACTAAGATAACTGTATGGTAACACAACATAGACACTAAGATACCTGTATGGTAACACAACATATACACTAAGATATCTGTATGATAACACAACATTGACAATAAGATACCTGTATGGTAACACAACATAGACATTAAGATACCTGTATGGTAACACAACTATACATTAAGATACCTGTATGTTAACACAACATAGACAATAAGATACCTGTATGGTAACACAACATAGACAATAAGATACCTGTATGGTAACACAACATAGACATTAAGATACCTGTATGTTAACACAACATAGAAAATAAGATACCTGTATGGAAACACAACATAGACACTAAGATACCTGTATGGTAACACAACATAGACAATAAGATACCTGTATGGTAACACAACATAGACAATAAGATACCTGTATGGTAACACAACTAGACATTAAGATACCTGTATGGTAACACAACATAGACACTAAGATACCTGTATGGTAACACAACATTGACACTAAGACACCTGTATGGTAACACAACATTGACACTAAGACACCTGTATGGTAACACAACATAGACACTAAGATACCTGTATGGTAACACAACACACAACATAGACACTAAGATAACTGTATGGTAACACAAGATAGACACTAAGATACCTGTATGGTAACACAACATATACACTAAGATACCTGTATGATAACACAACATTGACAATAAGATACCTGTATGGTAACACAACATAGACATTAAGATACCTGTATGGTAACACAACTATACATTAAGATACCTGTATGTTAACACAACATAGACAATAAGATACCTGTATGGTAACACAACATAGACAATAAGATACCTGTATGGTAACACAACATAGACATTAAGATACCTGTATGTTAACACAACATAGAAAATAAGATACCTGTATGGAAACACAACATAGACACTAAGATACCTGTATGGTAACACAACATAGACAATAAGATACCTGTATGGTAACACAACATATACAATAAGATACCTGTATGGAAACACAACATAGACACTAAGATACCTGTATGGTAACACAACATAGACAATAAGATACCTGTATGGTAACACAACATAGACACTAAGATACCTGTGTTGTAACACAACATAGACACTAAGATACCTGTATGGTAACACAACATAGACACTAAGATACCTGTATGGTAACACAACATAGACACTAAGATACCTGTATGGTAACACAACATAGACACTAAGATACCTGTATGGTAACACAACATAGACACTAAGATACCTGTATGGTAACACAACATAGACACTAAGATACCTGTATGGTAACACAACATAGACACTAAGGTACCTGTATGGTAACACAACACAGACACTAAGATACCTGTATGGTAACACAACATAGACACTAAGATACCTGTATGGTAACACAACATAGACACTAAGATACCTGTATGGTAACACAACATAGACACTAAGATACCTGTATGGTAACACAACATATACAATAAGATACCTGTATGGTAACACAACATAGACAATAAGATACCTGTATGGTAACACAACATAGACAATAAGATACCTGTATGGTAACAACATAGAATCTAAGAAACCTGTATGGTAACACAACACAGACACTAAGATACCTGTATGATAACACAACATAGACAATAAGATACCTGTATG
Organism: Coregonus lavaretus; assembly: GCF_964263955.1. Classification (NCBI taxonomy): domain Eukaryota; kingdom Metazoa; phylum Chordata; class Actinopteri; order Salmoniformes; family Salmonidae; genus Coregonus; species Coregonus lavaretus. Next base: position 1,114,734 of record NW_028157882.1, on the reverse strand, counting down.
GTAACACAACATAGACAATAAGATACCTGTATGGTAACACAACATAGACAATAATATACCTGTATGGTAACACAACATAGACAATAAGATACCTGTATGGTAACACAACATAGACAATAATATACCTGTATGGTAACACAACATAGACACTAAGATACCTGTATGGTAACACAACATAGACACTAAGATACCTGTATGGTAACACAACATAGACACTAAGATACCTGTATGGTAACACAACATAGACACTAAGATACCTGTATGGTAACATAACATAGACACTAAGATACCTGTATGGTAACACAACATAGACACAAAGATACCTGTATGGTAACACAACATAGACAATAAGATACCTGTATGGTAACACAACATAGACAATAAGATACCTGTATGGTAACACAACACAGACAATAAGATACCTGTATGGTAACACAACATAGACAATAAGATACCTGTATGGTAACACAACATAGACACTAAGATACCTGTATGGTAACACAACACACAACATGATTTGATTCTGGACCAGTCGACCTCCGATATCCTCTGGAGCAGCAGGCTCCCTGTGGTTTTGTACTCCGACCCTGCACTCTGGCTCAATCATGGGATGGGGCAGCCTCTTCTCCCCGCAAATGTTTAGCGAAACCACTGTGGCATCGCTAACAGTGCAGGTCATTTTGAGTGTCATCCTCGTGGGCAGTGGAACCTAGGGCTCCACTCAATCTGTATTGCTGAAGCATTACAGATTGACCAATAGAAATTCAAAGGTAATTTCCAATTGAGCCGACATATGCAGAGAACTATATATTCCAGAGAACTCGGATCCGTAGCCACTCCGATAATAATAAGAGTATGTAAGAAATCTAGAGTGGTCTTGCCTTCTAATTATTGTTTTCCATTGCAGAATGATTGAAGATGTGTTCTGTTGCATGACCTAATGAACATGACCTAGCTCATGGGCCTTATTTAGGTCAGTGGGATCCTTGGGACTTCCCTAACCTAAAACCTGACCTTGACCCCTACCCTAACCCTGACCATGTCCCCTACACTAACCCTGACCTTAAAGGGATACTTCAGGATTTTGGCCATTAAGCCCTTGATCTACCTCCCCAGAGTCAGATGACTCATGGATACCATTTATATGTCTCTGCATCCCGCATGAAGGAAGTTAGAGTTTCCAAGCCAATGCTAACTAGCATTAGCGCAATGACTGGAAGTCTATGGTATCTACAAGCATGCAATTTATTGCAGATCTCCAAACAACTGTAGTATAACTATTCTCCAAAAGAGGGCACTAAACGCAAAGATTAGAAGGAGCTACGAGGGGCATTTTTTTTGCCTGCCAATGCAAAGTTTCTGGAGGTGCCTGAAAGAGATTCTGGATGGGAATCGTAGGAGTCTAAAGCATTGGGGAATCGGAGGAACCTAAAGCATTGGGGAATCGGAGGAGCCTCAATCATTGGGGAATCAGAGGAGCCTAAAGCATTGGGGAATCGGAGGAGCCTAAAGCATTGGGGAATCGGAGGAGACTAAAGCATTGGGGAATCGGAGGAGCCTAAAGCATTGGGGAATTGGAGGAGCCTAAAGCATTGGGGAATCGGAGGAGCCTAAAGCATTGGGGAATCAGAGGAGCCTAAAGCAATGCCAAAACAAACAGTTAATAATAACCACAGTTAACCTCTCCACCCTGACCGTCTGTGAGTCAGCATGTAGTGAGGGCTTTCCCTGACAGTTGGTTGGCTAGCATATTTATAGACAACATGTGTGAGTGTTTTAAGAAACGGGGATCACGGCTGTACTCAGCAAGGGCTTCCCCTGGGCTGGCTGGCAGGAAGTATTTATGGAATACCGTGGGGTGTGTGTATGTGTGTGTGTGTGTATGTGTGTGCTCTTTAAGAAACATGAGTAGCTTACCTAGAGCTAGCTAGGTCAACCAATACATCATCATGAGTAGCTTATCTATAGCTAGCTAGGTCAACCAATACATCATAATGAGTAGCTTAGCAATGGCTAGCTAGGTCAACCAATACATCATCATAAGTAGCTTAGGAATAGCTAGCTAGGTCAACCAAGAGGCCAAGTCTTTGAGTGCATGCATCCTTCAAAGATGGAGAGGGACAGTTCATGGCTTTGTCGTATCGGGTGAATGGTGGCCATTATTGCTGTCAACAAAGAGTCCGTCTATGCTGCATCGTGTTAGAGGCTTTTATTAAAATCACGAGGTTACAGCATAAATGACAGGTGACATGACACCCGGAGAGCGACGCCTCAGAATGGCTGCTCGTTCTGCCCCTCCGTCGTTGTTCCCCCCTATATATAACCTTCCAAGATGTGGGTGGCTCCCTCTACTGTCCAATCCCCGTGTCTACAACACACTTCCTGTCTGTCATATGTGGCGTCACACTAAAACCTTCCCTCTTGATACCAAAAATCAACATTCTTTCAGTTCCATTTAAAAAAACATTTAACACCATCATATTGTCAATACACTACAGCTTGATCAGAGGAAGGTTGTCAGAGAGATGGTTGATGAAGATGGAGTCTAGTGATGATCTTGTAGAGGGCTACTCTGGGAACCAGCCTGTGTCGTGTAGCCACTGGAATTCTCCTCCTTCACAATGTGTAGCACCCACTTGGGTGATTCCTCAGCAGCTCTGGGCACCAGAAAGCTCTCCATATATACAGTTCAGAGTAGTAGCCAGTCATCCTCACTGAACCCTCTGCCTCAGCACTGCATTCCTACTGGATCTCCTATTCCTCTCAAGCTTCAGGTGACTCCTCAAATGTCCAGGAACCAGCAGCCAGGTGAAACAAGAAGCTGGTACTGTTTCCTGCATCATTCAAACAAAAACATAAGCCAGCTAGCTAGCTAACAATAAAAACCCTTGAACATATCTAAATATGTACATATTTACAGAGCTTGTACCATTATGCAATTAAAAGAGAACATGTATATTTCAATATGCATAACATTACTCTAATGAATTACTTTAATGAATCAGTGATGTCTACACCATTCACCACAGACAGGGGAAAACATGTCATTATCATTATCTTTTTCTATCTTTGCCAAATCCCTGGAGTCAGGTTTTCAAACCAGTGGACTAGCTAGCTATGTAAACAACGCCTACTAAGGATTCTGCCAACATGTGATGATGTTTACAAGGCCTTGCATATGTATATTTGGTATGATAATATTTTTTATATGTTACCATTTGTGTATTAAAAGGAGCAGATGTTACGCCCCTGAAAAAGGGGAGAAATAATCACGAACGTGACGCAGTTATTTCCTCACTGAAACTTTTGTGTAATGATGTTTTACAAAAATACCACATTTTACAGAACAACAGATCTACAGGAACCAGAGTTTTGTAGGGTACAAAGCTTATTCAAGTCACAACAGCATAAACTGTAATTCACTAAAACATATACAAATGTTTCAATATAACTGTCAAACACAAAGTAGCTTTAGCTCAGTAACCCATAACTACATTTATCAACCATGTCAACAAAGTATTCGAAACACATTGTACAAATAACCCCAAATATATTATTAACAACGCACATGTTCATTCACAATTAGCATAAAATGGCAGCTACTCTCAATACGAAGCTATTTTGCTGCAACCAAGCAAGTTTCACTCACACATGCACTTCAACTTAACTCTAACTTACTCAAGATGTTACTAACACATACCTTAAACTCTCTTGACATGTTAGCAAGTTATTACATTCAAATTAACTCGTTTTATATCAATAACGTACCTGAAAAAGGGGAGAAATAATCACGAACGTGACGCAGTTATTTCCTCACTGAAACTTTAGTATAATGAGGAAAAAGACCGCGATTTCCCCAGAAAGTTGGTTGGAGACCAGAGCAATCGATCTCAGGCTCATAGATTAAGAGCATTTAGTAGATCACAGATTAACACTTTTACCCTTAAATTAGGCACCACAAAATAAAGTAGTCAATATAACGTTTACACATTCCTCTTACAATAATTTACCCTTTTACACTTGACGGATTTTAACACATTTATGCATTTTATCAATCTCTATGAACTAGTACTGGATGCATGATCTTTTTAACCTTAGATATTTTAAGATCCTTACATACCATGAACTTACCAATACTTTTTAGTGTATAACAGGCTATGAATATGTCCTTTAACCTGTCACACTCTCCCCGACAAAATAAATGTTGTCCCAACATTACCAACATTGTCTTCTTAAACAGTCTATTAGCACTGGACGTAGAAAATCCTCTTCTGTAAGATAGTCCTTGAGCAGAGGTCAAAGTTCACAGTTCAAATAGAACCAATAAGTTATATTCACAGTCCATATCTGTTGACCAGCTGTATAAACAGTCCATAAGCAGTCTTTTCTCATACTATTGTCAACAGTCCATCAGTTTTAATGATCTATATGCATAGTCTGCTAATTGTCTCGTGAAAGTCTGTGAAATCAGTCAGTAGTCCATGGTCAAACATGTCAACTCTGTCTGTGGCCTCAAGTTTGCTGAAGTCCATACATGTAGGGTGGCTGAAGGTAATATCGCTGTAGTGATGGCAGCCATGGAACCAGTCCTGGTGCAGGGTAGACAGGGAACAACTGTGGCTGTGGCTGTATACTGTAGCAGGAAGGGATACCAAGCTGATCATAGGTGATACGTCTTGGAGGGTGTCTCTCTCTTTGTGGCAGCTGGTAAGCTGGTTCCTCAGGTTCAGCAGCAGCAGTTAATGAAGGAAAGGCACTTAGTGGACGATCATCAGGCACATTTTCAGCAGGCAAGTTCATCTCCTCAGCAGGCAGTTCTTTAACTGTTGTTTTCTCCTCCAGCTGATTTTCAACAAGCGGCTGTGCTGGTAGCATATCAGGAACTGGCACCGCAACTGTTTGTTTCACTGGTGGGGGCCTGTTTTCCGACTCTCTCGCTGGTTCAGCATACCTCTCAGGTACTGTAGGAGATGTGGGGACCTGTAGCGGCTCATGATGAAGGTCATATTCATCCCCGCTGTCTTCATCAGAATCTAGAGGCTGTGATCCAGGCTGATGTCTCTTTTTCTTACTTTTGTCATCTTTAGTCATTTCTGGTTGTCTCTCAAAAGGTAAGTGGTCACAGGACATGAGCAGGTTTCTGTGCAGGACCCGGGAGCGTCCCCTACCCTTTTCTGGTCTCAACTCATAAATCGGCAGGTCTGAACCCATTTGTCTCACTACTGTGTGAATTTGATCTTCCCAATAGTTACGGAGTTTGCCTGGTCCTCCTCTTGGTGTCAGGTTTTTAATCAGAACTCGCTCGCCAGGCTGTAGCACTGAACTCCTAACTTTAGTGTCATAGTACTTCTTACTTCTTTCAGCAGCTTTCTGAGCATTTTCATTTGCAATGGAGTATGCTTCTTCCATTCCTCGTTTCCAGTTCTCCACGTAGTCTCGCTGGTTACTGGAACCTGCCTCTGTGCACAATCCAAAGAACATATCAACTGGAAGCCTGGGTGATCTCCCAAACAGAAGATAAAATGGTGAATAGCCAGTCACTTCGCAACGGGTGCAGTTATAGGCATAAACCAGTTTGTTTAGAGACTCCTTCCAGTTTGACTTTTGTGTCTCAGTTAGTGTCTTTAGCATTTGCAACAATGTTCTGTTCATTCGTTCCACTTGACCGTTCCCCATCGGGTGATAGGGTGTTGTTCTGGACCCCGCCATGCCACTGAGTTTCTTTAACTGATGGAACAACTGATTTTCGAATTCTCCCCCTTGGTCATGGTGGATGCGGGAGGGGAACCCAAACTTCAGGGCAAAGTCATTGAAGATGAGATTTGCAGCAGTTTTTCCTGACTTTGATGTGGTGGCGTAGGCTTGAGTGAAACGTGTAAAATGATCAACAATCACGAGGATGTACTCATATCCCCCTTTGCATCTGTCGAGATGGAGGAAATCTATACATACCAGTTCAAATGGCTGTGTTGTCACAATGTTTGTCAGAGGAGCTCTTGTTTCATGGCCTGGCTTTTTCTGCTTGACACAGCTACAAGTTTTAGTCACATAGTGCTCGATGTCAGATTGCATATAAGGCCAGAAGAAGCGGTCACGTACTAGTGATACAGTGCGGTCAGTACCTTGGTGTCCCATGTTATTGTGCAACTCTTCCATCACTTTACCTTTGTACTGCTCTGGTAGAACTAACTGCTTGCGGGCTGTAGTGATTCTGTAAAGAATACCATCACTGTCGATTGTCAATTTGTCCCATTCTCTGAATAGGCATTTTGTCTTTGGACTGAATTCCTTTTGCTCTTTAACTGGCGGTTTGGAACCAGACAGCTTGAAATCGAGCACAGGACGGATGACCGGATCAGACTCTTGTGCCTCTCTTATCCCCTCTTTTGGGATCGAGCTGATTGTTGCTGTAGTTGTCTCACCTTCAGCTGATACTGACATAAATGCAGCTGAAATTGACCAAGGCACAAAAGGCTCTTTCTGTACCTCTACTGCTTGTATCGTGGCAGCAATGGTGTCTGGTGGAAGCTCCTCAGAACATTCTCTCATCAGTGACTCTACATCCAGTGGCATCCTCGACAAAGCATCTGCATCACCGTTCTCTCTGCCTAGCCTGTACTTTATTGTAAAGTGGAAATCAGCCAATTCTGCAACCCACCTGGAAGTGGTTGCGTTCAGTTTTGCAGTAGACAGAATGTAGCTGAGCGGGTTGTTATCACTGTATACAGTGAAGGTCGGAGCATAGTACAAATAATCATGGAACTTATCAGTGATTGCCCATTTCAGAGCTAGAAATTCTAGCTTGCCAGAGTGGTAGTGATAGTTCTTCTCAGCTGCTGTTAAGGTTCGAGAGCCATAAGCAATGACCCTAAGCTTCCCATCTTGCTCTTGATAAAGAACTGCTCCCAAGCCTTGATGTGACGCATCAGTGTGTACAACAAATGGCTGAGTGAAGTCAGGGAAACCTAAGACTGGTGGGTGAAGCAGACACTCAATCAGCTGTTCAAGTGCCTGTTGATGCTGGTCAGTCCACAGGATTGGCTTGTTTGAGGGCACCACATGACTTACTTTCTTTGTTTTTGCTTTCCGTGGGTGGTCAGGTAATTTCTCTGAATCTGCTTTCAGGAGGTCATACAGACAGCTGGCCCTCCTAGAAAAGTCTTTGATGTACTGTCTGTAGTAAGTGAGTAAACCAAGCATTTTTCTGAGCTGGCCCACAGTCTGTGGTCTGATCTCTTTCAATGCTCTTACTGCTTCAAAATCGGCTGGGTCAACTTTGCTGCCGTCTGCAGACACTATTCTGCCCGAATAACGGACCTGGGGTTTAAAGAGATCACACTTACTTGGTTTGAGTTTGATGCCATACTCTCTGAGACGCTGCAAAACCTTTTGCACATCATTCACATGGCTGTCGAAAGTTTTACTGAAAACTAGCGTGTCGTCCAGATAAGGAATGCAGATGTTGTCCCGGAGCCCTTCCAAACATTCCTCCATACAACGCTGAAAAGCTGCAGGAGCGTTCATGAGGCCGAATGGCATACGTATCCACTCATAGAGTCCCCATGGGGTCACAAATGCTGTCAGTGATCTGCTTTCTTCAGAGATGAACCCTTGGTGATATGCTTTTCCCTGATCTAAAAGAGAGAACCAGGAATTACCACCTAAACTGTCCATGATGTCCTGGACCCGAGGGATGGGCTGGCGGTCGGGATGTGTCTTTCTGTTCAGGTCTCTGTAATCTATGCACAACCGGAGGGTCCCGTCCTTCTTCCTAACACACACGACAGGTGAAGAATATGAAGAGTTTGACTTCCTAACCCAACCCTGGGCTATGAGGTCATGAAGGTAACCCTTCATCTCCTGATACAGTGGCCTGGGCACTGACATGTATGTGCGCTTGACTGGTTCAGAGTCCTTTAGAGAAATAGTCATTTTCAATCGTTCAATGCAGCCAATGTCATTGTCTGATCTGGAGAAGGAGTGACACTCTTCTCTAAGCATTTTCCTAACAACCTCTCTCTGTTCTTCGGTTAGGTGACTTAAACCTACTGGTGGATCCCACTGTTCAGTAGCAGTACATGGGGTTTGAACACTGGTGTGATTCACTGTGGCTGGGGTGACAGCTTTTTCAAAGACTTGGGCAGGTAACACAGTCATAATGGTTTGTACTGTACCGATTATGGTGCGTCCTAGCAGGGCAATGTCGTGGTCAGTGGGGTTAGAGACATCAAGCATGACAACTGGAAAAACACCTTTCTTAACTCTGACTAGTGTGTCAAAGAACTCAAGTTCATCTGGCCACTGCGGGTTCAGGTCTGGCTGGAAAAGCATTGTCATGTCATCTTTGAAAGGCTGGGAAGCTACACGGCACTCAATCTGAATGCTACTGTGTTTTGGTACAGCAACCTTCTCTTTCTTGGTTTTCACTGCGTATTCATCTGTCTGTTCTGCACTAACAGCCTGTATAAAAGCCCTCACCTTATTTCTTTTGAGGCTTGGGAAAGCTTTTTTCACTGTGCTGTACCGTTTAGTCTTTTCGGTCCTTGTCAGGATGTGCTCAATAACATTGAAACCTATGATGGGATGAGATAGGTGACAGCCTTTCATTACCAGCACTGGGATGATCAGTTCCTTCGTTTGGTCAGTTTCAGAGGCTAACCGAAAAGTTGTTTCAATCCATCCCAGGTACAGCATTTCAGTCCCATTTGCTGCCGTCAATCTTAGATCATCAGGTGAGTCCAGAATTTCTGAAACATCCCTCAGCCTTGCGTTTGGGAGAGATTCCGCTTTCCATCGTTCATCAATGACCGATACCTGAGAGCCTGTGTCCCATAGAGCTTGGAGGTGGTGGCGATTCAGGTGACACTCAACAAGGCACTGTCTACCGACTAGCGAGGTGACCTTATGGGGGTGGCAACCTTGAGCTAGGGATGGTAAAGAGTGGGCATTTTCTTCTGTACAGGAAAGCTTTTCACAGGTAGAGTCAATTTTCAGGTGAGTGCATTTTTCCTTATGTTTAGTCCAATGTTGGTTTTGACATCCTTTGGAACAGTACAGTGTCTCTTTACATGATGAACATTGTTTCAGGTTCTCAAATGACTCTTCTCTGGCACAATTTGCACATTTCTGGGACTTTTTGGTAGCTACGGTTAACACTTGTCCCTCAGCGGTAACCCTTCCCCGTTTAAAGGGGCCTCTTTGGATGGTCTGACTCCCCGGATTTTACATCCAGCTTGAAAATGTTCTCCACTCCCACATCGGAAGCAGTGTGTGCAGCGTGCATCTGTTCTGGCCTGCTGGCAGACAAAACACCTCCTTGGAGCTTGAGCAGAGCGGTTGGTATACAGGTTAGGTGCATATTGATACTGCGCAGGGTCAGGTGCATGGGGCTGACTGTAGTTGCTGTAATACTGCTGCTGGGAAACAGGTGGCTGGGGTTCCCTATCTGGCCTCCTAACTGGAAGTGGGGCATGGGCATAAGGCGCTGACTGAAACATAGGCTGCTGTAATGTCTCCTTAATCTGAGCAATCTCGGCACTGAGACCTTTTAGGGAAGCTACACCTGTCTTAAGTTCAGCTAACTCTGTTAACAGTTCTGCGGGTATCTTAGCTTTGGCTTCCTTCATAGGACACTTTGCAGATGGCGTATCTTCTAACTGGACTACACTTACAGTTGTAGCAGGCTGTGGGGCATTAAAACGCTTTTTGTTTCGTCTTTCTATCTCATTAGCACAAGCAATGTTAAGCTTCTCTAGCAAAACCTCATCTGATGTTTCGCTATCAAGCAGGAGAGGCTGCATGTCTATCCTGATACTGTCACTCTGGAGACCTGTAAGGACTGTGTGTAAACACATGCGCTGGACTAGAGCAGGGTCATACTTAAGCCCTGATTCTGACTCCTGGGACGCAAATAGTACTTTCTGCCTCAAATCTAAGACGCGCATCAGGAAGCTTTGAGGGGTCTCCTTGCTATGCTGTGCTTCTGAAGCTAGCTGTTTGTAAAGCTCTGTTGCACTCTTCTCTTGGAAGTGGGAACGCAGGATGCATCTAAGGGTGGGAAGAGTTAGCTGGGGTTTACCTTCCAAGTAGCTGCGTAGCTGTGAGCCTGGAGAAATAGCCCTGATTACTGCGTCTACTATTTCTACCTCAGGATAGCCTCTGTTAAGTCCATTCTCAATCTGATGGGCAAGGCTGGAAAAAGTCAGTTTATCTTTCTGGCCCGGTTCACCTATCTGACCAGAAATTTTTAACTCTTTGCGCCAGTATGAGCCGGGCTGTGCACTGGGTGAGAGCTGCATGCTCCTCTGAAGATGGGCAGGGGGTTGGGGCTGGCGCAGAGAATCACTGGCTTTGTCTGCAGTACTCTGCTCAGTTCCCACCCCTTGTTGTGGGGTTACAGTTCTCAGTCCCTCGATTATGTGATGTGTTCTGGCTGTTTCAATATCATGGTCAGTTTGCCCTGTCTTGCTATCTATGCCACTGATCATCTCTGTCATTTTGTCTTTAAGTAACAATAATTCCGACATGCCGCCATCTTCTAACTCTGCAACTTCCTCTCTTTCAAGGAACATCATAATGTGAGTCATCAATGATATGCGGGATTTGTCTTGAATAACTCTTCTCTGTTCGCCTGATATGTCAAGGAAATCACATACGTCTAGTAACTTGTCTTTAGTCAGGGTGTGCAATTCTCCTACTACCTCTTCCTGTAGTTCTTCCAAGGCGATTGTCATGTTGACAGGACAGGAGGAACCTTTACTGTGCAGGAGTTGACTCTGAATTAGATGGTCCTTACTGTCTCTGATGGTCTCTCAACGGCCTCAGTTGACACGTACTTAACCACCAACTTCCAGCTCCCCTCGAACAGCAACACTTTCCTCACTGCAGCTTGCCTGGGTTGTTATGTAGGGATTTAGCTGGCTCGGAATTCAGCGACCAGGATGTGGAAGCCGGACATCTGAGCAGCAATCTCAGCGGAGCCTCCAAAATGTTACGCCCCTGAAAAAGGGGAGAAATAATCACGAACGTGACGCAGTTATTTCCTCACTGAAACTTTTGTGTAATGATGTTTTACAAAAATACCACATTTTACAGAACAACAGATCTACAGGAACCAGAGTTTTGTAGGGTACAAAGCTTATTCAAGTCACAACAGCATAAACTGTAATTCACTAAAACATATACAAATGTTTCAATATAACTGTCAAACACAAAGTAGCTTTAGCTCAGTAACCCATAACTACATTTATCAACCATGTCAACAAAGTATTCGAAACACATTGTACAAATAACCCCAAATATATTATTAACAACGCACATGTTCATTCACAATTAGCATAAAATGGCAGCTACTCTCAATACGAAGCTATTTTGCTGCAACCAAGCAAGTTTCACTCACACATGCACTTCAACTTAACTCTAACTTACTCAAGATGTTACTAACACATACCTTAAACTCTCTTGACATGTTAGCAAGTTATTACATTCAAATTAACTCGTTTTATATCAATAACGTACCTGAAAAAGGGGAGAAATAATCACGAACGTGACGCAGTTATTTCCTCACTGAAACTTTAGTATAATGAGGAAAAAGACCGCGATTTCCCCAGAAAGTTGGTTGGAGACCAGAGCAATCGATCTCAGGCTCATAGATTAAGAGCATTTAGTAGATCACAGATTAACACTTTTACCCTTAAATTAGGCACCACAAAATAAAGTAGTCAATATAACGTTTACACATGCCTCTTACAATAATTTACCCTTTTACACTTGACGGATTTTAACACATTTATGCATTTTATCAATCTCTATGAACTAGTACTGGATGCATGATCTTTTTAACCTTAGATATTTTAAGATCCTTACATACCATGAACTTACCAATACTTTTTAGTGTATAACAGGCTATGAATATGTCCTTTAACCTGTCACACAGACAGCGTGTGATGGAATGGCAGCACCAGGAATTTTTCTCTGAGGGGTGGCTTGGTCGTTGCGTAGGGGTGCTTGCAATAATTCAGTATTATATTATGACACATGCAAGAAAAAGAAGGATTACTTTATCCTATCCCAGGTATTCCTTAAAGAGGTGGGGTTTCAAGTGTCTCCGGAAGGTGGTGAGTGACTCCGCTGTCCTGGCGTCGTGAGGGAGTTTGTTCCACCATTAGGGTTCCAGAGCAGCGAACAGTTTTGACTGGACTGAGCGGGAACTGTGCTTCCGCAGAGGTAGGGGGGCCAGCAGGCCAGAGGTGGATGAACGCAATGCCCTCGTTTGGGTGTAGGGACAGAGCCAAGTGACTTGGTGTATAGCGAGAATAGGAGAGGGCCTAGAACTGAGCCCTGGGGGACACCAGTGGTGAGAGCACGTGGTGCAGAGACAGATTCACGCCACGCCACTTGGTAGGAGCGACCGGTCAGGTAGGACGCAATCCAAGAGTGAGCCGCGCCGGAGATGCCCAACTCGGAGAGGGTGGAGAGGAGGATCTGATGGTTCACAGTATCAAAGGCAGCAGACAGGTCTAGAAGGACAAGAGCAGAGGAGAGAGAGTTAGCTTTAGCAGTGCGGAGAGCCTCCGTGACACAGAGAAGAGCAGTCTCAGGTGAATGACCAGTCTTGAAACCTGACTGGTTTGGCTCAAGAAGGTCATTCTGAGAGAGATAGCAAGAGAGTTGGCTAAAGACGGCACGCTCAAGAGTTTTGGAGAGAAAAGAAAGAAGGGATACTGGTCTGTAGTTGTTGACATCAGAGGGATCGAGTGTTGTTTTTTTGAGAAGGGGTGCAACTCTCGCTCTCTTGAAGACGGAAGGGACATAGCCAGCGGTCAAGGATGAGTTGATGAGCAAGGTGAGGTAAGGGAGAAGGTCACCAGAGATGGTCTGGAGAAGAGAGGAGGGGATAGGGTCAAGCGGACAGGTTGTTGGGCGGCCGGCCGTCACAAGTCGCAAGATTTCATCTGGAGAGAGAGGGGAGAAAGAAGTCAAAGCATAGAGTAGGGCAGTGTGAGCAGGACCAGCAGTGTCATTTGACTTAATAAACGAGGATCGGATGTCATCAACCTTCTTTTCAAAATGGTTCACAAAGTCATCCACATAGAGGGAGGAGGGGGGAGGGGGAGGATGATTCAGCAGGGAGGAGAAGGTGGCAAAGAGCTTCCTAGGGTTAGAGCTTTAGCAGCAGAAACAGATGAAGAAAATGTAGAGAGGAGGGAGTGAAAAGATGCCAGGTCCGCAGGAGTCTAGTTTTCCTCCATTTCCGCTCGGCTGCCCGGAGCCCTGTTCTGTGAGCTCGCAATGAGTCGTCAAGCCACGGAGCAGGAGGGGAGGACCGAGCCGGCCGGGAGGATAGGGGACATAGAGAGTCAAAGGATGCAGAAAGGGAGGAGAGGAGGGTTGAGGAGGCAGAATCAGGAGATTGGAGGGAGAAGGATTGAGCAGAGGGAAGAGATGATAGGATGGAAGAGGAGAGAGTAGCGGGAGAGAGAGAGCGAAGGTTGCGACGGCGCATTACCATCTGAGTAGGGGCAGAGTGAGTATTGTTGGAGGAGAGCGAGAGAGAACAGGATACAAAGTAGTGGTCGGAGACATGGAGGGGAGTTGCAGTGAGATTAGTAGAAGAACAGCATCTAGTAAAGATGAGGTCAAGCGTATTGCCTGCCTTGTGAGTAGGGGGGGGGGACGGTGAGAGGGTGAGGTCAAAAGAGGAGAGGAGTGGAAAGAAGGAGGGAAATGAGTCAAAGGTAGACGTAGGGAGGTTGAAGTCACCCAGAACTGTGAGGGGTGAGCCATCCTCAGGAAAGGAACTTATCAAGGCGTCAAGCTCATTGATGAACTCTCCAAGGGAACCTGGAGGGCGATAAATGACAAGGATGCTAAGCTTGAATGGACTAGTGACTGTGACAGCATGGAATTCAAATGAGGAGATAGACAGATGGGTCAGGGGAAAAAGAGAGAATGTCCACTTGGGAGAGATGAGGATTCCTGTGCCACCACCCCGCTGACCAGATGCTCTCGGGGTATGCGAGAACAGATGGTCAGACGAGGAGATAGCAGTAGGAGTAGCAGTGTTTTCAGTGGTAATCCATGTTTCCGTCAGCGCCAAGAAGTCGAGGGACTGGAGGGTAGCATAGGCTGAGATGAACTCTGCCTTGTTTGCCGCAGAATGGCAGTTCCAGAGGCTGCCAGAGACCTGGAACTCCACGTGGGTGGTGCGTGCAGGGACCACCAGGTTAGAGAGGCAGCAGCCACGCGGTGTGAGGCGTTTGTATAGCCTGTGCGGAGAGGAGAGAACAGGGATAGACAGGGGCATAGTTGACAGGCTACAGAAAATGGCTACAATAATGCAAAGGAGATCGGAATGAAATGAACTAAACATCTGGGAAAGCGAGAGAGCGGGGCCTCCCTCACTTATGTTTCACTGAAACACCCAAATATAACTCTCCCAACTTCCACCTCAGAAACTATAATTGTTGTAAACTACAGCGGTTCAATGTTTTCTAGGAATAGACTAACTTAGTTTATTCAGCTAGCTAACTTGGTTCAGTATTCTTCCATGAAAACCGTCCAGGGCACCTAGTCATATGGTGCCCTGGATTCCTCATCAAACTAGATTTTCACAACATTTAATCCATAGAAGGGTCCTTTGTATGAAGGATGGTTGACATATATTTGACATTTGTATCTTAAAGCATAATTGAGAAAAAATTAATTAAAGTTGGAATTTTTTTTACTTTTAACGACCCTGTTCTCAACATTGATCATTGGCGGGGCCATCTAGTGGATTGGGCTGTCACTTGTCCTGACTCTTCCAAAAGGCTTGGCTAAGACGAGTCCACTGCTCCCCCAGAGACGCATGGATTCCAACATGTGCAGCTGAAGGGAGGTTGTGGGATTTCCAGTATTTGATTGGACCGTTTAATGGCCATATCAGGTATATAAGTATGTTTCGTATATGGCCATATCCTCTGGTGCACAGCTCAAATGGCATCATATCTGCCAATAAATCAAAGCCAAATTACTTTAGATATGTTGCTGTGGAAGCTGGATGTATTTCTGACACACCCGTTTCTGAACATGGCCATATTGGGATTGTAAATGATCTGTTGCTTTGGTTCGCTTCTTGTAACTCTGCCATTGACTATATGGGATCAAATTGTAGATTCAAGAACATCCCAGCAGATGTGCTTCGATACCATCTCTATGACGGAGGGTCATAAAGCAATCCAAAACAATTTTAGGCTGCATGTATTTCTGACACCCAGTTTGGAACATGGCCATGTTTGGAAAAGGTCACTGGCAGGGGGTAATACTTTTGGAGTTGTTTGTCTTAAGATCTGTAAAACTGAAAAACACAACAGCTCCACATTTGATCCAAGTGTTTATCCTTGTAAATGTATTAGATTAATATTACATTTAGCCCTCCATTAACTTCACACTGCATGCTGAAAGGTGAAGACCTCATACCTATACTGTGGACCACAGAGAGATCCGATACAGTCCAGCACATTATTTTGACCTTATGAGTCGACCATGAGGTCCTCACATTGCTGACACCGTAATAGATTTACAGCAAGATATGTGACCTGGAAAATAAGATCTGAATTATCCGAGCCAAGCTTGGTTGTTTTGTGGATCCATGGCACAGCATGTGACATTTCATATCCAGATTTAGATTTTTATTGGCTGTGACATTTGAATGGATTGAATCATGAAAATAATTCTGACCTGAGCCAAGATGCTTTGGTGTCTCAGTCTGTGGTGATAAAACTACTTTGCGAGCACAGACAGAGTTGCTTAAATAACCCTTAAAATGTATTGGATCAAGAGTTACTATCCGATCCTCCCAAGACACTGCTAAAATACGTCAAATATGTACAATAACAGTTTTATAATGACAGTTTACTCAACTGCTTAATGACATCTGACAGTTAATAACAGCATATCAGTAACAGTATGTCCTATTCTGGACAGCCCATCCGCATGGTGTGCAGGTTCTTGTTCCAGCCAGGCACTAACACAGCAGGTTCAGCTGAATCAACTTGATGTGAAGGGCCATGCCACTCCTTCAGGACTGTTCCATTATTACATTGAAAGATACTTTAAGCAGGGAAATCCTTTTGTTATTACCTCCAGCAGTGCAGTAAATACTAATACACAAGTAATACCAAGGACAAAAAAGAAAAAGAAACATCAGAACAAGCAATATCAGAGTCTGGTATATAAATATGTGTAGTATATACAGTATGGACAATAAATCAGTAGGAAAAGGTATGTACAGCAGTAGTTATATAGGATGAGCTATGTCCAGAATACAGTATGTACAGCAGTAGTTATATAGGATGAGCTATGTCCAGAATGCAGTATGTACAGCAGTAGTTAAAGTACCAGTCAAAGGTTTGGACACACCTACTCATTCAAGTATTTTTCTTTATTTTTACTATTTTCTACATTGTAGAATAATAGTGAAGACATCAAAACCATGAAATAATACATATGGAATAATGTAGTAACCAAAAAAGTGTAAAACAAATCAAAATATATATGATATATTTTAGATTCTTCAAAGTAGCCACCCTTTTGCCTTGATGACAGCTTTGCACACTCTTGGCATTCTCTTAACCAGCTTCATGAGGAATATGTTTCCAACAGTCTTGAAGGAGTTCCCATATATGCTGAGCACTCGTTGGCTGCTTTTCCTTCACTCTGCGGTCCAACTCATCCCAAACTATCTCAATTGGGTTGAGGTTGGGTGATTGTGGAGGCCAGGTCATCTGATACAGCACTGCATCACTCTCCTTGGTCAAATAACCTTTACACATCCTGGAGGTGTGTTTTGGGTCATTGTCCTGTTGAAAAACAAATTACATTTACATTTTAGTCATTTAGCAGACGCTCTTATCCAGAGCGACTTACAGGAGCAATTAGGGTTAAGTGCCTTGCTCAAGGGCACATCGACAGATCTTTCACCTAGTCGGCTCGGGGATTAGAACCAGCGACCTTTCGGTTACTGGCACAACGCTCTTACCCACTAAGCTACCTGCCGCCCCGAGCAAATGATAGTCCCTCTAAGCACAAAGCAGATTGGATGGCATATGGCTGCAGAATGCTGTGGTAGCCATGCTGGTTAAGTGTATCTTGAATTCTAAATAAAACACAGACAGTGTACAACATAGACACTAAGATACCTGTATGGTAACACAACATAGACAATAAGATACCTGTATGGTAACACAACATAGACAATAAGATACCTGCATGGTAACACAACACACAACATAGACAATAAGATACCTGTATGGTAACACAACATAGACACTAAGATACCTGTATGGTAACACAACATAGACACTAAGATACCTGCATGGTAACACAACACACAACATAGACAATAAGATACCTGTATGGTAACACAACATAGACACTAAGATACCTGTATGGTAACACAACACACAACTGTATGGTAACACAACACAGACACTAAGATACCTGTATGGTAACACAACATAGACACTAAGATACCAGTATGGTAACACAACATAGACACTAAGATACCTGTATGGTAACACAACATAGACACTAAGATACCTGTATGGTAACACAACATAGACACTAAGATACCTGTATGGTAACACAACATAGACACTAAGATACCAGTATGGTAACACAACATAGACACTAAGATACCTGTATGGTAACACAACATAGACACTAAAATACCTGTATGGTAACACAACATATACAATAAGATACCTGTATGGTAACACAACATAGACACTAAGATACCTGCATGGTAACACAACACACAACATGATTTGATTCTGGACCAGTCGACCTCCGATATCCTCTGGAGCAGCAGGCTCCCTGTGGTTTTCTACTCTGATCCTGCACTCTGGCTCAATCATGGGATGGAGCAGCCTCTTCTCCCAGCAAATATTTTGCAAAACCACCGTGGCATAGATAATGGTGCAGGTCCTTTTGAGTGTCCTCTATTCAAACTGTATCGCTGAAGCATTACAGATTGACCAATAGAAATTCAAAGATAATTTCCAATTGAGCCGACATATGCAGAGAACTATATATTCCAGAGAACTCGGATCCGTAGCCACTCCGATAATAATAAGAGTATGTAAGAAATCTAGAGTGGTCTTGCCTTCTAATTATTGGTGTCCATTGCAAAATGATTGAAGATGTTTTCGTTGCATGACCTAATGAACATGACCTACCTCATGGGCCTTATTTAGGTCAGTGCTATCCGGGATCCTTGGGACTTCCCTAACCTAAACCCTGACCTTGACCCCTACCCTAACCATGACCTTGACCCCTATCCTAAACCCAGTATAAAGGAAGTTAGAATTTCGCAAGCCAATGCTAACTAGCATTAGCGCAATGACTGGAAGTCTATGGTATCTACTAGTATGCAATTTATTGCAAATCTCCAAACAACTGTAGTATAACTATTCTCCAATAGAAGGCACTAAACTCCAAGGTTAGAAGGAGGTAAATGAGGGCCCTTTTTTTGCCTGCCACTGCAAGGTTTCTAGAGGTGCCTGAAATAGATCCTGGTGGGGAATCAGAGGAGCCTAAAGCATTGGGGAACCGGAGGAGCCTAAATCATTGGGGAATCGGAGGAGCCTAAAGCATTGGGGAATCAGAGGAGCCTAAAGCATTTGGGAATCCGAGGAGCCTTAAGAATTGGGGAATCGGAGGAGTCCTAAATCATTGTGAATCAGAGGAGCCTAAAGCATTGGGGAATTGGAGGAGCCTAAAGCATTGGGAAATCGGAGGAGCCTAAAGCATTGGGGAATCGGAGGAGCCTAAAGCATTGGGGAATCGGAGGAGCCTAAAGCATTGGGGAATCGGAGGAGCCTAAAGCATTGGGGAATCGGAGGAGCCTAAAGCATTGCCAAAACAAACAGTTAATAATAACCACAGTTAACCTCTCCACCCTCATCATCTGTGAGTCAGCGTGTAGTGAGGGCTTTCCCTGACAGTTGGTTGGCTAGCATATTTATAGACAACGTGTGAGTGTTTTAGGAAACAGGGATCACAGCTGTACTCAGCAAGGGCTTCCCCTGGGCTGGCTGGCAGGAAGTATTTATGGACTACCATGGTGTGTGTGTATGTGTGTGCTCCTTATGAAACAGGCAGGGGATCACCGCAGTAGATATTTGTATGTAGAAGGAATTGCAAGGATTTTTTCCCCAACATTTTTTTGATCTTAATTAGCATGATCAGTGCAATATTGTCATAATAATAATAATTTAGTAATAATTATAATTTATTAAACTTCTATAGCGCTTTTCATAACATAAATACATCTCAAGGTGCTTTAAGAGCAAGAAACAAACAACAAATACATCATCATGAGTAGCTTAGCTATAGCTATTTAGGTCAACCAATACATCATCATGAGTAGCTTAGCTATAGCTATTTAGGTCAACCAATACATCATCATGAGTAGCTTAGCTATAGCTAGCTAGGTCAACCAATACATCATCATGTGTAGCTTAGCTATAGCTAGCTAGGTCAACCAATACATCATCATGTGTAGCTTAGCTATAGCTGGTTAGGTCAACCAATAAAGGTCAAGTCTTTGAGTGCATGCATCTTTCAAAGATGGAGACAGACAGTTCATGGCTTGATCAGAGGAAGTTTGTCAGAGAGATGGTTGATGAAGATGGAGTCTAGTGATGATCTTGTAGAGGGCTACTCTGGGAACCAGCCTGTGTCGTGTAGCCACTGGAATTCTCCTCCTTCACAATGTGTAGCACCCACTTGGGTGACTCCTCAGCAGCTCTGGGTGCCAGAAAGCTCTCCACATATACAGTTCAGAGTAGTAGCCAGTCATCCTCACTGAACCCTCTGCCTCAGCACTGCATTCCTACTGGATCTCCTATTCCTCTCAAGCTTCAGGTGACTCCTCAATGATCTGGTACCAGCAGCCAGGTGAAACAAGAAGCTGTTTCCTGCATCATTCAAACAAAACCAAAAGCCAGCTAGCTAGCTAGCCCTCCATGCCATTGACCTGCCAGACAATCTGCAAATCTGTGGGTGAAAACCACCAGATATATGCAATATAAACGAAATGTTACCAAAAACAAAAAGTTTGATAAAAAACAACAATAAAAACCCTTGAACATATCTAAATATGTACATATTTACAGAGCTCGTACCATTATGCAATTTTAAAGATAACATATATATATTTCATGATATGCATAACATTACTCAGTGTTTAAATTAATTAATCAGTGATGACTACACCATTCATCACAGATAGGGGAAACAATATAGGTACCTTTCCTAAATATCTTTGCTAACACCCTGCAGTCAGGTTCACACACCAGTAGACTAGCTAGCTCTGTAAACAATGGATTCTGCGAACATGTGATGATGGTTAGAAGGCGGTGCATATTAAAATTATGTAAGATAATATTTTCAATACGTTACCATTAAAAGGACCAGAGAATGTGTGACTCAGTGGCAGCATCAGGAATTTCTCCCAGAGGGTGGTTTGGTCATTGCGTAGGGGTGTTTGCAATAGTTCAATAATATAATATGTCACAAGCAATAACAAGCCTATACCCATTTCGAAAAAAAGCATTTAATGTATTCAGTAATGTTACACTTATCCACATTTACCAGAGGGTTCAAATTGCAATGAGTTGGAGGCTAGATAGCTTTGTCAGCATTGGCCTACCAAACTCATAACAGAGGCTTCACACTTTTATTACAAGGCTATAAATATAATCTACAGTGGTGGGAGAGGTTGGAATGAAGGCCAAACAGTCAGTCAAAACAGACTAGATACATGGTGTCAGAAGGCAGTTTTTGGAGCAGTGAGCAATTTATTAACCACTCTGTAATTTTACATTAGTTGCAGGCTAGATGGGATACAGTTTATGTCAAATTGACATCAAAAGTTTAAACATTTCGCATTTTAACTAACCCTAAACCTTTTCCTAAACTTAACCTAGTTCTCCTAACCTGCTGCGTAAGTTCTCCTAACCTCCTACGTAAAGTCCATTCTGACATACAGCAGTATACCATCTAGTCAAAACCAAAGAGAAAGGTCCTGCCCCAGGGACATGGAGTGCTAGGGGAAGATGATCAGACACATTGGTCCCACACTGATGTCACTTCAATGTTGTGATTTTGAACAGATTTAGCGTTCAACATGTAAAAATGAAGTGGATTATGAACAGGTTCTGAAAGAGGAAGTATTAACTACTTGAGAAAGGAAGGTTAGCTAGAAAGTCACAGTCTATATACAACATTATTGTAGCTATTAGAAAGCTATTATAGTGATTCCTCAACTAGAACAGAAAAATACCATGATTTTCTTTGTTTCTACAACATTTAATCCATTTGTATCTTAAAGCATAATTGAGAAATAAATCATTTAAGTTGGAACATCTGTGATGTCAACGACCCTGTTAAAAATCAAGTATGTGGTTCTCGTTAACGGCTGAACAGAACATGACGATAGGCATGGAGGGTGTTGTTTTCCTCCATACAAGTTCATTTGCTAAGTTTCATTGAAATTGTTGTCATATTGACTTGATGTGATGGTAGAACGATTTTAATTTAACATTGAGCATTGATCAATGCCTACTTATGAGAGCCAATGGCCGCCAGCTTCTTAACGTTTTGCTACACTGTTCGTAATGAACACAAACCTAATTCCAATCCAACAGGTTGAGAACAACATTATTGAGATGATTGCGATACTAAAGTTGAATGTTATTATGACTATTTGACATAATATGACTTTTTGGTATATGGCCCTGTTCGTGGGACAATTTGCAGGAGTATAAAGCAGACTCCTATCATCAGGTCTTCAGTCATCCCAGATATAACAGCTGCCATAGAGGTCAAGGCTATTACCAAAGCAGCAGTTAAACTGGACAACCTTCTATTCAACTCATTCACAGGCAGACAGGAACACTCCATTTTTCCCATGATTTAAATCAGTCTTCCAATAGTGCGACTGGATGTGAAGTGTTTCACTTCTAAACATTGATCATTGGTGGGGTCATCTAGTGGATTGGGCTGTCACTTGTCCTTTCTCTTCCAAAAGGCTTGGCTAGGACGAGTCCCCTGCTCCCCCAGAGACGCTTGTGTTCCAACAGCTGCAGCTGAAGGGAGGGTGTGGGATTCCCAGTTTTATTGATGTTCTCTGTTATGGACTTCACTTTTCTTGTCCTTGACTGTGTGTTCCTGCAATCTATGTTGTGTTTACATTTGAAAGTCTAAAAATAAAGCTGTCCCAAAAAAATTATAATGGCCATGTCAGGTATAAGTCTGTTTCGTATATGGTCATTTCCTCTGGTGCACAGCTCAAATGGCAGGAGATCTGCCAATAAAGCAAAACCAAATTACCTTAGATATATTGCTGTGGAAAGCTGGATGTATTTCTGACATACCCATTTCTAAACATGGCCATATGGGGCTTGTTTCGCTTCCTGTAACTCTGTCATGGACTGTATGGGATCAAATTTTAGTTTCAAGAACAGCTCAGCAGATATCACGAAGCAATCCCAGTGGGTCATAAAGCAATCCCAATTGACTTTAGGGTGCGTGTATTTCTGACACCCAGTTTCGGATCATGGCAATGGTTGGAGGTCACTGAAAGGGGGTAATAATTTGGATAATTTGGACTACTTGTTTGTCCAGGATCTATAAACCTTGCTGAAAAACACAACACGTGCCCATTTGATAAAAGTGTTTAGCCCTCAATTGACTTTACACTGCATGCTGAAAGGTGAAGACCTCATACCTATACTGTGGACCACAGAGAGATCCGATACAGGCCAGCACATTATTCTGACCTTATTAGTCGACCATTAGTTCCTCACATTGCTGACACCGTAATAGATTTACAGTGAGAAATATGACCTGGAAAATAAAATCTGAATTAACGAGCCAAGATTGGTTGTTTTGTGGATCCATGCCACAGCATCTGACATTTCATTTCCAGATTTAGATTTTTACTGGCTGTGACATTTTAATGGATTGAATCATGGGGGGGAAAAAAGCTGACTTGAGCCAAGGCGCTGGGGTGTCTCATCCAAACTCCTGTCTGTGTTGATAAAACTACATTGTGAGCACAGACTGAGTCGTTTTTAAGCACCCTTAAAATGTATTGGATCAAGAGTTACTGTTCGATTCCCCCATGGGCCCAAAACAGTTTTATAATGACAGTTTACTCAACTGCTTAATGACATCTGACTGTTAATAACAGTATATCAGGGGCCTGCAACTCGTTATGGATGGCCCATCCACATGGTTTGCAGGCTCTTGTTCCATCCAAGCACTAACATATACATATATACATATACGTCATTTAGCAGACGCTCTTATCCAGAGCGACTTACATGAGCAATTAGGGTTAAGTGCCTTGCTCAAGGGCACATCGGCAGATTTTTCACCTAGTCGGCTCGGGGATTAGAACCAGCGACCTTTCGATAACTGGCACAACGCTCTTAACCACTAAGCTACCTGCCGCCCCACACAGCGGCTTCAGCTAAATCAACTTGTTGTAAAGGGTCATCCCACTGGGCACATCACATAATTTCAACGTGGATAATTAGGTAATATTTGGTTGAGATGTTGATCATTTATTTTACAACCTATATTCACCCACTCAAAAAGACAGCCAAAAGATAGCTGAATATCCAATGCGTTATCATTATGCTTTCAAACATCTAAAAGCAGAACCAAATTCCAATAAAAAAACAATGTCAGATTTTTGGTTTAATGTCACCCAAATGTCTATGACTGCACTTTCAAGCAATGTTCAAATGTTTGTATATTTCCCGGAGGGTAACTTCTGCCCAGAGCAAGTTTGGAGCTTATGCCGGGTGTACACGACAGGTCATATATCATGCAAGATCTTTGCACATTAAAATAACTTAATGTCATAAACATTTAGTCTGCATGATAATGTTCTCTCCACCCACAAACACGGCAAGTAAATATCTCATCTAATAACAGTGGCATTGGTGCCAGAATTAGGCTGTGTTGGCAGATATATCAAACAATAAACATTGGCTGCAGTGAAGATGAGAGCACAGTCCAAGAAATGAAAAGGCCTTGATGGGGTCCTTCCAAATGGTCAGCCCCCTGCTCAACTAGTGTATCCAGTAGCTTCCCCCTTTGGGGCTTCTTGTAGGGGAGACCAGGGTTGGTTGTCTCACGGGTTGGTTGTCACAGTTCTAATTATTCCCAATCTAAATGGTGCTGTGTAATATTTTTAAGGTTAAAATGTGTGAATTCTCAGAGCTTTAGTAGCATTAAAATCATCTTTAGAACCTTCTTACGATGTCTCTTTAGTAGCTGAGGTGTTTCCCAGAGCCTTCGTTAGTATCGTGTCTCTTAAAAACCTTTGCACATCTAGGAGTGATCCAGACCACTCGTAGAGCAGCCAAAGTGCATCGTTATTCACAGATCTCTGCTAAACATAGAATCAAGAAGTTTGGGCTATCTGTCTGACTGTGACTGCCGATTACTTCATAACAAAGTTGACTACAAATACAAAGTTGCCAAATAATTTTCAATTGTTACCAACAAGTGAAGGATAAAATAATAGGCTATTTCAATCATATTGAAATAAGTGTCATGTTCAATCAATTGAGTTCTATTTTGCAACCAGGCTACTATCTGTAATTTTTGCCTCAGTGTTTCATGATGTGCAGCAGCATGTGTGCAAATGATGTTCCCAATCTGTGATTTAGTGCATTATTATAGGGTAAGCATAGTAAGTCTCCTCAATTGCCTATTAGCAGCCACAGGTGATAATATCTCTCTAGGAGCTGATCCGTCGTCAGTATTGTGGAAAAATTATAATGTTAAGGTAAGATTTGAATGGAGAAAGCAGATCCGAGAGCAGCGCTGCTTTTCTTTCGATCCTATCAGTATTGACAAATGGTCTAACGATGCACTTAGCGAACGCTTTCTCTACGTGCTTGTTTGGGAAGAGTTGGCTCGTAAATAACAATGCATCTGGTGCGATCATCGTAATGCTTAAGTTACATCGCAACTGGGAAACGAGGCCCTGGTAAATTTATGTCAGCATGACAAAACATTGATGTGAGGGGAATTTATGTTTCTTTGTAAATGTTTGAACTATGGGAGTATCCATGAATTCTGTTTGTTGAAAAGAGGAAAGGGAGAGCTATATTTCAAACCTATTTTCTGACTTCCTAGGTCAAGCCATGAGGGGTTATACAGTAATGTATAGAGTATACTGCCAGTATACATTAAATGCCAACATCAAAATGTAATATGCTTTCTTAAAGACTAAAATTCTGAATTTTGTTAGGAATATTGTTCATCAAAGAAAGACTTGGCTATTGCTAAGATTCTGTTTGCTCTATTGCATCACTTCCTCTTACCAAAATAATAACCCCACACTGTGTGACATCAGACCCTGTGATGGGGCTGGTTGTCACAAGTGGACAGAGTTTGTTTGATGGCTCATACCTCCATGTTGGAATAATATATGAGGATAAAAAGGGTCCCCATTTCAACCCAGGACATTGGTTTCCTCATAATATAATAAGAGTCTTACAAGATATACTGGTGATGAGAAATACACACCAGAGTAAAAAGTGACGACCAACCCCGATCTCCCCTACTAATGTGCTGGGTGGACACTGCACCCCAAACACACAGGGTGTATTCAGGTGGTGAAAATGTAATGTAAATGTAAAGGAATCTGCTAAGCGGTTTACTTCAGAGTGTAAATAAAGTTTGAGGCAGTTATATCGCTGTCAGCAATATGGATAAGATGGTTGAAATACTGCTATGGTGTTATGTAAGTCATAAGAATCCTACTGGACCGTTTTAGCCAACTGAAATGTGAGACAAATAAAAGCTCCTCCTGAATCTTCATTAGATCATACTGTAGATAAATAACACATTAGATTTAACCGTTTCATAAGCTGTTATTGAATGCCTAAATGTTTCCGTTCTAGCTTTTAAATATTAATTTAATATGAAAACTATTTTAGTGGTAGTGGGTAAACATGGACTCACTCCATTACAGTATATAAGGTTCAGTAGAAGTAACATTGGGATGAATCAAACTTTTGATATTGTCATAATTATTAATAATGGCATCTCTCATTTAAGTAAATTCAGTGAAATTCAATTCAGAGACACATATGACATTAAAGAGTCATGTAATGGGAGTGTGGCGCTCCTGGAAGTGGGAGGCGCTAGTGAGACACAGACACATAGAGGTCTCTCATCCAATTCATTTCCTTTCCCAGAGTGGTCCATAATTAACTTTTGCTTGGTTGGCACTTCCAACCAGATATAAGGAGGCTGAGGCCCCAGCATCCATAAGTCAGATGCCTTTGTGGTAAGACCTCTCCACCTCCTTAGATTTTTACATTTGTCTCATCTTTGCACTCAGCATCTGAGGCAGTAGCTATCTGCACTGTTTGAATTGACTTCTGCATGTCTCTTGTAAGATTTGACAATATGCAATCAAGTGGCATTGGTTTAAAAAAAAGTTTTTTATGTGTTTTTCTTTAACTGTGTATTACTTCAAATCTGTAACTTCCTTTTATGTCCAAAAGTGGTGCTCCTGCACTTAGTTAAGGGAGTGGTCTAGAATGTAACTGGGTTTTCAGGGGTATCCTTTTAAATTCTTCATAGAATGTGTAGTAAAGTGAGATGCCACTAGGAAAATTATCAGTTGCACCTGTATTTGAATTTGACATGGCTGTAATTATTATTTAGTTAAATGTTTTTTAGCCGTTCGGGGGCTAAATGATAAGGCTTTAGTCTTGTGCGTTTTCACAACATTCCATTTGCTTTGTTCCAGCCATTATTATGAGCCGTCCTCCCCTCAGCAGCCTCCACTGCTTTAGATTTGTGCGTTTTCACAACACCTTATGTTTCACAGGGTCCTCCAAGAAGTACACATTCATCTGTAGAAGGGGAAAAAGAAGGTGAGACATGGTTTGAGTCTTCACATAAAAAGTGATGAGAATATTCTGAGAGATACCGCTCACCTAACTCTGTTGACTGGGGAGGAAGCACCACAGAGTCAATCATGTTTCTTGTTTCATCTGTTTGCTAGTGATCCGTCACCATGAGTACGGATGCTGAGATGCAAATCTACGGCAAGGCTGCCATATACCTCCGTAAGTCTGAGAAGGAGAGGATGGAGGCACAAGCCATGCCCTTTGATTCAAAGAACTCCTGCTATGTGACAGACAAGGTGGAGCTGTACCTTAAGGGTCTGGTCACTGCCAGGGCCGATGGGAAGTGTACTGTAACAGTCACCAAACCTGACGGTTCTAAGGAGGTAAGCCTGATCTGAAAAGTATTCAAGTTCAAGCTCGAGTAATTACTCTATTTCTTGAAAAATAATCAAAATTATCTATCAAAAACATTTCAATAGACTATTTAAAATCTTTAACAAAATGTATATTAAGAAGCA
The DNA here is from genome assembly GCF_964263955.1 of Coregonus lavaretus. Lineage (NCBI taxonomy): Eukaryota > Metazoa > Chordata > Actinopteri > Salmoniformes > Salmonidae > Coregonus > Coregonus lavaretus. Next base: position 1,087,283 of record NW_028157882.1, on the reverse strand, counting down.
TTTATAGTTTTTTGTTAGCAGAATATAACCTTCAAACACATCAAGTTTAAAGCTGCTATTTAAAATTGGCATGGAATTTGTGATATTGACAAGTCAAGAATCATGATGTATTTGTCATTGGGTGACAACAAAGTAGTTGGATTAAATGTGGGTCTTTTTTTAACTTGTATTTAATGAGCAAAAAGCATTCAGTCATGTCCACTTTGATCTGCATATAATCTAGATTTCTGACTGTTTCAGGAAGGAAAAGAGTTCAAAGATGCAGACATCTACGAGATGAACCCCCCTAAGTATGACAAGATTGAGGACATGGCCATGATGACCTACCTGAATGAAGCCTCTGTGTTGTATAACCTCAAAGAGCGTTATGCAGCATGGATGATCTATGTAAGAAACCTGCACATACAAACACACACATACATGAACATAAGAAATTCACACATACAGTACTATACATAAATGAATGGTAGAAACCAAAACATATCAATACAGTAGACCCACATCATTATACCAAAGTACACCCACATCCTCACATAAATCCAGGTAAAAGTCCATTTGACGTTGTTAATCCCCTAATTTAATTATGCTTTCACCAGACCTACTCTGGGCTCTTCTGTGCCACGGTGAACCCCTACAAGTGGCTCCCCGTGTACGACGCAGAGGTTGTCAACGCCTACAGAGGGAAGAAGAGGATGGAGGCTCCACCCCATATCTTCTCCGTCTCTGACAATGCCTTTCAGTTCATGATGATTGGTACGAGCTCTCATGGATGCATGGATGGATGGATGGATGGATGGATGGATGGATGGATGGATGGATGGATGGATGGATGGATGGATGGATGGATGGATGGATGGATGGATGGATGGATGGATGGATGGATGGATGGATGGATGGATGGATGGATGGATGGATGGATGGATGGATGGAGGGATGGTTGGTTGGATGGATGTCCATAAATGCGTATGGATCTCAAAGTCCATAAGTGCATCAATGGAAGTTCTAATGTGCTATAAAATAGGTATCTACTGTTTTCTAGTCTAGGTAATAACAGTTTGCTGGGAATATCTGATTCCACTACCCTTGAATGGAAAATGTTCCAAATTGAAATTCGTGATGATGCTATGAATGCAATAATGTCCCCATAATGTTGCTTGAGTATGATAAGCAATATGTTTTTTGGTTACAGATAAGGAGAACCAGTCCGTCCTGATTACGTAAGTTGTTTACTAAAATGTCATTGAGAAGGTGTTTCTATTGTAATAAATTGGGTCTCTTGGTGTGATGAAATACATGACATTATGAATGGATTAGGACATTGATGAGTAATAATGAGTCGATGATTGAGAATATTTGTTAATGATTTACTTATGTTAGAAAACAGGTCAACAGTGTATTCTCAAATGGTATTTCTTAGTGAAAGCCAATCTGACACTCAAACATGTAACTAAAACCCCTCTTTCTCTGTCATATAAACCAGTGGAGAATCCGGTGCAGGAAAGACTGTCAACACCAAGCGTGTCATCCAGTACTTTGCAACCATTGCAGTGTCTGGTGCCAAGAAGGAAGCAGAACCTGGCAAAATGCAGGTAGGTTGTTCTTATGTTTGCCTTTTTAACACATTTCAAGCAATCAAGACAAAATTACTTTACCAGTTTCTGAGCAACTTGTGTTTGTTTCAATCAGGGGTCTCTTGAGGATCAGATCATTGCAGCTAACCCTCTGCTGGAGTCTTACGGTAATGCCAAGACAGTGAGGAACGACAACTCGTCTCGCTTTGTAAGTATAATAATAATAATAATATGCCATTTAGCAGACGCTTTTATCCAAAGCGACTTACAGTCATGTGCGCATACATTTTTACGTATGGGTGGTCCCGGGGATTGAACCCACTACCCTGGCGTTACAAGCGCCATGCTCTACCAATTGAGCTACAGAGGACCACAAAAGTATGAAGGGCATACTGTGGAAGTTACCTTATATTGGAAAAATGTAATTCAGTAGTTCCCTATTGTTATACAGATTTAACATCTTATTTTGATCACTCTTTTGTTGCTGAAAATTTTAAATTCAAACTTGTAGTGTATTCGAGGTTCTAAAATTAGTAATTTCCTTTCAGATTTGATTTGCTGTATTATTTCTTTGGTATCAACCCTACATAAAAATGTCCATTATTTATAATCCACATAATAATTCACATTTCCAGTTGCTGCAGGATTATTTTCCTGCTGTAGAAAACTGGAGCCTACATCTGTATCAACAGATCCAATATTTGTCCAACAAACTGTAACATTTAAAGGGGTCTATCAAAGTAAAATGTTAGATTTATTTGTTGACCTATTTCTAACCCCCATGCACTACTATAGGGTAAATTCATCAGGATTCACTTCCAAGGTGGTAAACTGGCTAAAGCTGACATTGAAACCTGTGAGTTGGTTTTGATTGTTTCTCAATGCTTTCCTAAATACACACAGATTATTTTTTGGAGATCATCAAACTTAAATGTATCTCATGTTCTCTCTCTCGCTCCTTTCTCTCTCTCTTTGTGTCATTCACTCGCTCTCTCTTTTACCCTCAGACCTGCTGGAGAAGTCCAGAGTGTCCTTCCAGTTGCCCGATGAGAGAGGCTACCACATCTTCTTCCAGATGATGACAGGCCACAAACCTGAGCTAGTTGGTACGGCAAAGTAGAGGTTCAGCGGAAATCTTTCCCACCCCCATCTATGGAATATATAAAAAATATTAATAATCCACACTAATAATACTATTACAATAATTACATCCAAGGTAACAAGGCATCTAGACATGGGTCAGGTCTTTGGGAAATATCTATCAAGTAATGCACTGTGATCACACTAGTCCACAAGTCTCAGTCCCCTCTTTTGATGCTATTTATTATATACTACATGTATCCTTGAGTCCATCTATTGAGTAAAGGAGGGAGAGATACTGTAGGTAGGACAGCAAAATTCTAAGAGATTTAACTGACAAGCTGTTCTCTGTTGTCCACAGAAATGGCGCTCATCACCACCAACCCCTACGACTTCCCCATGTGCAGCCAGGGTCAGATCACTGTGGCCAGCATCAATGACAATGAAGAGCTGGATGCCACAGACGTGAGTCAAACAAAGGGTTAACCAAACTCTAGATATGGAATGGATAGGACCACTGAATGCACTGTGAAATTCCAACTTGGTGGAAGCTGGGAATGTTCATGTATGTTTTTGTTTGATTCTAAATGCCTTGTGTTAGTTAGGCATGTGCCTCAAGGAACTCTTCATGCCTTTACACTTAGCCTTGAGGCTAATACATGTAAGACATCCACAAGAGAGCACCACTAAGTTTCCTGTGGAGCTGTGTAAAACTCCTTTTGTGCTGCCATCTACTAGTGTGTTGGCCAAGCGTTATCATGTGGAACAGAGAAGACAGTCAAATCTGTCCATCCCACTCGTTATTCAGTGAGCCGCACAGAACTGAAGTGTAACTGAGCAAACTACCGTTCAGTTCATCACTGTTGTACTTCCTCTTTAATGCCAGGATGCCATTACAATCCTGGGCTTCACTAATGATGAGAAGATTGGCATCTACAAGCTGACAGGAGCTGTATTGCACCATGGCAACTTGAAATTCAAGCAGAAGCAGCGTGAGGAGCAGGCCGAGCCAGACGGCACAGAGGGTGAGTCCCACTCATAGATATACAATATGTAAAGCATTAGTCCCATTCCCAGTCCCACTCATAGATATACAATATGTAAAGCATTAGTCCCATTCCCAGTCCCAAACATAGAAATAGAACACGTAAGACAGACAGTGCCACATGAAAGTCAGGCAGGAGATCATTTCTAGAGAACAAATTCCAACCTCCAGAAATGATGGATGTGGGTGAATCAAAACAAAACAAAGAAGTTAGCCAAACTATTTTGTCAGTGTGAAATCAGAAACAAGCCATCTTGTGTGCCTGAGTCTGTTGTTGTTGGTTCTCTCTCTCCAGTGGCTGATAAAATCGCCTACCTGCTGGGCCTGAACTCAGCTGAGATGTTGAAGGCTCTGTGCTACCCCAGAGTGAAGGTCGGCAACGAGTATGTGACCAAGGGACAGACTGTGCCTCAGGTTAGGCGGCCAAACACAGCATCTAACATTTTCTGAGCACTGGAATTATTTTGGGGACAAGTGCATACTTTTGTTTTTCCCAAGCTCGTATCACCTTATCACAAGACATGGTCAATATCTCTTGTATTCATTTGAGGTATTATCATTGCAGGTTAATAACTCAGTCAGCGCTCTGGCCAAGTCTATCTATGAGAGGATGTTCTTGTGGATGGTCATCCGTATCAACGAGATGTTGGACACCAAGAATCCAAGGCAGTTCTATATCGGTGTGCTCGATATTGCTGGGTTTGAGATCTTTGATGTGAGTATGAGACCAGAACAAAACAATTAGATGTGATTGAGATGGATTACAGCCTTGTATGATGAAATTATCCCTTTGAAAATTCCATCAACAGTACAACAGCATGGAACAGCTGTGCATCAACTTCACCAATGAGAAACTGCAACAGTTTTTCAACCACACCATGTTCGTCCTGGAGCAAGAGGAGTACAAGAAGGAGGGAATCGTCTGGGCCTTCATTGACTTCGGCATGGACTTGGCTGCCTGCATTGAGCTTATTGAGAAGGTAAGCGGTCTGTGTGGATTATAATGGACTGTAACAGCAAAGCTCATATGGAGCTCTGTGTGAAATATTATCACAGTGGTACAACGTACAGTAGTGGTGCCTGGGTAAAAATCACTGGGGAAGCCAAGACAGTTACATGACCTATAGCATGGTCAGTCAAGTTAATTTTAATACTACTAAACATCAATTGATTTAGAACTACAGAGAGTTACCGCAAGTCGCAAAGAAAACAGGAGCTGCCTCCCTCCACTATTCCAGCACCATTTCAACTTCAACATTTCAACATCATCAAATCACCTATGCTTAGTCTAATACAGTGACAACCAAAAGATTCCAAAAACTATTTTAGTCCTATCAACGTAAGCTAAATATCATGTGGCTGTCTATGGTATTAATTTATGTGTGTGTAAGTAGAAAAAACATCCCTTCTTGAAGAGAAACTCCAATGCCATCCTCCTCTCTTTCATGTTGCTGAAACGGTCTATGACTCTGTCATACATTACACACTGTAAATGTTTGTTGTCCTAGGCTACCTGGCTAAAACTATTGCTCACTATTCTAACTTCCTTTCCTGGGCAACGATTAGCTAGTTACCATTAGCCTACCACATCTAGCTACATATTGAATCTTCCATACTCTCAGGCCAGAGGCACAATGTATGAATTTATGGATAGGTGATAATCGCTGTTAGAATAATTGGCCAGTACGGAAAATTAAGTAAAACTATGAGAACAAATCCCAATCTCCGTCCAAGGCTAATTTAGGAAAGGGCCAATTTTAGCTAACTAGCTATCCACCGGAGGACAACAACACAACGAGTTGCAACAATTGAAGTTTTATTTTGTCAATGACTTTGGCTTGATGTGATGTGATTGGTGTGAAGCCAAATCCAAACTGGCTTCACTTGACAAATTTTTTGGTGCACCAGGACCACTCACAGATTAGCTCATTCAGTTTAGCTCAACTCTTATTCGGTGTTATTGTATTTAAAAAAATATCAAGGGAGGCCAAATGCTCGCTGGCTTCCCTTGCATTCAATGCTCCAATATCATACTATTTTAGACCAGACAGTATCAGATAGAAGGGCTACACATACAGAGACAGAGGGGCGCAGTTTAGCTCGTAGGCTTTACCTGGTGACATCCGTTCAGCCTCTTGCCAAGCGAGACGAAATATACATTATTTTAAATCTTTAAAAAAATTGGCACCCATGAATATATGCCACTGACAAATTATCTAACTGTTGAGAACAATATGTTTCCTATTATGTGTCCCTAAATTAATATAATCCTATAATAGCATTTTTACTAGGGGTGTAACGATCCATCTACTACATCGATGTATCGATTTATATTCATATGATCCAACTACATCGATCTGTGCTCGGCGAGTTGGCCTTTTGGACAACATATATCGATCTAACATCGTTTTAAAATGTAATAAATCGATTGTATCGATACTAGGAAATAACACATTGGATTTAAGCACGTCAGACTTTATATGCAGGGGTGCACATAACTGGTACGCAGATACGCAAGCGCGACAAAAATCAGGAATGCGTAATGCCACTTGTGTTATTACGCGCCTTTGCGTACTTGACCGATCTTCTCATCTAACCTTACAAATGACATGTTGCTTGTCAACTACTGTCAGGGATGTCCAAAAAGCAACAGACATTAAGCAGATTCGTTGGCGTTTCGCCACCTACAAAGAAACGCCAACTGGAGCCAGAGCCGAAGAAAATACTTTTTTCGGAAAAGTGGCTTGAAGCTAACGATGAGCGCACTGAAATGTGGTGCAAGATTTGCCGCTCAAATCCACATCTAGCAGACAAAACAGGTGCATTTTATAAAGGCTCAAAGAATTTCAACCATCCTTTATTTGACAAACATGAAAAGAGCAAGGAGCACACGAATGTGGCGCAAGCCATTGCTAAAAGCTAGCCGAGAATAAATGTCCAGTCGCCGAGACAAGCTGAATGAAGAACAGCGGCAAGCTCTGTTTAATATTTTTCTCTTTCCATAAAGCTAAACACGCACGTCCCATGTCTTCCTATTCTGAGGATGTTCCTTTACTGAATGCTTTTTGATGGATCTGAGGACATCACAAAAACTGAGCAGGAAATAGTTTACATTGTGTCTGTGTCCAGCAACGGAGAGTTTACTTCAGACTTTATTGGACTGATTGAATTGGGTGCTGACCGAACCGCACAGGCCATAACAGACGGACTTGTGAGACTTTTGGTAAGTTTCATAATACCAGATGGTCTGCATGGAGTCATGAAACACTGTTAAAAATATCAAGACTATTGCCAGCCATTAAAATGCAACTGGTTACCAGGTATTTATTTCAGTCACACTGGTTGAATTTTTGGCTAAAAGGTTACAGTATCGATTTCAAGTCACTGAATCGTTTCGGATCGTATCGTTCTAAATGAACCAATATCGTCCTTGAATCGTATCGACAACCACGAATCGTGATACAAATCGAATCGTTGTTAAAACGAATCGTTACACCCCTAATTTTTACTGAAGGAATAAATGTGATCCTAAATGGAAATATCACTAATTTGATATACATCTCTTTTCGTAAAGCCATTGGGCATCTTCTCCATCCTTGAAGAGGAGTGCATGTTCCCCAAGTCTTCAGACACTACCTTCAAGGACAAGCTGTACGCCCAGCATCTTGGGAAAACACAGGCATTTGAGAAGCCCAAGCCTGCCAAAGGCAAGGCAGAGGCCCACTTCTCCCTGGTGCACTACGCCGGTACTGTGGACTACAACATCACTGGCTGGCTGGAGAAGAACAAGGACCCCCTGAACGACTCAGTTTGTCAGCTGTACCAGAAGTCTGGAGTCAAAATTCTGGCTGCCCTGTATCCTCCTCCCCCACCTGAGGGTAAGACTAGCATCACGTCAAAATATTTAATTAAGCACCAGTTATAACTCAGACCAAATGTTCTTAAAATCTTTGAATGTATCCCAATTTCTCATGGCGTTTCACCGGGTTAATTTATTCATACACTTGGTTAATTCAATCATACAATAGGTGTTATTTTACATAATCTCATTGGCAGCATTTGCCTCTAGATAAGTGTGAAGTTAACCAGAGATTCTCTGGTTTATAATTAATGTGCTTGCTGAAGACAAGACCACTCTAGATTTCTTACTCTTATTATTATTCTATTTATTCCACCCGCTCTAGGAAATGTACTTTTCTAGTTATCTTCAACTTTTCCCCATTTTAACAGATAAAGCCAAGAAAGGAGGCAAGAAGAAGGGTGGTTCCATGCAGACTGTGTCCTCCCAGTTCAGGGTGAGCTTTTGAAAGTTTTATTCAGACCTTCAAAAGGTGCCTTGATTATCATAAATGATGTCTGAGAAAATGGTTTGTAACCCTCTTACAGGAGAACTTACATAAGCTGATGACCAACTTGAGGAGCACTCATCCTCACTTTGTGCGCTGCCTGATCCCCAACGAGTCAAAGACTCCAGGTACAAGAAATATTGAGTTAAATATTACATCTTATCAGTACAGTATCAGTGACTTTAACAATCTCAATCTTTAACCTGTTTATGAGTATTAAAAGAGACTTGGTTTGTTTTACCAGGTCTGATGGAGAACTTCCTGGTTATTCACCAGCTCAGGTGTAATGGTGTGCTGGAGGGTATCAGGATCTGCAGAAAGGGCTTCCCCAGCAGAATCATCTATGCTGACTTCAAGCAGAGGTACACACAAACACACACACACAGAAAGATCTGCTCCAAGGGATTCCCCAGCATCAGAATAGGCTTACTTTTTACGAAATATTACCAACATATTACAACTTGACATATGTTATAAATGACTCCTCATTCAGGTACAAAGTACTGAATGCCAGTGTCATCCCCGAGGGCCAGTTCATGGACAACAAGAAGGCTTCTGAGAAGCTGCTTGGTTCCATTGATGTGAATCACGAAGATTACAAGTTTGGACACACCAAGGTCAGTCAAATACCCCCAGCAAAAGCTGACAACAAAACACAACTTCAATAATAATTTAAACCCTTACCATATAAAATCTCTCCAGTTGATCTATCCATCCTTTTGTTCTTTCTTCTTCATTTAACTAAAGGAAAAGGTGGAAAAACATTGTAGCGTTTACTTCAACGTCATACAAGTATAGAAGACAAATTAAACTCATTATCATGTGCATTGTGTCAGAGTGGTATGGCTGCAGTTATCTGTATCTGTGGACATTATTAATCTACAACTGTACAATAACTAACAATTTAGAAACATCCTATCCCATGGTTAGTTTGTAACCATTGCAAAGTTAATGTTGTCAAATCAATCTAGTGGAGTTGTTCCCCTCTTTTGATTCAACCCTTTCTATCTGTCACCATCTGTGGTTCCATTGACCATGCTAACCTGTGTCTCAGGTGTTCTTCAAAGCCGGTCTTCTGGGTGTCCTGGAGGAGATGAGAGATGAGAAGCTGGCCACTCTGGTCGGCATGGTCCAGGCTCTCAGCCGTGGATTCCTCATGAGGAGAGAGTTTAGCAAGATGATGGAGAGGAGGTGAGGAATAGTGGACATCTTGGCAAAGCTTTCTGTCAACCACCTGTATCTAATGCATTATGACTACATGCTGTATATGCTGTGAGTTGTTCAGAATGAGAAAGTACGTCTTATAATGATCTATTAAAGCTTTTGGTTAATTCATTTATAAAGTCAAAAAATGGATGTAGCAAATAAGGATTCTATCTTTATAGCTTCAGTTTGGGGTTTGGCTGATCAATTGTCATTTAAATGTGAGGTATTTACCCATTCATTATTGAAGAATACAAAATGCCTCATGAGCTTAGCATGACCTGTCAGTCCTTGCATCTAGACCGCTGTCTGTGAATTTAAGAGGGGTTACACTTCCCTAGCACCATTCCTCAGCTGTAAACAAACAGTGGCGGGGTTGTTCTGTTTTGTTGTTCTTTGAATCCCAGAATGTAGCTTTAAGCATGTCACTCACCATGCCACCCTATCCTTTCTGTCGACCAGAGAATCCATTTACGCCATCCAGTACAACGTCCGCTCATTCATGAATGTGAAAACCTGGCCATGGATGAAGTTGTACTTCAAGATCAAGCCCCTGCTGCAGAGCGCTGAGACTGAGAAGGAACTGGCCAACATGAAGGAGAACTATGATAAGATGACGGTAGACCTGGCCAAGGCTCTGGCCACGAAGAAGCAAATGGAGGAGAAGTTGGTGTCCCTGACGCAGGAGAAGAATGACCTGGCACTTCAAGTTGCATCTGTGAGTGAAAAACACCTCATATGGGCATATTTACACACACATGAATACACACACATATGAACACATTGTGAAGTATGTGGCTAACTCACACATTGTTATTGTCCATGTTATGTATTTCATTAATTTCTATTGATTTGCTCTGACCTTGAATATACAAAGTGAGGCCGCTGATTATTTCTCGTGTTCTGAAACCAGGAAGGAGAGAGTCTGAACGATGCTGAGGAAAGGTGCGAGGGGCTCATCAAGAGCAAGATCCAGCAGGAGGCTAAACTCAAAGAGACGACCGAGAGGCTGGAGGATGAGGAGGAGATCAATGCTGAGTTGACTGCCAAGAAGAGGAAGCTGGAGGATGAGTGCTCTGAGCTGAAGAAGGACATTGATGACCTGGAGCTCACCCTGGCCAAAGTGGAGAAGGAGAAGCACGCCACTGAAAACAAGGTCTAGTGTCTTACCATAGACAGTCTAACCAAACAATAATCCAAACAATAATCAACTAAAAAAATAGCTTAACAGAAATGGAATTCAAGTCATATGACACAAAATAGTTGAATTTCAGTTGCAGTGTACTCCCCACATTCATTCATCTAGTGTTGAATCTATAGTACAGTAATTGTTGACGCAATTATAACCTAAATGAAATGAATGCAATATATAACAAACTAAATCTCCCCTTTATGGTGAAGTATAATTATGTTGTGACCATTTTCAGGTTAAAAACCTGACAGAGGAGATGGCATCTATGGATGAGAGTGTTGCCAAGCTGACCAAGGAGAAGAAAGCCCTCCAAGAGGCCCACCAGCAGACACTGGACGACCTGCAGGCAGAGGAGGACAAAGTCAACACTCTGACCAAGGCCAAGACCAAGCTGGAACAGCAAGTGGATGACGTGAGTGGAGTTCGACATTTTAACCATGATAGAATGTAAGATGATATTATCTTCAGTTGTTTAGATTAAACAATATATGTGTTTTTATCTTATAGCTTGAGGGTTCTCTGGAGCAAGAGAAAAAGCTCCGTATGGACCTAGAGAGATCCAAGAGAAAGCTGGAGGGAGATCTGAAACTGGCCCAGGAGTCCATAATGGACCTGGAGAATGACAAGCAGCAAGCTGATGAGAAAATCAAGAAGTAAACACAAACAAATGACTACAGTATCAGCTGCTATAATGATTGTTCTTGATTAATTATGAATTAGCATTTGCATGTGATTAAAAGCAACGTGAATGTTATTATACTCCCTTTACACTATCAAACCTAAACCAACTCTGCAATCAACGTGTTTCTGTTTCTTAGGAAGGAGTTTGAGACCACTCAGCTCCTCAGCAAGATTGAGGATGAGCAGTCTCTGGGAGCTCAGCTGCAGAAGAAGATCAAGGAACTCCAGGTACAGTACAGGATATACGCTCCAGTACAGAAAAGCACACACCTGAATCATTTCCTGAAAACCACTTTCTGGTAGCCGACAGTTTTCCTGGTGGCTTCTAATGGCTCAGTAGGTTGGAAGATGGTGTTTCTGGTTGGTGCTTCTTACCATTGTGGTTTTGGTTCCTGCATGGGACACTGTCTACTGAATATATTAGTGTAACTGGCTTTGTATTAACACATTTATGCAACATATACCTACTATTATTATTTTGTGAGGTTCAATTGTTTCAACTGTATTGTAGTGTTCATCCCCCCTGCTCTTGTCCCCTGTTCTAGGCCCGTATTGAGGAACTGGAGGAGGAAATTGAGGCTGAGCGTGCTGCCAGGGCTAAGGTTGAGAAGCAGAGGGCCGATCTCTCCAGGGAACTTGAGGAGATCAGCGAGAGGCTGGAGGAGGCCGGAGGCGCCACTGCTTCTCAGATTGAGATGAACAAGAAGCGTGAGGCTGAGTTCCAGAAGCTGCGTCGGGATCTTGAAGAGTCCACCCTGCAGCACGAGGCCACAGCCGCCGCTCTGCGCAAGAAGCAGGCCGACAGTGTGGCTGAGCTCGGGGAGCAGATCGACAACCTGCAGCGCGTCAAGCAGAAGCTGGAGAAGGAGAAGAGCGAATACAAGATGGAGATTGATGACCTCTCCAGCAACATGGAGGCCGTCGCCAAGGCTAAGGTGAGTAGTGATGTTTTGGTCAAGCAGTGTTGAGGAGGGTCAACTACATTACCATTCAACTGAACTGAGGTTGACAGGAGTCACATATATAAAGTAATGATGGTACATGTTTCACTAACAGGGCAATCTGGAGAAGATGTGCCGTACTCTTGAGGACCAGCTGAGCGAGCTCAAGACTAAGAATGATGAGAATGTTCGCCAGGTCAACGACATCAGCGGACAGAGGGCCAGACTCCTGACAGAAAATGGTACCATCAACAATGAACTACAACCCAATGCTTTCCTTCAGTAGAACACAATAACGTGTTGGGGGCTGTATCCACATAGTTTCTACTGTACTATTCACCAACTAACATTGCCCTATGATACCATTTTCAATCTTAGAGAACAGAGACCCTATTAACTAGATATCCCTCTATCCCTGCAGGAGAGTTTGGCCGCCAGCTGGAGGAGAAGGAAGCCCTGGTGTCTCAGCTGACCAGAGGAAAACAGGCCTTCACCCAGCAGGTGGAGGAGCTGAAGAGGGCGATTGAGGAGGAGGTCAAGGTAAAATGGACTCCACTGTCCATAGAGTTTAGAGCAATATCTTCATATAGATGGTGACTACGTGACCCTCAGAGACTCCTACTGTCTCTCCACCCTCAGAGACTTCTACTGTCTCTCCACCCTCAGAGACTCCTACTGTCTCTCCACCCTCAGAGACTCCTACTGTCTCTCCACCCTCAGAGACTTCTACTGTCTCTCCACCGTCAGAGACTCCTACTGTCTCTCCACCCTCAGAGACTTCTACTGTCTCTCCACCCTCAGAGACTCCTACTGTCTCTCCACCCTCAGAGACTCCTACTGTCTCTCCACCCTCAGAGACTTCTACTGTCTCTCCACCCTCAGAGACTCCTACTGTCTCTCCACCCTCAGAGACTCCTACTGTCTCTCCACCCTCAGAGACTCCTACTGTCTCTCCACCCTCAGAGACTTCTACTGTCTCTCCACCCTCAGAGACTCCTACTGTCTCTCCACCCTCAGAGACTCCTACTGTCTCTCCACCCTCAGAGACTCCTACTGTCTCTCCACCCTCAGAGACTTCTACTGTCTCTCCACCCTCAGAGACTTCTACTGTCTCTCCACCCTCAGAGACTCCTACTGTCTCTCCACCCTCAGAGACTCCTACTGTCTCTCCACCCTCAGAGACTCCTACTGTCTCTCCACCCTCAGACTCCTACTGTCTCTCCACCCTCAGAGACTCCTACTGTCTCTCCACCCTCAGAGACTCCTACTGTCTCTCCACCCTCAGAGACTCCTACTGTCTCTCCAACCTCAGAGACTCCTATTGTCTCTCCACCCTCAGAGACTCCTACTGTCTCTCCACCCTCACAGACTCCTACTGTCTCTCCACCCTCAGAGACTCCTACTGTCTCTCCACCCTCAGAGACTCCTACTGTCTCTCCACCCTCAGACTCCTACTGTCTCTCCACCCTCAGAGACTTCTACTGTATCTCCACCCTCAGAGACTCCTACTGTCTCTCCACCCTCAGAGACTTCTACTGTCTCTCCACCCTCAGAGACTCCTACTGTCTCTCCACCCTCAGACTCCTACTGTCTCTCCACCCTCAGAGACTTCTACTGTCATTTGTTTGTCTATCTCTCTAATATCTCTTTGTCTTTCTCTTTCGCAGGCTAAAAACGCACTGGCCCATGGTGTCCAGTCTGCCCGCCATGACTGTGACCTCCTGAGGGAGCAGTTTGAGGAGGAGCAGGAGGCCAAGGCAGAGCTGCAACGCGGCATGTCCAAGGCCAACAGCGAGGTGGCTCAGTGGAGGACTAAGTATGAAACTGATGCCGTCCAGCGCACAGAGGAGCTGGAAGAGGCCAAGTGAGTCACACGCAACAGCAAACACTCAAATATAGGGTGTGGATGTTGAGGGTGGTAGGGGGGCTCTGAGAAAATGTTACGTCAATATATATTGTAACATTTGTTTCAAAACTACAAAACCACCTAACAGGAAAAAGCTGGCCCAACGTCTGCAGGAGGCTGAGGAGACCATTGAGGCGACCAACTCCAAGTGTGCCTCCCTGGAGAAGACCAAGCAGAGGCTGCAGGGAGAGGTGGAGGACCTCATGATTGACGTTGAGAGAGCCAACGCATTGGCCGCCAACCTCGACAAGAAGCAGAGGAACTTTGACAAGGTAAAAATGAAAACCTAATTTTCTGCTACATAATCAATTGTAGTTTAATTGTAGCATGTTTCTGATTTAAATCTCTTCATCTATGACTTCTAATGAAAATCCCATGTATTTCCCTAGGTTCTGGCAGAGTGGAAGCAGAAGTATGAGGAGGGTCAGGCAGAGCTGGAAGGAGCTCAGAAGGAGGCTCGCTCTATGAGCACTGAACTCTTCAAGATGAAGAACTCCTACGAGGAGGCTCTGGATCATCTGGAGACTCTAAAGAGAGAGAACAAGAACCTGCAACGTGAGCATTTGACAGCAATTCTATTTGGCTCATGTTTGATTAGCAAGATGAATTATTGTTAATTAATGAACTGTTATTATGATTCAATGTCAACTTCAGTGCATTGGTGATATCCACTGAAAATCTCCCAAGTCTAAACTGCTCCTGTGTGTGTGTGTGTGTGCAGAGGAGATCTCTGACCTGACTGAGCAGATCGGAGAGACTGGCAAGAGCATCCATGAGCTGGAGAAGGCCAAGAAGACCGTGGAGACAGAGAAGTCTGAGATCCAGACCGCTCTGGAGGAGGCTGAGGTACAAACTACAGCTGTTTGATGGGAAAAGCAGTGTTACACTAGCCAATGCCAGCTACAGGCTAATGCTCCCTGCTTTGGTGTTTATTGTAGTCATATATATATTTAATTCCTTGTACACATCCAAATATATTGAACACAATACGCATTACTTATTTTCTTTGTCCAGGGCACACTGGAGCACGAGGAATCCAAGATTCTGCGTGTGCAGCTGGAGCTCAACCAGATCAAGGGTGAGGTGGACAGGAAGATTGCTGAGAAGGACGAGGAGATGGAGCAGATCAAGAGGAACAGCCAGAGGGTGGTTGACTCCATGCAGAGCACCCTGGACTCTGAGGTCAGGAGCAGGAATGATGCCCTGAGGGTGAAGAAGAAGATGGAGGGAGACCTGAACGAGATGGAGATCCAGCTGAGCCACTCCAACAGGCAGGCCGCTGAGGCCCAGAAACAGCTGAGGAACGTCCAGGGACAGCTCAAGGTAAAGGGACTGGGACATCAGGTTCAAAACCTAAACATGGCTAGGGATTTGTTTGTGAATCTGAGAAATTAAAAAGAGTGGTTTATGTACTAAAGGTAACGATACTGGAGAAATTCGTACCAATTTAAATTTCTGTCACTGATCGATCCTATCGCCCCTACTTCCACAAGTCCTAATGAACATATGTCATTGTGAACCCCAGGATGCCCAATTGCACCTTGATGACGCTGTTCGTGTCGCAGAGGACATGAAGGAACAGGCAGCCATGGTGGAGCGCAGAAACGGTCTGATGGTGGCTGAAATCGAGGAGCTGAGAGTTGCTCTGGAGCAGACAGAGAGAGGCCGCAAAGTGGCTGAGACTGAGCTGGTAGACGCCAGCGAGCGTGTTGGACTGCTGCACTCCCAGGTATGGGTCAAAAGCCATTTCCAATGGAACTCAACCAAGCATACAGTTTAAACACACCTGGAATTTGACAGTGCTTACTTTAGATTTTCATAATTTCAGCCTTGTGACTTGTAAGTTCTCTTGAGAGTTTAAAAAATGGTCTTATTTCATCCTTCAGAACACCAGCCTTCTGAACACCAAGAAGAAGTTGGAGACTGACCTGGTGCAGGTGCAGGGAGAGGTGGACGATATTGTCCAGGAGGCCAGGAATGCAGAGGAGAAGGCCAAGAAGGCCATCACTGACGTGAGTTCTTTAATTACATCGACTTGATTTGTCCCCAAGTGCCAATGGTAGCTGGGCTGGTTAAGAACAACAAAGATCTTAGAGGGACGTTATGATTGGTGCCAATTGGTGCATAAATTAAACAAACTACTTTTCCAGGCGGCCATGATGGCTGAGGAGCTGAAGAAGGAGCAGGACACCAGCTCTCACCTGGAGAGGATGAAGAAGAACCTGGAGGTCACAGTCAAGGACCTGCAGCACCGCCTGGATGAGGCTGAGAATCTGGCCATGAAGGGAGGCAAGAAGCAGCTCCAGAAACTGGAGTCCAGGGTGAGTTAACAGCAGGATGGATTAGGGTGGATTGAAAGACAGATTGCTGGAAATTAATTTGATCATATAAAAATACATAATAGCCTCCATGCAGGTTTACTGTTACTTCTATAGTGCATGGCATGACTAATCAAGTCTCTGGCCCTGGGAAATGTTAAGTCCCCCTTCTTGGCATTAGAGAGAAAATGTTGCCGTTTTAAAGCTAATTTCCTGCAATTCTACACATTTTGCCTTTTTAAATGTTAAATGATGGTGCATTTATGATCATAACAAAACAAATTATAATAATTCTACACTTATTTAGTGGAGTTGAGCCAAGACCTTCAAATAAATACAAATGTATTACTCTAGTAGCTTCGTTCAGGCTTGTACAGTTGTCGCAGCAGACTTCTTCTAAACTGCCATTTCATTAGTAGTAAGAAAAAACAACAAATATAAATTCACAATACACATCAACACACAATATAATGTACATTCATCCACTTTATATCATAGTAATCATTTGTTACATCTAGTTACATTTGTTTCATTTCTCTCTATAGCGACATGTCTCATTCACCGGCCGTTGCTAGGGAAGCTAGCGTTGCTATGCAGGTTTTCCAGCCAGAAGGGTAACGGCTGAATTAGTTTGTAGGCTAGAGGACTTTAATAAGTTCATAAAACCTGAAAACACAACATAACATCTTAACAAACATATGTACATACTCCAGAAACATTACCGTCTCGAATATAGTGCTTTACCAGTCGCTTACCTTCAAAATAAAGATATACCAATGTTTTTATGTCGGTGCTTCTGTCTTGCTGTTGGCTCACTTTGCAAACTTCTCTCAACTGTCATAGCGCGAGCCTCCCATAATAGAAGAAATCTCATAACATTAAAACATGCGAGTGGCGTCCTCTAGTGGCCATACTGGTGCTGCACCAGAAACTGCTAAACTCATGACAAAATTGATAAATAGTCATATTAAAAATACAAGAAGAATTGAGTTGTGAGCCTCCCAGACCCGTTGTGCATCTAAGAGTTAAGAACATAAATTGTGGATTATTAATATGTACTGTATTGCACTCTCTAAACTTTTTCCACAGATCCCTGGTTGTTTAATCTGTTCTTGCTAGAAATATTCATCAACGCATTTAAATGTAAATTCCCCTTTGGGAACCACTGACCTAGATAATGAAAAGTTGTTGGTATTATTACAGACCCCTTCAATTAAATGTTTAGAAGTACATAGGGACAGATAACAGTTGTGCCTCCTTGACTGGGTAGAACACTACACTTCTGTTTTACAAAGATTTGTTACATCTGATTTCACCACCTCAAACATATACGTTTATTTCTTCCACAAAGGTTCGTGAGCTCGAGACTGAGGTGGAGGCCGAGCAGAGAAGAGGTGTAGACGCAGTCAAGGGAGTCCGCAAGTATGAGCGCAGAGTCAAGGAGCTCACTTACCAGGTAAGAGAAAGTGCCTTCTTCACACACTTGACAGTAACACAGACAGGTTTGTGTATAAAACTATACTGACATTGATTCTTTGATCTTCTCCCACAGACTGAGGAGGATAAGAAGAACGTTAGCAGACTTCAGGACCTGGTAGATAAGCTGCAGTTGAAAGTGAAGGCCTACAAGAGGAATTCTGAGGAAGCGGTGAGTCAAATACTCTAAAAGCATACATTTGAAAATGTATTTTCTCCCTACAAAACGTAATGTCCATACGGTTTAGTTGAAGTGTTGCTACAGCACATCAGTCAACAATGACTCAATTGATATTGCAAGTCATTACTGAAGAAATTATACACATTTCTGAGTGCCTCCTATGCCTATGTGTTACTAACTTAAAGGAGAGGGGGTTGAATAATAATTTCCTGGTCTAGTGGTGGTGCTGGAGGCAGCGGTTTGATCCCGTTCCTCCACTCACTTTCTCTGCTGTATCATCTATCTTCCTATATATGTTGCTGTCCTAAATCAGGCTATATTTTTGTTGTTGAAAATACCTTTAAAAACAGATTTTTTATTTGCTAACTGAAGCATCAAACTTTAAATGCTGATGTTTCGCTCTCCATCTCTTTTCTTCACCCAGGAGGAAGCAGCCAATAGCCATATGTCTAAGTTCAGGAAGGTTCAGCATGAGCTGGAGGAGGCTGAGGAGCGTGCTGACATCGCTGAGACTCAGGTCAACAAGCTCAGAGCCAAGACCCGTGACACTGGAAAGGTACAGAACTGCTGCTAAACCTATACCTGACTCATGTTCAAATATGACCACATCAACACCACTTATGATTCAGTCTTCACAGAGGTCAATACTGACATTTTACACTCACTCAACTGTTCTTTGAGAAGCACATTTCAGGTAGGGCAAAAAAATCTAATAAGATTAATTCAGTTGGTACTTCACCCTGAAAATCCAAGCTGAGCGCTGAGCATTAAATGCTTGATCCATTATATTCTTTCCAAGTGTTCATCTATTTATCATGTTCATTATTATTGCTGATCCATTATATTCTATCCAAGTCTATCCATATATTTATCATGTTCATTATTATTACTGATCCATTATATTCTATCCAAGTCTATCCATATATTTATCATGTTCATTATTATTACTGATCCATTATATTCTATCCAAGTCTATCCATATATTTATCATGTTCATTATTATTACTGATCCATTATATTCTTTCTTTCTTCTTACAGGGCAAAGAAGTTGCTGAATAAACAAGACCAAGTCTTATCATTTTCCTGTGTTGCATAAAATATGATTTTCATGGTGAAATGTTGAGCATTGATTAAAAACATGTAGACCTACATACACTTCCTTTGTGACTTTGGACTTATTACTTAGCAAACAGCTTTTTCATACCATAAAATTATTGTACTTTAAATAATGGAGCAATCTGGGATTCCAACAGCAAAAGTGGTCACCCGGACAAAGCAGTCAGTTGTTTTGGTAAACAGCTGAGTGATGAGGCTGGAGAAATGTAACCACTCTCAAATTCTCAGACTGAGCTATGGATGCAAGGACTGCAAGTTTGTTCTTGCTTTATTGAATTCAATGTAGTTCAGCCGGCCTTGGGATTTAAGCTGCTGAGTTAACCAGTCAAACTGCCAAGGTCAGAGGTTCCAAGACCGTTCTAGTCATTCTATTTCTATGGTCATAACACCGTCATAGGACACCACAACACACATATATTAGTCCTGCATGTAACATTTGATCTCTTAACAGACTAAAAGGTTACATCAACACTTCTATCCACATGCCATTGACTAGATGTCCATTAGTACCTGTATCTTGTTGAATTACTGCCCAGCCTCGAAGGGCACTATGATGTAGGTGGAGATCCCAATAACAGGTTTCTCTGTGTTGTTCTTGGCTCTGTAGAAGGCCAGAGCAGTCTCTCCTGGAACCATCTGTATGGTAACACAGCATAGACACTAAGATACCTGTATGGTAACAAAACATATACAATAAGATACCTGTATGGTAACACAACATAGACAATAAGATACCTGTATGGTCACACAACATAGACAATAAGATACCTGTATGGTAACACAACATAGACACTAAGATACCTGTATGGTAACACAACATAGACACTAAGATACCTGTATGGTAACACAACATAGACAATAAGATACCTGTATGGTAACACAGCATAGACACTAAGATACCTGTATGGTAATACAACATATACAATAAGATACCTGTATGGTAACACAACATAGACAATAAGATACCTGTATGGTAACACAACATAGACAATAAGATACCTGTATGGTAACACAACATAGACACTAAGATACCTGTATGGTAACACAACATAGACACTAAGATACCTGTATGGTAACACAACATACAACATAGAAAATAAGATACCTGTATGGTAACACAACATAGACACTAAGATACCTGTATGGTAACACAACACACAACATAGAAAATAAGATACCTGTATGGTAACACAACATAGACACTAAGATACCTGTATGGTAACACAACATAGACAATAAGATACCTGTATGGTAACACAACATAGACACTAAGATACCTGTATGGTAACACAACATAGACACAAATATACCTGTATGGTAACACAACATAGACACTAAGATACCTGTATGGTAACACAACATAGACACTAAGATACCTGTATGGTAACACAACATAGACACTAAGATACCTGTATGGTAACACAACATAGACACTAAGATACCTGTATGGTAACACAACATAGACACTAAGATACCTGTATGGTAACACAACATAGACACTAAGATACCTGTATGGTAACAAAACATAGACAATAAGACACCTGTATGGTAACACAACACACAACATAGAAAATAAGATACCTGTATGGTAACACAACATAGATACTAAGATACCTGTATGGTAACACAACATAGACACTATGATACCTGTATGGTAACACAACATAGACAATAAGATACCTGTATGTTAACACAACACACAACATGATTTGATTCTGGACCAGTCGACCTCCGATATCCTCTGGAGCAGCAGGTTCCCTGTGGTTTTCTACTCTGATCCTGCACTCTCAATCATTGGATGGGGCAGCCTCTTCTCCCCGCAAATGTTTTCAAAACCACCATGGCTTAGATAACGGTGCAGGTCCTTTTGAGTGCCATCCTTGTAGGCAGTGGAACCTAGGGCTCTATTCAATCTGTATTGCTGAAGCATTACAGATTGACCAATAGAAATTCAAAGGTAATTTCCAATTGAGCCGACATATGCAGATAACTATATATTCCAGAGAACTCGGATCCGTAGCCACTCCGATAATAATAAGAGTATGTAAGAAATCTAGAGTGGTCTTGCCTTCTAATTATTGTTTTCCATTTGCAAAATTATTGAAGGTGTTTTTCTTTGCATGCCCTAATGAACATGACCTAGATCATGGACCTTATTTAGGTCAGTGCAATCCGGGATCCTTGGGACTTCCCTAACCTAAATCCTGGCCTTGACCTCTACCCTAACCCTGACCTTGACCCCTATCCTAAACCCTAACCCTGACCTTGACCTCTACCCTTATCCTGACCTTAAAGGGATACTTCAGGATTTTGGCTAAGAAGCCCTTTATCTACTTACCCAGAGTCAGATGACTCATGGATACCATTTATATGTCTCTGCATCCAGTATAAAGGATGTTAGAATTTCGCAAGACAATGCTAACTAGCATTAGCGCAATGACTGGAAGTCTATGGTATCTACTAGCATGCAATTTATTGCAAATCTCCAAACAACTGTAGTATAACTATTCTCCAATAGAGGGCACTAAATGCCAAGGTTAGAAGAAGCTACAGGAGGGGCCTCTTTGAACCTGCCACTGCAAAGTTTCTGGAGGTGCCTGAAAGAGATCCTGGAGGGGAATCGGAGGAGCCTAAAGCATTGGGGAATCAGAGGAGCCTAAAGCATTGGGGAATCGGAGGAGCCTAAAGCATTGGGGAATCAGAGGAGCCTAAAGCATTTGGGAATCGGAGGAACCTAAAGGATTGGGGAATCAGAGGAACCTAAATCATTGGGGAATCGGAGGAACCTAAAGGATTGGGGAATCGAAGGAACCTAAAGGATTGGGGAATCGGAGGAGCCTAAAGCATTGGGGAATCGGAGGAGCCTAAAGCATTGGGGAATCGGAGGAACCTAAAGCATTGGGGAATCAGAGGAGCCTAAAGCATTGCCAAAACAAACAGTTAATAATAACCACAGTTAACATCTCCACCCTGACCGTCTGTGAGTCAGCATGTAGTGAGGGCTTTCCCTGACAGTTGGTTGGCTAGCATATTTATAGACAACATATGTGAGTATTTTAGGAAACAGGGATCACGGCTGTACTCAGCAAGGGCTTCCCCTGGGCTGGCTGGCAGGAAGTATTTATGGACTACCATGGTGTGTGTGTATACGTGTGTGTGCTCTTTAAGAAACAGGCAGGGGATCACCACAGCAGATATTTGTATGTAGAAGGAAACGCAAGGATATTCCCCCCCCCCCAAATGTTTAGATCTTAATTAGCATGATCAGTGCAACGTTGTAATAATAATAATAATAATGCATTAATAATAATAATTGATTAAACTTCTATAGCGCTTTCATAACAGCTAGCTAGCTAGCCCTCCATGCCATTGACCTGCCAGACAATCTGCAAATCTGTGGGTCAAAACCACCAGATATATGCAATATAAACTAAATGTTACCAAAAACAAAACATGTGATAAAAAACAACAATAAAAACCCTTGAACATATCTAAATATGTACATATTTACAGAGCTCGTACCATTATGCAATTAAAAGAGAACATGTATATTTCATGAGGGTGGCAGGTAGCTTAGTGGTTAAGAGCATTGTGCCAGTAACCGAAAGGTTGCTGGTTCTAATCCCCGAGCTGACTAGGTGAAACATCTGTCGATGCCCCTTGAGCAAGGCACTTAACCCTAATTGCTCCTCTAAGTTGCTCTGGATAAGAGCGTCTGCTAAATGACAAAAATATTAAAATAATGATATGCATAACAAATTTAAATGAGTTGTAGGCTGGATAGCTTTGTCAGCATTGGCCTACAAAACACATAACAGAGGCTTCACACTTTTATTACAAGGCTATACATATAATCTACAGTGGTGGGAGAGGTTGGAATGAAGGCCAAACTGTCAGTCAAAACAGAGTAGATAAATGGTGTCAGAAGGCAGTTTTTGGAGCAGTGAGCAGTTACATACTCTGTAAACTTATATTTACTTGCAAGTTTTGTGACAACTGTGGTTCTGAAACACAATGGCCACCCACCAGGCTGACTACATTGAAGACGCATGTCAGATCTCAGAACGCCTGGATTGATGTTCAATGGCACACAACCATTGGTTGATGCAACGCCACCAATAAGAGTCTCTGGAACCACGATCATATATGACCTAAAGAGAAAGGTCCTGCCCCCAGGGACATGGAGTCTGAGGTCAAGTTGATCAGACACATTGGTCCCACACTGATGTCATTTAACGTTGTGATTTTGAACAGATTTTGTGTTCAACATGTAAATAGGAAGAAGGAAGTGGATTATGAATAGGTTCTGAAAGAGGAAGAATTAACTTCTTGAGAAAGGAAGGTTAGCTAGAAAGTCACAGTCTATATACAACATTATTGTAGCTATTAGAAAGCTATTGGGGTGATTACTCAACAAACTAGAACAATAAAACACAGATTTTGGGATTTTCACAACGTTTAATCCATAGAAGGGTCCTTTGGAGGAAGGATTGTTGACATATATATGACATTTATATCTTAAAGCATAAATTAGAAATAATTAATTAAAGTTGGAACATTTGTGACTTTTAACGACCCTGTTCTCAACATTGATCATTGGCCATCTAGTGGATTGGGCGGTCACTTGTCCTGACTCTTCCAAAAGGCTTGGCTAGGACGAGTCTCCTGCTCCCCCAGAGACGCTTGTGTTCC
Organism: Coregonus lavaretus; assembly: GCF_964263955.1. Classification (NCBI taxonomy): domain Eukaryota; kingdom Metazoa; phylum Chordata; class Actinopteri; order Salmoniformes; family Salmonidae; genus Coregonus; species Coregonus lavaretus. The sequence goes on along the minus strand of NW_028157882.1, from coordinate 1,063,535 downwards.
AACAGCTGCAGCTGAAGGGAGGTTGTGGGATTCCCAGTATTTGACTGGTCTGTTTAATGGCCATATCAGGTATAAGTCTGTTCCATATATGGTCATATCCTCTGGTGCACGGCTCAAATGGCATCAGATCTGCCAATAAACCAAAGGCAAATGACTTTAGATATGTTGCTGTGGAAGCTGGATGTATTTCTGACACACCCATTTCTGAACATGGCCATATTGGGATTGTAAATGATCTGTTGCTTTGGTTCGCTTCTTGTACCTCTGCTATCGACTGTATGGGATCAAATTGGAGTTTCATGAACAGTTCAGCAGATGTGGTTTGATACCATCTCTATGACGGAGGGTCATAAGGAAATCCCAAACGACTTCAGGCTGCATGTATTTCTGACAGACAGTTTTGGATCATGGCCATGTTTTGAGAAGGTCACTGGCAGGAGGTAATCATTTTGGAGTTGTTTGTCTTAAGATCTGTAAAGCTTGCTGAAAAACACAACAGCTCCACATTTGATCCAAGTGTTTATCCTTGTAAATGTATTAGATTAATATTAAATTTAACCCTCCATTAACTTCACACTGCATGCTGAAAGGTGAAGACCTCATACCTGTACTGGAGACCACATAGAGATCCGATACAGGCCAGCACATTATTTTGACCTTATTAGTCGACCATGAGGTCCTCACATTGCTGACACCGTAATAGATTTACAGTGAGATATGTGACCTGGAAAAAAAGATCTGAATTATCAGAGCCAAGCTTAGTTGTTTTGTGGATCCATGGCACAACATGTGACATTTCATATCCAGATTTAGATTTTTACTGGCTGTGACATTTGAATGGATTGAATCATGAAAATAATTCTGACGTGAGCCAAGGCGCTGTGGTGTCTCAGGCAAACTCCTGTCTGTGGTGATAAAACTACTTTGCGAGCACAGACTGAGTCGTTTAAAGAACCCTTCAAATGTATTGGATCAAGAGTTACCATTCGGTTCCCCCATGGGCCCATTTGTAAAAAACAGTTTTATAATGACAGTTTACTCAACTGCTTAATGACATCTGGCAGTTAATAACAGTATATCAGGGGCCTGCAACTCCTGTTCTGGACAGCCCATCTACATGGGGTGCAGGCTCTTGTTCCACCCAGCACTAACACAGCAGGTTCCGCTAAATCAACTTCTTGTGAAGGGCCATGCCACTCCTACAGGACTGTTCTATTATTACACTGAAAGATACTAATCTTATTAGTAGTTTTGTTTATTCTTTCTCTGAAAAATGCTGTCCCACCTTTTGATGTCACCACGGAAACACAAACATTAAAAGACTGTAGAATGAATGTGCCTTAAGCCACACCCCTACAAATATCACCGGGTGATGGGATTGGACCCCCTCCAGCATGGACATATCGTGAGTAGTCTGTCTGACAAAATTTTGGAGAACATTTGTGAGCAAGTTGGTAAATGTTCATGAATTTTGAAGAAGTGTCACTACTGAACAGCTAATATATAAAGAAATATGTAAAGTATCGTTTTGTGACTAAAATGTATGTTTTCTGGGATGTACATCTGTCCAAATGAAAGATAGCCAGCCATTTGTTAGCCAAAGGGATTCTTTAGAAAAGTATAGTAGTTAACCACTTAGATTATAAAGCAACATAAATGACAACTTAATGTATTTAGATTTTTTTTTTTTTCATACAGCTTTAGTTATATGGATGAGCTATGTCCAGAATACAATATGTACAGCAGTAGTTATATAGGATGAGCTATGTCCAGAATACAGTATATACAGCAGCAGTTATATAGGATGAGCTATGTCCAGAATACAATATGTACAGCAGTAGTTATATGGATGATCTATGTCCAGAATACAGTATGTACAGCAGTAGTTATATGGATGAGCTATGTCCAGAATACAGTATGTACAGCAGTAGTTATATGGATGATCTATGTCCAGAATACAGTATGTACAGCAGCAGTTATATGGATGAGCTATGTCCAGAATACAGTATGTACAGCAGTAGTTATATGGGATGAGCTATGTCCAGAATACAGTATGTACAGCAGTAGTTATATGGGATGAGCTATGTCCAGAATACAGTATGTACAGCAGTAGTTATATGGATGAGCTATGTCCAGAATACAGTATGTACAGCAGCAGTTATATGGGATGAGCTATGTCCAGAATACAGTATGTACAGCAGTAGTTATATGGATGAGCTATGTCCAGAATACAGTATGCATAGTCACTTTAACTCTACCCACATGTACATATTACTTCAACTACCTCAACTAGCCGGTGCCCCCGCACATTGACTCTGCACCGGTACCCCCCTGTCAAGGGGTGCTGAAGGTGGGTGTGGTGCATGAATCAAGCGCAGGACGCAGAAGCTCAGTCCAAAAGACTTTAGTGCAATAATCACGTAGAAAATAAGCACAATAAGCCCGAAGGCGAAATCACGGCGCACACAGGCGTCAAACAAACGGCGCACTAACATGTGCGAAAACCCTCTCCAAAACACTGGAGGGAAGTACGTAGCTCCAACACGAAAACAGAAGAGCAATCACACACAAAGACAAACACAACCAACGAGAACTAAATAGGACACTAACGAGGACTAACAAGACACAGGTGTACAACATAAAGACAAAACCAAACAAACATGAAACATCGATCGGTGGCAGCTAGTACTCCGGGGACGACGACCGCCGAAGCCTGCCCGAACCAGGAGGAGGAGCAGCCTCGGCCGAAACCGTGACACCCCCAGTATATATAGCCTCCCTACTGTTATTTTATTTTACTTCTGCTCTTTTTTTCTCAACACTTTTTTTTGTTGTTGTTTTATTTGTACTTTTTTTGTTAAAAAGAAATGCACTGTTGGTTAAGGGCTGTAAGTAAGCATTTCACTGTAATGTCTGCACCTGTTGTATTCGGCGCACGTGGCCAATAAAATTTGATTTGATTTGATTTGATGTCCAGAATACAGTATGTATAGCAGTAGTTATATAGGATGATCTATGTCCAGAATACAGTATGTACAGCAGTAGTTATATAATAATAATAATAATAATAATATGCCATTTAGCAGACGCTTTTATCCAAAGCGACTTACAGTCATGCGTGCATACATTTTTGTGTATGGGTGGTCCCGGGGATCGAACCCACTACCCTGGCGTTACAAGCGCCGTGCTCTACCGGCTGAGCTAGAGAGGACCAGAATACAGTATTATATAGGATGAGCTATGTCCAGAATACAATATGTACAGCAGTAGTTATATAGGATGAGCTATGTCCAGAATACAGTATGTACAGCAGTAGTTTTATAGGATATATTTATTTATATTCAACTTTATTTAGCTAGGCAAGTCAGTTAAGAACAAATTCTTATTTACAATGGCGGCCTACCAAAAAAGGCAAAAGGTGTTCAACAAAGTACTGAGTAAAGGGTCTGAATACTTATGTAAATGTGATATTAAAATGTTCCTATTTTTGCTTTGTCATTATGGGGAATTTTGTGTAGATTGATGAGGGGGGGACAATTTTATCCACTTTAGAATAAGGCTGTAAAGTAACTAAATGTGGAAAAAGTGAAGGGGTGTGAATACCTTCCGTGTTTATGATGGAGGTTTTCTGAAATTACAATGCAACAATTCTACATGTAGCTCCATTCATTGGCAGCACCTGATGCGCTTATCAACAAGCTCAGCACATGGGAAACGTTGCTGCTGCCCCCTGGGGGAATGGAGTGTGGAAGTGTAACCTAGATGGCGTGTCTGTCTATGTCCTAACATTAACCTTCCCCCTATATCATAACAAGACATTTTATACCAAGGTTTGTCTATGTTGAAAATTGGTTACAATGATGACATAATCCTGGGGTTGAAATGTCACCCTCAAAACAACAGTTTACGTTGATTGCTTTTTTCAAATCCAATGTATTTTCCATGTAGATTCCATGTCACAATACGTTGACAAATTAGGTTGAAACAACGTTGTTTCAACCAGTTTGTGCCCAGTGGGATTTTACTATACTCAAAACAAAGGACAAAGAACAGAGAATGAAGTTGCCTTTTTATCTACAACCCAATAACAAAATATGCCTTTAGAATCTTTAACATTAACCACAATAAAGCTGGAAAAGTTTACTTGAAAACATACAAATAGGTCATCTTTACTTTAACGCTGGTTCTCAAGTCTGGCCCAAAGCATTCATCGACATCTAGACAAGGACAAAACATGTTAGATACATTGATTATGGAATCTCAGTCATACAAATAGAATTGCAGATGAATGAAGGCCTACCTTCAACATGACATGCAGAAACACAGACACAGCACATGGCCCAACAGAATTTCAGGTCAGATGGCTTCCAAGATGGCCGATACCATTTTATAGGGTTACAGAGGTATTCATTCCTGCCACTTAGTGGTGGACCTCTAACAACATCCTACCTGCTACATGTTTATCCTGGAAGTCTCCTAAGTTTGTAGCTATATGTTACAGTGCCTTGCAAAAGTATTCATCCCCCTTGGCATTTTTCCTATTTTGTTGCATTACAACCTGTCATTTCAATTGATTTTTATTTGGATTTCATGTAATGGACATACACAAAATAGTCCAAATTGGTGACGTGAAATGAAAAAAATAACTTGTTTCAAAAAATTCAAAAAAATAAATAACGGAAAAGTGGTGCGTGCATATGTATTCACCCCCTTTGCTATAAGACCCTAAATAAGATCTGGTGCAACCAATTACCTTCAGAAGTCACATAATTAGTTAAATAAAGTCCACATGTGTGCAATCTAAGTGTCACGTGATCTGTCACATGATCTCAGTATATATACACCTGTTCTGAAAGGCCCCAGAGTCTGCAACACCACTAAGCAAGGGGCACCACCAAGCAAGCGGCACCATGAAGACCAAGGAGCTCTCCAAACAGGTCAGGGGCAAAGTTGTGGAGAAGTACAGATCAGGGTTGGGTTATAAAAAAATATCAGAAACTTTGAACATCCCACGGAGCACTATTAAATCCATTATTAAAAAATTGAAAGAATTTGGCACCACAACAAACATGCCAAGAGAGGGCCGCCCACCAAAACTCACGGACCAGGCAAGGAGGGCATTAATCAGAGAGGCAACAAAGAGACCAAAGATAACCCTGAAGGAGCTGCAAAGCTCCACAGCGGAGATTGGAGTATCTGTCCATAGGACCACTTTAAGACGTACACTCCACAGAGCTGGGCTTTACGGAAGAGTGGCCAGAAAAAAGCCATTGCTTAAAGAAAAAAATAAGCAAACACGTTTGGTGTTCGCCAAAAGGCATGTGGGAGACTCCCCAAACATATGGAAGAAGGTAAATTGAGCTTTTTGGCCATCAAGGAAAACGCTATGTCTGGCGCAAACCCAACACCTCTCATCACCATCCCCACAGTGAAGCATGGTGGTGGCAGCATCATGCTGTGGGGATGTTTTTCATCGGCAGGGACTGGGAAACTGGTCAGAATTGAAGGAATGATGGATGGCGCTAAATACAGGGAAATTCTTGAGGGAAACCTGTTTCAGTCTTCCAGAGATTTGAGACTGGGACGGAGGTTCACCTTCCAGCAGGACAATGACCCTAAGCATACTGCTAAAAGCAACACTTGAGTGGTTTAAGGGGAAACATTTAAATGTCTTGGAATGGCCTAGTCAAAGCCCAGACCTCAATCCAATTGAGGATCTGTGGTATGACTTAAAGATTGCTGTACACCAGCGGAACCCATTCAACTTGAAGGAGATGGAGCAGTTTTGCCTTGAAGAATGGGCAAAAATCCCAGTGGCTAGATGTGCCAAGCTTATAGAGACATACCCCAAGAGACTTGCAGCTGTAATTGCTGCAAAAGGTGGCTCTACAAAGTATTGACTTTGGGAGGGTGAATAGTTATGCACGCTCAAGTTCTTATTTCTTGTTTGTTTCACAAGAAAAACGTATTTTGCATCTTCAAAGTGGTAGGCATGTTGTGTAAATCAAATGATACAATCCCCCCAAAAATCCATTTGAATTCCAGGTTGTAAGGCAACAAAATAGGAAAAATGCCAAGGGGGGTGAATACTTTCGCAAGCCATTGTATGTCCATTCCCTTTACCTGGTCACCTGGCTCTACCTGGTAATTCATTCACCTTTATGTTGATGTGTTCCTAATATGTTTCCCTTGCAAGCCTCAACTCCAACTCCTAAACCTATATGTTTCCCTCTTGTTTCCCTACCAGACCACCACATCCTTCCACAACCTAACCTTCCTACCAGCTTTACAAGCCCCAACTCTTAAACCCTAATCAACCTCCATTCTAAACCCTCTCCCCATGTGCTCTGTGTTCCTGTTCAACTGTGTAATAAATAACCTGGATTCCTAATCTCCGTCTCCTCATTGCATTCTGACCAATGTGCCATGGTGGCAGCAGAAATCCTAAACCTGTAAGTTCTATAGAAAACATCTTAAACGCAGCCCTTCCTTCGTTTTACAACTAACCATAATCTTCCATTTAGCCCGTAATTACTTGAAATCAGACCCAGTATGTTAGTGTTGGAGTGAAATAATTACAATTCCGTTAATTCAGGAAGTAAACTGAAATAAAAAATGTTCACAAGGCTTTTAAATGAGAAATAATTTCAGTTCGCTTCCTGAATTGACCTGGAATGACCCCAGCCCTGATCTCATTGCAGAGCTCACTGCATTGTGAGGAGACCAAGGCTGTAAAGTCAGTTAAGGTCTTTGTGGCAAAATGCACAGTTGTCTAGTTGGGTATGACAGCTGTACATATTCCTCTGACACTGATCTAAGGTCAGTTTTATCCCGGAGGGTAAGTTCCGCCCAGAGCAAGTTTGGAGCTAAACATTAAAATTTTAGTCATTTAGCAGACGCTCTTATCCAGAGCGACTTACAGTTAGTGAGTGCGTAAAACATATTTCATACTGGCCCCCCGTGGGAATCGAACCGACAAACATGGCGTTGCAAACGCCATGCTCTACCAACTGAGCTACATGGGACTACATGTCCCTCAAATACAAAAACACAGGTCATATATCATGCAAGATCTTTGCACATTAAAATAACTGAACCTCTGCATGGTGCTAATGTTCTCTCCACCCACAAACATGGCAAGTAAATATCTGGTCTAATAACAGTGGCATCGGTGCCAGAATTAGGCTGTGTTGGCAGATATACCAAACAATAAACCTTGGCTGCAGTGAAGACGAGAGCACAGTCCAAGAAATGAAAAGGCCTTGATGGGGTCCTTCCAGATGGTCAGCCCCCTGCTCAACTACTGCATCCGTCAGCTATGGGTCTTCTTGTACTGATGTGCTGGGTGGACACTGAAACTGAACAAACAGGGTGTATTCAGGGAGGTGAAATGTTCTGAACATTGCTGATAGAAAGGTATTGAATAGAGATGACACGATTCCCTATTCTACCTGACAGACAGTCATATCTGTTCTTCACAATACATTTCTATCTGAATATTCTGTAAGGTTTTACACTATTAAAGATTAATTTGGCTGCACCATATTAGACAAAAAGAGCATTTAAACAACGATTTGAATGCAAAGGTTTGAAAGCAGAAGAGATGTGATCGACAATGAAGAATGCGAAACTTGTTCAATTACATGCATAAACATTTTTTTCAACCAATGTTACTGCAAGATGCTAGAGCTTTCTTTTAGAAATATATAAAAACTGTCATGTAAAGGATTCATTGAAATGCAATTTAAATGTAAAGGAATCTGTTACTTTATTGTAACTGTTCCCTATTCATTTTATATCAGTTTTATTGAAGCCAGCTCAGCTGCTAAGCGGTTTACTTCAGAGTGTAATAAAAGTTTGAGGCAGTTATATCGCTGTCAGCAATATGAGTGGATAAGATGGTTGAAATACTGGCATGGTGTTCTGTAAGTCATAAGAATCCTACTGGACCGTTTTAGCCAACTGAAATGTGAGACAAATAAAAGCTCCTTCAGAATCTTTAATAGATCGTACTGTAGATATAAAACGACACATTAGATTTAACAGTTTTATAAGCTGTTATTGAAAGCCTAAATGTTTCTGGTCTAGCTTTTAAATATGAATTTAATATGGTTCCACCAGGCTGATAAATCAAACTAAGCAAAGCACGAGGTAACATCCAACTCCGTCACAAGCATGTGGTAAGGAGACAGTTCAGATGTGTTTACAAGCTAAATTATAGAAATAATAGGTGAACATATATACAAAGTTGTTGATGAGGATTAATGCCACTAAAATGGAACTAAATAAGGTCAGATTAGTCTTCGTCTTGATGTTCTTCTATATACAGTACCAGTCAAGTTTGGACACAGGGGTTTTTCTTTATTTTTACTATTTTCTACATTGTAGAATAATAGTGAAGACATCAAAACAATGAAATAACACATATGGAATCATGTAGTAACCAAAAAAGTGTTAAACAAATCAAAATATATTTTAGATTCTTCAAAGTAGCCACCCTTTGCATTAATGACAGCTTTGCACACTCTTGGCATTCTCTCAACCAGCTTAACCTGGAATGCTTTTCCAACAGTCTTGAAGGAGTAACCATTTTTTTACATTTTAGTCTTATCCAGAGCGACTTACAGTTAGTGAGTGCATACATTTTTTATACTGGCCCCCGTGGGAATCGAGGCCCTACATATGCTGAGCACTTGTTGGCTGCTTTTCCTTCACTCTGCTGTCCAACTCATCTACCAACTGAGCTACATCCCTCCCCTACCCTGGACGACACTGGGCCAATTGTGCGCCGCCCCATGGGTCTCCCGGTCGTGGATTCGAACCAGGATCTCTAGTGGCACAGCTAGCACTGCGATGCAGTGCCTTAGACCACTGCGCCACTCGGGAGGCCCAACAAATGCTGAGCACTTGTTGGCTGCTTTTCCTTCACTCTGCTGTCCAACTCATCCCAAACCATCTCATTTGGGTTGAGGTCGGGTGATTGTGGAGGCCAGGTCATCTGATGCAGCACTCCGTCACTCTCCTTCTTGGTCAAATAGCCCTTACACAGCCTGGAGGTGTGTTGGGTCATTGTCCTGTTGAAAAACAAATGACAGTCCCACTAAGCGCAAACCAGATGGGATGGCGTATCGCTTCAGAATGCTGTGGTAGCCATGCTAGAATTCTAAATAAATCACAGACAGTGTCACCAGCAAAGCACGCCCACACCATCACACCTCCTCCTCCATGCTTCACAGTGGGAACCACACATGCGGAGATCATCCGTACACCTACTTTGCGTCTCACAAAGACACGGCGGTTGGAACCAAAAATCTCACATTTGGACTCATCAGACCAAAGGACAGATTTCCACCGGTCTAATGTCCATTATTCGTGTTTCTTGGCCCAAGCAAGTCTCTTCTTATTATTGGTGTCCTTTAGTAGTGGTTTCTTTGCAACAATTCAACCATGAAGGCCTGATTCACGTAGTCTCCTCTGAACAGTAGATGTTGAGATGTATCTGTTACTTGAACTCTTTGAAGCATTTATTTGGGCTGCAATTTCTGAGGCTGGTAACTCTAATGAACTTCTCCTCTGCAGTAGAGGTAACTCTGGGTCTTCCTTTCCTGTGGCGGTCCTCATGAGAGCCAGTTTCATCATAGCTCTTGATGGTTTTTGTAACTGCACTTGAAGACATTTTCAAAGTTCTTGAAATGTTCCGGATTGACTGACCTTCATGACTTAAAGTAATGATGGACTGTCGTTTCTCTTCGCTTATTTGAGCTGTTCTTGCCATAATATGGACTTGGTCTTTTACCAAATAGGGCTATCTTCTGTATACCACCCCTACCTTGTCACAACACAACTGATTGGCTCAAACGCATTAAGAAGGAAATAAATTCCACAAATTAACTTTTAACAAGGCACACCTGTTAATTGAAATGCATTCCAGGTGACTACCTCATGAAGTTGGTTGAGAGACTGCCAAGAGTGTGCAGAGCTGTCATCAAGGTAAAGGGTGGCTACTTTGAAGAATCTCAAATATAAAATACATTTTGATTTGTTTAACAATTTTTGGGTTACTACATGATTCCATATGTCAATCTTCTCTATAGAGCAGTGTGGACAAAGGTAAAATCTGGAGTACAGTGGCATATCCCATCCCTGCATTGAGGTACGTTTTCCGACCCATCTGTCTTAATATAATCATGATTGCATTCTGACCACAGTGCAGTTCAGTGTAAACAAATGTAATGGTAGGGTCGGTATCTTCTGCCAACAATAGCCCCCAAGTAAGCTCGCTAGCTACTAACAAAGGTGGTGGTAAATGCTTTGCCGACTTCGTCTCTGCAAGTAACAAAAAAAGCTAGCTAGCTAACGCTAACACTAGATCAGTTATTGGCCATCAGTACACCTTATTCCACCAATTTGGCTTTCACTGACGATTGAAAATGGAAGCCTGGCTTTATTCACACTCATAAATAGTTCAACAGATCATAAACTCACCTTTAAAATAGTCCTTGTCGTCAGTTGATTGGCTGAGTAATGACTTAGCTGAGTAAGGACATGCGAGGAAAGCCAGCAGGATTGTAAACTTCCGCAGTGTTCTAAAATCGGAAGTGACTTTATATTTAGTGGCTAGCTAGCCAACGTTTAATTATTGCTGCGTTATGAAAGGAACTAGACACGGACACGAATGATCTGCTTAGTGTGTTAACACACTATTGGTGGTTTGTTGTGACCAAGTGTTGGTGCTAAACTGTGTGTTATTGGATGCTAGCATGCTAGTTAGCTATGGTGTCATAGTTAGCTAGCTGAATAAAGTGGGTTGAGTCTATTCCTTTAAACATTGAACCGCTGTGGTTCACAACAATTCTGATTTCTAAAGGTGGAAGTTGGGAGAGTTTTTGTTCGGGTGGTTCAGTGAAACAATTATAGTTTCTGAGGTAGAAGTTTTTGGTGAGGAAGGCCCTGCTCTCTCCTCTCCCAGATGTTTAGTTCATTTCATTCCGATCTCCTCTGCATTATTGTAGCCATTTGCTACAGCCTGTCAACTATGCCTCTGCCTATCCCTGTTCTCTCCTCTCTGCACAGGCTACACAAACGCCCCACACCGCGTGGCTGCTGCCTCTCTAACCTGGTGGTCCCTGCACGCACCCCACACCTGGAGTTCCAGGTCTCAGGCTGCTACTCCTACTGCTCTCTCCTCGTCTGACCATGTGTTCTCGCATACCCCGAGAGCATCTGGTCAGAGGGGTGGTGGCACAGGAATCCTCATCTCTCCCAAGTGGACATTCTCAATTTTTCCCCTAACCCATCTGTCTATCTCCTCATTTGAATTCCATGCTGTCACAGTCACTAGCCCATTTAAGCTTAATATCCTTGTCATCTATCGCCCTCCAGGTTCTCTTGGAGAGTTCATCAATGAGCTTGACGCCTTGATAAGTTCCTTTCCTGAGGATGGCTCACCCCTCACAGTTTTGGGGGATTTCAACCTCCCTATGTCCACATTTGACTCATTTCTCTCTGCCTCCTTCTTTCCACTCCTCTCCTCTTTTGACCTCACCCTCTCACCGTCCCCCCCTACTCACAAGTCAGGCAATATGCTTGACCTCATCTTTACTAGATGCTGCTCTTCTACTAATCTCACTGCAACTCCCCTCCATGTCTCCGACCACTACTTTGTTTCCTTTTCTCTCTCGCTCTCCTCCCACACTACTCACTCTGCCCCTACACAGATGGTAATGCGCCGCCGCAACCTTCGCTCTCTCTCTCCCACTACTCTCTCCTCTTCCATCCTATCATCTCTTCCCTCTGCTCAATCCTTCTCCCTCCAATCTCCTGATTCTGCCTCCTCAACCCTCCTCTCCTCCCTTTCTGCATCCTTTGACTCTCTGTGTCCCCTATCCTCCCGGCCGGCTCGGTCCTCCCCTCCAGCTCCGTGGCTTAATGACTCATTGCGAGCTCACAGAACAGAGCTCCGGGCAGCGGAGCGGAAATGGAAGAAAACTAAACTCCCTGCCGACCTGGCATCTTTTCACTCCCTCCTCTCTACATTTTCTTCATCTGTTTCTGCTGCTAAGGCCACTTTCTACCACTCTAAATTCCAAGCATCTGCCTCTAACCCTAGGAAGCTCTTTGCCACATTTTCCTCCCTGCTGAATCCCCCCCCCCCCCCCCCCTCTCTCTCTGTGGATGACTTCGTCAACCACTTTGAAAAGAAGGTTGAGGACATCCGATCCTCGTTTGTTAAGTCTAATGACACTGCTGGTCCTACTCACACTGCCCTACCCTATGCTTTGACTTCTTTCTCCCCTCTCTCTCCAGATAAAATCCTGCGACTTGTGACTGCAGGCCGCCCAACAACCTGCCCGCTTGACCCCATCCCCTCCTCTCTTCTCCAGACCATCTCCGGTGACCTTCTCCCCTACCTCACCTCGCTGATCAACTCATCCTTGACCGCTGGCCATGTCCCTTCCGTCTTCAAGAGAGCGAGAGTTGCTCCCCTTCTCAAAAAACCAACACTCGATCCCACTGATGTCAACAACTACAGACCAGTATCCCTTCTTTCTTTTCTTTCCAAAACTATTGAGCGTGCCGTCTTTAGCCAACTCTCTTGCTATCTCTCTCAGAATGACCTTCTTGATCCAAACCAGTCAGGTTTCAGGACTGGTCATTCAACTGAGACTGCTCTTCTCTGTGTCACGGAGGCTCTCCGCACTGCTAAAGCTAACTCTCTCTCCTCTGCTCTTGTCCTTCTAGACCTGTCTGCTGCCTTTGATACTGTGAACCATCAGATCCTCCTCTCCACCCTCTCCGAGCTGGGCATCTCCGGCGCGGCTCACTCCTGGATTGCGTCCTACCTGACCGGTCGCTCCTACCAAGTGGCGTGGCGAGAAGCTGTCTCCGCACCACATGCTCTCACCACTGGTGTCCCCCAGGGCTCAGTTCTAGGCCCTCTCCTTTTCTCCCTATACACCAAGTCACTTGGCTCTGTCATATCCTCACATGGCCTCTCCTATCATTGCTACGCTGACGATACACAACTAATCTTCTCCTTTCCCCCTTCTGATAACCAGGTGGCGAATCGCATCTCTGCATGTCTGGCAGACATATCAGTATGGATGACGGATCACCACCTCAAGCTGAACCCTGGCAAGACGGAGCTGCTCTTCCTCCCGGGGAAGGACTGCCCGTTCCATGATCTCGCCATCACGGTTGACAACTCCGTTGTGTCCTCCTCCCAGAGTGCGAAGAGCCTTGGCGTGACCCTGGACAACACCCTGTCGTTCTCCGCTAACATCAAGGCGGTGACCCGCTCCTGCAGGTTCATGCTCTACAACATTCGGAGAGTACGACCCTGCCTTACACAGGAAGCGGCACAGGTCCTAATCCAGGCACTTGTCATCTCCCGTCTGGATTACTGCAACTCGCTGTTGGCTGGCCTCCCTGCCTGTGCCATTAAACCCCTACAACTCATCCAGAATGCCGCAGCCCGTCTGGTGTTCAACCTTCCCAAGTTCTCTCACGTCACCCCCCTCCTCCGCACACTCCACTGGCTTCCAGTTGAAGCTCGCATCCGTTACAAGACCATGGTGCTTGCCTATGGAGCAGTGAGGGGAACGGCACCTCTGTACCTTCGGGCTCTGATCAGTCCCTACACCCAAACGAGGGCATTGTGTTCATCCACCTCTGGCCTGCTGGCTCCCCTTCCTCTGCGGAAGCATAGTTCCCGCTCAGCCCAGTCAAAACTGTTCGCTGCTCTGGCACCCCAATGGTGGAACAAGCTCCCTCACGACGCCAGGACAGCGGAGTCACTCACCACCTTCCGGAGACATTTGAAACCCCACCTCTTTAAGGAATACCTGGGATAGGATAAAGTAATCCTTCTACCCCCCCCCCCCCCCCCCCCCCAAAAAAAAATAATTGTAAAGTGGTTATCCCACTGGCTATAGGGTGAATGCACCAATTTGTGAGTCGCTCTGGATAAGAGCGTCTGCTAAATGACGTAAATGTGCCCTTGAGCAAGGCACTTAACCCTAATTGCTCCTGTAAGTCGCTCTGGATAAGAGCGTCTGCTAAATGACTAAAATGTAAAATGTAAATGTAATATTTATGCTGCCATCAGTGAGCTAGCTACTACTGTATGTAGTTAGCAACTGAACGTTTTTCCAGTAAATAAAAATATATAAAGCATCTGCGAATGATATTCTTGATACATTGCATCCCTAAGGACTACTGCCATTACCCGAACAATAGAGAATGAAATAGCTAAACACTATGAAAAGGCCAGGCCAGTCACTGATATACAAGCTAACAGTGCTAGCTAGACTCGTTAGCAGTGGTGTGTGGCTGTTTTGTTTGCTTCAGTGCTGCTAACATCAGAAGCTGGCCTTTTTCTTGAATCCTGAAGTGGCAACATGTTCACAATATACAATTATCATCATGCCAGCTTTATTTCAAAATATAATACTCAAACACAACTCTCCAAAGCATTAAGATTTAAGATAAAGATCACTTTATTTGTAAATTGTACATACATAAGGTCCAACTGAAATGTGATTTCTGCTTTATCCCAACCCTCCCAGAGACACACATACAGTGCATTCGAAAAGTATTCAGACCCCTTGACCACATTTTGTTACGTTACAGCCTTATTCTAAAAAAATTTAAAACAACATTTTCCTCATCAATACCCCATAATGACAAAGCAAAAACAGGTTTTAAGACATTTTAGCAAATTTATAATTGTTAAAAAAATGAAATATCACATTTACTCAGTACTTTGTTGAAGCACCTTTGGCAGCGATTACAGCCTCGAGGTATGACGCTACAAGCTTGGTACAGCTGTATTTGGGGAGTTTCTCCCATTCTTCTCTACAGATCCTCTCAAGCGCTGTCAGGTTGGATGGGGAGCGTCGCTGCACAGCTATTTTCAGGTCTCTCCAGAGATGTTCGATCGGGTTCAAGTCCGGGCTCTGGCTGGGCCACTCAAGGACATTCAGAGACTTGTCCTGAAGCCACTCCTGTGTTGTCTTGGCTTTGTGCTTAGGGTCATTGGAAGGTGAACCTTCACCCCAGTATGAGTTCCTGAGCGCTCTGGAGCAGGTTTCCATCAAGGATCTCTCTGTACTTTGCTCCGTTCATCTTTCCCTCGATCCTGACAAGTCTCCCAATCCCTGCCACTGTAAAACAACCCCACAGCATGACGCTGCCACCACCATGCTTCACTGTAGGGATGGTGCCAGGTTTCCTCCAGACGTGACGCTTGGCATTCAGGCCAAAGAGTTCAATCTTACAAGTACCCGCACATTTCATTTTCACTAGCTAAAACCAGTGTAACACTTAGTAATTACATTGTACTTAGGCAGATATTACATGTACTCTGTGGTGTTCTGGAATGGCCTGGAGGTTCATGTTGTCATAATGGGAAACGAACACATTAACTCACAGCCTATTAAAGCCTATTGAGCCACCAACCGTTGTAATCTCGGACACCCGTCCATTAGAGATGACAACCTTGTGACAGTTGTTACTGAATCAAATGCAGCCAACAAGAAAGGAAACACTAAATTAGTGAATACAGAGGAAACTTGCACATGTGTAACAAGCATGGTAACAAGCATTCGTTGTTACACCTCTGTAATTGCAGAACGCAATTACCACCAGTTGTATGTTGTTATTACAGTGTAACTAAGTTATTACAGTTTACTACAATACTTGTTAAAGTGTAATTGCACATGTAATAAAACAAAACGTTGAATGAAGTTAACATATTGCTATGTATAGGATTAATGTAAATGTAATGTAAATGTAAAGGAATCTGTTACTTTATTGTAACTATACCCTATTCATTTTATATCAGTTTTATTGAAGTCAGTTCAGTGGCTATGTGGTTAACTTCAGAGTGTAATTAAAGTCTGAGGCATTTATATCGCTGTCAGCAATATGAGTGGATAAGATTATTGAAATACTGGCATGGTGTTATGTAAGTCATAAGAATCCTTCTGGACCGTTTTAGCCAACTGAAATGTGAGACAAATAAAAGTGCATCCAGCATCTTAAGTAGATCATACTGTAGACAAATAACTACACATTAGATTTAAACAACAACGTAACCTGTCATTAAAAGCTTAAATGTTTCTGTTCTAGCTTTTAAATATTAATTTAATACGGGTCCACCAGGGTGATAAATCAAACTAAGCAAAGCACGAGGTAAAGGCCAACTCTGTCACAAGCATGAGGTGAGGAGACAGTTCAGATGTGTTTACAAGCTAAATAATATAAATAATAGGTGAACATATATACAAAGTTGTTGATGAGGATTAATGCCACTAAAATGGAACTAAATAAGGTCCGATTAGAATTCATGAAAATTGTTTTAGGTTAGTGGGGCAACATTCCATTACAGTATTTGAGGGTCAGTGGCAGTAACATTGGAATCAATTTGATGAATCAAACTTTTGATATTGTCATAATTATTAGTAATGACATCTCTCATTGACGTAAACTTCAGTGAAATTAAATTCAGAGACAAATGTGACATTAAAAAGTCATGTAATGGGAGTGTGTTGCTCCTGGAAGTGGGAGGCGCTAGTTAGGGACAGACACATAGAGGTCTCTCATCCAATTCATTTCCTTTCCCAGAGTGGTCCATAATTAACTTTTGCTTGGTTGGCACTTCCAACCAGATATAAGGAGGCTGAGGCCCCAGCATCCATAAGTCAGATACCTTCTTCCTCTGTGGTAAGACCTCTCCACCTCCTTAGATTTCTACATTTGTGAAAGTTATCAGTTGCACTTGTAGTTGAATTGGACATGGCTGTAATGATTTAGTTGAATTATGTTTTCTAGCCCTTTTGGGGCTAAATGATAAGGCTTTAGACTTGTGTGTTTTCACAACACTCTCATGTTTCACAGGGTAATCTAAGAAGTACACATTCATCTGTAGGAGGGGAAAAAGAAGGTGAGACATGGTTTGAGTCTTCACATAAAAAGTGATGAGAATATTCTGAGAAACATCGCTCATCTAACTCTGTTGACTGGGGAGGAAGTACCACAGAGTCAATCATGTTTCTTGTTTAATCTCTTTGCTAGTGATCCGTCACCATGAGTACGGACGCTGAGATGCAAATCTACGGCAAGGCTGCCATATACCTCCGTAAGTCTGAGAAGGAGAGGATGGAGGCACAAGCCACGCCCTTTGATTCAAAGAACTCCTGCTATGTGGCAGACAAGGTGGAGCTGTACCTTAAGGGTCTGGTCACTGCCAGGGGCGATGGGAAGTGTACTGTAACAGTCACCAAACCTGACGGTTCTAAGGAGGTAAGCCTGATCTGAAAAGTATTCAAGTTCAAGTTCGAGTAATTACTCTATTTATTGAAAAATTATCAAAATTATCAAAAACATTTTAATAGACTATTTAAAATCTTTAACAAAATGTATATTAATAAGCATTTATAGTTTTTTGTTAGCGGAATATAACCTTCAAACACATCATGTTTAAAGCTGCTATTTAAAATTGCCATGGAATTTGTGATATTGACAAGTCAAGAATCGTGATTTATGTGTCATTGGGTGACAACAAAGTAGTTGGATTAAATGTGTGTATGCATTATTATTTTTTAAGCTTGTATTTAATTAGCAAAAAGCATTCAGTCACATCCACTTTGATCTACGTGTAATCTAGATTTCTGACTGTTTCAGGAAGGAAAAGAGTTCAAAGATGCAGACATCTACGAGATGAATCCCCCTAAGTATGACAAGATTGAGGACATGGCCATGATGACCTACCTGAATGAAGCCTCTGTGTTGTATAACCTCAAAGAGCGTTATGCAGCATGGATGATCTATGTAAGAAACCTGCACATACAAACACACACATACATGAACATAATATATACACAAATATAGTCCTACACATAAATGAATGGTAGAAACCAATGATATCAATTCAGTAGACCCACATCAGTTTACAAAAGTACACCCACATCCTCACATAAATCCAGGTAAAAGTCAATCTGACTTTACTAATCCCCTAATTTAATTTTCATCCAGACCTACTCTGGGCTCTTCTGTGCCACGGTGAACCCCTACAAGTGGCTCCCAGTGTACGACGCAGAGGTTGTCAACGCCTACAGAGGGAAGAAGAGGGTGGAGGCTCCACCCCATATCTTCTCCGTCTCTGACAACGCCTTTCAGTTCATGATGATTGGTACGAGCTCTCATGGATGGATGGATGGATGGATGGAGGGGTGGATGGTTTGATGGATGGACGTCCATAATTGCATATCGATCTCAAAGTCTATTAGGTGCTTATGGATAGATGGATGGATGCATCAATGGAAGTTCTAATATGCTTTAGAGAGGTATCTACTGTTTTCTAGTCTAGGTAATAACAGTTTGCTGGGAATATCTGATTCCACTAGCCTTGAACATAATATGTTCCAAATTGAAATTCGTGATGATGCTATGAATGCAGTAATGTCCCCATAATGATGCTTGAGTATGATAAGCAATGTGTTTTGTTTCCAGATAAGGAGAACCAGTCCGTCCTGATTACGTAAGTTGTTTACTAAAATGTTATTGAGAAGGTGTTTCTATTGTAATAAGTTGGGTCTCTTGGTGTGATGAAATACATGACATTATGAATGGATTAGAGCATTAGGCTATGTGTAATAATGAGTTGATAAATGGGAATATTAGAAAATATTTACTTATGTTAGGAAACAGGTCAACAGTGTATTTCTCTATGCTATTTCTTAGTGAAAGTCAATCTGACACTCAAACATGTACCTAAACTCCCTCTTTCTCTGTTATATAAACCAGTGGAGAATCCGGTGCAGGAAAGACTGTCAACACCAAGCGTGTCATCCAGTACTTTGCCACCATTGCAGTGTCTGGTGCCAAGAAGGAAGTAGACCCCAACAAAATGCAGGTAGGTTGTGCTCATGATTGGCTTTTTTAACACATTTCAGTTTGGTTGGCTGTGTAAAGTTATTTTCCAGTGGTGAATCCTGTTTCAAGGAAAGTGTTCAAACAATTGAGAAAAACTAACTTCACCACATTGCCAGTTTTTGAGCAACTTGTGTTTGTTTCAATCAGGGGTCTCTTGAGGATCAGATCATTGCAGCTAACCCTCTGCTGGAGTCTTACGGTAATGCCAAAACAGTGAGGAATGACAACTCGTCTCGCTTTGTAAGTATGAAGGGCATACTGTGGAAGTGACCTTATATTGGAAAAATGTAACTCAGTAGTTCCCTATTGTTATACAGATTTAACATCTTATTTTGATCACTCTTTTGTTGCCGATAATTTTCCTGCACAAAAGGAAATGCAAACTTGTAGTGCATTTGAGGTTCTAAAGATTGTAATTTCCATTTGATTTGCTGTTTCAAAAAATGTATCAACCCATACAAAATTATTTATAATCCACATAATAATTAACATTTCCTGTTGATGCAGGATTATTTTCCTGCTGTAGCAAACTGGATCCAACATTTGTCCAACAAACTGTAACATTTACAGGGGTCTATCAAAGTAAAATGTTAGTTTTATTTGTAGACCTATTTCTAACCCCCATGCTCTACTATAGGGTAAATTCATCAGGATTCACTTCCAAGGTGGTAAACTGGCTAAAGCTGACATTGAGACCTGTGAGTTGGTTTTGATTGTTTCTCAATGCTTTCCTAAATTCACACAGATTATTTTTTGGAGATCATCAAATGTAAATGTATCTCATGTTCTCTCTCTTGCTCTCTCGCTCTCATTCTCTCTCTCCTCTTTCTCACTCTCGTTGTGTCTCTCCCTCTCTCTTTCTCCCTCAGACCTGCTGGAGAAGTCCAGAGTGTCTTTCCAGCTGCCCGATGAGAGAGGCTACCACATCTTCTTCCAGATGATGACAGGCCACAAACCTGAGCTAGTTGGTACGAAAAGAAGAGGTTCATGGGAGATTCTTCCCACCCCCATCTATGGAACTTATTAAAAATATTCATAATCCACACTAATAATACTTATACAATGAGTACATCCAAGGTAACAAGGCATCTAGACATGGGTCAGGTCTTTGGGAAATATCTATCAAGTAATGCACTGTGATGCACTAGTCCACAAGTCTCAGTCCCCTCTTTTGATGCTATTTATTATACATTACATGTATCCTTGAGTCCATCTATTGAGTAAAGGAGGGAGAGATACTGTAAAGGTAGGACAGCACAATTCTAAGAGATTTAACTGACAAGCTGTTCTCTGTTGTCCACAGAAATGGCGCTCATCACCACCAACCCCTACGACTTCCCCATGTGCAGCCAGGGTCAGATCACTGTGGCCAGCATCAATGACAATGAAGAGCTGGATGCCACAGATGTGAGTCAAACAAAGGGTTAACCAAACTCTATATATGGAATGGGTAGGACCACCATACACACTGAATGCACTGTGCAATTCCGAATTTGTGGAAGCTGGAAATATTCATGTCCTTTTTTATTTGATTCTAATTTTTTTGTTTTATGCCATGGTTAGTTAGGAACTCTTCATGCCTTTACACTTAACCTTCAGGCACATACAGTACGAGTCAAAAGTTTGGACACACCTACTCATTCAAGTATTTTTCTTTATTTTTACTATTTTCACCTGGAATGCTTTTCCAACAGTCTTGAAGGAGTTCCCACATATGCTGAGCACTTGTTGGCTGCTTTTCCTTCACTCTGCGGTCCAACTCATTCCAAACCATCTCAATTGGGTTGAGGTCGGGAGATTGTGATGGCCAGGTCATCTGATGCAGCACTCCATCACTCTCCTTCTTGGTCAAATAGCCCTTACACAGCCTGGAGGTATGTTGGGTCATTGTCCTGTTGAAAAACAAAATGACAGCGCAAACCAGATGGGACGGCGTATCGCTGCAGAATGCTGTGGTAGCCATGCTGGTTTAGTGTGCCTTGAATTCTAAATAAATCACTGACACCATCACCTCTCCTCCTCCATGCTTCACGGTGGGAGCCACACATGCGGAGATCATCCGTTCACCTACTCTGCATCTCACAAAGACACGGCGGTTGGAACCAAAAATCTCACATTTGGACTCATCAGACCAAAGGACAGATTTCCACCAGTCTAATGTCCATTGCTCGTGTTTCTTGGCCCAAGCAAGTCTCTTCTTATTATTGGTGTCCTTTAGTGGTGGTTTCTTTGCAGCAATCGACCATGAAGTCCTGATTCATGCAGTCTCTTCTGAACAGTTGATGTTGAGATGTGTCTGTTACTTGAACTCTGTGAAGCATTTATTTGGGCTGCAATTTCTGAGGCTTGTAACTCTAATGAACTTATCCTCTGCAGCAGAGGTAACTCTGGGACTTCCATTCCTGTGGCGGTCCTCATAATGATGGAATGTAATTTCTCTTTGCTTATTTGAGCTGTTCTTGCCATAATATGGACTTGGTCTTTTACCAAATAGGGCTATCTTCTGTATACCACCCCTACCTTGTCACAACACAACTGATTGGCTCAAACGCATTAAGAAGGAAATCAATTACACAAATTAACTTTTAACAAGGTACACCTGTTAATTGAAATGCATTCCAGGTGATAACCTCATGAAGCTGGTTGAGAGAATGCCAAGAGTGATCAAAGCTGACATCAAGGCTACTTTGAAGAATCTCAAATATAAAATATATTTTAATTGTTTAACATTGTTTTGGTAACTACAGGATTCCATATGTGTTATTTCATAGTTTTGATGTCTTCACTATTATTCTACAAAGTAGAAAATAGTAAATATAAAGACAAACCCTGGAATGAGTAGGTGTGTCCAAACTTTTGACTGGTACTGTACATGTAAGACATCCACATGAGAGTGCCACTAAGTGCCCTGTCGAACTGTGTTAAACTCATTTTGTGCTACCTTCTTCTAGTGTGTTGGCCAAGCGTTATCATGTGGAACAAAGAAGCCAGTCAAATCTATCCATCCCATTGATCTGCAGTGAGCAGCACAGAACTGCAGTGTAACTGAGCAAACTACCGTTCAGTTCATCACTGTTGTACTTCCTCTTTAATGCCAGGATGCCATTACAATCCTGGGCTTCACTAATGAAGAGAAGCTTGCCATCTACAAGCTGACAGGAGCTGTACTGCACCATGGCAACTTGAAATTCAAGCAGAAGCAGCGTGAGGAGCAGGCCGAGCCAGACGGCACAGAGGGTGAGTCCCACTCATAGATATACAATATGTAAAGCATTAGTCCCATTCCCAGTCCCACTCATAGATATACAATATGTAAAGCATTAGTCCCATTCCCAGTCCCACTCATAGATATACAATATGTAAAGCATTAGTCCCATTCCCAGTCCCACTCATAGATATACAATATGTAAAGCATTAGTCCCATTCCCAGTCCCAAACATAGAAATAGAACACGTAAGACAGACAGTGCCACATGAAAGTCAGGCAGGAGATCATTTTTGGAAAACAATTTCCGAGATTAAGAAATTATGGATGTGGGTTTATCAAAAACTAACTCACAAAGAAGTTAGCCAAACTATTTTGTCAGTGTGACATCAGAAACAAGTGATCTTGTGTCCCTTAGTCTGTTGTTGTTGGTTCTCTCTCCAGTGGCTGATAAAATCGCCTACCTGCTGGGCCTGAACTCAGCTGAGATGTTGAAGGCTCTGTGCTACCCCAGAGTGAAGGTCGGCAATGAGTATGTGACCAAGGGTCAGACTGTGCCTCAGGTAAGGCGGCCAAACACAGCATCTACCATTTTCCGAGCACTGGAATTATTTTGGGGTGCATACTTTTGTTTTTCCCAAGCTCTTATCACCTTATCACTAGACATGGTCAATATCTCCTGTATTAATTTGAGGTATTATCATTGCAGGTTAATAACTCAGTCAGCGCTCTGGCCAAGTCTATCTATGAGAGGATGTTCTTGTGGATGGTCATCCGTATCAATGAAATGTTGGACACCAAGAATCCAAGGCAGTTCTATATCGGTGTGCTCGATATTGCCGGGTTTGAGATCTTTGATGTGAGTATGAGACCAGAACAAGACAATTAGTTGTGATTGAGATGGATTACAGCCTTGTATGATGAAATGATCCCTTTTAAAACTCCATCAACAGTACAACAGCATGGAGCAGCTGTGCATCAACTTCACCAATGAGAAACTGCAACAGTTTTTCAACCACACCATGTTCGTCCTGGAGCAAGAGGAGTACAAGAAGGAGGGAATTGTCTGGGCCTTCATTGACTTTGGCATGGACTTGGCTGCCTGCATTGAGCTTATTGAGAAGGTAAACTGTCTGTGAGGATTATAACGGACCACAACAGCAAAGCTCATAGGGAGCGCTGTGTGAGATATTATCTCAGTGGTACAACATATCTGACTGTTGAGAATTCAATATGTTTCCTATTATGTGTCCCTAAATGTATATAATCCTATAATAACATTTTTACTGAAGGAATGTGATCCTAAATGTAAATATCACTAATTTGATATACATCTCTTTTCGTAAAGCCATTGGGCATCTTCTCCATCCTTGAAGAGGAGTGCATGTTCCCCAAGTCTTCAGACACTACCTTCAAGGACAAGCTGTACGCCCAGCATCTTGGGAAAACAAAGGCGTTTGAGAAGCCCAAGCCTGCCAAAGGCAAGGCAGAGGCCCACTTCTCCCTGGTGCACTACGCTGGTACTGTGGACTACAACATCACTGGCTGGCTGGAGAAGAACAAGGATCCCCTGAACGACTCAGTTTGTCAGTTATATGGGAAGTCAGGAGTCAAACTTTTGGCTGCCCTGTATCCTCCTCCCCCACCTGAGGGTAAGACTAGCATCACGTCAAAATATTTATTTAAGCACTAGTTACAACTCCGACTCAAACTTTCTGTAAAGTCTTTGAATTAGTGGAGGCTGCTGAGGGGAGGACAGCTCATAGTAATGGCTGGAACAGAGCGAACGGAAGAAACCATGTGTTTGATACCATTCCACCTATTCCGCTCCAGCCATTACTTCGAGCCCGTCCTCCCCGATTAAGTTGCCACCAACCTCCTGTGCTTTTAATGTATCCATTTCTCAGGGTTAATTCACTGGGTTAACTCATACAATAGGTGTTATTTTACATAATCTCATTGGCAGCATTTGCCTCTAGATAAGTGTGATAAGTTAACCCGAGATTCTCTGGTTTATAATTAATGTGCTTGCTGAAGACAAGACCACTCTAGTTTTCTTACATACTCTTATTATTATTCTATTTATTCCACCCGCTCTAGGAAATGTACTTTTCTAGTTATCTTCAACTTTTCCCATTTTAACAGATAAAGCCAAGAAAGGAGGCAAGAAGAAGGGTGGTTCCATGCAGACTGTGTCCTCCCAGTTCAGGGTGAGCTTTTGAAACGTGTATATTCAGTCCTTCAAAAGGTGCATTGATAATCATAAATGATGTCTGAGAAAATGGTTTGTAACCCTCTTACAGGAGAACTTACATAAGCTGATGACCAACTTGAGGAGCACTCATCCTCACTTTGTGCGCTGCCTGATCCCCAACGAGTCAAAGACTCCAGGTACAAGAAATATTGAGTTAAATATGTCATTTACATTTACATTTTAGTCATTTAGCAGACGCTCTTATCCAGAGCGACTTACAGTTAGTGATTACATATTTTTTTTAAATGTTATTATTTTTTTTCTAATTTTTAAAATATTTTTAGTTCATATATAAAAAAAAAATGTTTTATTTATTTATACTGGCCCCCCGTGGGAATCGAACCCACAACCCTGGCGTTGCAAACGCCATGCTCTATCAACTGAGCTATATCCCTGCCGGCCATTCCCTCCCCTACCCTGGGCCAATTGTGTGCCGCCCATGAGTCTCCCGGTCGCGGCCGGCTGCGACAGAGCCTGGATTCGAACCAGGATCTCTAGTGGCACAGTTAGCACTGCGATGCAGTGCCTTAGACCACTGCGCCACTCAGGAGTACTCATCTTATAAGTACAGTATCAGTGACTTTAACAATCTCAATCTTTAACTTGTTTATGAGTATTAAAAGAGACTTGGTTTGTTTTACCAGGTCTGATGGAGAACTTCCTGGTTATCCACCAGCTCAGGTGTAATGGTGTACTGGAGGGTATCAGGATCTGCAGAAAGGGCTTCCCCAGCAGAATCATCTATGCTGACTTCAAGCAGAGGTACACACAAACACACACAGAAAGATCTGCTCCAAGGGATTCCCCAGCATCAGAATAGGCTTACTTTTTACGAAATATTACCAACATATTACAACTTGACATATGTTAATAATGACTCCTCATTCAGGTACAAAGTACTGAATGCCAGTGTCATCCCCGAGGGCCAGTTCATGGACAACAAGAAGGCTTCTGAGAAGCTGCTTGGTTCCATTGATGTGAATCATGAAGACTACAAGTTTGGGCACACAAAGGTCAGTCAAATACCCCAGCAAAAGCTGACAACAAAACACATCTTCAATGATAATTTAAACCCTTACCATATAAAATCTCTCCAGATGATCTATCCATCCTTTTGTTCGTTCTTCTTCATTTAACTAAAGGAAAAGGTGGAAAAACATTGTAGTGTTTTTGTCTTCAAAGTCATACAAGTATAGAAGAGAAACTAAACTCATTATCATGTGCATTGTGTCAGAGTGGTATGGCTGCAGTTATCTGTATCTGTGGACATTATTAATCTACAACTGTACAATAACTAACAACTTAGAAACATCCTATCCCATGGTTTGTTTGTAACCATTGCAAAGTTAATGTTGTTCAAATCAATCTAGTGGAGTTGTTCCCCTCTTTTGATTCAACTCTTTCTATCTGTCACCATCTGTGGTTCCATTGACCATGTTAACCTGTGTCTCAGGTGTTCTTCAAAGCCGGTCTTCTGGGTGTCCTGGAGGAGATGAGAGATGAGAAGCTGGCCTCTCTGGTCGGCATGGTCCAGGCTCTCAGCCGTGGATTCCTCATGAGGAGAGAGTTTAGCAAGATGATGGAGAGGAGGTGAGGAATTGTGGACATCTTGGCAAAGCTTTCTGTCAACTACCTGTATCTACTGCATTATGATTACATGCTGTATATGCTGTGAGTTGTTCAGAATGAGAAAGTACATCTTATAATGCTCTATTAAAGCTTTTGGTTAATTCATTTATGAAGTCAAAAAATGGATGTAGCAAATAAGGATTCTATCTTTATAGCTTCAGTTTGGGGTTTGGCTGTTCAATTGTCATTTAGATTTGTGGTATTTACCCATTCATTCTTGAAGAATATAAAATGCCCCATGAGCTTAGCATGACCTGTCAGTCCTTGCATCTAGACCGCTGTCTGTGAATTTAAGAGGGGTTACACTTCCCAAGCCCCATTCCTCAGCTGTAAACAAACAGTGGCGGGGGTGTTCCGTTTTGTTGTTCTTTGTTGTTCTTTGAATCCCAGAATGTAGCTTTAAGCATGTCACTCACCATGCCACCCTATCCTTTCTGTCGACCAGAGAATCCATTTACGCCATCCAGTACAACGTCCGCTCATTCATGAATGTGAAAACCTGGCCATGGATGAAGTTGTACTTCAAGATCAAGCCCCTGCTGCAGAGCGCTGAGACTGAGAAGGAGCTGGCCAACATGAAGGAGAACTATGATAAGATGACGACAGACCTGGCCAAGGCTCTGGCCACGAAGAAGCAAATGGAGGAGAAGTTGGTGTCCCTGACGCAGGAGAAGAATGACCTGGCACTTCAAGTTGCATCTGTGAGTGAGCAACGACCTTCATATGGGCACATTTACACACACATGAATAAACACACATATGAAGACACTGTGAAGTATGTGGCTAACTCACACATTGTTATTGTCCATGTTATGTATTTCATGAATTTCTATTGATTTGGTCTGACCTTGAAT
This sequence comes from Coregonus lavaretus, assembly GCF_964263955.1. Classification (NCBI taxonomy): domain Eukaryota; kingdom Metazoa; phylum Chordata; class Actinopteri; order Salmoniformes; family Salmonidae; genus Coregonus; species Coregonus lavaretus. The sequence continues at coordinate 1,036,658 of NW_028157882.1, read as the reverse complement.
ATACAAAGTGAGGCCGCTGATTTTTTCTCGTGTTCTGAAACCAGGAAGGAGAGAGTCTGAACGATGCTGAGGAAAGGTGCGAGGGGCTTATCAAGAGCAAGATCCAGCAGGAGGCTAAACTCAAAGAGACGACCGAGAGGCTGGAGGATGAGGAGGAGATCAATGCTGAGTTGACTGCCAAGAAGAGGAAGCTGGAGGATGAGTGCTCTGAGCTGAAGAAGGACATTGATGACCTGGAGCTCACCCTGGCCAAAGTGGAGAAGGAGAAGCACGCCACTGAAAACAAGGTCTAGTGTCTTACCATAGACAGTCTAACCAAACAATAATCCAAACAATAATCAACTCAAAAAATAGCTTAACAGAAATGGAATTCAAGTTGCATTGTGGGTGCAGGAAAAATTAAGACACAACAGTGGAATTTCAGTTGCAGGGTACTCCCCACATTCATTGCATGTTCTGTTCCCCCTCATTTATGACTTCCACTCAGTACACTGGCATGGTGTACACTGCCATCTAGTGTTGAATCTATAGTACAGTACTTGTTGACACATTGCTCATTTAAATGAACGCAATATATAACAAACTAAATCTCCCCTTTATGGTGAAGTATAATTATGTTGTGACCATGTTCAGGTTAAAAACCTGACAGAGGAGATGGCATCTATGGATGAGAGTGTTGCCAAGCTGACCAAGGAGAAGAAAGCCCTCCAAGAGGCCCACCAGCAGACACTGGACGACCTGCAGGCAGAGGAGGACAAAGTCAACACTCTGACCAAGGCCAAGACCAAGCTGGAACAGCAAGTGGATGACGTGAGTGGAGTTCGACATTTTAACCATGATAGAATGTAAGATTATATTATCTTCTGTTGTTTAGATTTAAACAATATATGTGTTTTTATCTTATAGCTTGAGGGTTCTCTGGAGCAAGAGAAGAAGCTCCGTATGGACCTAGAGAGATCCAAGAGAAAGCTGGAGGGAGATCTGAAACTGGCCCAGGAGTCCATAATGGACCTGGAGAATGACAAGCAGCAAGCTGATGAGAAAATCAAGAAGTAAACACAAACAAATGACTACAGTATCAGCTGCTATAATGGTTGTTCTTGACTAATTATGAATTAGCATTTGGACGGCATCAGTTTCTTTACACTATCAATTTGCATGTCATTCTTTACACTAACAAACCTAAACCAACTCTGCAATCAACGTGTTTGTGTTTTTTAGGAAGGAGTTTGAGACCACTCAGCTCCTCAGCAAGATTGAGGATGAGCAGTCTCTGGGAGCTCAGCTGCAGAAGAAGATCAAGGAACTCCAGGTACAGTTCAGGATATAAGCTCCAGTTCAGGAAAGCAGACACCTGAATCATTTCCTGAAAAAAATTGACACTTTTACTTGTAGCCGACAGTTTTCCTGGTGGCTTCTAATGGCTCAATAGGTTGGAAGATGGTGATTCTTGTTGGTGCTTCTTACCATTGTGGTTTTGGTTCCTGCATGGGACACTGTCTACTGAATATATTAGTGTAACTGGCTTTGTATTAACACATTTATGCAACAAATACCTACTATTATTATTTTGTGAGGTTCAATTGTTTCAACTTCATTGTAGTGTTCATCCCTCCTACTCATGCCCCATGTTCTAGGCCCGTATTGAGGAGCTGGAGGAGGAAATTGAGGCTGAGCGTGCTGCCAGGGCTAAGGTTGAAAAGCAGAGGGCTGATCTCTCCAGGGAACTTGAGGAGATCAGCGAGAGGCTGGAGGAGGCCGGAGGCGCCACTGCTTCTCAGATTGAGATGAACAAGAAGCGTGAGGCTGAGTTCCAGAAGCTGCGTCGTGATCTTGAAGAGTCCACCCTGCAGCATGAGGCCACAGCCGCCGCTCTGCGAAAGAAGCAGGCTGACAGTGTGGCTGAGCTCGGGGAGCAGATCGACAACCTGCAGCGCGTCAAGCAGAAGCTGGAGAAGGAGAAGAGCGAGTACAAGATGGAGATTGATGACCTCTCCAGCAACATGGAGGCCGTCGCCAAGGCTAAGGTGAGTAGTGATGTTTTGGTCAAGCAGTGTTGAGGAGGGCCAACTACATTACCATTCAACTGAACTGAGGTTGACAGGAGTCCCATATCTAAAGTAATGATGGTACATGTTTCACTAACAGGGCAATCTGGAGAAGATGTGCCGTACTCTTGAGGACCAGCTGAGCGAGCTCAAGACTAAGAATGATGAGAATGTTCGCCAGGTCAATGACATCAGCGGACAGAGGGCCAGACTCCTGACAGAAAATGGTACCATCAACAATGAACTACAACCCAATGCTTTCCTTCAGTAGAACACAATAACATGTGTTGGGGGCTGTATCCACATAATTTCTACTGTACTATTCACCACCTAACAATGCCCTACGATACCTCCAAATACATTTTCAATCTTAGAGAACAGAGACCCTATTAACTAGATATCCCTCTATCCCTGCAGGTGAGTTTGGCCGCCAGCTGGAGGAGAAGGAAGCCCTGGTGTCTCAGCTGACCAGAGGAAAACAGGCCTTCACCCAGCAGGTGGAGGAGCTGAAGAGGGCGATTGAGGAGGAGGTCAAGGTAAAATGGACTCCACTGTCCATAGAGTTTAGAGCAATATCTTCATATAGATGGTGACTACATGACCCTCAGAGTCACCTTTTATCTCTCCACCCTCAGAGACTCCTACCGTCTCTCCACCCTCAGAGACTCCTACTGTCTCTCCACCCTCAGAGACTCCTACTGTCTCTCCACCCTCAGAGACTCCTACTGTCTCTCCACCCTCAGAGACTCCTACTGTCTTTCCACTCTCAGAGACTCCTACTGTCTCTCCACACTCAGAGACTCCTACTGTCTCTCCACCCTCAGAGACTCCTACTGTCTCTCCACCCTCAGAGACTCCTACTGTCTCTCCACCCTCAGAGACTCCTACTGTCTCTCCACCCTCAGAGACTTCTACTGTCATTTGTTTGTCTATCTCTCTAATATCTCTTTGTCTTTCTCTTTCGCAGGCTAAAAATGCACTGGCCCATGGTGTCCAGTCTGCCCGTCATGACTGTGACCTCCTGAGGGAGCAGTTTGAGGAGGAGCAGGAGGCCAAGGCAGAGCTGCAACGTGGTATGTCCAAGGCCAACAGCGAGGTGGCTCAGTGGAGGACTAAGTATGAAACTGATGCCGTCCAGCGCACAGAGGAGCTGGAGGAGGCCAAGTGAGTCACACGCAACAGAAAAAACTCAAATATAGGGTGTGGATGTTGAGGGTGGTAGGGGGGCTCTGAGAAAATGTTACGTCAATATATATTTTAACATTTGTTTCAAAACTACAAAACCATCTAACAGGAAAAAGCTGGCCCAGCGTCTGCAGGAGGCTGAGGAGACCATTGAGGCGACCAACTCCAAGTGTGCCTCCCTGGAGAAGACCAAGCAGAGGCTGCAGGGAGAGGTGGAGGACCTCATGATTGACGTTGAGAGAGCCAACGCATTGGCCGCCAACCTCGATAAGAAGCAGAGGAACTTTGACAAGGTAAAAATGAAAACCTAATTTTCTGCTACATAATCAATTGTAGTTTAATTGTAGCATGTTTCTGATTCAAAACTCTTCATCTATGACTTCTAATGAAAATCCCATGTATTTCCCTAGGTTCTGGCAGAGTGGAAGCAGAAGTATGAGGAGGGTCAGGCAGAGCTGGAAGGAGCTCAGAAGGAGTCTCGCTCTATGAGCACTGAACTCTTCAAGATGAAGAACTCCTACGAGGAGGCTCTGGATCATCTGGAGACTCTGAAGAGAGAGAACAAGAACCTGCAACGTGAGCATTTGACAGCAATTATATTTGGCTCATGTTTGATTAGCAAGATTAATTATTGTTAATTAATTAACTGTTATTATGATTCAATGTCAACTTCAGTGAACTGGCGATATCCACTGAAAATCTCCCAAGTCTAAACTGCTCCGGTGTGTGTGTGTGTGTGTGTGTGCAGAGGAGATTTCTGACTTGACTGAGCAGATCGGAGAGACTGGCAAGAGCATCCATGAGCTGGAGAAGGCCAAGAAGACCGTGGAGACAGAGAAGTCTGAGATCCAGACCGCTCTGGAGGAGGCTGAGGTACAAACTACAGCTGTTTGATGGGAAAAGCAGTGTTACACTAGCCAATGCCAGCTACAGTCTAATGCTCCCTGTATTGGTGTTTATTGTAGTCATATATATATATAATTCCTTGTAGACATCCAAATATATTGAACACAATACGCATAACTTATTTTCTTTGTCCAGGGCACACTGGAGCACGAGGAATCCAAGATTCTGCGTGTGCAGCTGGAGCTCAACCAGATCAAGGGTGAGGTAGACAGGAAGATTGCTGAGAAGGACGAGGAGATGGAGCAGATCAAGAGGAACAGCCAGAGGGTGGTTGACTCCATGCAGAGCACCCTGGACTCTGAGGTCAGGAGCAGGAATGACGCCCTGAGGGTGAAGAAGAAGATGGAGGGAGACCTGAACGAGATGGAGATCCAGCTGAGCCACTCCAACAGGCAGGCCGCTGAGGCCCAGAAACAGCTGAGGAACGTCCAGGGACAGCTCAAGGTAAAGGGACTGGGACATCAGGTTCAAAACCTAAACATGGCTAGGGATTTGTTTGTGAATCTGAGAAATTAAAAAGAGTGGTTTATGTACTAAAGGTAACGATACTGGAGAAATTCGTACCAATTTACATTTCTGTCACTTATCGATCCTATCGCCCCTACTTCCACAAGTCCTAATGAACCTATGTCATTGTGAACCCCAGGATGCCCAATTGCACCTTGATGACGCTGTCCGTGTAGCAGAGGACATGAAGGAACAGGCAGCCATGGTGGAGCGCAGAAACGGTCTGATGGTGGCTGAAATCGAGGAGCTGAGAGTTGCTCTGGAGCAGACAGAGAGAGGCCGCAAAGTGGCTGAGACTGAGCTGGTAGACGCCAGCGAGCGTGTTGGACTGCTGCACTCCCAGGTATGGGTCAAAAGCAATTTCCAATGGAACTCAACCAACCATACAGTTTAAACACACCTGGAATTTGACAGTGCTTACTTTAGATTTTCATAATTTCAGCCTTGTGACTTGTAAGTTCTCTTGAGAGTTTAAAAAAATCGTCTTATTTCATCCTTCAGAACACCAGCCTTCTGAACACCAAGAAGAAGTTGGAGACTGACCTGGTGCAGGTGCAGGGAGAGGTGGACGATACTGTCCAGGAGGCCAGGAATGCAGAGGAGAAGGCCAAGAAGGCCATCACTGACGTGAGTTCTTTAATTACATCGACTTGATTTGTCCCCAAGTGCCAATGGTAGCTGGGCTGGTTAAGAACAACAAAGATCTTAGAGGGGCGTTATGATTGGTGCCAATTGGTGCATAAATTAAACAAACTACTTTTCCAGGCGGCCATGATGGCTGAGGAGCTGAAGAAGGAGCAGGACACCAGCTCTCACCTGGAGAGGATGAAGAAGAACCTGGAGGTCACAGTCAAGGACCTGCAGCACCGCCTGGATGAGGCTGAGAATCTGGCCATGAAGGGAGGCAAGAAGCAGCTCCAGAAACTGGAGTCCAGGGTGAGTTAACAGCAGGGTGGATTATGGTGGATTGAAAGACAGATTGCTGGAAATGTATTTGATCATATAAAAATACATAATAGCCTCCATTCAGGTTTACTGTTACTTCTGTAGTGCATGGCATGACTAATCAAGTCTCGGGCCCTGGGAAATGTTAAGTCCCCCTTCTTGGCATTAGAGAGAAAATGTTGCCGTTTTAAAGCTAATTTCCTGCAATTCTACACATTTTTCCTTTTTAAATGTTAAATGATGGTGCATTTATGATCATAACAAAACAAATTATAATAATTTTACACTTATTTAGTGGAGTTGAGCCAAGATCTTCAAATAAATACAAATGTATTAATCTAGTTGCTTCGTTCAGGCTTGTACAGTTGTCGTAGCAGACTTCTTCTAAACTGCCATTTCATTAGTAGTAAGAATACAAATATAAATTCACAATACACATCAACACACAATATAATGCACGTTCATCCACTTTATCTCATAGTAATCATTTGTTACATCTAGTTACATTTGTTTCATTTCTCTCTATAGCGACATGTCTCATTCACCGGCCGTTGCTAGGGAAGCTAGCGTTGCTATGAAGGTTTACCAGCCAGCAGGCGAACGGCTGAATTAGTTTGTAGGCTAGCGGATTTTAATAAGTTCATAAAACCTGAAAACACAACATAACATCTTAACAAACATATGTACATACTCCAGAAACATTACCGTCTCGAATATAGTGCTTTTCCAGTCGCTTACCTTCAAAATAAAGATATACCAATATATTTATGTCGGTGCTTCTGTCTTGCTGTTGGCTCACTTGGCAAACTTCTCTCAACTGTCATAGCGCGAGCCTCCCATAATAGAAGAAATCTCATAACATTAAAACATGCGAGTGGCGTCCTCAGGTGGCCATACTGGTGCTGCACCATAAACTGCTAAACGCATGACAAAATTGATAAATAGTCATATTACAAATACAAGAATAATTGAGTTGTGAGCCTCCCAGACCCGTTGTGCATCTAATAGTTAAGAACATAAATTGTGGATTATTAATATGTACTGTATTGCACTCTCTAAACTTTTTCCAAAGATCCCTGGTTGTTTAATCCGTTCTTGCTAGAAATATTCATAAACACATTTAAATGTAAATTCCCCTTTGGGAACCACTGACCTAGATAATGAAAAGTTGTTGTTATTATTACAGACCCCTTCAATTAAATGTTTAAAAGTACATAGGAACAGATAACAATTGTGCCTCCTTGACTGGGTAGAACACTACACTTCTGTTTTACAAAGATTTGTTAAGTCTGATTTCACCACCTCAAACAAATACGTTTATTTCTTCCACAAAGGTGCGTGAGCTCGAGACTGAGGTGGAGGCCGAGCAGAGAAGAGGTGTAGACGCAGTCAAGGGAGTCCGCAAGTATGAGCGCAGAGTCAAGGAGCTCACTTACCAGGTAAGAGAAAGTGCCTTCTTCACACACTTGACAGTAACACAGACAGGTTTGTGTATAAAACTATACTGACATTGATTCTTTGATCTTCTCCCACAGACTGAGGAGGATAAGAAGAACGTTAGCAGACTTCAGGACCTGGTAGATAAGCTGCAGTTGAAAGTGAAGTCCTACAAGAGGAATTCTGAGGAAGCGGTGAGTCAAATACTCTGAAAGCATACATTTGAAAATGTTTTTTCTCCCTACAAAAAGGAAGGTCCATACGGTTTAGTTGAAGTGTTGCTACAGCACATCCGTCAACAATGACTCAATTGATATTACAAGTCATTACTGAAGAAATTATACACATTTCTGAGTGCCTCCTATGCCTATGTGTTACTAACTTAAAGGAGAGGGGGTTGAATAATAATTTGCTGGTCTAGTGGTGGTGCTGGAGGCAGTGGTTTGATCCCCTGTTCCTCCACTCACTTTCTCTGCTGTATCATCTATCTTCCTATATACGTTGCTATCCTAAATCGGTCTATATTTTTGTTGTTAAAAATACCTTTAAAAACAGATTTTTTATTTGCTACCTGAAGCATCAAACTTTAAATGCTGATGTTTCGCTCTCCATCTCTTTTCTTCACCCAGGAGGAAGCAGCCAATAGCCATATGTCTAAGTTCAGGAAGGTTCAGCATGAGCTGGAGGAGGCTGAGGAGCGTGCTGACATCGCTGAGACTCAGGTCAACAAGCTCAGAGCCAAGACCCGTGACACTGGAAAGGTACAGAACTGCTGCTAAACCTATACCTGACTCATGTTCAAATATGACCACATCAACACCACTTATGATTCAGTCTTCACAGAGGTCAATACTGACCTTTTACACTCACTCAACTGAGTGAGAAGCACATTTCAGGTAGGACTAAATAATCTAATAAGATTAATTCAGTTGGTACTTCAACATTGAAAATCCAAGCTGAGCACTGAGCATTAAATGCTTGATCCATTATATTCTTTCCAAGTGTTCATCTATTTATCATGTTCATTATTATTACTGATCCATTATATTCTATCCATATATTTATCCTGTTCATTATTATTACAGATCCATTATATTCTATCCAAGTCTATCCATATATTTATCATGTTCATTATTATTACTGATCCATTATATTCTATCCATATATTTATCATGTTCATTAGTATTACTGATCCATTATATTCTATCCAAGTCTATCCATATATTTATCATGTTCATTAGTATTACTGATCCATTATATTCTATCCAAGTCTATCCATATATTTATCATGTTCATTATTATTACTGATCCATTATATTCTATCCAAGTCTATCCATATATTTATCATGTTCATTATTATTACTGATCCATTATATTCTATCCAAGTCTATCCATATATTTATCATGTTCATTATTATTACTGATCCATTATATTCTTTCTTTCTTCTTACAGGGCAAAGAAGTTGCTGAATAAACAGGACCAAGTCTTATCATTTTCCTGTGTTGCATAAAATATGATTTTCATGGTGAAATGTTGAGCATTGATTAAAAACATGTAGACCTACATACACTTCCTTTGTGATTGTTGACTTATTACTTAGAAAACAGCTTTTTCATACCATAAAAATATTGTACTTAAAATAATGGAGCAATCTGGGATTCCAACAGCAAAAGTGGTCACCCAGATAGCAAATAGTCCTAGTATGAACTTTCTAAATGACCATGGACATTTTCCATCACAATACCAGCTTTGCCATTCTATGTGCAGCCATCAGTTCACCAGTCAAACTGCCAAGGTCAGAGGTTCCAAGACCGTTCTAGTCATTCTATTTCTATGGTCATTACACCGTCATAGGACACCACAACACACATATATTAGTCCTGCGTGTAACATTTGATCTCTTAACAGACTAAAAGGTTACATCAACAGTTCTATCCACATGCCATTGACTAGATGTCCATTAGTACCTGTATCTTGTTGAAGTACTGCCCAGCCTCGAAGGGCACTATGTTGTAGGTGGAGATCCCAATAACAGGTTTCTCTGTATTGTTCTTGGCTCTGTAGAAGGCCAGAGCAGTCTCTCCTGGAAACACCTGTATGGTAACACAACATAGACACTAAGATACCTGTATGGTAACACAACATAGACACTAAGATACCTGTATGGTAACACAACATAGACAATAAGATACCTGTATGGTAACACAACATAGACACTAAGATACCTGTATGGTAACACAACATAGACACTAAGATACCTGTATGGTAACACAACATAGACAATAAGATACCTGTATGGTAACACAACACAGACACTAAGATACCTGTATGGTAACACAACATAGACACTAAGATACCTGTATGGTAACACAACACAGACACTAAGATACCTGTATGGTAACACAACACAGACACTAAGATACCTGTATGCTAACACAACATAGACACTAAGATACCTGTATGGTAACACAACACACAACATAGACACTAAGATACCTGTATGGTAACACAACATAGACACTAAGATACCTGTATGGTAACACAACATAGACACTAAGATACCTGTATGGTAACACAACATAGACACTAAGATACCTGTATGGTAACACAATACACAACATGATTTGATTCTGGACCAGTCGACCACCGATATCCTCTGGAGCAGCAGGTTCCCTGTGGTTTTCTACTCTGACCCTGCACTCTGGCTCAATCATTGGATGGGGCAGCCTCTTCTCCCAGCAAATGTTTTGCAAAACCACCGTGGCTTAGATAACGGTGCAGGTCCTTTTGAGTGTCATCCTTGTAGGCAGTGGAACCTAGGGCCCTATTCAATTTGTATTGCTGAAGCATTACAGATTGACAAATAGAAATTCAAAGGTAATTTCCGATTGAGCCGACATATGCAGAGAAATATATATTCCAGAGAACTCGGATCCGTAGCCACTCCGATAATAATAAGAGTATGTAAGAAATCTAGAGTGGTCTTGCCTTCTAATTATTGTTTTCCATTGCAGAATGATTGAAGATGTGTTCTGTTGCATGACCTAATGAACATGACCTAGATCATGGGCCTTATTTAGGTCAGTGCTATCCGGGATCCTTGACCCCTACCCTAACCCTGACCTTGACCCCTATCCTAAACCCTAACCCTGACCTTGACCCCTACCCTAACCCTGACCTTGACCCCTATCCTAAACCCTAACCCTGACCTTGACCCCTATCCTAAACCCTAATCCTGACCTTGACCCCTACCCTAACCTTAAAGGGATACTTCAGGATTTTGGCTATGAAGATCTACCTTTATCCCCAGAGTCAGATGACTCATTTATATGTCTCTTTTTCCAGTATAAAGGAAGTTAGAGTTTCGCAAGCCAATGCTAACTAGCGTTAGCTCAATGACTGGAAGTCTGTGGTATCTACTAGCATGGCATTTATTACAAATCTCCTAACAACTGTAGTATAACTACTCTCCAATAGAGCGCACTAAATGCTAAGGTTAGAAGAAGCTACATGAGGGGCCTTTTTTTGCCTGCCACTGCAAAGTTTCTGGAGGTGCCTGAAAGAGATCCTGGAGGGAAATCGGAGGAGCCTAAAGCATTGGGGAATCGGAAGAGCCTAAATCATTGGGGAATCGGAGGAGCCTAAAGCATTGGGGAATCGGAAGAGACTAAAGCATTGGGGAATCGGAGGAGCCTAAAGCATTGGGGAATTGGAGGAGCCTAAAGCATTGGGGAATCGGAGGAGCCTAAAGCATTGGGGAATTGGAGGAGCCTAAAGCATTGCCAAAACAAACAGTTAATAATAACCACAGTTAACCTCTCCACCCTGACCATCTGTGAGTCAGCATGTAGTGAGGCTTTCTCTGACAGTTGGTTGGCTAGCATATTTATAGACAACATATGTGAGTGTTTTAGGAAACAGGGATCACGGCTGTACTCAGCAAGGGCTTCCCCTGGGCTGGCTGGCAGGAAGTATTTATGGACTACCATGGTGTGTGTGTATGTGTGTGCTCTTTAAGAAACAGGCAGGGGATCACCACAGCAGATATTTGTATGTAGAAGGAAACGCAATTATTTCCCCCCAAAATGTTTAGATCTTAATTAGCATGATCAATGCAACGTTGTTATAATAATAATTATAATAATTATAATTTATTAATAATAATAATTTATTAAACTTCTATAGCGCTTTTCATAACATAAATAGGCTAGGTCAACCAATACATCATCATGAGTAGCTTAGCTATAGCTGGCTAGGTCAACCAATAGATGCCACGTCTTTGAGTGCATGCATCCTTCAAAGATGGAGAGGGACAGTTCTTGGCTTGATCAGAGGAAGGTGGTCAGAGAGATGGTTGATGAAGATGGAGTCTAGTGACGATCTTGTATAGGGCTACTCTGGGAACCAGCCTGTGTTGTGGAGCCACTGGAATTCTCCTACTTCACAATGTGTAGCACCCACTTGGGTGATTCCTCAGCAGCTCTGGGTGCCAGAAAGCTCTCCACATATACAGTTCAGAGTAGTTGCCAGTCATCCTCACTGAACCCTCTGCCTCAGCACTGCATTCCTACTGGATCTCCTATTCCTCTCAAGCTTCAGGTGACTCCTGAATGATCTGGAACCAGCAGCCAGGTGAAACAAGAAGCTGTTTCCTGCATCATTCAAACAAAAACAAAAGCCAGCTAGCTAGCTAGCCCTCCATGCCATTGACCTGCCAGACAATCTGCAAATCTGTGGGTCAAAACCACCAGATATATGCAATATAAACTAAATGCTTCCAAAAACAAAACAGGTGATAAAAAACAACAATAAAAACCCTTGAACATATCTAAATATGTACATATTTACAGAGCTCGTACCATTATGCAATGAAAAGAGAACATGTATATTTCATGATATGCATAACATTACTAAGTGTTTAAATTAATGACTACACCATTCATCACAGATAGGGGAAACCATATAGGTATCTTTCCTAAGTATCTTTGCTAACACCCTGCAGTCAGGTTCACACACCAGTAGACTAGCTAGCTCTGTAAACAATGGATTCTGCGAACATGTGATGATGGTTAGAAGGCGGTGCATATTAAAATGATGTAAGATAATATTTTCAATACGTTACCATTAAAAGGACCAGAGAATGTGTGACTCAGTGGCAGCATCAGGAATTTCTCCCAGAGGGTGGGTTGGTCGTTGCGTAGGGGTGTTTGCAATAGTTCAATAATATAATATGTCACAAGCAATAACAAGCCTATACCCATTTAGAAAAAAAAGCATTTCATGTATTCGGTATTGTTACACTTATCCACATTTACCAGAGGGTTCAAATTGCAATGAGTTGGAGGCTGGATAGCTTTGTCAGCATTGGCCTACAAAACACATAACAGAGGCTTCACAGTTTTATGAGACAGCTATAAATATAATCTACAGTGGTGGGAGAGGTTGGAATGAAGGTCAAACACTCAGTCAAAACAGACTAGATACATGGAGTCAGAAGGCAGTTTTTGGAGCAGTGAGCAGTTACCTACTCTGTAAGCTTACATTAGTTGCAGGCTAGATGGGATACAGTTTATGTCAAACTGACGTCAAAAGTTTAAACATTTTGCATTTTAGCTAACCCTAACCCTTTTCCTAACCTTAACCTAGTTCTCCTAACCTGCTACGAAAAGTCCATTCTGACATACAGCAGTATACCATCTAGACAAAACCAAAGAGAAAGGTCCTGCCCCAGGGACATGGAGTGCCAGGGGAAGTTGATCAGACACATTGGTCCCACACTGATGTCACTTCAATGTTGTGATTTTGAACAGATTTAGTGTTCAACATCTAAATAGGAAGACGGAAGTGGATTATGAACAGGTTCTGAAAGAGGAAGCATTAACTACTTGAGAAAGGAAGGTTAGCTAGAAAGTCACAGTCTGAATGCCACATGAATGTAGCTATTAGAAAGCAATTGGGGTGATTACTCAACAAACTAGAACAATAAAACACAGATTTTGGGATTTTCACAACATTTAATCCATAGAAGGGTCCTTTGGAGGAAGGATTGTTGACATATATTTGACATTTATATCTTAAAGCATAATGGAGTAATAATTAATTAAAATTGGAACATTTGTGACGACCCTGTTCTCAACATTGATCTTTGGTGGGGCCATCTAGTGGATTGGGCTGTCACTTGTCCTGACTCTTCCAAAAGGCTTGGCTAGGACGAGTCCCCTGCTCCCCCAGAGACGCTTGTGTTCCAACAGCTGCAGCTGAAGGGAGGTTGTGGGATTTCCAGTATTTGACTGGTCTGTTTAATGGCCATATCAGTTATAAATCTGTTCCATATATGGTCATATCCTCTGGTGCACGGCTCAAATGGCATCAGATCTGCCAATAAACCAAAGGCAAATTACTTTAGATATGTTGCTGTGGAAGCTGGATGTATTTCTGACACACCCATTTCTGAACATGGCCATGTTGGGATTGTAAATTATCTGTTGCTTTGGCACGCTTCCTGTAACTTTGCCATTGACTGCATGGGATCAAATTGGAGTTTCATGAACAGTTCAGCAGATGTGGTTTGATACCATCTCTATGACGGAGGGTCATAAGGAAATCCCAAACGACTTCAGGCTGCATGTATTTCTGACAGACAGTTTTGGATCATGGCCATGTTTTGAGAAGGTCACTGGCAGGAGGTAATCATTTTGGAGTTGTTTGTCTTAAGATCTGTAAAGCTTGCTGAAAAACACAACAGCTCCACATTTGATCCAAGTGTTTATCCTTGTAAATGTATTAGATTAATATTAAATTTAACCCTCCATTAACTTCACACTGCATGCTGAAAGGTGAAGACCTCATACCTGTACTGGAGACCACATAGAGATCCGATACAGGCCAGCACATTATTTTGACCTTATTAGTCGACCATGAGGTCCTCACATTGCTGACACCGTAATAGATTTACAGTGAGATATGTGACCTGGAAAAAAAGATCTGAATTATCAGAGCCAAGCTTAGTTGTTTTGTGGATCCATGGCACAACGTGACATTTCATATCCAGATTTAGATTTTTACTAGCTGTGACATTTGAATGGATTGAATCATGAAAATAATTCTGACGTGAGCCAAGATGCTTTGGTGTCTCAGGCAAACTCCTGTCTGTGGTGATAAAACTAATTTGCGAGCACAGACTGAGTCGTTTAAAGAACCCTTCAAATGTATTGGAACAAGAGTCACCATTCGGTTCCCCCATGGGCCCATTTGTACAAAACAGTTTTATAATGACAGTTTACTCAACTGCTTAATGACATCTGACAGTTAATAACAGTATATCAGGGGCCTGCAACTCCTGTTCTGGACAGCCCATCCACATGGTTTGCAGGGTCTTGTTCCATCCCAGCACTAACACAGCGGCTTCAGCTAAATCAACTTGTTGTGAAGGGCCATGCCACTCCTACAGGACTGTTCTATTATTACACTGAATGAAACTGATATTATTAGTAGTTTTGTTTATTCTTTCTCTGAAAAATGCTGTCCCACCTTTTGATGTCACCACGGAAACACAAACATTAAAAGACTGTAGAATGAATATGCCTTAAGCCACACCCCTACAAATATCACCGGGTGATGGGATTGGACCCCTCTCCAGCATGGACATATTGTGAGTAGTCTGTCTGCCAACATTTTGGAGAACTTTTGTGAGCAAGTTGGTAAATGTTCATGTATTTTGAAGAAGTGTCATTACTGAACAACTAATATATTAAGAAATATGTAAAGTATGGTTTTGGGACTAAAATGTCTGTTTTCTACGATGTACATCTGTCCAAATGAAAGATAGCCAGCCATATGTTGGCCAAGGGGATTCTTTAGAAAATGATAGTAGTTAACCACCTAGCATTATAAAGCAACATACAGTGGGGCAAAAAAGTATTTAGTCAGCCACCAATTGTGCAAGTTCTCCCACTTAAAAAGATGAGAGAGGCCTGTAATTTTCATCATAGGTACACGCAACTATGAAAGACAAAATGAGAAAAAAAAATCCAGAAAATCACATTATAGGATTTTTAATGAATTGATTTGCAAATTATGGTGGAAAATAAGTATTTGGTCAATAACAAAAGTTTTGTCAATACTTTGTTATATACCCTTTGTTGGCAATGACACAGGTCAAACGTTTTCTGTAAGTCTTCACAAGGTTTTCACACACTGTTGCTGGTATTTTGGCCCAATCCTCCATGCAGATCTCCTCTAGAGCAGTGATGTTTTGGGGCTGTCGCTGGGCAACACGGACTTTCAACTCCCTCCAAAGATTTTCTATGGGGTTGAGATCTGGAGACTGGCTAGGCCACTCCAGGACCTTGAAATGCTTCTTACGAAGCCACTCCTTCGTTGCCCGGGCGGTGTGTTTGGGATCATTGTCATGCTGAAAGACCCAGCCACGTTTCATCTTCAATGCCCTTGCTGATGGAAGGAGGTTTTCACTCAAAATCTCACGATACATGGCCCCATTCATTCTTTCCTTTACACGGATCAGTCGTCCTGGTCCCTTTGCAGAAAAACAGCCCCAAAGCATGATGTTTCCACCCCCATGCTTCACAGTAGGTATGGTGTTCTTTGAATGCAACTCAGCATTCTTTGTCCTCCAAACACGACGAGTTGAGTTTTTACCAAAAAGTTATATTTTGGTTTCATCTGACCATATGACATTCTCCCAATCCTCTTCTGGATCATCCAAATGCACTCTAGCAAACTTCAGACGGGCCTGGACATGTACTGGCTTAAGCAGGGGGACACGTCTTGCACTGCAGGATTTGAGTCCCTGGCGGCGTAGTGTGTTACTGATGGTAGGCTTTGTTACTTTGGTCCCAGCTCTCTGCAGGTCATTCACTAGGTCCCCCCGTGTGGTTCTGGGATTTTTGCTCACCGTTCTTGTGATCAATTTGACCCCACGGGGTGAGATCTTGCGTGGAGCCCCAGATCGAGGGAGATTATCAGTGGTCTTGTATGTCTTCCATTTCCTAATAATTGCTCCCACAGTTGATTTCTTCAAACCAAGCTGCTTACCTATTGCAGATTCAGTCTTCACAGCCTGGTGCAGGTCTACAATTTTGTTTCTGGTGTCCTTTGACAGCTCTTTGGTCTTGGCCATAGTGGAGTTTGGAGTGTGACTGTTTGAGGTTGTGGACAGGTGTCTTTTATACTGATAACAAGTTCAAACAAGTGCCATTAATACAGGTAACGAGTGGAGGACAGAGGAGCCTCTTAAAGAAGAAGTTACAGGTCTGTGAGAGCCAGAAATCTTGCTTGTTTGTAGGTGACCAAATACTTATTTTCCACCATAATTTGCAAATAAATTCATTAAAAATCCTACAATGTGATTTTCTGGATTTTTTTTCCTCAATTTGTCTGTCATAGTTGACGTGTACCTATGATGAAAATTACAGGCCTCTCTCATCTTTTTAAGTGGGAGAACTTGCACAATTGGTTTCTGACTAAATAATTTTTTTCCCCACTGTAAATGACAGCTTAATGTATTTAGATTATTTGTTATATAGGATGAGCTATGTCCAGAATACAGTATGTACAGCAGTAGTTATATAGGATGAGCTATGTCCAGAATACGGTATGTACAGCAGTAGTTATATAGGATATATTTATTTATTTTATTTTTATTCAACCTTTACTTAACTAGGCAAGTCAGTTAAGAACAAATTCTTATTTACAATGACGGCCTATCAAAAGGCAAAAGGCCTCCTGCGGTGATGGGGGCTGGGATTAAAAATAAATAAAATATAGGACAAAACACACATCGGGGGGAGTGAGGCCTAAGAAGGTTTTATAAATAAGCATCAACCAGTGGGTCTTGTGACGGGTATACAGAGACGACCAGTTTACAGAGGAGTATAGAGTTCAGTGATGTGTCCTATAAGGAGCATTGGTGGCAAATCTGATGGCCGAATGTTAAAGAACATCTAGCTGCTCGAGAGCACACTTACCTGCCGATCTATAAATTACAAAATTATATATATATATATATATATATATATATATATATATATATATATATATATATATATATATATATATATATATATATATATGCAGAGAAGAATGGGAGAAGCTCCCCAAATATAGGTGTGCCAAGCTTGTAGTGTCATACCCAAGAAGAATTGAGGCTGTAATCGCTGCCAAAGGTGTTTCAACAAAGTACTGAGTAAAGGGTCTGAATATGTAAATGTAATATTAACATTTTTCTAAAAACCTATTTTTGCTTTGTCATTATGGGGAATTTTGTGTAGATTGATGAGGGGGGAAAAAACAATTTAATCAACTTTAGAATAAGGCTGTAACGTAACAAAATGTGGAAAAAGTGAAGGGGTCTGAATACTTTCCGGAGCACTGTATATGATGGAGGTTTTCTGAAATTACAATGCAACAATTCTACATGTAGCTCCATTCATTGGCAGCACCTGATGCGCTTATCAACAAGCTCAGCACATGGGAAACATTGCTGCTGCCCCCTGGGGGAATGGAGTGTGGAAGTGTAACCTAGATAGCGTGTCTGTCTATGTCCTAACATTAACCTTCCCCCTATATCATAACAATACATTTTATACCAAGGTTTGTCTATGTTGAAAATTGGTTACAATGATGACATAATCCTGTGGTTGAAATTTCACCCTCAAAACAACAGTTTACGTTGATTGCTTTTTTCAAATCCAATGTATTTTCCATGTAGATTCCATGTCACAATACGTTGACAAATTAGGTTGAAACAACGTTGTTTCAACCAGTTTGTGCCCAGTGGGATTTTACTATACTCAAAACAAAGGACAAAGAACAGAGAATGAAGTTGCCTTTATATCTACAACCCAATAACAAAATATGCCTTTAGAATCTTTAACATTAACCACAATAAAGCTGGAAAAGTTTACTTGAAAACATACAAATAGGTCATCTTTACTTTAACGCTGGTTCTCAAGTCTGGCCCAAAGCATTCATCGAAATGGACAAGGACAAAACAAGGACAAAACATGTTAGATACATTGATTACGGAATCTCAGTCATACAAATAGAATTGCAGATGAATGAAGGCCTACCTTCAACATGACATGCAGAAACACAGACACAGCACATGGCCCAACAGAATTTCAGGTCAGATGGCTTCCAAGATGGCCGATACCATTTTATAGGGTTACAGAGGTATTCATTCCTGCCACTTAGTGGTGGACCTCTAACAACATCCTACCTGCTACATGTTTATCCTGGAAGTCTCCTAAGTTTGTAGCTATATGTTACAGTGCCTTGCAAAAGTATTCATCCCCCTTGGCATTTTTCCTATTTTGTTGCATTACAAGCTGTCATTTCAATTGATTTTTATTTGGATTTCATGTAATGGACATAAACAAAATAGTCCAAATTGGTGACGTGAAATGAAAAAAATAACTTGTTTCAAAAAATTCAAAAAAATAAATAACGGAAAAGTGGTGCGTACATATGTATTCACCCCCTTTGCTATAAGACCCTAAATAAGATCTGGTGCAACCAATTACCTTCAGAAGTCACATAATTAGTTAAATAATGTCCACCTGTGTGCAATCTAAGTGTCACATGATCTGTCACATGATCTCAGTATATATACACCTGTTCTGAAAGGCCCCAGAGTCTGCAACACCACTAAGCAAGGGGCACCACCAAGCAAGCGGCACCATGAAGACCAAGGAGCTCTCCAAACAGGTCAGGGGCAAAGTTGTGGAGAAGTACAGATCAGGGTTGGGTTATAAAAAAATATCAGAAACTTTGAACATCCCACGGAGCACCATTAAATCCATTATTAAAAAATTGAAAGAATTTGGCACCACAACAAACCTGCCAAGAGAGGGCCGCCCACCAAAACTCACGGACCAGGCAAGGAGGGCATTAATCAGAGAGGCAACAAAGAGACCAAAGATAACCCTGAAGGAGCTGCAAAGCTCCACAGCGGAGATTGAAGTATCTGTCCATAGGACCACTTTAAGACGTACACTCCACAGAGCTGGACTTTACGGAAGAGTGGCCAGAAAAAAGCCATTGCTTAAAGAAAAAAATAAGCAAACACGTTTGGTGTTCGCCAAAAGGCATGTGGGAGACTCCCCAAACATATGGAAGAAGGTACTCTGGTCAGATGAGACTAAAATTGAGCTTTTTGGCCATCAAGGAAAACGCTATGTCTGGCGCAAACCCAACACCTCTCATCACCATCCCCACAGTGAAGCATGGTGGTGGCAGCATCATGCTGTGGGGATGTTTTTCATCGGCAGGGACTGGGAAACTGGTCAGAATTGAAGGAATGATGGATGGCGCTAAATACAGGGAAATTCTTGAGGGAAACCTGTTTCAGTCTTCCAGTGATTTGAGACTGGGACGGAGGTTCACCTTCCAGCAGGACAATGACCCTAAGCATACTGCTAAAAGCAACACTTGAGTGGTTTAAGGGGAAACATTTAAATGTCTTGGAATGGCCTAGTCAAAGCCCAGACCTCAATCCAATTGAGGATCTGTGGTATGACTTAAAGATTGCTGTACACCAGCGGAACCCATTCAACTTGAAGGAGATGGAGCAGTTTTGCCTTGAAGAATGGGCAAAAATCCCAGTGGCTAGATGTGCCAAGCTTATAGAGACATACCCCAAGAGACTTGCAGCTGTAATTGCTGCAAAAGGTGGCTCTAGAAAGTATTGACTTTGGGAGGGTGAATAGTTATGCAAGTTCTTATTTCTTGTTTGTTTCACAAGAAAAACATATTTTGCATCTTCAAAGTGGTAAGCATGTTGTGTAAATCAAATGATACAATCCCCCCCAAAATCCATTTGAATTCCAGGTTGTAAGGCAACAAAATAGGAAAAATGCCAAGGGGGGTGAACACTTTCGCAAGCCACTGTATGTCCATTCCCTTTACCTGGTCACCTGGCTCTACCTGGTAATTCATTCACCTTTATGTTGATGTGTTCCTAATATGTTTCCCTTGCAAGCCTCAACTCCAACTCCTAAACCTATATATTTCCCTCTTGTTTCCCTACCAGACCACCACATCCTTCCACAACCTAACCTTCCTACCAGCTTTACAAGCCCCAACTCTTAAACCCTAATCAACCTCCATTCTAAACCCTCCCCCCGTGTGCTCTGTGTTCCTGTTCAACTGTGTAATAAATAACCTGGATTCCTAATCTCCGTCTCCTCATTGCATTCTGACCAATGTGCCATGGTGGCAGCAGAAATCCTAAACCTGTAAGTTCTATAGAAAACATCTTAAACGCAGCCCTTCCTTCGTTTTACAACTAACCATAATCTTCCATTTAGCCCGTAATTACTTGAAATCAGACCCAGTATGTTAGTGTTGGAGTGAAATAAATACAATTCAGTTCAATCAGGAAGTAAACTGAAATAAAAAATGTTCACAAGGCTTTTAAATGAGAAATAATTTCAGTTCGCTTCCTGAATTGACCTGGAATGACCCCAGCCCTGATCTCATTGCAGAGCTCACTGCTTTGTGAGGAGACCAAGGCTGTAAAGTCAGTTAAGGTCTTTGTGGCAAAATGCACAGTTGTCTAGTTGGGTATGACAGCTGTACATATTCCTCTGACACTGATCTAAGGTCAGTTTTATCCCGGAGGGTAAGTTCCGCCCAGAGCAAGTTTGGAGCTAAACATTTAAATTTTAGTCATTTAGCAGACGCTCTTATCCAGAGCGACTTACAGTTAGTGAGTGCGTAAAACATATTTCATACTGGCCCCCCGTGGGAATCGAACCGACAACCATGGCGTTGCAAACGCCATGCTCTACCAACTGAGCTACATGGGACTACATGTCCCTCAAATACAAAAACACAGGTCATATATCATGCAAGATCTTTGCACATTAAAATAACTTGAACCTCTGCATGGTGCTAATGTTCTCTCCACCCACAAACACAGCAAGTAAATATCTGGTCTAATAACAGTGGTATCGGTGCCAGTATTAGGCTGTGTTGGCAGATATACCAAACAATAAACCTTGGCTGCAGTGAAGACGAGAGCACAGTCCAAGAAATGAAAAGGCCTTGATGGGGTCCTTCCAGATGGTCACCCCCCTGCTCAACTAGTGCATCCGTCAGCTCCCCCCCCTTGTACTGATGTGCTGGGTGGACTCTGCACCCGAACAAACTGGGTGTATTAAGGGAGGTGAAATGTTCTGAACATTGCTGATAGAAAGGTATTGAATAGAGATGACACGATTCCCTATTCTACCTGACAGACAGTCATATCTGTTCTTCACAATACATTTCTATCTGAATATTCTGTAAGGTTTTACACTATTAAAGATTAATTTGGCTGCACCATATTAGACAAAAATAGCATTTAAACAACGATTTGAATGCAAAGGTTTGAAAGCAGAAGAGATGTGATCGACAATGAAGAATGCGAAACTTGTTCAATTATATGCATAAACATTGTTTTCAACCAATGTTACTGCAAGATGCTAGAGCTTTCTTTTAGAAATATATAAAAACTGTCATGTAAAGGATTCATTGAAATGCAATTTAAATGTAAAGGAATCTGTTACTTTATTGTAACTGTTCCCTATTCATTTTATATCAGTTTTATTCAAGCCAGCTCAGCTGCTAAGCGGTTTACTTCAGAGTGTAATAAAAGTTTAAGGCAGCTATATCGCTGTCAGCAATATGAGTGGATAAGATGGTTGAAATACTGGCATGGTGTTATGTAAGTCATAAGAATCCTACTGGACCGTTTTAGCCAACTGAAATGTGAGACAAATAAAAGCTCCTTCAGAATCTTTAATAGATCGTACTGTAGATATAATAACACATTAGATTTAACAGTTTTATAAGCTGTTATTGAAAGCCTGAATATTTAATGTTCTAGCTTTTAAATATGAATTTAATACGGTTCCACCAGGGTGATAAATCAAACTAAGCAAAGCACGAGGTAAAGGCCAACTCCGTCACAAGCATGAGGTGAGGAGACAGTTCAGATGTGTTTACAAGTTAAATTATAGAAATAATAGGTGGACATATATACAAAGTTGTTGATGAGGATTAATGCCACTAAAATGGAACCAAAGAAGTTCAGATTAGTCTTCGTCTTGATGTTCTTCTATATACAGTACCAGTCAAGTTTGGACACAGGGGTTTTTCTTTATTTTTACTATTTTCTACATTGTAGAATAATAGTGAAGACATCAAAACAATGAAATAACACATATGGAATCATGTAGTAACCAAAAAAGTGTTAAACAAATCAAAATATATTTTAGATTCTTCAAAGTAGCCACCCTTTGCCTTAATGACAGCTTTGCACACTCTTGGCATTCTCTCAACCAGCTTCACCTGGAATGCTTTTCCAACAGTCTTGAAGGAGTAACCATTTTTTTACATTTTAGTCTTATCCAGAGCGACTTACAGTTAGTGAGTGCATACAATTTTTATACTGGCCCCCGTGGGAATCGAGGCCCTACATATGCTGAGCACTTGTTGGCTGCTTTTCCTTCACTCTGCTGTCCAACTAATCTACCAACTGAGCTACATCCCTCCCCTACCCTGGATGACACTGGGCCAATTGTGCGCCGCCCCATGGGTCTCCCGGTCGTGGATTCGAACCAGGATCTCTAGTGGCACAGCTAGCACTGCGATGCAGTGCCTTAGACCACTGCGCCACTCGGGAGGCCCAACATATGCTGAGCACTTATTGGCTGCTTTTCCTTCACTCTGCTGTCCAACTCATCCCAAACCATCTCATTTGGGTTGAGGTCGGGTGATTGTGGAGGCCAGGTCATCTGATGCAACACTCCTTCACTCTCCTTCTTGGTCAAATAGCCCTTACACAGCCTGGAGGTGTGTTGGGTCATTGTCCTGTTGAAAAACAAATGACAGTCCCACTAAGCGCAAACCAGATGGGATGGCGTATCGCTTCAGAATGCTGTGGTAGCCATGCTAGAATTCTAAATAAATCACAGACAGTGTCACCAGCAAAGCACGCCCACACCATCACACCTCCTCCTCCATGCTTCACAGTGGGAACCACACATGCGGAGATCATCCGTACACCTACTTTGCGTCTCACAAAGACACGGCGGTTGGAACCAAAAATCTCACATTTGGACTCATCAGACCAAAGGACAGATTTCCACCGGTCTAATGTCCATTATTCGTGTTTCTTGGCCCAAGCAAGTCTCTTCTTATTATTGGTGTCCTTTAGTAGTGGTTTCTTTGCAACAATTCAACCATGAAGGCCTGATTCACGTAGTCTCCTCTGAACAGTAGATGTTGAGATGTATCTGTTACTTGAACTCTGTGAAGCATTTATTTGGGCTGCAATTTCTGAGGCTGGTAACTCTAATGAACTTCTCCTCTGCAGTAGAGGTAACTCTGGGTCTTCCTTTCCTGTGGCGGTCCTCATGAGAGCCAGTTTCATCATAGCTCTTGATGGTTTTTGTAACTGCACTTGAAGACATTTTCAAAGTTCTTGAAATGTTCCGGATTGACTGACCTTCATGACTTAAAGTAATGATGGACTGTCGTTGCTCTTCGCTTATTTGAGCTGTTCTTGCCATAATATGGACTTGGTCTTTTACCAAATAGGGCTATCTTCTGTATACCACCCCTACCTTGTCACAACACAACTGATTGGCTCAAACGCATTAAGAAGGAAATAAATTCCACAAATTCACTTTTAACAAGGCACACCTGTTAATTGAAATGCATTCCAGGTGACTACCTCATGAAGTTGGTTGAGAGACTGCCAAGAGTGTGCAGACCTGTCATCAAGGTAAAGGGTGGCTACTTTGAAGAATCTCAAATATAAAATACATTTTGATTTGTTTAACAATTTTTGGGTTACTACATGATTCCATATGTCAATCTTCTCTATAGAGCAGTGTGGACAAAGGTAAAATCTGGAGTACAGTGGCATATCCCATCCCTGCATTGAGGTACGTTTTCCGACCCATCTGTCTTAATATAATCATGATTGCATTCTGACCACAGTGCAGTTCAGTGTAAACAAATGTAATGGTAGGGTCGGTATCTTCTGCCAACAATAGCCCCCAAGTAAGCTCGCTAGCTACTAACAAAGGTGGTGGTAAATGCTTTGCCGACTTCGTCTCTGCAAGTAACAAAAAAAGCTAGCTAGCTAACGCTAACACTAGATCAGTTATTGGCCATCAGTACACCTTATTCCACCAATTTGGCTTTCACTGACGATTGAAAATGGAAGCCTGGCTTTATTCACACTCATAAATAGTTCAACAGATCATAAACTCACCTTTAAAATAGTCCTTGTCGTCAGTTGATTGGCTGAGTAATGACTTAGCTGAGTAAGGACATGCGAGGAAAGCCAGCAGGATTGTAAACTTCCGCAGTGTTCTAAAATCGGAAGTGACTTTATATTTATGCTGCCATCAGTGAGCTAGCTACTACTGTATGTAGTTAGCAACTGAACGTTTTTCCAGTAAATAAAAATATATAAAGCATCTGCGAATGATATTCTTGATACATTGCATCCCTAAGGACTACTGCCATTACCCGAACAATAGAGAATGAAATAGCTAAACACTATGAAAAGGCCAGGCCAGTCACTGATATACAAGCTAACAGTGCTAGCTAGACTCGTTAGCAGTGGTGTGCTGCTAACATCAGAAGCTGGCCTTTTTCTTGAATCCTGAAGTGGCAACATGTTCACAATATACAATTATCATCATGCCAGCTTTATTTCAAAATATAATACTCAAACACAACTCTCCAAAGCATTAAGATTTAAGATAAAGATCACTTTATTTGTAAATTGTACATACATAAGGTCCAACTGAAATGTGATTTCTGCTTTATCCCAACCCTCCCAGAGACACACATACAGTGCATTCGAAAAGTATTCAGACCCCTTGACCACATTTTGTTACGTTACAGCCTTATTCTAAAATTGTTTAAAACAATATTTTCCTCATCAATACCCCATAATGACAAAGCAAAAACAGGTTTTAAGACATTTTAGCAAATTTATAATTGTTTACAAACTGAAATATCACATTTACTCAGTACTTTGTTGAAACACCTTTGGCAGCGATTACAGCCTCGAGGTATGACGCTACAAGCTTGGTACAGCTGTATTTGGGGAGTTTCTCCCATTCTTCTCTACAGATCCTCTCAAGCTCTGTCAGGTTGGATGGGGAGCGTCGCTGCACAGCTATTTTCAGGTCTCTCCAGAGATGTTCGATCGGGTTCAAGTCCGGGCTCTGGCTGGGCCACTCAAGGACATTCAGAGACTTGTCCTGAAGCCACTCCTGTGTTGTCTTGGCTTTGTGCTTAGGGTCATTGGAAGGTGAACCTTCACCCCAGTATGAGTTCCTGAGCGCTCTGGAGCAGGTTTCCATCAAGGATCTCTCTGTACTTTGCTCCGTTCATCTTTCCCTCGATCCTGACAAGTCTCCCAATCCCTGCCACTGTAAAACAACCCCACAGCATGACGCTGCCACCACCATGCTTCACTGTAGGGATGGTGCCAGGTTTCCTCCAGACGTGACGCTTGGCATTCAGGCCAAAGAGTTCAATCTTACAAGTACCCGCACATTTCATTTTCACTAGCTAAAACCAGTGTAACACTTAGTAATTACATTGTACTTAGGCAGATATTACATGTACTCTGTGGTGTTCTGGAATGGCCTGGAGGTTCATGTTGTCATAATGGGAAACGAACACATTAACTCACAGCCTATTAAAGCCTATTGAGCCACCAACCGTTGTAATCTCGGACACCCGTCCATTAGAGATGACAACCTTGTGACAGTTGTTACTGAATCAAATGCAGCCAACAAGAAAGGAAACACTAAATTAGTGAATACAGAGGAAACTTGCACATGTGTAACAAGCATGGTAACAAGCATTCGTTGTTACACCTCTGTAATTGCAGAACGCAATTACCACCAGTTGTATGTTGTTTCTACAGTGTAACTAAGTTATTACAGTTTACTACAATACTTGTTAAAGTGTAATTGCACATGTAATAAAACAAAACGTTGAATGAAGTTAACATATTGCTATGTATAGGATTAATGTAAATGTAATGTAAATGTAAAGGAATCTGTTACTTTATTGTAACTATACCCTATTCATTTTATATCAGTTTTATTGAAGTCAGTTCAGTGGCTATGTGGTTAACTTCAGAGTGTAATTAAAGTCTGAGGCAGTTATATCGCTGTCAGCAATATGAGTGGATAAGATTATTGAAATACTGGCATGGTGTTATGTAAGTCATAAGAATCCTTCTGGACCGTTTTAGCCAACTGAAATGTGAGACAAATAAAAGTGCATCCAGCATCTTAAGTAGATCATACTGTAGACAAATAACTACACATTAGATTTAAACAACAACGTAACCTGTCATTAAAAGCTTAAATGTTTATGTTCTAGCTTTTAAATATTAATTTAATACGGTTCCACCAGGGTGATACATCAAACTAAGCAAAGCACGAGGTAAAGGCCAACTCTGTCACAAGCATGAGGTGAGGAGACAGTTCAGATGTGTTTACAAGCTAAATTATATAAATAATAGGTGAACATACACAAAGTTGTTGATGAGGATTAATGCCACTAAAATGGAACTAAATAAGGTCCGATTAGAATTCATGAAAATTGTTTTAGGTTAGTGGGGCAACATTCCATTACAGTATTTGAGGGTCAGTGGTAGTAACATTGGAATCAATTTGATGAATCAAACTTTTGATATTGTCATAATTATTAGTAATGACATCTCTCATTGACGTAAACTTCAGTGAAATTAAATTCAGAGACAAATATGACATTAAAAAGTCATGTAATGGGAGTGTGTTGCTCCTGGATGTGGGAGGCGCTAGTTAGGGACAGACACATAGAGGTCTCTCATCCAATTCATTTCCTTTCCCAGAGTGGTCCATAATTAACTTTTGCTTGGTTGGCACTTCCAACCAGATATAAGGAGGCTGAGGCCCCAGCATCCATAAGTCAGATACCTTCTTCCTCTGTGGTAAGACCTCTCCACCTCCTTAGATTTCTACATTTGTGAAAGTTATCAGTTGCACTTGTAGTTGAATTGGACATGGCTGTAATGATTTAGTTGAATTATGTTTTCTAGCCCTTTTGGGGCTAAATGATAAGGCTTTAGACTTGTGTGTTTTCACAACACTCTCATGTTTCACAGGGTCCTCCAAGAAGTACACATTCATCTGTAGGAGGGGAAAAAGAAGGTGAGACATGGTTTGAGTCTTCACATAAAAAGTGATGAGAATATTCTGAGAAACACCGCTCATCTAACTCTGTTGACTGGGGAGGAAGTACCACAGAGTCAATCATGTTTCTTGTTTAATCTCTTTGCTAGTGATCCGTCACCATGAGTACGGACGCTGAGATGCAAATCTACGGCAAGGCTGCCATATACCTCCGTAAGTCTGAGAAGGAGAGGATGGAGGCACAAGCCACGCCCTTTGATTCAAAGAACTCCTGCTATGTGGCAGACAAGGTGGAGCTGTACCTTAAGGGTCTGGTCACTGCCAGGGGCGATGGGAAGTGTACTGTAACAGTCACCAAACCTGACGGTTCTAAGGAGGTAAGCCTGATCTGAAAAGTATTCAAGTTCAAGTTCGAGTAATTACTCTATTTCTTGAAAAATCATCAAAATGATCAAAAACATTTCAATAGACTATTTAAAATCTTTAACAAAATGTATATTAAGAAGCATTTATAGTTTTTTGTTAGCGGAATATAACCTTCAAACACATCAAGTTTAAAGCTGCTATTTAAAATTGGCATGGAATTTGTGATATTGACAAGTCAAGAATCGTGATTTATGTGTCATTGGGTGATAACAAAGTAGTTGGATTAAATGTGTGTATGCATTATAATTTTTTAAGCTTGTATTTAATTAGCAAAAAGCATTCAGTCACGTCCACTTTGATCTGTATGTAATCTAGATTTCTGACTGTTTCAGGAAGGAAAAGAGTTCAAAGATGCAGACATCTACGAGATGAACCCCCCTAAGTATGACAAGATTGAGGACATGGCCATGATGACCTACCTGAATGAAGCCTCTGTGTTGTATAACCTCAAAGAGCGTTATGCAGCATGGATGATCTATGTAAGAAACCTGCACATACAAACACACACACATACATGAACATAATATATACACAAATATAGTCCTACAGATAAATGAATGGTAGAAAACAATGATATCAATTCAGTAGACCCACATCATTATACCAGTACACCCACATCCTCACATAAATCCAGGTAAAAGTCCATCTGACTTCGTTAATCCCCTAATTTAATCACTTTCATCCAGACCTACTCTGGGCTCTTCTGTGCCACGGTGAACCCCTACAAGTGGCTCCCCGTGTACGACGCAGAGGTTGTCAACGCCTACAGAGGGAAGAAGAGGGTGGAGGCTCCACCCCATATCTTCTCCGTCTCTGACAACGCCTTTCAGTTCATGATGATTGGTACGAGCTCTCATGGATGCTTGGATGCATGGATGGAGGGGTAGATGGTTTGATGGATGGACGTCCATAATTGCATATCGATCTCAAAGTCTATTAGGTGCTTATGGATAGATGGATGGATGCATCAATGGAAGTTCTAATATGCTTTAGAGAGGTATCTACTGTTTTCTAGTCTAGGTAATAACAGTTTGCTGGGAATATCTGATTCCAATAGCCTTGAACATAATATGTTCCAAATTGAAATTCGTGATGATGCTATGAATGCAATAATGTCCCCATAATGATACTTGAGTATGATAAGCAATGTGTTTTGGTTCCAGATAAGGAGAACCAGTCCGTCCTGATTACGTAAGTTGTTTACTAAAATGTTATTGAGAAGGTGTTTCTATTGTAATAAGTTGGGTCTCTTGGTGTGATGAAATACATGACATTATGAATGGATTAGAGCATTAGGCTATGTGTAATAATGAGTTGATAAATGGGAATATTAGAAAATATTTACTTATGTTAGGAAACAGTGTATTTTTCTATGCTATTTCTTAGTGAAAGTCAATCTGACACTCAAACATGTACCTAAACTCCCTCTTTCTCTGTCATATAAACCAGTGGAGAATCCGGTGCAGGAAAGACTGTCAACACCAAGCGTGTCATCCAGTACTTTGCCACCATTGCAGTGTCTGGTGCCAAGAAGGAAGTAGACCCCAACAAAATGCAGGTAGGTTGTGCTCATGATTGGCTTTTTAACACATTTCAGTTTGGTTGGCTGTGTAAACTTATTTTCCAGTGGTGAATCCTGTTTCAAGGAAAGTGTTCAAACAATTGAGAAAAACTAACTTCACCACATTGCCAGTTTTTGAGCAACTTGTGTTTGTTTCAATCAGGGGTCTCTTGAGGATCAGATCATTGCAGCTAACCCTCTGCTGGAGTCTTACGGTAATGCCAAAACAGTGAGGAACGACAACTCGTCTCGCTTTGTAAGTATGAAGGGCATACTGTGGAAGTTACCTTATATTGGAAAAATGTAATTCAGTAGTTCCCTATTGTTATACAGATTTAACATCTTATTTTGATCACTCTTTTGTTGCTGAGAATTATCCTGCACAAAAGGAAATGCAAACTTGTAGTGCATTTGAGGTTCTAAAGTTTGTAATTTCCATTTGATTTGCTGTTTCAAAAAATGTATCAACCCATACAAAATTATTTATAATCCACATAATAATTTACATTTCCTGTTGATGCAGGATTATTTTCCTGCTGTAGCAAACTGGATCCAACATTTGTCCAACAAACTGTAACATTTAAAGGGGTCTATCAAAGTAAAATGTTAGTTTTATTTGTAGACCTATTTCTAACCCACATGCTCTACTATAGGGTAAATTCATCAGGATTCACTTCCAAGGTGGTAAACTGGCTAAAGCTGACATTGAGACCTGTGAGTTGGTTTTGATTGTTTCTCAATGCTTTCCTAAATTCACACAGATAATTGTTTGGAGATCCTCAAATGTAAATGTATCTCATGTTCTCTCTCTTGCTCTCTCCTCTCGTTCTCTCTCTCCTCTTTCTCACTCTCGTTGTGTCTCTCCCTCTCTCTTTCTCCCTCAGACCTGCTGGAGAAGTCCAGAGTGTCTTTCCAGCTGCCCGATGAGAGAGGCTACCACATCTTCTTCCAGATGATGACAGGCCACAAACCTGAGCTAGTTGGTACGAAAATAAGAGGTTCATGGGAGATTCTTCCCACCCCCATCTATGGAACTTATTACAAATATTCATAATCCACACTAATAATACTTATACAATGAGACATGGGTCAGGTCTTTGGGAAATATCTATCAAGTAATGCACTGTGATGCACTAGTCCACAAGTCTCAGTCCCCACTTTTGATGCTATTTATTATACATTACATGTATCCTTGAGTCCATCTATTGAATAAAGGAGGGAGAGATACTGTAAAGGTAGGACAGCACAATTCTAAGAGATTTAACTGACAAGCTGTTCTCTGTTGTCCACAGAAATGGCGCTCATCACCACCAACCCCTACGACTTCCCCATGTGCAGCCAGGGTCAGATCACTGTGGCCAGCATCAATGACAATGAAGAGCTGGATGCCACAGATGTGAGTCAAACAAAGGGTTAACCAAACTCTAGATATGGAATGGGTAGGACCACCATACACACTGAATGCACTGTGCAATTCCGAATTTGTGGAAGCTGGGAATATTCAAGTCCTTTTTTATTTGATTCTAATTTTTTTGTTTTATGCCTTGGTTAGTTAGGAACTCTTCATGCCTTTACACTTAACCTTCAGGCACATACAGTACGAGTCAAAAGTTTGGACACACCTACTCATTCAAGTATTTTTCTTTATTTTTACTATTTTCACCTGGAATGCTTTTCCAACAGTCTTGAAGGAGTTCCCACATATGCTGAGCACTTGTTGGCTGCTTTTCCTTCACTCTGCGGTCCAACTCATTCCAAACCATCTCAATTGGGTTGAGGTCGGGAGATTGTGATGGCCAGGTCATCTGATGCAGCAGTCCATCACTCTCCTTCTTGGTCAAATAGCCCTTACACAGCCTGGAGGTATGTTGGGTCATTGTCCTGTTGAAAAACAAAATTACAGTGCAAACCAGATGGGACTGCGTATCGCTGCAGAATGATGTGGTAGCCATGCTGGTTTAGTGTGCCTTGAATTCTAAATAAATCACTGACACCATCACACCTCCTCCTCCATGCTTCAAGGTGGGAGCCACACATGCGGAGATCATCCGTTCACCTACTCTGCATCTCACAAAGACACGGCGGTTGGAACCAAAAATCTCACATTTGGACTCATCAGACCAAAGGACAGATTTCCACCAGTCTAATGTCCATTGCTCGTGTTTCTTGGCCCAAGCAAGTCTCTTCTTATTATTGGTGTCCTTTAGTGGTGGTTTCTTTGCAGCAATCGACCATGAAGTCCTGATTCATGCAGTCTCCTCTGAACAGTTGATGTTGAGATGTGTCTGTTACTTTAACTCTGTGAAGCATTTATTTGGGCTCCAATTTCTGAGGCTTGTAACTCTAATGAACTTATCCTCTGCAGCAGAGGTAACTCTGGGACTTCCATTCCTGTGGCGGTCCTCATAATGATGGAATGTCATTTCTCTTTGCTTATTTGAGCTGTTCTTGCCATAATATGGACTTGGTATTTTACCAAATAGGGCTATCTTCTGTATACCACCCCTACCTTGTCATAACACAACTGATTGGCTCAAACGCATTAAGAAGGAAATCAATTCCACAAATTAACTTTTAACAAGGTACACCTGTTAATTGAAATGCATTCCAGGTGATAACCTCATGAAGCTGGTTGAGAGAATGCCAAGAGTGATCAAAGCTGACATCAAGGCTACTTTGAAGAATCTCAAATATAAAATATATTTTAATTGTTTGACATTGTTTTGGTAACTACATGATTCCATGTGTTATTTCATAGTTTTGATGTCTTCACTATTATTCTACAAAGTAGAAAATAGTAAATATAAAGACAAACCCTGGAATGAGTAGGTGTGTCCAAACTTTTGACTGGTACTGTACATGTAAGACATCCACATGAGAGTGCCACTAAGTACCCTGTGGAACTGTGTTAAACTCATTTTGTGCTACCTTCTTCTAGTGTGTTGGCCAAGCGTTATCATGTGGAACAAAGAAGCCATCCAAATCTATCCATCCCATTGTTCTGCAGTGAGCAGCACAGAACTGTAGTGTACCTGAGCAAACTACCGTTCAGTTCATCACTGTTGTACTTCCTCTTTAATGCCAGGATGCCATTACAATCCTGGGCTTCACTAATGAAGAGAAGCTTGCCATCTACAAGCTGACAGGAGCTGTACTGCACCATGGCAACTTGAAATTCAAGCAGAAGCAGCGTGAGGAGCAGGCCGAGCCAGACGGCACAGAGGGTGAGTCCCACTCATAGATATACAATATGTAAAGCATTAGTCCCATTCCCAGTCCCACTCATAGATATACAATATGTAAAGCATTAGTCCCATTCCCAGTCCCACTCATAGATATACAATATGTAAAGCATTAGTCCCATTCCCAGTCCCACTCATAGATATACAATATGTAAAGCATTAGTCCCATTCCCAGTCCCACTCATAGATATACAATATGTAAAGCATTAGTCCCATTCCCAGTCCCACTCATAGATATACAATATGTAAAGCATTAGTCCCATTCCCAGTCCCACTCATAGATATACAATATGTAAAGCATTAGTCCCATTCCCGGTCCCAAACATAGAAATAGAACACGTAAGACAGACAGTGCCACATGAAAGTCAGGCAGGAGATCATTTTTGGAAAACAATTTCCGAGCTTAAGAAATTATGGATGTGGGTGTATCAAAAACTAACTCACAAAGAAGTTAGCCAAACTATTTTGTCATTGTGACATTAAAAACAAGTGATCTTGTGTGCCTGAGTCTGTTGTTGTTGGTTCTCTCTCCAGTGGCTGATAAAATCGCCTACCTGCTGGGCCTGAACTCAGCTGAGATGTTGAAGGCTCTGTGCTACCCCAGAGTGAAGGTCGGCAACGAGTATGTGACCAAGGGTCAGACTGTGCCTCAGGTAAGGCGGCCAAACACAGCATCTACCATTTTCCGAGCACTGGAATTATTTTGGGGTGCATACTTTTGTTTTTCCCAAGCTCTTATCACCTTATCACTAGACATGGTCAATATCTCCTGTATTAATTTGAGGTATTATCATTGCAGGTTAATAACTCAGTGAGCGCTCTGGCCAAGTCTATCTATGAGAGGATGTTCTTGTGGATGGTCATCCGTATCAATGAAATGTTGGACACCAAGAATCCAAGGCAGTTCTATATCGGTGTGCTCGATATTGCCGGGTTTGAGATCTTTGATGTGAGTATGAGACCAGAACAAAACAATTAGTTGTGATTGAGATGGATTACAGCCTTGTATGATGAAATGATCCCTTTTAAAACTCCATCAACAGTACAACAGCATGGAGCAGCTGTGCATCAACTTCACCAATGAGAAACTGCAACAGTTTTTCAACCACACCATGTTCGTCCTGGAGCAAGAGGAGTACAAGAAGGAGGGAATCGTCTGGGCCTTCATTGACTTTGGCATGGACTTGGCTGCCTGCATTGAGCTTATTGAGAAGGTAAGCTGTCTGTGAGGATTATAACGGACCACAACAGCAAAGCTCATAGGGAGCGCTGTGTGAGATATTATCTCAGTGGTACAACATATCTGACTGTTGAGAATTCAATATGTTTCCTATTATGTGTCCCTAAATGTATATAATCCTATAATAACATTTTTACTGAAGGAATGTGATCCTAAATGTAAATATCACTAATTTGATATACATCTCTTTTCGTAAAGCCATTGGGCATCTTCTCCATCCTTGAAGAGGAGTGCATGTTCCCCAAGTCATCAGACACTACCTTCAAGGACAAGCTGTACGCCCAGCATCTTGGGAAAACAAAGGCGTTTGAGAAGCCCAAGCCTGCCAAAGGCAAGGCAGAGGCCCACTTCTCCCTGGTGCACTATGCCGGTACTGTGGACTACAACATCACTGGCTGGCTGGAGAAGAACAAGGATCCCCTGAACGACTCAGTTTGTCAGTTATATGGGAAGTCAGGAGTCAAACTTTTGGCTGCCCTGTATCCTCCTCCCCCACCTGAGGGTAAGACTAGCATCACGTCAAAATATTTATTTAAGCACTAGTTACAACTCCGACTCAAACTTTCTGTAAAGTCTTTGAATTAGTGGAGGCTGCTGAGGGGAGGACAGCTCATAGTAATGGCTGGAACAGAGCGAACGGAAGAAACCATGTGTTTGATACCATTCCACCTATTCCGCTCCAGCCATTACTTCGAGCCCGTCCTCCCCGATTAAGTTGTCACCAACCTCCTGTGCTTTTAATGTATCAATTTCTCAGGGTTAATTCACTGGGTTAACTCATACAATAGGTGTTATTTTACATAATCTCATTGGCAGCATTTGCCTCTAGATAAGTGTGTAGTTAACCAGAGATTATCTGGTTTATAATTAGTGTGCTTGCTGAAGACAAGACCACTCTAGCTTTCTTACATACTCTTATTATTATTCTATTTATTCCACCCGCTCTAGGAAATGTACTTTTCTAGTTATCTTCAACTTTTCCCCATTTTAACAGATAAAGCCAAGAAAGGAGGCAAGAAGAAGGGTGGTTCCATGCAGACTGTGTCCTCCCAGTTCAGGGTGAGCTTTTGAAACGTGTATATTCAGTCCTTCAAAAGGTGCATTGATAATCATAAATGATGTCTGAGAAAATGGTTTGTAACCCTCTTACAGGAGAACTTACATAAGCTGATGACCAACTTGAGGAGCACTCATCCTCACTTTGTGCGCTGCCTGATCCCCAACGAGTCAAAGACTCCAGGTACAATAAATATTGAGTTAAATATGTCATCTTATCAGTACAGTATCAGTGACTTTAACAATCTCAATCTTTAACTTGTTTATGAGTATTAAAAGAGACTTGGTTTGTTTTACCAGGTCTGATGGAGAACTTCCTGGTTATCCACCAGCTCAGGTGTAATGGTGTACTGGAGGGTATCAGGATCTGCAGAAAGGGCTTCCCCAGCAGAATCATCTATGCTGACTTCAAGCAGAGGTACACACACACACACACACACACACACACAGAAAGATCTGCTCCAAGGGATTCCCCAGCATCAGAATAGGCTTACCTTTTACGAAATATAACCAACATATTACAACTTGACATATGTTAATAATGACTCCTCATTCAGGTACAAAGTACTGAATGCCAGTGTCATACCCGAGGGCCAGTTCATGGACAACAAGAAGGCTTCTGAGAAGCTGCTTGGTTCCATTGATGTGAATCACGAAGATTACAAGTTTGGACACACCAAGGTCAGTCAAATACCCCCGCAAAAGCTGACAACAAAACACATCTTCAATGATAATTTAAACCCTTACCATATAAAATCTCTCCAGATGATCTATCCATCCTTTTGTTCGTTCTTCTTCATTTAACTAAAGGAAAAGGTGGAAAAACATTGTAGTGTTTTTGTCTTCAAAGTCATACAAGTATAGAAGAGAAACTAAACTCATTATCATGTGCATTGTGTCAGAGTGGTATGGCTGCAGTTATCTGTATCTGTGGATATTATTAATCTACAACTGTACAATAACTAACAATTTAGAAACATCCTATCCCATTGTTTGTTTGTAACCATTGCAAAGTTAATGTTGTTCAAATCAATCTAGTGGAGTTGTTCCCCTCTTTTGATTCAACTCTTTCTATCTGTCACCATCTGTGGTTCCATTGACCATGTTAACCTGTGTCTCAGGTGTTCTTCAAAGCCGGTCTTCTGGGTGTCCTGGAGGAGATGAGAGATGAGAAGCTGGCCTCTCTGGTCGGCATGGTCCAGGCTCTCAGCCGTGGATTCCTCATGAGGAGAGAGTTTAGCAAGATGATGGAGAGGAGGTGAGGAATTGTGGACATCTTGGCAAAGCTTTCTGTCAACTACCTGTATCTACTGCATTATGATTACATGCTGTATATGCTGTGAGTTGTTCAGAATGAGAAAGTACATCTTATAATGCTCTATTAAAGCTTTTGGTTAATTCATTTATGAAGTCAAAAAATGGATGTAGCAAATAAGGATTCTATCTTTATAGCTTCAGTTTGGGGTTTGGCTGTTCAATTGTCATTTAGATTTGTGGTATTTACCCATTCATTCTTGAAGAATATAAAATGCCCCATGAGCTTAGCATGACCTGTCAGTCCTTGCATCTAGACCGCTGTCTGTGAATTTAAGAGGGGTTACACTTCCCTAGCCCCATTCCTCAGCTGTAAACAAACAGTGGCGGGGGTGTTCTGTTTTGTTGTTCTTTGAATCCCAGAATGTAGCTTTAAGCATGTCACTCACCATGCCACCCTATCCTTTCTGTCGACCAGAGAATCCATTTACGCCATCCAGTACAACGTCCGCTCATTCATGAATGTGAAAACCTGGCCATGGATGAAGTTGTACTTCAAGATCAAGCCCCTGCTGCAGAGCGCAGAGACTGAGAAGGAGCTGGCCAACATGAAGGAGAACTATGATAAGATGACGACAGACCTGGCCAAGGCTCTGGCCACGAAGAAGCAAATGGAGGAGAAGTTGGTGTCCCTGACGCAGGAGAAGAATGACCTGGCACTTCAAGTTGCATCTGTGAGTGAGCAACGACCTTCATATGGGCACATTTACACACACATGAATAAACACACATATGAAGACACTGTGAAGTATGTGGCTAACTCACACATTGTTATTGTCCATGTTATGTATTTCATGAATTTCTATTGATTTGGTCTGACCTTGAATATACAAAGTGAGGCCGCTGATTTTTTCTTGTGTTCTGAAACCAGGAAGGAGAGAGTCTGAACGATGCTGAGGAAAGGTGCGAGGGGCTCATCAAGAGCAAGATCCAGCAGGAGGCTAAACTCAAAGAGACGACCGAGAGGCTGGAGGATGAGGAGGAGATCAATGCTGAGTTGACTGCCAAGAAGAGGAAGCTGGAGGATGAGTGCTCTGAGCTGAAGAAGGACATTGATGACCTGGAGCTCACCCTGGCCAAAGTGGAGAAGGAGAAGCACGCCACTGAAAACAAGGTCTAGTGTCTTACCATAGACAGTCTAACCAAACAATAATCCAAACAATAATCAACTCAAAACATAGCTTAACAGAAATGGAATTCAAGTTGCATTGTGGGTGCAGGAAAAATTAAGACACAACAGTGGAATTTCAGTTGCAGGGTACTCCCCACATTCATTGCATGTTCTGTTCCCCCTCATTTATGACTTCCACTCAGTACACTGGCATGGTGTACACTGCCATCTAGTGTTGAATCTATAGTACAGTACTTGTTGACACATTGCTCATTTAAATGAACGCAATATATAACAAACTAAATCTCCCCTTTATGGTGAAGTATAATTATGTTGTGACCATTTTCAGGTTAAAAACCTGACAGAGGAGATGGCATCTATGGATGAGAGTGTTGCCAAGCTGACCAAGGAGAAGAAAGCCCTCCAAGAGGCCCACCAGCAGACACTGGACGACCTGCAGGCAGAGGAGGACAAAGTCAACACTCTGACCAAGGCCAAGACCAAGCTGGAACAGCAAGTGGATGACGTGAGTGGAGTTCGACATTTTAACCATGATAGAATGTAAGATGATATGATCTTCAGTTGTTTAGATTTGAACAATATATGTGTTTTTATCTTATAGCTTGAGGGTTCTCTGGAGCAAGAGAAGAAGCTCCGTATGGACCTAGAGAG
Source organism: Coregonus lavaretus (assembly GCF_964263955.1). Lineage (NCBI taxonomy): Eukaryota > Metazoa > Chordata > Actinopteri > Salmoniformes > Salmonidae > Coregonus > Coregonus lavaretus. Next base: position 998,785 of record NW_028157882.1, on the reverse strand, counting down.
ATCCAAGAGAAAGCTGGAGGGAGATCTGAAACTGGCCCAGGAGTCCATAATGGACCTGGAGAATGACAAGCAGCAGTCTGATGAGAAAATCAAGAAGTAAACACAAACAAATGACTACAGTATCAGCTGCTGTAATGGTTGTTCTTGATTAATTATGAATTAGCATTTGCATGTGATTCTTAAAAGCAACGTGAATGTTATTATACTCCCTTTACACTAACAAATCTAAACCAACTCTGCAATCAACGTGTTTGTGTTTTTTAGGAAGGAGTTTGAGACCACTCAGCTCCTCAGCAAGATTGAGGATGAGCAGTCTCTGGGAGCTCAGCTGCAGAAGAAGATCAAGGAACTCCAGGTACAGTACAGGATATACGCTCCAGTACAGAAAAGCCCACACCTGAATCATTTCCTGAAAAACACTTTCTGGTAGCCGACAGTTTTCCTGGTGGCTTCTAATGGCTCAGTAGGTTGGAAGATGGTGATTCTTGTTGGTGCTTCTCACCATTGTGGTTTTGGTTCCTGCATGGGACACTGTCTACTGAATATATTAGTGTAACTGGCTTTGTATTAACACATTTATGCAACATATACCTACTATTATTATTTTGTGAGGTTCAATTGTTTCAACTGTATTGTAGTGTTCATCCCCCATACTCCTGCCCCCTGTTCTAGGCCCGTATTGAGGAGCTGGAGGAGGAAATTGAGGCTGAGCGTGCTGCCAGGGCTAAGGTTGAGAAGCAGAGGGCCGATCTCTCCAGGGAACTTGAGGAGATCAGCGAGAGGCTGGAGGAGGCCGGAGGCGCCACTGCTTCTCAGATTGAGATGAACAAGAAGCGTGAGGCTGAGTTCCAGAAGCTGCGTCGGGATCTTGAAGAGTCCACCCTGCAGCACGAGGCCACAGCCGCCGCTCTGCGCAAGAAGCAGGCCGACAGTGTGGCTGAGCTCGGGGAGCAGATCGACAACCTGCAGCGCGTCAAGCAGAAGCTGGAGAAGGAGAAGAGCGAGTACAAGATGGAGATTGATGACCTCTCCAGCAACATGGAGGCCGTCGCCAAGGCTAAGGTGAGTAGTGATGTTTTGGTCAAGCAGTGTTGAGGAGGGCCAACTACATTACCATTCAACTGAACTGAAGTTAACAGGAGTCCCATATATAAAGTAATTATGGTACATGTTTCACTAACAGGGCAATCTGGAGAAGATGTGCCGTACTCTTGAGGACCAGCTGAGCGAGCTCAAGACTAAGAATGATGAGAATGTTCGCCAGGTCAATGACATCAGCGGACAGAGGGCCAGACTCCTGACAGAAAATGGTACCATTAACAATTAACTACAACCCAATGCTTTCCTTCAGTAGAACACAATAACATGTGTTGGGGGCTGTATCCACATAGTTTCTACTGTACTATTCACCACCTAACATTGCCCTATGATACCTCCAAATACATTTTCAATCTTAGAGAACATAGACCCTATTAACTAGATATCCCTCTATCCCTGCAGGAGAGTTTGGCCGCCAGCTGGAGGAGAAGGAAGCCCTGGTGTCTCAGCTGACCAGAGGAAAACAGGCCTTCACCCAGCAGGTGGAGGAGCTGAAGAGGGCAATTGAGGAGGAGGTCAAGGTAAAATGGACTCCACCGTCCATAGAGTTTAGAGCTATATCTTCATATAGATGGTGACTACGTGACCCTCAGAGTCACCTTTTATCTCTCCACCCTCAGAGACTCCTATTGTCTCTCCACCCTCAGAGACTTCTACTGTCTCTCCACCCTCAGAGACTCCTACTGTCTCTCCACCCTCAGAGACTCCTACTGTCTCTCCACCCTCAGAGACTCCTACTGTCTCTCCACACTCAGAGACTTCTACCGTCATTTGTTTGTCTCTCTCTCTAATATCTCTTTGTCTTTCTCTTTCGCAGGCTAAAAACGCACTGGCCCATGGTGTCCAGTCTGCCCGTCATGACTGTGACCTCCTGAGGGAGCAGTTTGAGGAGGAGCAGGAGGCCAAGGCAGAGCTGCAACGCGGCATGTCCAAGGCCAACAGCGAGGTGGCTCAGTGGAGGACTAAGTATGAAACTGATGCCATCCAGCGCACAGAGGAGCTGGAAGAGGCCAAGTGAGTCACACGCGTTCAGCAAACACTCAAATATAGGGTGTGGATGTTGAGGGTGGTAGGGGGGCTCTGAGAAAATGTTACGTCAATATATATTGTAACATTTGTTTCAAAACTACAAAACCACCTAACAGGAAAAAGCTGGCCCAACGTCTGCAGGATGCTGAGGAGACCATTGAGGCGACCAACTCCAAGTGTGCCTCCCTGGAGAAGACCAAGCTGAGGCTGCAGGGAGAGGTGGAGGACCTCATGATTGACGTTGAGAGAGCCAACGCATTGGCCGCCAACCTCGACAAGAAGCAGAGGAACTTTGACAAGGTAAAAATTAAAACCTAACTTTCTGCTACATAATCAATTGTAGTTTAATTGTAGCATGTTTCTGATTTAAATCTCTTCATCTATGACTTCTAATGAAAATCCCATGTATTTCCCTAGGTTCTGGCAGAGTGGAAGCAGAAGTATGAGGAGGGTCAGGCAGAACTGGAAGGAGCTCAGAAGGAGGCTCGCTCTATGAGCACTGAACTCTTCAAGATGAAGAACTCCTACGAGGAGGCTCTGGATCATCTGGAGACTCTAAAGAGAGAGAACAAGAACCTGCAACGTGAGCATTTGACAGCAATTCTATTTGGCTCATGTTTGATTAGCAAGATGAATTATTGTTAATTAGTTTACTGTTATTATAATTCAATGTCAACTTCAGTGCATTAGCGATATCTACTGAAAATCTCCCAAGTCTAAACTGCTCCTGTGTGTGTGTGTGTGCAGAGGAGATCTCTGACCTGACTGAGCAGATCGGAGAGACTGGCAAGAGCATCCATGAGCTGGAGAAGGCCAAGAAGACCGTGGAGACAGAGAAGTCTGAGATCCAGACCGCTCTGGAGGAGGCTGAGGTACAAACTACAGCTGTTTGATGGGAAAAGCAGTGTTGCACTAGCCAATGCCAGCTACAGTCTAATGCTCCCTGCTTTGGTGTTTATTGTAGTCATATACATTAAATTTCTTGTAGACATATCCAAATATATTGAACACAATACGCATTAATTATTTTCTTTGTCCAGGGCACACTGGAGCACGAGGAATCTAAGATTCTGCGTGTGCAGCTGGAGCTCAACCAGATCAAGGGTGAGGTGGACAGGAAGATTGCTGAGAAGGACGAGGAGATGGAGCAGATCAAGAGGAACAGCCAGAGGGTGGTTGACTCCATGCAGAGCACCCTGGACTCTGAGGTCAGGAGCAGGAATGATGCCCTGAGGGTGAAGAAGAAGATGGAGGGAGACCTGAACGAGATGGAGATCCAGCTGAGCCACTCCAACAGGCAGGCCGCTGAGGCCCAGAAACAGCTGAGGAACGTCCAGGGACAGCTCAAGGTAAAGGGACTAGGACATCAGGTTCAAAACCTAAACATGGCTAGGGATTTGTTTGTGAATCTGAGAAATTAAAAAGAGTGGTTTATGTACTAAAGGTAACAATACTGGAGAAATTCGTATCAATTTACATTTCTGTCACTGATCGATCCTATCGCCCCTACTTCCACAAGTCCTAATGAACATATGTCATTGTGAACCCCAGGATGCTCAATTGCACCTTGATGACGCTGTTCGTGTCGCAGAGGACATGAAGGAACAGGCAGCCATGGTGGAGCGCAGAAACGGTCTGATGGTGGCTGAAATCGAGGAGCTGAGAGTTGCTCTGGAGCAGACAGAGAGAGGCCGCAAAGTGGCTGAGACTGAGCTGGTAGACGCCAGCGAGCGTGTTGGACTGCTGCACTCCCAGGTATGGGTCAAAAGCCATTTCCAATGGAACTCAACCAAGCATACAGTTTAAACACACCTGGAATTTGACAGTGCTTACTTTAGATTTTCATAATTTCAGCCTTGTGACTTGTAAGTTCTCTTGAGAGTTTAAAAAAATCGTCTTATTTCATCCTTCAGAACACCAGCCTTCTGAACACCAAGAAGAAGTTGGAGACTGACCTGGTGCAGGTGCAGGGAGAGGTGGACGATATTGTCCAGGAGGCCAGGAATGCAGAGGAGAAGGCCAAGAAGGCCATCACTGACGTGAGTTCTTTAATTACATCGACTTGATTTGTCCCCAAGTGCCAATGGTAGCTGGGCTGGTTAAGAACAACAAAGATCTTAGAGGGGCGTTATGATTGGTGCCAATTGGTGCATAAATTAAACAAACTACTTTTCCAGGCGGCCATGATGGCTGAGGAGCTGAAGAAGGAGCAGGACACCAGCTCTCACCTGGAGAGGATGAAGAAGAACCTGGAGGTCACAGTCAAGGACCTGCAGCACCGCCTGGATGAGGCTGAGAATCTGGCCATGAAGGGAGGCAAGAAGCAGCTCCAGAAACTGGAGTCCAGGGTGAGTTAACAGCAGGGTGGATTAGGGTGGATTGAAAGACAGATTGCTGGAAATGTATTTGATCATAAAAATTACCAGGAGCATTGTTTAATGACCTTTTCTCTCAATAACCCACATAGATCACATGTTCTCCAACTTTTGTGTCGAGGACCCCTTTTGTGATAGTGAATTCATCAGGGACCCCCTCATAATATCAGAACACAACTCCTACTTTAGAGTGATAAAAATAGCCTCCATGCAGGTTTACTGTTACTTCTGTAGTGCATGGCATGACTAATCAAGTCTCGGGCCCTGGGAAATGTTAAGTCAACCTCTTGGCATTAGAGAGAAAATGTTGCCATTTTAAAACTAATTTCCTGCAATTCTACACATTTAGCCTTTTTAAATGTTAAATGATGATGCATTTATGATCATAACAAAACAAATTATAGTAATTTTACACTTATTTAGTGGAGTTGAGCCAAGACCTTCAAATAAATACAAATGTATTACTCTAGTTGCTTTGTTCAGGCTTGTACAGTTGTCTCAGCAGACTTCTTCTAAACTGCCATTTCATTAGTAGTAAGAATACAAATACAAATTCACAATAACTATCAACACACAATATAATGTACATTCATCCACTTAGTATCTCATAGTAATCATTTGTTACATCTAGTTACATTTGTTTCATTTCTCTCTATAGTGACATGTCTCATTCACCGGCCGTTGCTAGGAAGGCTAGCGTTGCTATGCAGGTTTACCAGCCAGCAGGTGAACGGCTGAATTAGTTTGTAGGCTAGCGGACTTTAATAAGTTCATAAAACCTGAAAACACAACATAACATCTTAACAAACATATGTACATACTCCAGAAACATTACCGTCTCGAATATAGTGCTTTTCCAGTCGCTTACCTTCAAAATAAAGATATACCAATGTTTTTATGTCGGTGCTTCTGTCTTGCTGTTGGCTCACTTTGCAAACTTCTCTCAACTGTCATAGCGCGAGCCTCCCATAATAGAAGAAATCTCATAACATTAAAACATGCGAGTGGCGTCCTCTAGTGGCCATACTGGTGCTGCACCAGAAACTGCTAAACTCATGACAAAATGGATAAATAATCATATTACAAATACAAGAAGAATTGAGTTGTGAGCCTCCCAGACCCGTTGTGCATCTAATAGTTAAGAACATAAATTGTGGATTATTAATATGTACTGTATTGCACTCTCTAAAAAATTTCCAAAGATCCCTGGTTGTTTAATCCGTTCTTGCTAGAAATATTCATAAAGACATTTAAATGTCAATTCACCTTTGGGAACCACTGACCTAGATAATGAAAAATTGTTGTCATTATTACAGATCCCTTCAATTAAACATTTAAAAGTACATAGGAACAGATAACAATTGTGCCTCCTTGACTGGGTAGAACACTACACCTCTGTTTTACAAAGATTTGTTACGTCTGATTTCACCACCTCAAACATATACATTTATTTCTTCCACAAAGGTGCGTGAGCTCGAGACTGAGGTGGAGGCCGAGCAGAGAAGAGGTGTAGACGCGGTTAAGGGAGTACGCAAGTATGAGCGCAGAGTCAAGGAGCTCACTTACCAGGTAAGAGAAAGTGCCTTCTTCACACACTTGACAGTAACACAGACAGGTTTGTGTATAGAACTATATTGAAATTGATTATTTGAGTTCTCCCACAGACTGAGGAGGATAAGAAGAACGTTAGCAGACTTCAGGACCTGGTAGATAAGCTGCAGTTGAAAGTGAAGGCCTACAAGAGGAATTCTGAGGAAGCAGTGAGTCAAATACTCTGAAAGCATACATTCGAAAATGTATTTTCTCCCTACAAAATGTAATGTCCATACGGTTTAGTTGAAGTGTTGCTACAGCACATCAGTCAACAATGACTCAATTGATATTGCAAGTCATTACTGAAGAAATTATACACATTTCTGAGTGCCTCCTATGCCTATGTGTTACTAACTTAAAGGAGAGGGGGTTGAATAAATACAGTGGGGGAAAAAAGTATTTAGTCAGCCACCAATTGTGCAAGATCTCCCACTTAAAAAGATGAGAGAGGCCTGTAATTTTCATCATAGGTACACGTCAACTATGACAGACAAAATGAGAAAAAAAATCCAGAAAATCACATTGTAGGATTTTTTTATGAATTTATTTGCAAATTATGGTGGAAAATAAGTATTAGGTCAATAACAAAAGTTTCTCAATACTTTGTTATATACCCTTTGTTGGCAATGACACAGGTCAAACGTTTTCTGTAAGTCTTCACAAGGTTTTCACACACTGTTGCTGGTATTTTGGCCCATTCCTCCATGCAGATCTCCTCTAGAGCAGTGATGTTTTGGGGCTGTCGCTGGGCAACACAGACTTTCAACTCCCTCCAAAGATTTTCTATGGGGTTGAGATCTGGAGAATGGCTAGGCCACTCCAGGACCTTGAAATGCTTCTTACGAAGCCACTCCTTCGTTGCCCGGGTGGTGTGTTTAGGATCATTGTCATGCTGAAAGACCCAGCCACGTTTCATCTTCAATGCCCTTGCTGATGGAAGGAGGTTTTCACTCAAAATCTCACGATACATGGCCCCATTCATTCTTTCCTTTTCACGGATCAGTCGTCCTGGTCCCTTTGCAGAAAAACAGCCCCAAAGCATGATGTTTCCACCACAATGCTTCACAGTAGGTATGGTGTTCTTTGGATGCAACTCAGCATTCTTTGTCCTCCAAACACGACGAGTTGAGTTTTTACCAAAAAGTTATATTTTGGTTTCATCTGACCATATGACATTCTCCCAATCCTCTTCTGGATCATCCAAATGCACTCTAGCAAACTTCAGACGGGCCTGGACATGTACTGGCTTAAGCAGGGGGACACGTCTGGCACTGCAATATTTGAGTCCCTGGCGGCGTAGTGTGTTACTGATGGTAGGCTTTGTTACTTTGGTCCCAGCTCTCTGCAGGTCATTCACTAGGTCCCCCCGTGTGGTTCTGGGATTTTTGCTCACCGTTCTTGTGATCATTTTGACCCCACGGGGTGAGATCTTGCGTGGAGCCCCAGATCGAGGGAGATTATCAGTGGTCTTGTATGTCTTCCATTTCCTAATAATTGCTCCCACAGTTGATTTCTTCAAACCAAGCTGCTTACCTATTGCAGATTCAGTCTTCCCAGCCTGGTGCAGGTCTACAATTTTGTTTTTGGTGTCCTTTGACAGCTCTTTGGTCTTGGCCATAGTGGAGTTTGGAGTGTGACTGTTGTGGACAGGTGTCTTTTATACTGATAACACGTTCAAACAGGTGCCATTAATACAGGTAACGAGTGGAGGACAGAGGAGCCTCTTAAAGAAGAAGTTACAGGTCTGTGAGAGCCAGAAATCTTGCTTGTTTGTAGGTGACCAAATACTTATTTTCCACCATAATTTGCAAATAAATTCATAAAAAATCCTACAATGTGATTTTCTGGATTTTTTTCTCTCAATTTGTCTGTCATAGTTGACGTGTACCTGTGATGAAAATTACAGGCCTCTCTCATCATTTTAAGTGGGAGAACTTGCACAATTGGTGGCTGACTAAATACTTTTTTCCCCCACTGTATTTGCTGGTCTAGTGGTGGTGCTGGAGGCAGCGGTTTGATCCCCTGTTCCTCCACTCACTTTCTCTGCTGTATCATCCATCTACCTATATACGTTGCTATCCTAAATCTGCCAATATTTGTTTGATTGAAAATACCTTTAAAAATGTATATTTTAATTTTCTACCTGAAGCTTCAATGTCTAAATACTGATGTTCTGCTCTCCCTGTCTTTTAGTTTAGTTGAATAAGTGTTGCTACTTCACATTGCTGTACAGGGGGATGGTCTATTGATAGTGCTGGAGGCAGCGGTTTGATCCCCTGTTCCGCCACTCACTTTCTCTGCTGTATCATCCATCTCGCTATATACATTGCTATCCTAAATGTATATTTTAATTTGCTACCTGAAGCTTCAATGTCTAAATACTGATGTCCTGCTCTCCCTGTCTTTTCCTCACCCAGGAGGAAGCAGCAAACCAGCACATGTCTAAGTTCAGGAAGGTTCAGCATGAGCTGGAGGAGGCTGAGGAGCGTGCTGACATCGCTGAGACTCAGGTCAACAAGCTCAGAGCCAAGACCCGTGACACTGGAAAGGTACAGAACTGATGCTAAATCTACACCTGTTCAATACTGACATTTTACACTCACTCAACTGTATTTAAGATCTTTGAGAAGCACATTTCAGGTAGGGCAAAAAAATCTAATAAGATTAATTCAGTTAGTACTTCACCCTGAAAATCCAAGCTGAGCACTGAGCATTAAATGCTTGATCCATTATATTATTTCCAAGTGTTCATCTATTTATCATGTTCATTATTATTACTGATCCATTATATTCTATCCAAGTCTATCCATATATTTATCATGTTCATTATTATTACTGATCCATTATATTCTATCAAAGTCTATCCATATATTTATCATGTTCATTATTATTACTGATCCATTATATTCTTTCTTCCTTCTTACAGGGCAAAGAAGTTGCTGAATAAACAAGACCAAGTCTTATCATTTTCCTGTGTTGCATAAAATATGATTTTCATGGTGAAATGTTGAGAATTGATTAAAAACATGTAGACCTACATACACTTCCTTTGTGACTGTGGACTTATTACTCAGCAAACAGCTTTTTCATACCATACAAATATTGTACTTTAAATAATGGAGCCATCTGGGATTCAAACAGCAAAAGTGGTCACCCGGACAAAGCAGTCAGTTTTTTTCAGTAAACAGCTGAGGGATGAGGCTGGAGAAATATAACCACTCTCAAATTTTCAGATGCAAGGACTGCAAGCTTCTTCTTGCTTAGTCTTACATTTATTGAATTCAATGTACAGTGGTTTGCGAAAGTATTCACCCCCCTTGGCATTTTTCCTATTTTGTTGCCTTACAACCTGGAATTAAAATGGGGGGGTTTGTATCATTTGATTTACACAACATGCCTACCACTTTGAAGATGCAAAATATTTTTTTTGTGTGAAACAAACAAGAAATAAGACAAAAAAACTGAACTTGAGCGTGCATAACTATTCACCCCCCCCCCCAAAGTCAATACATTGTAAAGCCACATTTTGCAGCAATTACAGCTGCAAGTCTCTTGGGGTATGTCTCTATAAGCTTGGAACATCTAGCCACGGGGATTTTCCCCCATTCTTCAAGGCAAAACTGCTCCAGCTCCTTCAAGTTGGATGGGTTCTGCTGGTGTACAGCAATCTTTAAGTCATACCACAGATTCTCAATTGGATTGAGGTCTGGCCTTTGACTAGGCCATTCCAAGGCATTTAAATGTTTCACCTTAAACCACTCGACTGTTTCTTTAGCAGTATGCTTAGGGTCATTGTCCTGCTGGAAGGTGAACCTCCGTCCCAGTCTCAAATCTCTGGAAGACTGAAACAGGTTTCCCTCAAGAATTTCCCTGTATTTAGTGCCATCCATCATTCCTTCAAATCTGACCAGTTTCCCAGTCCCTGCAGATGAAAAACATCCCCACAGCATGATGCTGCCACCACCATGCTTCACTGTGGGGATGGTGTTCTCGGGGTGATGAGAGGTGTTGGGTTTGCGGCAGAAATAGCGTTTTCCTTGATGGCCAAAAAGCTCAATTTTTGTCTCATCTGACCAGAGTACCTTCTTCCATATGTTTCAGGAGTCTCCCACATGGCTTTTGGCGAACACCAAACGTTTGCTTATTTTTTTCTTTAAGCAATGGCTTTTTTCTGCCCACTCTTCCGTAAAGCCCAGCTCTGTGGAGTGTACTGCTTAAAGTGGTCCTATGGACAGATACTCCAATCTCCGCTGTGGAGCTTTGCAGCTCCTTCAGGGTTATCTTTGGTCTCTTTGTTGCCTCTCTGATTAATGCCCTCCTTGCCTGGTCCGTGAGTTTTGGTGGGCGGCCCTCTCTTGGCAGGTTTGTTGTGGTGCCAAATTCTTTAAATTTTTTAATAATGGATTTAATGGTGCTCCGTGGGATGTTCAAAGTTTTTGATATTTTTTTATAACCCAACCCTGATCTGTACTTCTCCACAACTTTGTCCCTGACCTGTTTGGAGAGCTCCTTGGTCTTCATGGTGCCGCTTGCTTGGTGGTGCCCCTTGCTTAGTGGTGTTGCAGTCTCTGGGGCCTTTCAGAACAGCTGTATATATACTGAGATCATGTGACAGATCATGTGACACAGATTGCACAAAGGTGGACTTTATTTAACTAATTGTGTGACTTCTGAAGGTAATTGGTTGCACCAGATCTTATTTAGTGGCTTCATAGCAAAGGGGGTGAATACATATGCACACACCACTTTTCTGTTATTTATTTTGGTGCATTTTCTGAAACAAGTTTTTTTTAACTTCACAAATTTGGACAATTTTTTTGTATGTCCATTACACGAAATCCAAATAAAAATCAATTTAAATTACAGGTTGTAATGCAACAAAATAGGAAAAACGCCAAGGGGGATGAATACTTTTGCAAGGTACTGTAGTTCAGCCAGCCTCTGCATTTAAGCTGCTGCTTTTCTCAAGGTAATGGTGGTAGATTGCCATTGGAGATAATTACTTTAGTGTGTAGAAATCAGACACCAGCTAAATATGCATGTCAATTTCTAACCTTACCCCCAGCCGTTTACGGTGTGATGTCTGACAGCACAAGGCTAGTCAATGGCTGACAGAGACTGAGTTAACTGATATCTTAACAGAAAAGTCAGTGATAAGATACTTTACTTAATCAACATTTGTTCATCCAAATAAGGCATTGAGCGCAAATAGTCCTAGTATGAACTTTCTAAATGACCATGGACATTTTCCATCACAATACCAGCTTTGCCATTCTATGTGCAGCCATCAGTTCACCAGTCAAACTGCCAAGATCAGAGGTTCCAAGACCGTTCTAGTCATTCTATTTCTATGGTCATAAGACCGTCATAGGACACCACAACACACATATATTAGTCCTGCATGTAACATTTGATCTCTTAACAGACTAAAAGGTTACATCAACAGTTCTATCCACATGCCATTGACTAGATGTCCATTAGTACCTGTATCTTGTTGAAGTACTGCCCAGCCTCGAAGGGCACTATGTTGTAGGTGGAGATCCCAATAAAAGGTTTCTCTGTATTGTTCTTGGCTCTGTAGAAGGCCAGGGCAGTCTCTCCTGGAACCACCTGTATGGTAACACAACATAGACACTAAGATACCTGTATGGTAACACAACATAGACACTAAGATACCTGTATGGTAACACAACATAGACAATAAGATACCTGTATGGTAACACAATATAGACACTAAGATACCTGTATGGTAACACAACACAAAAAAAACAGCTGCCATTATGTCAGTGATTATCTCGTTAACACAGGTGAGAGTGTTGACGAGGACAAGGCTGGAGATCACTCTGTCATGCTGATTGAATTAGAATAATAGACTGGAAGCTTTAAAAGGAGGGTGGTGCTTGAAATCATTGTTCTTCCTCTGTTAACCATGGTTACCTGCAAGAAAACACATGCCGCCATCATTGCTTTGCACAAAAAGGGCTTCACAGGCAAGGATATTGCTGCTTGTAAGATTGCACCTAAATCAACCATTTATCGGATCATCAAGAACTTCAAGGAGAGAGGTTCAATTGTTGTGAAGAAGGCTTCAGGGCGCCCAAGAAAGTCCAGCAAGTGCCAGGACCGTCTCCTAAAGTTGATTCAGCTGTGGGATCGGGGCACCACCAGTGCAGAGCTTGCTCAGGAATGGCAGCAGGCAGGTGTGAGTGCATCTGGCCTTGTGTCAAGAAGGGCAGCAAAGAAGCCACTTCTCTCCAGGAAAAACATCAGGGACAGACTGATATTCTGCAAAAGGTACAGGGATTGGACTGCTGAGGACTGGGGTAAAGTCATTTTCTCTGATGAATCCCCTTTCCGATTTGGGGCATCCGGAAAACACCTTGTCCGGAGAAGACAAGGTGAGCGCTACCATTAGTCCTGTGTCATGCCAACAGTAAAACATCCTGAGACCATTCATGTGTGGGGTTGCTTCTCAGCCACTCACAATTTTGCCTAAGAACACAGCCATGAATAAAGAATGGTACCAACGATGTGCAACTTCTCCCAACCATCCAAGAACAGTTTGGTGACGACCAATGCCTTTTCCAGCATGATGGAGCACCTTGCCATAAGGTAAAAGTGATAACTAAGTGGCTCGGGGAATAAAACATCGACATTTTGGGTCCATGGCCAGAAAACTCCCCAGACCTTAATCCCATTGAGAACTTGTGGTCGATCCTCAAGAGGCAGGTGGACAAACAAAAACCCACAAATTCTGACAAACTCCAAACCTTGTTTATGCAAGAATGGGCTGCCATCAGTCAGGATGTGGCCCAGAAGTTAATTGACAGCATGCCATGGCGGATTGCAGAGGTCTTGAAAAAGAAGGGTCAACACTGCAAATATTGACTCTTTGCATAAACTTAATGTAATTGTCAATAAAAGCCTTTGACACTTATGGAATGCTTGTAATTATACTTCAGTATAACATAGTAACATCTGACAAAAATATCTCATAACACTGAAGCAGCGAACTTTGTGAAGACCAATCCTTGTGTAATTCTCAAAAGTTTTGACCACGACTGTATAATTAGAGGGCTGTAGCCTTGGGCTTCAACATGCCCTCGGCTACATATGTAGCCTATAACATAAAGAATTTGACTTCATTTAACCTTCTTTACTCATTTAAAGCCCCCATGTGGTCTTTGTAAAAAATATTTTTATCATCACTGAATGTCTAATAAATCACTGTGTGTGTTTTTTTAATGAAAATAACTCCTAAATATATTTTGTATCATTTATTTTCCTGAGCCTCTTTGGGCACTTGAAATGCGCAGTCTGATCGTGTGGGCATTAGGAAACAAATTTGGAGATATTTACATACACAGCCCTGATTGGCTGATAGGATGATCTAGAGCCCACTCCCTTACCCAGATGAACAGTCATTGGTCTATTATAATCAGATCACAATTGTGACCTCATGATGTGGGCCAAAAGTTCCATCCCACCTGAACAGGCTGAAATTCCAAGGCACTGTTTTCAAAACAGCACTTACACAAAATGGGCATTATCATAATTTTCACAATTTCATAGTGTTATTTCGACTTCAGTGTTAAATTACAAAGACTGACAGGGGCTTTAAGGCTGATCCTATATAGATCTGTAGCTATGGGAAACTTCAGGATTTGTGGCGATGAAGCTGATCCTATATAGATCTGGAGCTATGGGAAACTTAATCCAGGACTAGGAGAGCAGAGGTTAGGTCTCCCTGTCAGATACTATATGTATGCACACAACACTGTAATTTCAGGCCAGTTTAAAGCCACAATCCTGGCTTTGTGTTTCAGTCCAACGGCAGCTGAGGGACGGGGCTGAGGAAACGTAACCTTTAGTGACCACTCTCAAATACAAAGCTGCTGACCCTGTGCTCCCAAACCATCTGTGTGTGTCTGCGTGTGTGCATGTAATAAAACTCATGATTTGGTGCTTATATTGTCCTTTTTTGTACAAATTCGAACAAGCAACTTTTCTGTTACTGGCCATACGCTCTAACTGCTAGGCTACCTGCCGCCCTGTGTGTTTGTGTCTCTCTTTCTGGGGATTAGATTGTAAGCAAAACTACAAATCTCTTTTGTCTAAATGTTAAACATAATTACGTTTATTCATAGAGCTAGAATCGTTCTAAGGCTGTTCAGCACACAGTACATCACCTGCAGGATGTCCATGTACTTTCTTATGTTTCAACATGGCTACTAAGTACGTGAACCTCTCCCTGCATATATCACAGCTGTAAGGCTTCTCTCCAGTGTGGGTGCGTTTGTGTACAGCCAATGCGTCGGTTCGGGAAAACCTCTTCCCACACTGATCACAGGCGTGAGGCTTCTCTCCAGTATGAGTTCTCTTGTGTGCAGCTAGGATTTGTGACCGACTGAAGCTCTTCCCACAGACAGCGCAGTGGTAAGGTTTCTCCCCAGTGTGCGTTCGATGGTGATTCACCAGAGTACGGGACAGCGAAAACCTCCTCCCACAGTGATTGCAGACATAAGGCATCTCTCCAGTATGTACACCCTGGTGTGTTATTAAACGTCGGCGGAATATGAAGCTGCTGCCGCAGTCGGAGCAGTGGTATGGTTTCACTCCTTGGTGTATGTTCGTATGAATTCTGAAGTCGTCTGGATGGTTGAAGGTCTTTCCGCACAGGTCGCAGACAATGGACTTCTCTTTACTGTGCCTTTTCTGGTGATTCTTCAGATACACTGGATGAGAGAAACTGTTCCCACACTCAGAGCAGTGGTAAGGTCTCTCTCAGCGGTTGTGCGTCGCCTGGTGAAATGTAAGATTTCCTTTTGCAGTAAAACATGCCCCGCATTCAGAGCAGCGGAAGGGTCTTTCGCCTGAGGGCTTGTGTTTATGTTCGTGTGCTTTCAGTAAACTGGCATGAATGAACCGCATTCGGCAGTCAGAACATTGGAATGGTTTCTCTTCTGTGTGCATTTTCATATGGAAATTAAAGGCTGCCAAAACACAAAATCTCTTCTTGCAGAAGGAGCATTGGTAAGGCCTTTCTGCGGCAGGCTTGTGTGTTTGCGCGTGTGCTTTTAGAGTGGAGTTTTGTGCAAAACTTTTCCCGCAGTCAGAGCAGTGGTGAATTTTTTTCCCCGTATGCGTTTTCTGGTGCATTTTAAGATTACCTTTTAGACTGAAACTTTTCCCACACTGTGAGCAGCGGTAAGGTTTCTCTCCTGTATGGATTCTCTGGTGCATTTTAAGTTTTGCTGGACCAGCGAAACTCTTCCCACACTGAGTGCACCAGTGGTGAGATTTCTTCCCTGTACGTCTCTGCGGTTGTTTGTTGAGGTGTTTTGATGTGGGGAGACTCCAGTCTGGGTCATCAGCATCATAATGATGTTGTTGAGGCTCCCCAGAGGATCCACAATAGCCACGTCTTTTTCCTGTGTGAAAAAGACAGTGAATACAGTTTGTCCTACAGAAGTTACATCATATTGAGGTATTATCAAAATCATTTATCGGATAATAGAATTCCCCACACTGCACTGTAACAATTTTTTTAATCTTCTTCATGCAATATCAGTCCTTGAGAAGTATTGGTATCAAATAAATTAGGTCATGGAATTTTGGATGAGGGTTATTGGCCAGCTAAAGGACTGCGGTTACGGTAATAACAGTTTAAATAGCAAAACAAACATATAATTTATATACAGAACCAGTCAAAAGTTTGAACACACCTACTCATTCAAGGATTTTCCTTTATTTTTACTATTTTCTACATTGTAGAATAATAGTGAAGACATAAAACTATGAAATAACACATACAGCATCATGTAGTAACCACAAAGTGTTGAACAAATCAAAACATATTTTAGATTATTCAAAGTAGCCACCCTTTGCCTTGATGACAGTTTTGCACACTCTTGGCATTCGCTCAACCAGCTTCACCTGGAATGCTTTTCCAACAGTCTTGAAGAAGTTCCCACATATGCTGAGCACTTGTTGGCTGCTTTTCCTTCACTCTGCGGTCCAACTCATCCCAAACCATCTCAATTGGGTTGCGGTCGAGTGATTGTGGAGGCCAGGTCATCTGATGCAGCACTCCATCAATCTCATTCTTGGTCAAATAGCCCTTACACAGCCTGGAGGTGTGTTTTGGGTCATTGTCCTGTTGAAAAACAAATGATAATCCCACTAAGCGCAAACCAGATGGGATGGCGTATCGCTGCAGAATGCTGTGGTAGACTTGCTGGTTAAGTGTGCCTTGAATTCTAAATAAATCACAGACAGTGTCACCAGCAAAGCACCCCCACACCTCCTCCTCCATGCTTCATGGTGGGAACCACACATGCGAAGATCATCCGTTCACCTACTCTGCGTCTCACAAAGGCACGATGGTTGGATCCAAAACTCTCAAATTTGGACTCATCAGACCAAAGGACAGATTTCCACCGGTCTAATGTCCATTGCTCGTGTTTCTTGGCCCAAGCAAGTCTCTTCTTCTTATTGGTGTCCTTTAGTAGTGGTTTCGACCATGAAGGCCTGATTCACGCAGTCTCCTCTGAACAGTTGATGTTGAGATGTGTCTGTTACTTGAAATCTGTGAAGCATTTATTTGGGCTGCAATCTGAAGTGCAGTTATTCTAATGAACTTATCCTCTGCAGAAGAGGTAACTCTGGATCTTCCTTTCCTGTGGCGGTCCTCATGAGAGCCAGTTTCATCATAGCGCTTGATGGTTTTTGCGACTGCACTTGAAGAAACTTTCAAAGTTCTTGAAATTTCCCGGATTGACTGACCTTCATGTCTTAAAGTAATGGACTGTCGTTTCTCTTTGCTTACTTGAGCTGTTCTTGCCATAATATGGACTTGGTCTTTTACCAAATAGGACTATCTTCTGTATACCACCCCTACCTTGTCACAACACAACTGATTGGCTCAAACGCATTAAGAAGGAAAGAAATTCCACAAATTAACTTTTAACAAGGCACACCTGTTAATTGACATACATTCCAGGTGACTACCTCATGAAGCTGGTTGAAAGAATGCCAAGAGTGTGCAAAGCTGTCATCAAGGCAAAGGGTGGCTACTTTGAATAATCTAAAATCTAAAATATATTTAGATTTGTTTAACACTTTTTTTGGATACTACATGATTACATATGTGTTATTTCATAGTTTTGATGTCTTCACTATTATTCTACAATGAGTAGGTGTGTCCAAACCTTTGACTGGTACTGTATATATGTAGTTATTTTAAGACACACATTTCCAATAGGCTGTTGTACTAGATAGCTAGCATGTTAAGGGAACACTTAAACAACACAATGTAACTCCAAGTCAATCACACTTCTGTGAAATCAAACTGTCCACTTAGGAAGCAACACAATACATTTGCAATAAAAATCTAAAAACCTGTTTTTGCTTTGTCATTATGGGGTATTGTGCGTAGAGTGATGTGGGATTCTTTTTTTAAATCCATTTTAGAATAATGCTGTAACGTAACAAAATGTGGAAAAGGTGAAGGGGTCTGAATACTTTCCGAATGCAGTATATAATCAATAGTGTAACCGTTAAATGTACCTGTCTTTTATAAATCATCCATATACATCTACAGAAATAAGACATATCCTGCTTCTGTTGCCTGTTTGGGTGTTTGTTTAATAGCCTACTGATTCTGTGAGCACCACGTCTCATGCAATGTCGGATAAACAATTTCACAAATTCGGCTGTTTTTAAATCTTTGCTATGCTGTAATAAAGGCTTTACACTTTTTTTTCATAAGAACAGCCTCTGGTATTTCTTATAATTTATTTGGTGTTATTTACATTGTTCCAAATTGTCCGAAACAATAAAACCCTCCTTTATCCCTTCTTATTGTTATTATTATTATTATTATAATTATGATCATCATTATAATAAGTAATGTCATTATCATTAGTAGTCTTGGTATAGCAGCCTTGTATAACCACCATCGAGCTGTAGGGCCTAAGAGCACATCCTGTTTAGTGTTAATACCGTAACTTACTTAGGCCTATATTTTAATACTTATATAGGCTACTGTATCAATCAATCATTCAATCATTTGTTCATGTCATCCCACAGCATTCGAGTCATTCATGATTTGAAATGCAATCAAGCATTTTAGTTTGAAAATAAAATAAAGCGAACCTTGAATAATTAGCGTAAACAATAAATACATTCCATCTGACTGCGCAATCCACTGTCTCATCAGCCCAGCCAGACAATTTATGAACTTGATCCACTATAAAAAGCATCTAGACATTATCTCACATTTCTTTTAGACTAACATTTAGTTTTCAACAGTGGAGATTTGTATAAACCTTGCTGTCTGTCTCTTTGACATTTGCAACATTGTTTCAATAGTCAAATTCAATCTCCAGCTGTCCCATAGTAATGAATGTGAGGAGAGTAAGATGGCACCGACAGACATTGCAGCTCTGCTTCTAGCTCCAAAGCAACATTGCAGTATTTTGTTTTTTTTGTGTGTTATTTCTTACAATATTAGCCCAGAACGTTTGTGTTATTATATACAGCCAGAAAGAACTCTTGGATATCAGCGCGGCGGTAACTCACCAGCATTACGACCAAGAATACGACTTTCCCGAATTGGATCCTTTGTTCGTATCCCCTAGGGCAACTGAACTTATCCCAGATGCTGCTCCAAGACGCCGCCGGCGGAGAAAAGGTACTCGGAGTGGACTTCTAGTCTGACTCAGGAGGCGTGCACACCATCCACCGCTTCCAAGTATATTACTCGCTAATGTTCAGTCTCTGGAAAATAAAGTAGACGAGCTCAGGGCGAGGATCTCCTTTCAGAGAGACATCAGGGACTGTAACATACTCCGTTTCACAGAATCATGGCTCTCTCAGGATATACTGTCCCCGTCCCTACAGCCCTCTGGGTTCTCACTTCAT
This sequence comes from Coregonus lavaretus, assembly GCF_964263955.1. Taxonomy (NCBI): domain Eukaryota; kingdom Metazoa; phylum Chordata; class Actinopteri; order Salmoniformes; family Salmonidae; genus Coregonus; species Coregonus lavaretus. The sequence continues at coordinate 979,766 of NW_028157882.1, read as the reverse complement.
TGCGTAGACAAGAATAAAGAACTCTCCGGGAAGAAGAAAGGCGGTGGTGTATGTTTTTTGCACTATGGCCTATTTATTTATTGGCTTACCTCCATAACCTACTACATTCGCACACACTGTATATATATTTTCTGTTGTATTTTTGACTTTATGTTTTGTTTACCCCATATGTAACTCTGTGTTGTTGTTTTTATCGCACTGCTTTGCTTTATCTTGGCCAGGTCGCAGTTGTAAATGAGAACTTGTTCTCAACTGGCTTACCTGGTTAAATAAAGGTGAAATAATTTTTTTTTTAAATGTCCAATTTACAGTAGCTATTAGAGTGAAAAAATACCATGCTATTGTTTGAGGAGAGTGCACAACAACAAAAAACGTATCACGGCAACTGGTTTGATACATTCACCTCTGAAGGTAAATAATGTACTTACATTCAGTAATCTTGCTCTGATTTGTCAGGCTGAGGGTCCCAGAGATAAAATGTAGCATAGTTTTGTTTGATAAAATCCATTTTTATATTCAAATGTATGAACTGGGTTCTACAGTTTGAACCCCTGCTCTCTCTGCCTCCACACCCACCGCGCCCGGCCATCTAGATGTGTGAAAGTTAGTGTATAAGCTAATGATCCATGTATGACATTCCTGGGAGTGTGTAAACTAAAATTTTGTGTTAGCATATCCTTTTTGTAAGTTCTCTATAGTTATGTACTTGAAAATGTATCAATTGACCAATTCGGCACATTTGGGCAGACTTGATACAAAATAGTCCAGTATTGCAACGCTTCACTGGATCAATCTGAAACTTTACACACACTGCTGCCATCTAGCGGCCAAAATCTAAATTGCGCCTAAACTGCAATATTATATTAAGACATTTGAGTCATTTAGCAGACGCTCTTATCCAGAGCGACTTACAGTTAGTAGTTAGTGCATACATTATTAATTTTTTCACACCCCCTGTGGGAATCGAACGCACAACCCCTGGCGTTGCAAACGCCCTGCCGGCCATTTCCTCCCCTACCCTGGACGAATTGCACGCTGCCCCATGGGTCTCCCGGTCGCAGCCGGCTACGACAGAGCCTGGATTCGAACCAGGATCTCTAGTGGCACAGCTAGCACTGCGATGCAGGTGTGATTTCGGGTGATTGTCGCCCTGTCTGCACCTCACAAACCTGGAATTAAACAAGTTATTATCAAATCAAAGCCCTGAACATTAGCTAATCGTAAATGGGGTTAATAATGTGGTTCGTGGTGTACAAAAACATCAACATCAACTCAGAAAGGCTACAGTAGCTAGCTAACAGGCTAGCAGCACGTCTCTGTCCACGTGGGAATTAAGTATCTCCTGACTTTCGCTTGCTGTTCCTTCGACAACGTTGTTCTAATGTCAGTTTTACGCTGTATTTTGTAGTTTGAAAGTAAAGTAGAATATCCGTCTATGCTTGAAGACTAATATAGATAGCTAGCTCTTCCTTGTCTAACATTACTTGCTTCCAACTTCATCTCACACACATACCAGAGCAGTCGAGTATAGATAGCTATAAACATGATTAAAGCCTTTCTTCTTTGGGTTTTCTGACGAACTACACGCAAAAAGGTGTATTGTTGTTGCCACAAACTGGATGAAAATAACTGATCCCAAAAGACAAATTTGATATGGCGGCAGGTAGCTTAGTGGTTAAGAGCGTTGTGCCAGTAACCGAAAGGTCGCTGGTTCTAATCCCCGAGCCGACTAGGTGAAAAATCTGTCGATATGCCCTTGAGCAAGGCACTTAACCCTAATTGCTCCTGTAAGTCGCTCTGGATAAGAGCATCTGCTAAATGAATAAAATGGAAATCATACTGACTACCCGAATATCACTCATCAACATGTTCCTTGCTTCATCTGTTAAAATCAATAATCGGGTAATTCCTACCATGTAGTGCCTTTTGTACCTCATAACTTTATATATATTCTATCTGAAAAAGGACATGTTTGATTTTCAGAAAAACTGGTCAAACTCAGGCACTTGTTTTGTTGCTTTTTTTTGCAACAGGGTGGAAAATTGGAGCCCAAATTAGCAATTGTTCTGTGAGTGAGCAAGATTGAGATAGCATAATAGTGAATACTTGAACAGGATTTTAATCAAACATATTTTAACATTTTGAAATTTGGTTAATTTTCTCTATAATGTTGCCTAACAGGGTGGAAATGTATGAGTTGGATATACAGACTAACAACATGGAACATGGAAAAATAGATCAAACAGAGTGTTTGTATTTATTTAGCTTTGCACCATTGTTTTCCCACCAAAGAAATTATGACACTTCCTGAATGTGGTGTCATTGTAGGAAGGGGTTGTTTTCTTAAATGGAGAATTACAACAAACTAACAGTGTGGGAATGCTTTTAGTCAGTTATAAACTCTGAAGATACATCAGCTATCTCACACAGGAGAGAAGCATTTCCACTGCTCCCAATGTGGGGAGAGTTTCACCAGATTGTATTTCCTAAAGAAACACCAGCTAATTCACACAGACTGGAAGCCTTACCACTGCTCTCAATGTGGGAAGAGTTTTAGGCCTTTATCACCTATGGACACACCAGCTTACTCACACAGAAAATAAGCCTTACCACTGCTCCCAGTGTGGGAAGGGTTTCAGTCAGACAGAAAACCTTAAGCAACACCAGCTATCTCACACAGGAGAGAAGCCTTTCCACTTCTCTCAGTGTGGGAAGAGTTTCAGGCAGTCATCAGCTCTGAAGAAACACCAGGGAACTCACAAAAAAGAGCCCCAAACACTTTCAAGATGCAAGAGTAACATGTTATAACCCTAGAGTATCCTGTAATAAACCCTGGATGTCTGGTAATAAATACTAGTAGTGAAATAATAATTTCCGTTTAAATATTGTATATTGAATAGGGTGACAATCTTTTAAACCTTGGTATCATGTTATAAACAGTGTAGCTATATTATGAAATAAAAATGATGGTGGTGAAAGAAGAGTCAAAGTCATGCTCTGGAGTTGTGTTTGAATGTTGTTTATTTAAATAAAGTTGGCACAGCTATGGCATGGCCCGTGACATGAATGGACAAAAGCGGTATGAGAGGAGCACCCTTCTCAATCAAACAGTTTGCATTTTCAAACTAGTTTTCATTGGGAAAGCAGTAAAGTATTTTTATCAAAAGCAATCACTTTTGCATCTGTAAACACAGAATCCTACTCATTACTCCACTTGCTTAACCTACAGTACGTCACTTTTGTTTTGAGCCGATTTCGCCCTCGGCCAAAACTGGGCACCCGGATCACTCCCGGGAGACAGCCCGGTTCCAAAACGAATGCAATCAACGCTAACCTGGTTCACCCTGGGCATTAATCAAATCCCCTCATTGTTCATGCTGTTGGCCTAGGTCTGGGATTTCCGAGACTAGCTTAGCACCCCAGCAAGCAAAACAAAAGCACCACACCTATGCTAGCGATGCTAAAACTGATAGTTTAGCTCTGTCAGCGACTGGCCTGTCCTTTTCATAGAGTAAAGCTATTTCGTTATCTAGCGTTCTGGTAGTGGCAGTAATGCTTGGGTGAACAATGTATCAAGAATATATAATTCCCAATTGCTTTATATATTTTATTCATTGGTAAAACGTTGTGTTACTAGCTCACTGATGGCCGCACAAATAATATGTCACTTCCGGTTTTAGAACGCGGGTGGAAGTTTATATTACTGATGGTTTTCCTGGCGTATCCTTACGCAGTCAAATAACTTACGATAAGGACTTTTATCTTCAACTTTTAAAGGTGAGTTTATGGTCTCTTTAACTATTTGTTAGCGTGACCAAAGGCATGACATCCATTGTCAGTGATTCACACAAAAACAGTCTCATAAGAAAGAAGACACCCGTGTGGACAATGTAGGAAGAGTTTTCAGACCCCAAGAAAATTTAATAGACACAAGCTTACTTTTACAGGAGAGAAGCCTTTCCACTACTCTGTTTGTGGGATGAGTTTCTATTTTACAGACCTTAAATAGACACCAGCTTACTCACAAAGAAGCCATACCACTGCTGACAGTGTTGGAAGAGCTTCAGCCTGTTACATAACCTAAAGACTCAACAGCTAACTCACACAGGAGACAAGCCTTACCATTGCTCTGAGTGTGGGAAGTTTCAGTGATGTATGAAACTTAGAGATGTTCCAGAACTTTTGTATACTTTTTAGCCAGTAGTTATGAAAGTAGCTCTCAAGAGCCAATAAATGGTCCCCAAAAATCGCATACTACGTCACATATGTGCAGATATGTGCACCAAGTCATTTCGCTCTCTCTTTGCTGTGTGTGCATCTTGCTAGCTATCACTGAAATAGCGAGGGGCTGAAGCGCATCAGCTGGAACTCGAATTGCTAGGGGGGCTGGCCCACGTGGGGGGAACTGTAGAGAAAATGGCGCAGCACAGCTTCCAGAAAACGGTTGCTTTCAAACTAGGACAGTAATTCTGCTCATAGATTATGCATAGATTGTGCATGTATGAAAAATGTATGAACTACACATTGAGACATCCAGCCCAAATACTTATGTTGTCGCCAAAGTTCCGGAGCATGTCTTTAACGGCTCACCAGAGAACTCACAAAGGAGAGAAACCTTTCCACTGCTCCCAGTGTGGGGAGCGCTTCAGTCAGACAGAAGACCTAAAGAAACATCAGCTAACTCAGCAGAGAAGCTTTACAACTGCTCTTAGTGTGTGGAGAGTTTTAAATGCCTGACAGAATATCAAAAGGCAATGCACAGTACAGTGCCAGATACTGGGACCGTATCCACAATGTGTATCAGAGTAGAAAATTGGTTGTAAGTGCTGAGAATAGATACATTCTACTCCTACTCTTATGGGTAAAAATCTAATCTACGCCTGAAGCCTCTTTAGTCATGAGTTCCATCTAGTCGACAGGTATTTAGGAGGCCTCATGAGCTGTCCTAACTAGTTGAGTTACCAGCAAGTGTCTTGATAATAGAACAATGCAGTCAGTTGTTCCTGCGCCACATGACATTGCTTTAGAGTTGTTAAAATAATGTTTTGATATTTCTATATGATCAATCCAGAAATAATCTAGACCTACATGCAACAGTAGATTTTCTTGCTCTTTTTACAATGATTTCACGAGGCCTATTTATTTATTTTCTAAATTTCACATGATATGCCTAAATTCTTATAACCACTAGGCTAATTAAACATGTTTTTTCTTTCGATTATAGAATTACTTACATCATGTTATTTATTCCAAGTTATCCCTTTGGAGCGCAACATCACATTGTTAAAAAATATGCCTAAATTGGGCAATTGAAGGCATCTAGGGCTTATGTTAAAGGTGCAATATGCAGAAATGTATGAGTTGATTTTACTCTTGGCTCAGTTTGTCTGGACAGTGTCTTAGCATCATCCTAAAACTTACTCTGAGCTGGGAGTTTTTTTTGTCTTAAAAACAGGTTTTAAAAGGATTCCTACCCCATATTTTTACGCTGCTGCTACTCTGTTAATTATTTATGCATAGTCACTTTAACTCTACCCACATGTACATATTACTTCAACTAGCCGGTGCCCCCGCACATTGACTCTGCACCGGTACCCCGCTGTATATATAGCCTCCCTACTGTTATTTTATTTTACTTCTGCTCTTTTTTTCTCAACACCTTGTTGTTGTTTTATTTTACTTTTTTATTAAAAATAAATGCACTGTTGGTTAAGAGCTGTAAGTAAGCATTTCACTGTAATGTCTGCACCTGTTGTATTCGGCGCATGTGGCCAATAGAATTTGATTTGATTTGATTTTCTGAGATGCTTTGTGGATAGGGCCCTGGTCTTATAATGGTGTTTGTTGCCAAGCTGGTCAATTACATACGGATCTAACTAATGCTGACAGACAATTTTTACCCCTTGCTTTATGAAACCTGAAGCACATGTTTTTATATTCTAATATACATTTTACATTTTAGTTATTTAGCAGACGCTCTTATCCAGAGCGACTTACAGTTAGTGAATACATTTTTATTTTTATTTTTTTATACTGGCACCCCGTGGGAATCGAACCCACAACCCTGGCGTTGCAAACGCCATGCTCTATCAACTGAGCTACATCCCTGCCGGCCATTCCCTCCCCTACCCTGGACCAATTGTGCGCCGCCCATGAGTCTCCCGGTCGTGGCCGGCTGCGACAGAGCCTGGATTCGAACCAGGATCTCTAGTGGCACAGTTAGCACTGCGATGCAGTGCCTTAGACCACTGCGCCACTCAGGAGACTATGTACTAAATGTACTAAAGAGTATGAATTATGACGAGGGTCACATTTGAATTAGATTGTCATATCCTCCAGAAATCCATTCACTTTGCCATCTGCATAAATAAATACTTTCGAAAACCAAACTTCCATTGTCGCAATTTAACCAGCCAGACACGCTCCTCTTGGAAACGTTTTATTTGTGCACATTGATGTCATTTCACCAGTGTTGTGGGTTAACATGTCAGTAACATGTGTTACAATAATATTATTACTTTAATCAGTAACAAAGTAACATAACTAATTACACTTTGAATTTGAGTAATAATAACTATAGTTAGCAATGCGTTACTTTCAGAATATACAGTGCATTCGGAAAGTCTTCAGACCCCTTTCCTTTATCCACATTTTGTTACGTTACAGCCTTAATCTGAAATGGTTTAAATTAATGTTTTTCCTCATCAATCAACACACAATACCCCATAATGACAAGCAAAAACAGTAAAAAAAAAATATATATATATATATATATATATATATATATATATATATAGTGGGGAGAACAAGTATTTGATACACTGCCGATTTTGCAGGTTTTCCTACTTACAAAGCATGTAGAGGTCTGTAATTTTTATCATAGGTACACTTCAACTGTGAGAGACGGAATCTAAAACAAAAATCCAGAAAATCACATTGTATGATTTTTAAGTAATTAATTTGCATTTTATTGCATGACATAAGTATTTGATACATCAGAAAAGCAGAACTTAATATTTGGTACAGAAACCTTTGTTTGCAATTACAGAGATCATACGTTTCCTGAAGGTCTTGACCAGGTTTGCACACACTGCAGCAGGGATTTTGGCCCACTCCTCCATACAGACCTTCTCCAGATCCTTCAGGTTTCGGGGCTGTCGCTGAGCAATACGGACTTTCAGCTCCCTCCAAAGATTTCTATTGGGTTCAGGTCTGGAGACTGGCTAGGCCACTCCAGGACCTTGAGATGCTTCTTACGGAGCCACTCCTTAGTTGCCCTGGCTGTGTGTTTCGGGTCGTTGTCATGCTGGAAGACCCAGCCACGACCCATCTTCAATGCTCTTACTGAGGGAAGTAGGTTGTTGGCCAAGATCTCGCGATACATGGCCCCATCCATCCTCCCCTAAATACGGTGCAGTCGTCCTGTCCCCTTTGCGGAAAAGAATCCCCAAAGAATGATGTTTCCACCTCCATGCTTCACGGTTGGGATGGTGTTCTTGGGGTTGTACTCATCCTTCTTCTTCCTCCAAATACGGCGAGTGGAGTTTAGACCAAAAAGCTATATTTTTGTCTCATCAGACCACATGACTTCTCCCATTCCTCTTCTGGATCATCCAGATGGTCATTGGCAAATTTCAGACGGGCCTGGACATGCGCTGGCTTGAGCAGGGGGACCTTGCGTGCGCTGAGATCTTGCATGGAGCCCCAGACCGAGGGTGATTGACAGTCATCTTGAACTTCTTCCATTTTCTAATAATTGCGCCAACAGTTGTTGCTTTCTCACCAAGCTGCTTGCCTATTGTCCTGTAGCCCATCCCAGCCTTGTGCAGGTCTACAATTTGATCCCTGATGTCCTTACACAGCTCTCTGGTCTTGGCCATTGTGGAGAGGTTGGAGTCTGTTTGATTGAGTGTGTGGACAGGTGTATTTTATACAGGTAACGAGTTCAAACAGGTGCAGTTAATACAGGTAATGAGTGGAGAACAGGAGGGCATCTTCAAGAAAAACTAACAGGTCTGTGAGAGCCGGAATTCTTACTGGTTGGTAGGTGATCAAATACTTATGTCATGCAATTAAATGCAAATTAATTATTTTAAAATCATACAATGTGATTTTCTGGATTTTTGTTTTAGATTCCGTCTCTCACAGTTGAAGTGTACCTATGATAAAAATTACAGACCTCTACATGCTTTGTAAGTAGGAAAACCTGCAAAATCGGCAGTGTATCAAATACTTATACTTTATATATATATATAGCACATTTATTAAAAATAAAAAACGGAAATAACTTATTTACACAAGTATTCAGACCCTTTGCTATGAGACTCGAAATTGAGCACAGGTGCATCCTGTTTCCATTGATCATCCTTGAGATGTTTCTACAACTTGATTGGAGTCCACCTGTGGTAACTCAATTGATTGGACATGATTTGGAAAGGCACACGTCTATATAAGGTCCCACAGTTGATAGTGCATGTCAGAGCAAAAACCAAGCCATGAGGTCAAAGGAATTGTCCGTAGAGCTCCGAGACAGGATTGTGTCGAGGCACAGATCTGGGGAAGGGTACCAAAAAATGTCTGCAGCATTGAAGGTCCCCAAGAACACAGTGGCCTCCATCATTCTTAAATGGAAGAAGTTTGTACCCAAGATTCTTCCTAGAGCTGGCCGCCCGGCCAAACTGAGAAATCGCGGGAGAAGGGTCTTGGTCAGGGAGGTGACCAAGAACCCGATGGTCACGCTGACAGAGATCAGAGTTCCTCTGTGGAGATAGGAGAACCTTCCAGAAGGTTCAACCATCTCTGCAGCACTCCACCAATAAGGCCTTTATGGTAGAGTTGCCAGACGGAAGCCACTCCTCAGTAAAAGGCACATGATAGCCCGCTTGGAGTTTGCCAAAAGGCACCTTAAGGACTCTCAGACCATGAGAAACAAGATTCTCTGGTCTGATGAAACCAAGATTGAACTATTTGGCCTGAATGTCAAGCGTCATGTCTGGAGGAAACCTGGCACCATCCCTACAGTGAAGCATGGTGGCAGCATCATGCTGTGGGGATGTTTTTCAACGGCAGGGACTGGGAGAGTAGTCAGGATCGAGGGAAAGATGAACGGAGCAAAGTACAGAGAGATCCTTAATGAAAACCTGCTCCAGAGCGCTCAGGACCTCAGACTGGGGCGAAGGTTCACCTTCCAACAGGACAACGACCCTAAGCACACAGCCAAGACAACACCGGAGTGGCTTCGGGACATGTCTCTGAATGTCCTTGAGTGGCCCATCCAGAGCACAGATTTGAACCCGATCGAACATCTCTGGAGAGACCTGAAAATAGCTGTGCAGCAACGCTCCCCATCCAAACTGACAGAGCTTGAGAGGATCTGCAGAGAAGAATGGGAGAAACTCCCCAAATACAGGTGTGCCAAGCGTGTAGCATCATACCCAAGAAGACTCGAGGCTGTAATCGCTGCCAAAGGTGCTTCAACAAAGTACTGAGTAAAGGGTCTGAATACTTATGTAAATGTAATGTTACAATTTTTTTTTATTTGTAATAAATGTGCAAACATGTCTAAAAACCTGTTTTTGCTTTATCATTATGGAGTATTGTGTGTAGATTGATGGGGGGGGGGGGGGGGGGGGGGACAATTTAATCAATTTTAGAATAAGGCAGTAACATAACAAAATGTGAAAAAGTCAAGGGTCTGTATTCACTGTGTCGTGAAACCGTGGTTTACAGTTAACCAGAGCTCTTACATTATTAAAACCACAAAAAAAAAGTTCCGGACAAAAAGACACACAACATATTACATCCGCTTACATACAACAACCTGCCAAATAAATTCTATACAATGTCTAGATTGAAACAGTAAAAACGGGCCTCTACTCTGTATAGTGCACTACTGTTGACCTGAGGCACATGGGCCCTGGTAGTGCACCATACAGGGAACAGGGTGTCATTTGGGACACAACACAGGATGGAAGGAGGAGGGTGGAGGGCGGAGCTTCACGGGGAGCATCCCTTACGCGTCTCTCAGGACTTTTACCATGTGTCTTTTATTTTTGTTCTTCACTCGTTTCATTGTAGTTCATGATTATATATGCAAATGAACTATACTTCAGTGAGCTCATGAGTGTGTCCCGTGTGTGTTTGGATATGCGTGTTCTCCTAATTGTCCTTTTTCGGTACGTGTGTTTTCTGGTGTCTTCCGAGGTGCCCGGATAGAATAAACCTCTTGCCGCAGACGGGGCAAGGGAAGGGTCTCTCTCCCGTGTGAATGCGCTGGTGTATCTTTAAATAGTTAGAATGGGCGAAGTTTGCCCCGCAGTCGGCACAGCTGTAAGGCCTTTCTCCCGAGTGAGACCGTTCGTGAGCCCTCATGTTCCCCCTCTGCGCGAAACCCTTCCCGCACACGGAGCAGCAGTGTGGTTTCTCGCCAGTATGGGTCAAATGGTGGACTTTCAGGTCCCCCGAGCTTAAAAAGCTTTTCCCACAGTCAGAGCAGAGGTATGGTCTTTCTCCCGTGTGGCTTAGCCGGTGAGTCTTTAGGCCTCCTGACCGAGCAAAGGTCTTCCCACATTCGGTGCAGCAGTACGGTTTCTCACCTGTGTGCGTGCGTTGGTGCCGTTGCAGCTTGGACTGGTTGAAGAAGCCTATCCCGCAGTCGGCGCAGGTGTACGGCCTCTCTTCGTTGTGAGTCAGCTCGTGGCTCTTCCGGTGCCCCGGCTCGGCGAAGCATTTCCCGCACTTGCAGCAAGAGTACGGTTTCTCTCCAGTGTGTCCTCGCTCGTGCCGAGCCAGCTTTGACGGTTTAGTGAAGATCTTGCCACAGTAAGAACAAGTGTAGTCAGGGGCCAGCTTCTTGATTCTGGTGTGGGTATTCTCATGCCTCTCTAGGTGTGATGGTCTGTCAAATGTCTTCCCACAGTCAGGACATGGATGAAGCTTCTTCGCGGCCTTCTTCTTCTTCTTCTGGTGTTGTGGTTGCCCCGTTGCCACGGTCACTTCTGGAAGATAGTCTGGGTCCGACTTTATCCTCTCTCCTAGACAGATTGGATAAGACAGACAAATAGATAAATACTTCATTTTTATTGAATACCGTTCAGCAAGGGGAGACAGACAGGCACCTGGGCAGAACAGTGGGAAAGAATTGTCGTGGGCAGGTATTAAACCCTGGTCTCCATTGGGGAGAATTTTGAGAGGGGATTCAACCCTGGTCTCCAGTGGGGAGAACAGTGAAAGGGGACTAAACCCTGTTCTCCAGTGGGGAGAGCAGTGAAAGCGAATTCAACCCTGGTCTCCATTGGGGAGAACAGTGAGAGGGGATTCAACCCTGGTCTCCAGTGGGGAGTCTTACATGTGACCTGCCGGGAGTGTTCCCACTCAATCACGGCCCTGTACAGATTACTACTTTATTGATCCTAGAGGGGGGTAATGTTGCAGGGTATACAGAAACTAATGTACTATATGAAAAACGTTTCGGTACTTCTGTCATGTGTCTCACGTGTGAACTGATTGAGAGAGTTGAGTCTAGTAATTTGTCTGAGTCTTCTCGCGGCCGCAGCAGCTAGCTAGGGCTACAAAGGGCATGCGATGGTGAGGCATCTGACACAGCGCAAGCCACTTTTGAGAAGCGGAGGGAGAGAGAGAGAAATGCCGACAGCATGGCTTCTTCTAACAAAACATCATACCGGTATCTCCACGCCCGCAGCTTGTTGACAAAACTGGCTCCAGACTCGAACTATGAGAATACTTTGTTTACAGAGCAGATGAGGGCCAGCCCAATGAAACAACTAAAGCAAAAGGTGTTACAAAGCAGTGCAGTGCAAGGGAGGTTTAGTTACAAAACGACCAGGGGTTCAATTGGGCTGAGACCGGTAGGGTACTAGGGGGGTAACTGGCCCCCTGGGGTAACTGGCCCCCTGGGGTAACTGGCCCCGCCCCTGTATTTCACATTAAGACCACAAGAGGTCACCAAATTATTTTCCCCACTGCTCTTGCTCAACAATAAAATGTCCTCTGTGTCATCACAACTTTGAGATATTTCAACAAAACAATTGTGCTATTTAAAAGAAAAGTTGTAGATATATTCCAATATATATATATATATTCTAACGATATATCTATAATTGTTTTTTAAATATACAAGTAGGAAAGCCTTAAGATAAATTATGCACTTGTTTAGAGAGAAATCAGTTACCCCGGTACTTAAAAAAAAAAAAAACCCGGCCCTTTTTAGGAAAAACGACATTTAATTAAATAACTAAAAAAGTGTAAACTGTAGCCATTTATTTCCCTTTATAGTTTATTTGCCTAAGCATGACTTTCATCCACATACCATTTCCCCCCCCCCCCAAATGTTGCTTTTTTGTGTCAGCAATTAGACATTGTTCCCCCTAGTACCCTACTTTTGGTTATTTTAATTATCTAACGAAAAATTGTTGTCCACATTTAATTTTCCACAACACAAATAAACAACAGCAAAATCAGACAACTCCATAGTAGAATAGCTTACCTATTCAATTGTTCAGCCTGTGGCATTCTACGAGAGAAAATAACATTCCTCTCGAGGCGCATTCAAATTGCGAGTGCCGCACAGGGAGATACATATGCATGCACAGTCATTAGCTAGATTTCCATCCAATTGGCAACAGATTTTCATGCGAATATTCTAAAATCAGCATAAAGAAAATGTGCACATTTTTCCACCAAACTAACTTGTTGCAGATAAAAGTCAGTGCGTGATGACGTAGTGCACACAAAATGTACTTTAAAAAAAAGTTTATGTTCCGAATAAAAACCTACATTTTTAATTTGTTTCCATCGCATTTTCAACTCTACTGACAGTTTTGTCACAAAAACTGTTGCGTTAAATAGCAAATGTGTAAACTCTGGTCTTGGCAAGTGCACTCTAGACAATTAAATTATTATGGATAAGAGCGAGTATATTTTTATTTGTCAAATGGCAGTCAGTATTCACCAGAATAAGACCCTTGATATTTATAGGAAAGGAGCATCAAGCTCATCACCGTGCACGTTCACCACCTTGTTCATAACTTACCTAGCCTAATAAACTGCATGGTTTCCCGAGTCATAGTGAGAGGACACCACACCATATCATGTGACTCCAAGTTTACTTAAATATGATGGTTATTATATCAATATTTGCGCATAAATGCGTTTCCACTGCCATTACTCGCATAATTAACTTTACCGACACAAAAAGATCCCACCATGTCGAACGAACAAATGAGCTGTCTGCATTTATAAAATTGTACCAAAACTTTCTGTTTCCATCAGAGCTGTTGTGATTTACTTTCATAAGGTATGACTTTCCTCGCATAAAAAATGTGGATGGAAACGTGGTTAGTGTAGAACATTCTTAATGCAGTCGTGGGAAAACACCTTTGAAAGAAGTTTTGATGGCCACTGTTAAAAGAGGAGGATCATGGAGCTTTCTAGTGTTACAAGGCTACAATTACTTATCAAATCGAAGAAATTAGTAGGCCTAAAATGCACCATTTTAGAACCAGAGTTTTTAGAACCAGAATTTTTTGCAGTGGCATGGTTTGTGCACGTTAGCACTCGCCAATGGCGCCAATGGAGTTGAATCCATAGGGAAGACCGGGGCTAAATGTAACTAGAGTCAGGTGTAACAGGTAGGCCCACATTATATTCACTATCCTTGGTTGGCTGAGTGCCAGTGGAATTTTACATTACATTACATTTTACATTACATTTTAGTCATTTAGCAGACGCTCTTATCCAGAGCGACTTACAGTTAGCGCATACATTATTTTATCGAACCCACAACCCTGGCGTTGCAAACGCCATGCTCTACCAACTGAGCTACATCCCCTGCCGGCCATTCCCTCCCCTACCCTGGACGACGCTGGGCCAATTGTGCGCCGCCCCATGGGTCTCCCGGTCGCGGCCGGCTACGACAGAGCCTGGATTCGAACCAGGATCTCTAGTGGCACAGCAAGCACTGCGATGCAGTGCCTTAGACCACTGCGCCACTCGGGAGGAACATTCAAGTCATCAATATGTAGCAACATGATACCCCAATGTTTAGACTTTAGAGTTTGTGATCTAGCTAATGATTAGCCCAATGGGGTAAATGCAGATAGGCAACCCTCAGCCTATTTATTTATAGCCACTATGCTGCATCAGGTGGACTACAGCAAGTGATCATTCTTATTGCTAAATAGCACACCTGACTGATAATATGGACCAATATGTTATTGGCCTAATTTTATTTTAGATGTCGGCTTCATCTTATTTTCATTCATTTTGGAGTAGAATGTCCTTTTAAAAAGTAACCAGGACTGACCTTCCCACAGCCATTCCCCCAAAAAATTGTAGGTCCCACCGCAACCTGTAGCATGCTGTGAGATGTGCTTTTGTCAGTATTATATTGTTTCGGCTAGTATATTATATCACCCGCCAATGCACTAATAACTTAGCTATGACAGCAATATATTTTGACTAGCTACATCATCTGGGCATCTGAATGTCATTTGACCCAATAGATGAGCGAATGAACCCTGATGTGTATCAAATTACATTTTAAAACAGTTTAGATTTAATTGTACAATTATTTAGTCTGCTCTGAGTCTCAAATATGGTTTTGCAGAAGGAAAATTGAAGATATTCTTCTGTTATTTAATATGATACTTAATTTTTTTTAAATAAATTAAATATTGAATCTCAGTTAAACATATTGTTCAATGTTGTTTTTTTGCTGTGGTATCGTTTCGGTATGGAGTATCGTTTCCGTATCGAGTATTGTGATACTAAACCTGGTATCAAAGTCAAAAATCTGGCATTGTGACAACACTAGAGGGGGGGGGCTATGTTCCAGCTACAGACTGTCATTGTAAATAAGACTTTGTTCTAAATTCACGTGCCTGGTTAAACGTTTTAAAAAAAACAAGACAAACAATATAAGCCAAAAAACATTTGCGTGCCAAAGTGCCACGGTTAACAATGAGACAGAGCAAATCTGTCATTCAAAAACAAGTGTAAAAATCACACACTAGAACAGACAGTAGGTCATGTCTGTCTTTTTCAGTGTGTGGTTCTAGAATTGGTTTTGAATAGTAGTTGTTCCTGCCAAAATTAGCACCTGGATCTAGACGCATTGCTCTGCACAGGGGGTTCTCTCTCTCTTTTTGAAGAACAAATCTCTCGTTCTGTGTCTTCACCAGTTTTTCCCGCAGATCAAGTCGCTCAAGTAACTAGCTAGATAATTTGTGAGCTAGTTTTAGTTAACGGCCAGGCATCCAGTTAGGATTTCACCCCAAAACCAAACCCATAAAACTGCCTGATAATCACAGACCAGTGTACGAGTCTCAGTGTACGAGTGCTGATCTAGAATCATTTTGCCTTTTAGATCATAATGAATAAGATTATGTGGACCGGAGGCACCTGGTCCTAGATCAACACTCTTACGCTAAGACAGTTTTTGAATACGGGCCCAGGGTAAATTTCAGACAGCACCATGCTGTTTGTATTTCGACGAACATTGCATAGAAAATGACAAATCATACGGTCATTGTATCTTTGTACTCCCTGAAGATGGCCATGCCGCCGAAACGCTTCAACGTTTTAAATATTTGTTCTATTGAACATGCTGTAACAATAAATACCTGTACACTGCTCCTGTTAGTATCACTGCATTTACATTTAACATTTACATTTAAGTCATTTAGCAGACGCTCTTATCCAGAGCGACTTACAAATTGGTACATTCAACTTAGGATAGCCAGTGCGACAACCACCCCCCTTTTTTTTTTTTTTTTTAATGGGGGGATGGGGGAGTAGAAGGATTACTGTTATACTGTTACAGGTATTCCTTAAAGAGGTGGGGTTTCAAGTGTCTCCGGAAGGTGGTCAGTGACTCTGCTGTCCTGGCGTCATGGGGGAGCTTGTTCCACCATTGGGGTGCCAGAGCAGCGAATAGCTTTAACTGCTCCTGTTAGTATCACTGCTCCTGTTAGTATCACTGCTCTTTATTAAGCTTTACGTATCAGCCTCAGGGCCTTCGTCAGAGCTTTTGTGAGTGTTTATAATTTGCACCCTTATGTATACGTTGCTCCACCCACATCCGTTCAATGCATCGAATGGGGTTGTAGTCGAGGGAAAATAAGCAAGTGTTACCAAACATAACAATGTGCATTTCATAAGTATTCTAATAAAGTGTGTACATAAAACCTATTAAACACGTCTGTAAAACCACAATGAGGACATCGACCTATCAAGTAAGTTTTCATAAATCATTGGGTACAGCGCAAGAAAAAACGTCAGAGTAATCTGAAGTGGCGGCATTAGTTCATGTTCACATTTACAACATAACATTCATGGACATTTAATCATTAAGACCTTTAGGGAATAATGTCTGGAGGGTGAAAATACCAAAAACATTCTATTTTGCTCTGAGTATTATTTATATAACTTCCCCTGTCTGATATCTTAACGTTCTCTATGCCACAAAATCTAAAAAAGCTAGAAATGTCATGTTTTTGGTCATTAAAATGTACTGCGACTGGATAATCCCTGTCGTTTCTCCTGATTTAACTTTTATGTTCACTAATTCTCTGTTTGAGAACGAGAGGTTTAACCTACATAACACAGCCCACATGGACATTTAATCATGTAGATACAGTGGGGGAAAAAAATATTTAGTCAGCCACCAATTGTGCAAGTTCTCCCACTTAAAAAGATGAGAGAGGCCTGTAATTTTCATCATAGGTACACGTCAACTATGACAGACAAAATGAGAAAAAAAATTGCAGAAAATCACATTGTAGGATTTTTTATGAATTTATTTGCAAATTATGGTGGAAAATAAGTATTTGGTCACCTACAAACAAGCAAGATTTCTGGCTCTCACAGACCTGTAACTTCTTCTTTAAGAGGCTCCTCTGTCCTCCACTCGTTACCTGTATTAATGGCACCTGTTTGAACTTGTTATCAGTATAAAAGACACCTGTCCACAACCTCAAACAGTCACACTCCAAACTCCACTATGGCCAAGACCAAAGAGCTGTCAAAGGACACCAGAAACAAAATTGTAGACCTGCACCAGGCTGGGAAGACTGAATCTGCAATAGGTAAGCAGCTTGGTTTGAAGAAATCAACTGTGGGAGCAATTATTAGGAAATGGAAGACATACAAGACCACTGATAATCTCCCTCGATCTGGGGCTCCACGCAAGATCTCACCCCGTGGGGTCAAAATGATCACAAGAACGGTGAGCAAAAATCCCAGAACCACACGGGGGGACCTAGTGAATGACCTGCAGAGAGCTGGGACCAAAGTAACAAAGCCTACCATCAGTAACACACTACGCCGCCAGGGACTCAAATCCTGCAGTGCCAGACGTGTCCCTCTGCTTAAGCCAGTACATGTCCAGGCCCTTCTGAAGTTTGCTAGAGTGCATTTGGATGATCTAGAAGAGGATTGGGAGAATGTCATATGGTCAGATGAAACCAAAATATAACTTTTTGGTAAAAACTCAACTCGTCGTGTTTGGAGGACAAAGAATGCTGAGTTGTATCCAAAGAACACCATACCTACTGTGAAGCATGGGGGTGGAAACATCATGCTTTGGGGCTGTTTTTCTGCAAAGGGACCAGGACGACTGATCCGTGTAAAGGAAAGAATGAATGGGGCCATGTATCGTGCGATTTTGAGTGAAAACCTCCTTCCATCAGCAAGGGCATTGAAGATGAAATGTGGCTGGGTCTTTCAGCATGACAATGATCCCAAACACACCACCCGGGCAACGAAGGAGTGGTTTCGTAAGAAGCATTTCAAGGTCCTGGAGTGGCCTAGCTAGTCTCCAGATCTCAACCCCATAGAAAATCTTTGGAGGGAGTTGAAAGTCCGTGTTGCCCAGCGACAGCCCCAAAACATCACTGCTCTAGAGGAGATCTGCATGGAGGAATGGGCCAAAATACCAGCAACAGTGTGTGAAAACCTTGTGAAGACTTACAGGAAACGTTTGAACTGTGTCATTGCCAACAAAGGGTATATAACAAAGTATTGAGAAACGTTTGTTATTGACCAAATACTTATTTTCCACCATAATTTGCAAATAAATTAATGAAAAATCCTACAATGTGATTTTCTGGAGAAAAAAAATCTCATTTTGTCTGTCATAGTTGACGTGTACCTATGATGAAAATTACAGGCCTCTCTCATCTTTTTAAGTGGGAGAACTTGCACAATTGGTGGCTGACTAAATACTTTTTTTCCCCCACTGTAGCAACCCTTCCCTTCCTTCCTTTTTCACAAATCACACTATCGGGCAGAGCATGATGTTGTTGTGCTATCAACATTATTATGACACTAACTTTCTCCCGACACCCCACAGGCCCACCTACCAAGGGTGTATTCAGTGACATGAAACAATCTGAAAGTTGCAGATAGAAATAGAATGAAAGGAGCTGATGCGATTCCCTCTTCCCCTCAAACTCAACTCTGGACCTGGAAGCCAGTTCCACTGCTTGTTTTCATGTCCCCCTCTAACCAGGGCTGATTCAGACCTGGGACACCAGGTGGGTGCCATTAATGATCAGGTAGAACAGAAAACCAGCAGGACCTCGTAGGGTCAGAGTTGAATACCCCTGCTCTATTCTAGCTATCGGACAGGCAATCATTTCTGTTCCACACCATACATTTCTATCTGATCCGAATTTACATCCTCTGAACAGGCCTCTGGACTTACCTGGGTAAACCATGTCATCTTCCTCTTCCTCATCTTCCTCATCTTCCTCCTCCTCTTTGATAATCATATTAAATCTGGGTCCTTCTGCCACGGTGAGACCTGGGAGGTGGTCTGAAATAACCAAACAAATATAATTAAATTGCCAGCTAATACTGTAATGCGGGAGCTGCACCGTTGGGGCCCTAGGCTCCACTAGGAACTGAAGGGAATAGTTAAGGGAGAATCTCAATTTCCTTGATTCCTTGTGTCCTCTCTCATCGCTTCTTCCTCAAACCCAATTGAATGAGGTCAGATGTCCCTCCCCTCTGACCTTTTCATGTGATCATTTTTCAGAAGGAGGCGAGGAGAGAGTATGCGAGGAATCAAGGAAATGCAATTGAGATTCTCCCTAAGTCAACATAACGCTCTGGTTAGGCCTACCTCTAGTTGAGATTCTCCTTAAGTCAACATAATACTCTGGTTAGGTCTAACTCTTGTTGCCTCTACTGTCATCTTTGATCAGTCCCTGATCCAACTCTTTTTTTCACACAAGTATTCCATACATAATCATTTTGTTCACCACTTTATATTTTTTACACTACTAACCTCTCTCTCCCCATAGGTACAGATCTAGGATCAGCCTAATCTCCCCCAAGCCTCTCCCATTGGTGGGAGAAATGCCAAACTGACCCAAGATCAGCGTCAAGGGCCAACTTCACCCAACATGGACTCACCTGGGTCAGCCATGTCCCTATCTCCCTCCCCCTCTTCCTTCACAGTCACATTGGGCTCAGGTTCCTCACCTGGGTCAGCCATGTCGCTATCTCCCTCCCCCTCTTCCTTCACAGTCACATTGGGCTCAGGTTCCTCACCTGGGTCAGCCATGTCGCTATCTCCCTCCCCCTCTTCCTTCACAGTCACATTGGGCTCAGGTTCCTCACCTGGGTCAGCCATGTCGCTATCTCCCTCCCCCTCTTCCTTCACAGTCACATTGGGCTCAGGTTCCTCACCTGGGTCAGCCATGTCGCTATCTCCCTCCCCCTCTTCCTTCACAGTCACATTGGGCTCAGGTTCTGGGGCAGTGGGACTGGGAAGGTAGTCTGGTTCCGACTCAGACTCGGGGTTCTCTCCGAAATCCATTTCTGAATTCTGCTCTGCTTTTGGGCTTGTAATTGTGTATTCTAGTGTAGATCCATGATCCATGATTATCTGTGGGTTCAATGACACAAACAAGCACGTACACAATGATGTGAGGTTATTTAACACAGGGTTTCCCTAGGTGGATCATGGGGCCACGTTTTGGTTTTTGCCATGGCACTACACAGCTGATTCAAATAATCAAAGCTTGATGGGGAGTTGATTATTTGAATTAGTTATGTAGTGCTAGGGCCAAAACCAAAACCTGCACCCAGGGGGGGCCCCAGGACCGACTTTGGGAAACCCTGGTTTAACAGGCATGCACTCTTGACCACAGTCTCATGGCCTGTTAACACAGGTGTCCCTTATTGTTCATTAAGGGCGTGGCATCAGGTATAAATGTTTGGCCATCAGTTCAATCAGGGGATCACCTTGCTTGTGTAGGTTGGTGTGCCCTGGAAGGATGGCAGTGGTGATGGCGTTAATGTTTTATTAAAATCCAAGTTGTTTTATAGCAATGCTCTTATTCCACCTAGAACCGTTCTTCCGTGGGCATGCCCTGGACACTGTCAAGGCTGCTAAATAGCTAATAGGCACTACTTGCATTGACTGTTTTTTTTTTACTAACGCTCTTTCACTGACTACGGACACACTGGACTCTACCCACAAACACATGCATACTGACGCCACACACACTCATCACATAAGCAGCTGCTCCAGTCTTATCTATCCTGTTGCCTAGTCACGTTATCCTTACCTATAGCTACCTAAATTACCTTGTACCCCTGCACATCGACTCGGTACTGGTACTCCCTGTATATAGACATGTTATTTTTTACTCGTTATTCACTGTTTATTCTTCGTGTCGCTACTATTTTTTATACTTGTTGGAAAAGGACTAAGTAAGCATTTCACTGTTAAGAGGCAGGTGACAAAAACAAATGTTATGTCTTGTTTGTTGATTGGAGCGAATTTACATTGTCAGCTACTGTCTCTAACCTTGATCATTGTCTTATAGGCATACTACAACAATTGAGCCCTTATAACCTGCTTATTGTTGATTAATGTGCAATTGAGAAACGAAAATAAATTGTTGTTGCAGCATATCTTTGAATTCTCATGCTCCACCCCTGATGTTTAAGAACCTGTTTTGCCTTTGCTTAATATTGTTGTATTTAGACATCGGCTAGCTACAAACATTCATAGTGCTACAAATGCAGTTTTTGACCGTCACACACTAGATTACCGGTGATTGTATTATCATAGACACAAAGGAGTGAAGAGTCGTTAAACAAGATGGATAGTGGTGATGCTACACAATATATTAGCTAGCTCTCGCAGAAACTGACCCGTCCTTTTCGTAGTGTTAGCATTAGCCACCTACCGTTCTGGTATAGTGCTAGCTTGGGTGAGCACCTTGTCAATATAGCTGGGTACGTTTTATTCCCCGTTAAAACAAACTTGGTTATCTAGCCAGCTAGCTGCTACTCACCTCGACTTCTCTAGCGGATGTTATAACTGGAGATCTACGTCGACATTCGATTGCTCTGGCCTGCGCGCAGTCAAACAGGAAGTTGTTGCCTTATCGTCGATTGCCAAAGACTGCAACTGTATTTTTCTCTCAATATGCAATGTAAATCGCAAAAACTTGAGCAACAAGACAACTTTAACTGAACGCACAGAAGAACCATTAAGCGAAAAATAAGGTGATAATATTTTAATCCCACGCAATATAGTCGTAGAGAGAATTGCTAGCAGGCAGGCTAGTTATCTAGCTAACGTTAGCCAGCTAGCTATAACTATCAACAATGGGTCCGGGTAGCTACAGCTACCAACGTTTATAACCCATAACTAGCTCTAACCCTACATTGAATCCCGAATTAACCCCTAGCCCGTTATGCACTTAGCTATGTAGCTAGAACTGAGAGGATTAGATTGGCGTCTGTTAGCAATACAGCAATAATTCCACCAGCCTGGCCTATCAAAGGGCAAGATGGAGGACAGTAGGAGAGCTACTGTAGGCTATATTGCTAAACTAGAGCCGAACACTTATCAACACTATCAGATCAACACACGTCTAAGGGGTGTCTTATCTAACAATCACCTGCAGTTGTGCCCTTGACAAAGTATTTATTTAATGGTAACTAAAGTAGTAGCTAATTATTTTCTTCTTCAGGAACAGCAGACAACGAGTGAAAGACCTTGGAGTAGCTTTCTAGAGAGCACCGAGAAAAGTTCAGGTTTTCAACAACTGATGCTGCGTGAGCAGGACAATATGAATCGTGACAGAGAAACGTTGATGGATGAAATCGAAGAGAGTTTATGGACTTTAACCGAGGACAATTTACGCTACCTGTGTGAACGCTGTGGAATAGGTGGCAAGGATGGATCCGAAATTAAAGGAAAGAATCAACGAGCACTGCGGCGTAAAATCATGGAGGAAACATGGGAAAATGAGGATTTAATGAAATCTGAGGATCGGGGAATGTCATGGTTACTCCAACTGAAAGAGGACATCAAAAGGATACAGGATGATCCTGGGGGCGTGGCCTCCAGCCAATCAGCGTCAGCGCATGTGGACGACAGAGCAGAAGGAAGCTGCGATGCAGAACGTAACGAGGGTGGAGGGACTCTTTATGGTTACCAGGACAACCCTCGCCTGCCCCCCTTCCCAGAGTCCCTGGGTAGTGCTTCACTGGGGCTCGACTGCAGGAAAACACCAGGGCTGAGTGGAACAGTGAAAGGAGGAGAAGAGGAGGAGGAAGGAGAAGATTTGATTGAGGCAGCAGAGAAGAGTGTTAAAAAACGCCAGCCGAAACGCACAGTGAAGAAACCCCACTGCTGCTCAGAGTGTGGCAAGAGCTTCAGTCACAAAAGTCATCTGACTGTCCACCAGCTCACGCACACCGGAGAGAAGCCTTACCACTGTACGCAGTGCGAGAACAGTTTCTACTGCTCGTCTTATCTGATATCACACATGCGAACGCACACCGGTGAAAAGCCCTACCGCTGCTCTGACTGTGGGAAGAGGTTCGGCCAATCGAACGCACTGAAGCTACACCGCATGCGAAGACACACCGGTGAGCTGCCATTCTCTTGTTTGGAGTGTCCGAAACGTTTCGTCACGTCGGCACACTTGAAATCCCACCAGAGAGTCCACACGGGAGAGAAGCCCTACCACTGCTCGGCCTGTGGGAAGAATTTCTCCCACTCAAGCGCCCTGAGACTCCACCAGAAAACCCACAGCGGAGAGAAACCTTTCATCTGTGAATGTGGGAAGAGCTTCATTAACTGGGCCCACTTAAACTCCCATCAAAGATCCCACACCGGTGAGAAGCCTTACTGCTGCGAGCAGTGTGGCAAGTGTTTCTCTGAATCCGGCACTCTGTCGAATCATCAGAGAACCCATACTGGGGAGAAGCCTTACAGCTGTGATCAGTGTGGGGAGAGGTTCGCTCAGTCGGGATCCCTGACGATCCACCAGAGGACACACACGGGAGAGAAGCCGTACGCCTGCGATCAGTGTGAGAAGAGATTCATTACCTCTAGCCACCTGAGACGCCACCAGAGGACTCACACTGGAGAAAAGCCTCACCTCTGTGATGAATGTGGCAAGAGCTTCACGCGGGCCGGAGCCCTGGCGAGCCACCGCAAAACACACACGGGAGAGAAACCCTACAGCTGTGATCTGTGTGGGAAGAGTTTTGTTCAGTCTGGGCAACTGACAAGCCACCAGCGCACACACACAGGAGCCAAGCCGTACAGCTGCGATCAGTGTGGTGAAAGATTCACTCAATCAGCCACCCTGGCCAATCATCAACGAACACACACGGGAGAGAAGCCCTACGGTTGTAATCTATGCGAGAAGAGCTTCGCTCAATCAGGGCACCTAAAAAGTCACCAGAAAGCCCACGCCAGAGGAGGAATGTGTCCTCTTCCAACCCTCTCCTCTCCGGCGGCTGTTCCGGTACCCTCGGTAAGTTCCAAATGGTCCAAAACTCAGCTGCCGGACTCCTCAGCCACACCAAGTTCTGGAACCACATCACCAGTTTTCTATGTGAACACTGGCTACCCGCTACACACAGCACCTTCTACTACCAAACCCCCTTACTGACCTGTTTTCTACACCAGTGGTTCTCCAACCTCTCCTCGGGGACACCCAGTCATTTCATGGATTTGATCTATTTCAGAACTAGCACATCTGATTCAACTGGTCAACTCATCATCCAGCCCTTGACTAGGTTAATCAGGTGAGCTAGTTCAGGACTACAACAAAGTGGTGAAACGTCTGGGGGTCCCAGAGGAGAGGTTTGAAAAACGCTGCTCAACACTGTGGACACTATGGGGTGGTTTCCCGGACACAGATTAACCCTAGTACTGGAATAAAAATAATTTACAATAGAGATTCTCCATTGAGCTTGTGTTTTTAGTTTAGGGCTAGTGTAGTGGGGTAATATTGATCATATATGCATATACACTGCTCAAAAAAATAAAGGGAACACTAAAATAACACATCCTAGATCTGAATGAATGAAATAATATTATTAAATACTTTTTTCTTTACATAGTTGAATGTGCTGACAACAAAATCACACAAAAATGATCAATGGAAATCAAATGTATCAACCCATGGAGGTCTGGATTTGGAGTCACCCTCAAAATTTAAGTGGAAAACCACACTACAGGCTGATCCAACTTTGATGTAATGTCCTTAAAACAAGTCAAAATGAGGCTCAGTAGTGTGTGTGGCCTCCACGTGCCTGTATGACCTCCCTACAATGCCTGGGCATGCTCCTGATGAGGTGGCGGATGGTCTCCTGAGGGATCTCCTCCCAGACCTGGACTAAAGCATCCGCCAACTCCTGGACAGTCTGTGGTGCAACGTGGCGTTGGTGGATGGAGCGAGACATGATGTCCCAGATGTGCTCAATTGGATTCAGGTCTGGGGAACGGGCGGGCCAGTCCATAGCATCAATGCCTTCCTCTTGCAGGAACTGCTGACACACTCCAGCCACATGAGGTCTAGCATTGTCTTGCATTAGGAGGAACCCAGGGCCAACCGCACCAGCATATGGTCTCACAAGGGGTCTGAGGATCTCATCTCGGTACCTAATGGCAGTCAGGCTACCTCTGGCGAGCACATGGAGGGCTGTGCGGCCCCCCAAAGAAATGCCACCCCACACTATGACTGACCCACCGCCAAACCGGTCATGCTGGAGGATGTTGCAGGCAGCAGAACGTTCTCCACGGCGTCTCCAGACTCTGTCATGTCTGTCACGTGCTCAGTGTGAACCTGCTTTCATCTGTGAAGAGCACAGGGCGCCAGTGGCGAATTTGCCAATCTTGGTGTTCTCTGGCAAATGCCAAACGTCCTGCACGGTGTTGGGCTGTAAGCACAACCCCCACCTCTGGACGTCGGGCCCTCATACCACCTTCATGGAGTCTGTTTCTGACCGTTTGAGTAGACACATGCACATTTGTGGCCTGCTGGAGGACATTTTGCAGGGCTCTGGCAGTGCTCCTCCTGCTCCTCCTTGCACAAAGGCGGAGGTAGCAGTCCTGCTGCTGGGTTGTTGCCCTCCTACGGCCTCCTCCACGTCTCCTGATGTACTGGCCTGTCTCCTGGTAGCGCCTCCATGCTCTGGACACTACGCTGACAGACACAGCAAACCTTCTTGCCACAGCTCGCATTGATGTGCCATCCTGGATGAGCTGCACTACCTGAGCCACTAGTGTGGGTTGTAGACTCCGTCTCATGCTACCACTAGAGTGAAAGCACCGCCAGCATTCAAAAGTGACCAAAACATCAGCCAGGAAGCATAGGAACTGAGAAGTGGTCTGTGGTCACCACCTGCAAAACCAGTCCTTTATTGGGGGGTGTCTTGCTAATTGCCTATAATTTCCACCTGTTGTCTATTCCATTTGCACAACAGCATGTGAAATTTGTCAATCAGTGTTGCTTCCTAAGTGGACAGTTTGATTTCACAGAAGTGTGATTGACTTGGAGTTACATTGTGTTGTTTAAGTGTTCCCTTTATTTTTTTGAGCAGTGTATTACATATACCTCACATGCAACTCGTAATAAGACAACAACAAAAATGCCCATTTAAATTATTGATCTGACTCAATAAGATAAATGGCAAAATGCAAGAGACTATAGTTAGCATTACAAGGCATCATTGGCATGGTCAGAGAGAGTAAGAGGGAGACAACGAAGCTGTGGCTCATGGGAGAGAGAAAGAAAGAAAGAAATGGAGAGAGTATCTCACCACAGCAGTTCAGGAACCAAAAAAAGAGCGAGGCAATGAATCTATGACCTTTCAAAATCTGAGTTTTTGACCAATAGCATTACTGTAAAGTTAACCTCCAATCAGATATCAGACCTGTAAAGACAACAGAACCTCTGCTTCTCAGAGGTGAGACAATGGGGTTGGAGAATAACACACAGAAGACGACAGAGAGGACATTCTGGCATACTGTTGATAAAAAGAGTCACTTCGGGGGCTGCCCTACACTAGTATTACGCTTTGTCTCAGAAACTGGCCCTATGGGCTAAACAACGTCATACTGACTTGTTTCAATGTCATAGAAAATGTAATAGTCAACCGTGTGTGTGTGGAGTGGGGGATGTTTGGGTGGGATGTTGAGAGTTGTATCTTATTTCATGTACTCCTATTACCAATTAAATAATGTTATAATGTAGAATGTTTTAACAATTGTAGGTATGTGTTCATGTATTCAATTGATCAATAAATTCAATCCATTATCTGCTCAACAACAACGTCTGCTTATCACCTTGTATATATTTTAAGTGTTGTTATCTGTTTTAATGTATGCGCATTGAGTGTGGGAAATGTGCTCTACGATTGATCATTATTATAAAAAAATTAAGGATAAGCTCATAATAATAAAGAAGGTCAAGCCCTTTTCATGTTGAGTCTTCACCCGATAAAAACATCTGGACTCTGAGACCTTTGTGTTCCAAGTGGGTGTCAGGTAAAAGTAGACGATAGCAGACAACAGGATTCTTAGAGAAGGGGCTGTCGTTGAACGTTTGCTTGACTTATAGATCAGGTAAAATCTTATCCAGGATCTTTCCAAAGTAAGATTAGCCTACATGAGATGCTTATTTGTCACTACTTAAATCAAGTTTTTATATCTAAATCAATGTTTAATTGCTCTGGTATAAGAGTGCATCAGACTTGAGATCCTGGAACTGTTTCCCAGCAACCCCCTGTTCTGTATCTAAAGGCTGTGACTAACAAAGCAACTAGCCTACTTATTTCTTGTCATGTGAAGAAACTCAGAAGAAACAATATCTTCCACGATGGATCAGGTGAGTTTGTATGCTTTTTAACAGCCTAGGTCTGCTGTGCTGTATAAAATGTTGTTTCAAATATGTTTTATTGTAGAGCAGAGGAAAAATGCATACAAATGATAATGGCCAGAACGAAGCAAATGTAATGGCATCAAACACCTGGAAACCATGAGTTTGATGTATTTGATACCATTCCACCTATTCCGCTCCAGTCACTACCACGAGCCCGTCCTCCCCAATTAAGGTGCCACCAACCTCCTGTGATACAAATGTACATTTTGTTGTGAGCTGAATTTTGTACCTAAATGACATGAACATACAAGACATCAGTTAACACACTTAAACAAAATGGATACATCAAAAACAGTATGAAGCGAAAAGGGAACCCCCAGATTCAAGACTAAACTGAAAATACATTTAATCTGTAGCCTAGTAAACTATGCTTTCCAAGTCGCAGTGTGAGGACAACACAACATAGCATCATGTGACTGCAAGTTTACTTCAACGTGATGGTTACTATGTCAATATTTTGCGGCATAAAAGCTTTTAAACCACAATTGTCGCATCCCGGTATGCAAAATGACGTTGAAAATACGTATTTCCCATAACGTTGAAGTTAGGTTCAATTTAGGGTTCTGAATGAAAGTTGAAAAGACATCTCTTCCAGACATTTAAAATACGTATTTTCCAGACATTGAAATCAGGTTTGTAATTTACAGACGTTGAAAATACATATTTTTTAGTCATTGATTCTATAGTCAAATTTCAACTGCACATACATTCTCAATGAAGTAAGCATTATTTCACAAGAATTATATTTAAATCCATATAATATGGGAAAGAGGAGCAAACTGAAGATTGCAATATAAGATATTTATCATAGCTCCAATCTGTCACATGCATTTCTGTTCGCTTTTGCAAAAGCTTTAAAACTGGCAGCGATGATGTTCAAAATAGTCCAACCTACTGAATAAACCAACAGACAACTATACCGAACAAAAATATAAATGCAACATGTAAAGTGTTGGTCTCATTTTCATGAGCTGAAATAAAATATCCCAGACTTTTTCCATATGCAAAAAAAGCGAATTTTCTCAAATTTTGTGCACAAATTTGTTTACATCACTGTCAGTGAGCATTTCTCATTTGCCAAGATAATCCATCCACCTGAAAGGTGCGGCATATCAAGAAGCTCTTAAGGATCAGACCCTTCATCTCAATTTCCGCCTAAAATGACATACAGTGAGGGAAAAAAGTATTTGATCCCCTGCTGATTTTGTACGTTTGCCCACTGACAAAGACATGACCAGTCTATAATTTTAATGGTAGGTTTATTTGAACAGTGAGAGACAGAAAACAACAAAATAATCCAGAAAAATTAATGTCAAAAATGTTATAAATTGATTTGCATTTTAATGAGGGAAATAAGTATTTGACACCTCTGCAAAACATGACTTAGTACTTGGTGGCAAAACCCTTGTTGGCAATCACAGAGGTCAGACGTTTCTTGTAGTTGGCCACCAGGTTTGCACACATCTCAGGAGGGATTTTGTCCCACTCCTCTTTGCAGATCTTCTCCAAGTCATTAAGGTTTCGAGCCTGACGTTTGGCAACTCGAACCTTCAGCTCCCTCCACAGATTTTCTATGGGATTAAGGTCTGGAGACTGGCTAGGCCACTCCAGGACCTTAATGTGCTTCTTCTTGAGCCACTCCTTTGTTGCCTTGGCCGTGTGTTTTGGGTCATTGTCATGCTGGAATACCCATCCACGACCCATTTTCAATGCCCTGGCTGAGGGAAGGAGGTTCTCACCCAAGATTTGACGGTACATGGCCCCGTCCATCGTCCCTTTGATGCGGTGAAGTTGTCCTGTCCCCTTGGCAGAAAAACACCCCCAAAGCATAATGTTTCCACCTCCATGTTTGACAGTGGGGATGGTGTTCTTGGGGTCAGCATTCCTCCTCCTCCAAACACGGCGAGTTGAGTTGATGCCAAAGAGCTTGATTTTGGTCTCATCTGACCACAACACTTTCACCCAGTTCTCCTCTGAATCATTCAGATGTTCATTGGCAAACTTCAGACAGCCCTGTATATGTGCTTTCTTGAGCAGGGGGACCTTGCGTGCGCTGCAGGATTTCAGTCCTTCACGGCGTAGTGTGTTACCAATTGTTTTCTTGGTGACTATTGTCCCAGCTGCCTTGAGATCATTGACAAGATCCTCCTGTGTAGTTCTGGGCTGATTCCTCACCGTTGTCATGATCATTGCAACTCCACGAGGTGAGCTCTTGCATGGAGCCCCAGGCAGGAAGGAGATTGACAGTTCTTTTGTAATAATGTGTTTCTTCCATTTGCGAATAATTGCACCAACTGTTGTCACCTTCTCACCAAGCTGCTTGGCGATGGTCTTGTAGCCCATTTCAGACTTGTGTAGGTCTACAATCTTGCCCTTGACATCCTTGGAGAGCTCTTTGGTCTTGGCCATGGTGGAGAGTTTGGAATCTGATTGATTGATTGCTTCTGTGGACAGGTGTCTTTTATACAGGTAACAAACTGACATTAGGAGCACTCCCTTTAAGAGTGTGCTCCTAATCTCAGCTCGTTACCTGTATAAAAGACACCTGGGAGCCAGAAATCTTTCTGATTGAGAGGGGGTCAAATACTTATTTCCCTAATTAAAATGCAAATCAATTTATAAAATTTTTGACATTCGTTTTTCTGGATTGTTTTGTTGTTATTTTGTCTCTCACTGTTCAAATAAACCTACCATTAAAATTATAGACTGATCATTTCTTTGTCAGTGGGCAAACGTACAAAATCAGCAGGGGATCAAATACTTTTTTCCCCCTCACTGTACCCTAATCTAACTGCCTGTAGCTCAGGACCTGAAGCAAGGATATGCATATTATTGATACCATTTGAAAGGAAACACTTTGAAGTTTGTGGAGATGTGAAATTAATGTAGGAGAATATAACACATTAGATCTGGTAAAAGATAAAAAAAAATTTAAAAAAATATGCGTTTTCTATTTTTATTTTTGTTGCATCATCTTTGAAATGCAACAGAAAGGCCATACATTGAGATAAGAAGCTGGGGATTTATTTAGATGTCGGGGGGTGGAGCCAGAGACGGCAGAGGGGTCAGACTGGAGGAATCAGTTCCTCCGTTTGAATGAGTGGAGGATGGAGGACTTGAATATAGTCTCTTTGGTGTTTGCTCCCAGAGGTCATCTGACTCTACCACTATTGAGGATTTTTTTTTTTTTATACAGTAAGTAATGTACTATTACTTATTTTATTTAACCTTTATTTTAGCAGGGGGTGAGCCCTGCATCATTACTTTTATGGATTAGCACTGCATCAATACATCAAATACACAACACATATCTATAAACATATATATTATATAGAGTATGGGGAACACAATCAATATAATGAAATATGTGGACCAATGGGCAATAAGACACTCAAAAACCACAGCCACAGCATGTCATAGCCAACATAGCCTCTACCTTAGCTATCACCCTAGACCCACTTCAATTTGCTTACCGCCCCAATAGATCCATAGACGATGCAATCGCCATCACACTGCACACTGCCATATCCCATCTGGACAAGAGGAATACCTATGTAAGAATGCTGTTCATTGACTATAGCTCAGCATTCAACACCATAGTACCCTCCAAGCTCATCATTAAGCTCGAGGCCCTGGGTCTGTGCAACTGGGTCCTGGACTTCCTGACGGGCCACGCCAAGGTGGTGAAGGTAGGAAACAACATCTCCACTTCGCTGATCCTCAACACTGGGGCCCCACAAGGGTGCGTGCTCAGCCCCCTCCTGTACTCCCTGTTCACCCATGACTGCGTGGCCAAGCACGCCTCCAACTCAATCATCAAGTATGCAGACTACACAACAGTAGTAGGCTTGATTACCAACAATGACGAGACCGCCTACATGGAGGAGGTGAGGGCTCTGGGAGTGTGGTGCCAGGAAAATAACCTCTCACTCAACATCAACAAAACAAAGGAGATGAACGTGGACTTCAGGAAACAGCAGAGGGTGCACCCCCCTATCCACATTGACGGGACGGCAGTGAAGAAGGTGGAAAGCTTCAAGTTCCTTGGCGTACACATCACTGACAAACTGAAATGATCCACCCACGCAGTGTGGTGAAGAAAGCGCAACAGAGCCTCTTCAACCTCAGGAGGCTGAAGAAATGTGGTTTGGCACCTAAAACCCTCACAAACTTTTACAGACGCACAATTGAGAACATCCTGTCGGGCTGTATCACCGCCTGGTACGGTAACTGCACCGTCCGCAACCGCAGGGCTCTCCAGAGGGTGGTGCGGTCTGCCGAACGCATTACCGGGGGCAAACTACCCGCCCTCCAAGACACCTACAGCACCCGATGTCACAGGAAGGCCAAAAAGATAATCAAGGACATCAACCATCCGAGCCACTGCCTGTTCATCCCGCTATCATCCAGAAGGCGAGGTCAGTACAGGTGCATCAAAGCTGGGACCGAGAGACTGAAAAACAGCTTCTATCTCAAGGCCATCAGACTGTTAAACAGCCATCACTAGCACATTAGAGGCTGCTGCTGCCTATTGAAATCACTGGCCACTTTAATAAATGGAACACTAGTCACTTTAATAATGTTTACATATCTTGCACTACTCATCTCATATGTATATACTGTATTCTATTCTATAATATTCTACTGTATCTTAGTCCATGCCGCTCTGTCATTGCTTGTCCATATTCTTACATTCCATTCCTTACTAGATTTGTGTGTATTGGGTATATGTTGTGAAATTGTTATATATTACTTGTTAGATACTAATGCACTGTCGGAGCTAGAAACACAAGCATTTCGCTACACCCGCAATAACATCTGCTAAACACGTGTATGTGACAAATAAAATTTGATTTGATTTGATTTGAACATACTGTAACACATGCAACTGCATGAAAAGCAAAAACATATTTTACTGACTGATCTAAAAGTATATTTCCTTCCAAAAACCTTTCTTGCACACTGGAATCAAAACACCTCATCTATTCTTTCTGTGTCACTCTCCCGGTCAATAATTTCATCCAAATGTGTATACTTCGACATCGATTTAGCTTATCCACTCTTAGTAGCCATGTTGTACTTTTTCAGTTTTTAGAAAGTTTGTAGAAGAAAGCGAACCGCTGTGTAACTTTAACGTCTCTGTGTCCTGTCGATTTTCAATTGAGAACGAAGCGTGTTATACAGAGCTCCAGAATAACAGCCGTTTGTCATTCAAAGGGCGATCACATACTCATGAAAAGCCCAGCTCATTGGCTATCTAGCTAGCTATGTTTCAAATGGTAGGTGGTCATTGGACCAAGACACTGTCAATCAAGTGAACACCGCCCGTCTCATTGGTGCGTAATAATGGCTGAGCTACATGGGCTAATTGACGTGTTGTGTAGCTAATACGTAATGTAGAATGATGAGACAATGTTTGGTTGCCTTCTAGAGTGTTTGAGGATTGCACAGAAACCGAACTTGAACGGGTTAGACAAGGTTTAGCAGATTAGATTTCATAAATTGTTTTGTTGCAAGTTGAAAAAGTCAGAATTCATGCGAAACGCTGTATACAACATGGATCGTGTTAGGATATAAAAATGGATTTTATCAAACAAAACAACGCTACATTTTATCTCTGGGACCCTCAGGATGACAAATCAGAGCAAGATTACTGAATGTAAATCCATTATTTACCTTCAGAGGTGAACGTATCAAACCAGTTGCCGTGATAAAAGTGTTTTGTTGTTGCATGGTATTTTTTCGCTGTAATAGCTACTGTAAATTGGGCACTGCAGTTATATATTAACCATCATTTAAGCTTTCTGACCATATAAGACATGTCTGTGTCCCGGACGCCATTCTAGTCAAATATCGCATATTGAGCAGCAACTGTCCCGATTTCAGGAAACTGATCCAGTAGAGGTTTTAAACAGCCTGATCATTAAACACGTGCACCTTGTGCTGGGGACAATAAAAGGCCACTCTACAATGTGCAGTTTTCACATGCAACACAATGCCACAGATGGCTCATGTTTTGAGAGTGCATGCAATTGGCAATGCTGACTGCGGCAAATGTCCACCAGAGCTGTTGCCAGAGAATTTAATGTTCATTTCACTACCATAAGGCACCTCCAACTTCATTTTAGAGAATTTGGCAGTGCGTCAAACCGGCCTCACAACCGTAGACCACGTGTGCCAGCCCAGGACCTCCACATCCGGCTTCTTCACCTGCGGGATTGTCTGAGACCAGCCACGCGGACAGCTGATGAAACTGAGTATTTC
This sequence comes from Coregonus lavaretus, assembly GCF_964263955.1. Lineage (NCBI taxonomy): Eukaryota > Metazoa > Chordata > Actinopteri > Salmoniformes > Salmonidae > Coregonus > Coregonus lavaretus. Next base: position 946,272 of record NW_028157882.1, on the reverse strand, counting down.
TGTCTGTAATAAAAATAAAAAAACGAATTCTGATTGGCTGGGCCTGGCTTCCACCTATGGCTGCGCCTCTGCCTAGTCATGTGAAATCCATAGATTAGGGCCGAATATATTTAAATTGACTGATTTCCTTATTTGAACTGTAACTCAGTAAAATCATTGTAATTGTTGCATGTTGCGATTTATATTTTTATTCATTATACAATAACATTCTCAGTAACTCTTACAGAAATATTTTTTATCTTGCTACGACTGTGAGATGTTGTTTATCTACATTAGTATAGTATAGTATAGTACAGTTCAGTACAGTATAGGAAAGTATAGTATAGTTAAGTACATTACATTACGGTAGAGGAAAGTATAGTTAAGTACAAATCAAATCAAATCAAATTTTATTGGTCACATGCGCCGAATACAACAGGTGCAGACATTACAGTGAAATGCTTACTTACAGCCCTTAACCAACAGTGCATTTATTTTAAACAAAAAAGTAAGAATAAAACAACAACAAAAAAAGTGTTGAGAAAAAAAGAGCAGAAGTAAAATAAAGTGACAGTAGGGAGGCTATATATACAGTAAAATAAAGTGACAGTAGGGAGGCTATATATACAGGGGGGTACCGTTGCAGAGTCAACACAGCACAGTAGAGTATAGTCCAGTATAATGTACTGTATTGTAACCTACTTTACTCTAATGAACTAAACTGTACTCTACTGAATTATACTGTAAGCTACTCTACTGTACTGTACCGTACTAAACTGTGCCGTTCAAACTTGTGAAACATAGCCTAGACGTTTATGATTCGTTCAGATTTGGTCTGGTCCAGATCTACCACATGTTTTAGTTGTTTGGGGAATAATACCCAGCATGCTTTGAACGTGTTTGTTTTTACTTTTACATTATGGTCATTCAGCAGGAGCTCTTATCCAGAGTGACTAATGGAGATAAACAACAAATCACAGTCGTAGCAAGATATACATGTTTAATGTAATGTACTGAACTATACTTTACTTTCCTCTACTGTAATGTACTGAACTATACTTTACTTTCCTCTACTGTAATGTACTGAACTATACTTTACTTTCCTCTACTGTAATGTACTGAACTATACTTTACTTTCCTCTACTGTACTGAACTATACTATACTTTACTCTACTGTACTGAACTATACTATACTTTACTTTCCTCTACTGTAATGTACTGAACTATACTTTACTTTCCTCTACTGTACTGAACTATACTATACTTTCCTCTACTGTACTGAACTATACTATACTTTACTTTCCTCTACTGTACTGAACTATACTATACTTTAATTTCCTCTACTGTACTGAACTATACTATACTTTCCTCTACTGTAATGTACTGAACTATACTTTACTTTCCTCTACTGTAATGTACTGAACTATACTATACTTTAATTTCCTCTACTGTACTGAACTATACTATACTTTCCTCTACTGTAATGTACTGAACTATACTTTACTTTCCTCTACTGTAATGTACTGAACTATACTTTACTTTACTTTCCTCTACTGTACTGAACTATACTTTACTTTCCTCTACTGTACTGAACTATACTTTACTTTCCTCTACTGTACTGAACTATACTATACTTTCCTCTACTGTACTGAACTATACTATACTTTACTTTCCTCTACTGTACTGAACTATACTATACTTTACTTTCCTCTACTGTACTGAACTATACTGAACTATACTATTACTTTCCTCTACTGTACTGAACTATACTATTACTTTCCTCTACTGAAATGTAATGTACTGAACTATACTACACTTTCCTCTACTGTACTGAACTATACTTTACTTTCCTCTACTGTACTGAACTATACTGAACTATACTATTACTTTCCTCTACTGTACTGAACTATACTTTACTTTCCTCTACTGTACTGAACTATACTGAACTATACTATTACTTTCCTCTACTGTAATGTAATGTACTGAACTATACTTTACTTTCCTCTACTGTACTGAACTATACTGAACTATAATATTACTTTCCTCTACTGTACTGAACTATACTGAACTATACTATTACTTTCCTCTACTGTACTGTACTGTGCTGCTCTCTACTGGACTGTGCTGTCCAAACTTGTGAAACATTGACATACGTCTATGTTTGGGCCAAATCAAGGCCGGTCCGGACCGCACCAAAATAACATGGCCAGTCCAGACCGAGAGGTCCAGATCCCAAATAAAGGTTAAATAGAAAAGCATCTAGTGAAGAGGTTCCAGATCCCTAAATAAAGATTGAATGCACTGGTTAACAGGACAAGTTTAAGAGGGTTGGTGCATATACATATATTTTATGTATTTATATTCAATTTTATTACTACAATGTATACTTTTTCCGTATCAATTGATGTATGCTACAAGGTAGATTGTAGTAATATATGTTAGTGTTTTGATTTAATGTTTTACCTATGCACGCCTTTTTTCATGGTAAGAAGTAGGTAGTAAGTAAGCTTAAGACAACTATGCCTCGTAATGTTAATAAAATCACAGAAAAAACTCCTCTGAACTTCAAAATACATTTTTTCACACTTTACATTTGCCATGAGAACATTCTAAATGCAGCAAATTTCTCCTGAAGTGAGATTCAAGAAGCATCATCAGACATAACGGCTCGAGCCATGGAGTTGACCATTGATATATCGATACTCGATTGGTCTGATCTGTGTGTGATGACGGGCTTTGCAGAAGTCGGAACCAAGCAAAGAACCAGGAGCTAGCAAGCTAACTAGATTAGTCTTCCATCATAGTGGGATATTCTACTTTCAATCTCCAAAATACAGCGTAAAACTGATCTTAGAACAACTTTATCGAAGGATCATCAAGAGAAATTCACGAGGTATACTTCTTTCCCACGTGGTCAGGTTGGACAGAGACGTGCTAGCCTGTTAGCTAGATAGCCATTCTACTGTAGCTGGTAGGTAGCAAAGGTTACGGGCACTTCTACTGGAGCCAGTTTGGTGGGGGTTTTTTTTACACCACCAACCCTATCAACGATTAGCTAATGTTTAGGGCTTTGGTTTGATAAGAACTTGCTTAACCTTAATGTGGAACTGACAGCGCTTTACTTTGCAGATATGAAACAAACAGACAATCATATCAGTCCAAAATATCAAATTCCCAGTTTATGCTACAAAACCAACTTTTAGGTTTTATAAATAGGTTCGATTTGACTCAACATTCCATTACGTACAGTAAGGCATTGTTGACAGAACAGATGGATGCAGTTCAATGCATGATTAATATTATTCACCAATACATGTCTTGGTAGTCCAAAAAATATTGCTATCAGGTTGTAAATCACAGCTGGCCTGGTACATTGCTTGCTTCCTCCACCCATTGGGAATGCACCGTTTCAATTATTATTATTATTTTTGCACTGTTTTCCCACTGGCTATAAGGTGAATGCAACAATTTGTAAGTCGCTCTGGATAAGAGCGTCTGCTAAGTGAAGTAAATGTAGCTAGCTATTTATTCAACAAGCTAAAAACACAGAGCCTAACATTAGCTAGCTGCTGGGAGGATGTCATGTCATTGGAGGAGTCATTGGAGGAGTGGGTGAGTGACCGACTTTTTCCCCCTCGTCGTTTTTCGGTAGCTACAACTAGATGCAGGTGTCATTTGGTTAGCTAGCAAGAAATGTGAATCGCTTTGCTAGCTAGCGATGCTGAACGACTGTTATCCAGTTAGCATATCTCTTGCGTTCGTAAAGTCACTCTGGCTATCTACTCCGAGTTGCAGCGATGAGACAAGATCGAAAAAGGGGTGTAAAATACACCCAAAAAATAATACATCAAAAAAAAAAATCTGCTCCGATTTCCGAGTGTGCCAGAGCGCAGAATAACTGATGAATTTACCGACGCGCAACACCAGCTGAATATATTGCTATAGAATTTTCACAAATGCCTTACTCTACGTCATTCCTAAACAGTTTATGAAAATGACCATATCTAAGAGCTCGCTTGTCAGAAAATGTAAAATATATATATAATAATAATAATAAGGTGTCGTATTCTTCCTGGGGGTATATATGAATAGATTTTAATAAGATTTCATGTTGCTAAAACGCTGTCAGTTCCACTTTTAATTCCCGGTTTGTGAGGTGCAGACATGGAGAATCTCCATCTTTTTTTGGTCTTATTTTCCGAAAAGTTTTTTTTATTACATTGGATTAAAAAGCTTTGAAATTTGATAAACTAAATTCCATTTAGGAGAAAGGCATTCAAACATTTTGCTGTGATATTCACATTTGCTCTACATTAATCCTTGGGGAACATATATTTAGAAAAGGAAAATTTACACCAAATTGCCAAAATGGATTCTCTTAACATTATCTCGTCAAGTTCCCCCATTAGGCAAACCATTAACAGTATTACATTGTCTATTGTTGTATAATAAAGAACCTTTCACATTGAACAGCTACAATGTCACACCACGACAACTGTATGATTTTGCGGGACAGTGTAGTTATATGAATAAAACCATTTGGCAGCATTTGCATATGCATTTAGATCTTCTTGAATTACGGTTTTGTGAGCAAATTAGAACAGATGGTGTTAAACTATATAGCCTTCCTGTATTTTGTTTCAATCAAAGCACATTCTGCCTAGTGACGCGCACTGTTATCTAACTTTACTAAACGAGCGCCATAGTGAGAAGTGGCGGACCGTGCTCCAGTTTGCGCTGGCCTGCAGCACTGAACGAGCGCCATAGTGAGAAGTGGCGGAACGTGCTCCAGTTTGCGCTGGCCTGCAGCACTGAACGAGCAATTGAAGTGTAGCCATTTATTTAGCCTTGCGCAAAATTTGGTGAAGCAGAAACGAGACCAGGTGTGGCTGATTTTATGAAAATCTGGGAATATTTGGCCAAGGAAACATTTCTGGTTGGTGTCAGGGAATGTAAAACAGTTAGGATGGGAGACGTTTAAAACGGGATTGAGTGAAGTAGCAGAGATTATGTTGAATGAACAACTATTGAGCATGGTGAGCCTCACAAGTTTGACCAAATTACCTTATCCTTGTCTAATATGGCTATTTGTAGCTCTTTATCAGAATAATGCTTTTTAGGAGTCCTAACTGTCCTGATCTTCTCAAAAATATATGTTTGCCGGGTTGTGTCCAGTCCGGGGGATGCTTTCACATCTCTGGGAGGAAGGACGTCAACATCGCACAGCAGCTGAAACCTGGTTCCATCTGAGTGAAAGCTCCTTGGCCACAACAACACCAGGCTCCAGACAATTAAAGCTGTAAAGGAGGAAAGCAGACTAAAATAGACAAGACATTCAAACCTTGCATACCAGAAATAACATTCATTGACCCCCAAGTCCAATCAATAAGATCAAAGTACAAAGACGAAATACCTGAAGTGTTGCTTGTTCACCCTCGATCATCTCCTTGTACTGATGGCGGAGTGCAGGTTTATGCTGAAAGACAAATTCCAGAAAAATGGGTTCAAACAATAATTAAATCATTTCTTTATAGATTGTTATTTCCTGTTGACCGCTACAGCTGTACTAAAACGCCCTGTACACACTTAACCTGCTTCCAGTCCAAGAATGGCAGCGCAGACAAGATTACTAACTAGAATTAGCAAACATTTAGCTTCATAATTACCAGCTGGCTAGATGTAAGTGGTATTCATCTAGCTAGCCAGCTAGTTGAACATGCAAAAAAACCGACCTTGAAATCTATAATCCAATAGCTAGCTAGCTATTTAGCTATCATTTCATTGTGGTTTGCTAGCTAGCCAACTTAGCATGTGTCCCTAATCACTTAAAATGGGGTTTGATTAGCTTGCTAATCGATTAGCATTCGCACCACAGTGGCTATTTTCGGTAGCTAGCTAGTTGAACATGCAACTATCTAGCTAGCTATATAGCTAACAATAGCTAGCAATGAAAACAACTTTCAACAAGTTGAGACAATAACGTATGTACATGTAACTATCTTGGCATTTTAACTGTAGACTCTTACCTGTGTATGGATTATGATGATTCACGGCAGACTGCTCGGCTTCAACCAGTCCAGAATGCTTTTGCCACAGAAGAGCGAGCTGTGTCGATACCAGCAGCTGTATTCAGGACAACACTGGTATTGAAAGCTGTAGCTACACGTTGCTTATTGTCCATTATGAAAATATGAGTAAATCCAATGGATCTTTCAAATATCTGTGGTAGCAGAGAGGAGGATGTGCCATTTGACAGAGAAGCCTTCCACCCTATAAAGAGAGGAGGATGTGCCATTTCACAGAGAAGCCTTCCACCCTATAAAGAGAGGAGGATGTGCCATTTCACAGAGAAGCCTTCCACCCTATGTAGCTCCATCAACAGCTCGATTAACTAGTCTGGTTGTGCTCTAGACTTCCCTTCTCTCAGCGCGACCAGGGCAGCGGCAGTCTGAACACAAAGTAACCCTTTTAGGCCCCACTTCTTCCACCCACCCCAATGCCACACTAGTGCCCACACCTCAGCAGAGAAGACCGAAGCTCTATCAGACAGCCACCTCCCCTGGTGTATCTGAAACCAGGGAACATGTATCCCAAACCCTGCCATCCCACTGCCTGTGTTCCTCTGTGACATTGAAATGGCTCCCTTCCACAGATCTCCCTATATGATGTCATCTTAGTTCCTAGGTATTAGTGAAACTAAGGCAAAACACAATAGATTTACATACGTAAAAATGTATGCACACATGACTGTAAGTCGCTTTGGATAAAAGCGTCTGCTAAATGGCATATTATTATTATTACATGTAATCTTGACATATATAGCCTTTTCATGACATTTTATGAATATACCAACATTAATATTTAATTTTAAACATGCCTGAATATTCCTAAACCAATTTAACACTAAAAAGAAACAAAATCTTAGAGTGAAATGACAGATGCAATCGTTAATGTGTTCTAATCTTTAATTTTCATTGCAGGTCATTGACTGCATTGCTGTTGTTTCCACGTGAGCAGGACAATATGAGTGGAGAGAGGGAAACGTTGATTGATGAAATCGAACAGAGTTTATACACTTTAACCAAGGACAATTTACGCTGCCTGTGTGAACGCATTGGAATAGGTGGCAAGGATGGCTCCAATGTTCAAGGAAAGAATCACCATCACTCATTGCGCCGTAACATCCTGGAGGAACTTTGGGAACATGCAGATTCAATGGAATTGGAGGAGCAGGGAATGTCTTGGTTAAACCAACTGAAAGAGGACATCAGAAAGATACAGGAGGATGGTAGATGTGCACCTTTGAGTCCCAGCCAATCCATTGATGATGATGATGCTGTAGACTGTGATGAAGAAGGGAACCAGAAGGACATGGATTGGTTACCTTGCAAAAGGCTGGAGGCGGAGACCATGAGTCCCAGCCAATCCAATGATGATGCAGACTGCGATGAAGAATGGGATGAGGATGACAGGGATTGGTTGCCTAGCAAAGGGCAGGAGGCGGAGCCAGCTCCAGAGAGTCACAAACCAGAGCAGAGGGAGAAGAGAGTTATTTGTTTCCCCTGTCTGTCCTCTCCTGGTAATGCCTTACTGCTGGGTCTGAAGAGGGTGTCTGTGCGGCTGGTCGACTGCAGGAAAACACCGGGGTTGAGAGGAACTGCTGGAGGAGGAGACGTGGAGGAGGAAGGAGATGTGATTCATCAAAGTAAGTGCAGCAGGATACGTTTTGTTTCGTAAAATTGCAAAGTTTAATTGTTGTCTAACATTACAGTGCAGTCGAGGGGCCTCTGATATCAACACCTTTGTGTGTAACATTGTAGAATCGTTAAATAGAGGACAGCGACATGTCAAATCAAATCCAATCAAATGTATTTTTCACATGCGCCGAATACAACAGGTGAAGACTACTGTGAAATGCTTACTTAAAATTTGGTTTCACATTTAACGCCTTCGTTGTAGAATCGTGGAACATAGAGGACAGCGACATGTAATCAGTCCCCATGCCCTCTCTCACATCTCTCCATTTCCTCTCTCTCTTTGTCTCTGCCCCATCTCTCTATCTATCCTCCCTCTCTCCCATCACTCCATTTCCTCTCTCTCTTTGTCTCTGCCCCATCTCTCTGTCTATCCTCCCTCTCTCGCATCACTCCATTTCCTCTCTCTCTTTGCCTCTGCCCCATCTCTCTATCTATCCTCCTTCTCTCGCATCACTCCATTTCCTCTCTCTCTTTGCCTCTGCCCCATCTCTCTATCTATCCTCCCTCTCTCGCATCACTCCATTTCCTCTCTCTCTTTGCCTCTGCCCCATCTCTCTATCTATCCTCCTTCTCTCGCATCACTCCATTTCCTCTCTCTTTGCCTCTGCGCCATCTCTCTATCTATCCTCCCTCTCTCGCATCACTCCATTTCCTCTCTCTTTGCCTCTGCCCCATCTCTCTATCTATCCTCCTTCTCTCGCATCACTCCATTTCCTCTCTCTTTGCCTCTGCCCCATCTCTCTATCTATCCTCCCTCTCTCGCATCACTCCATTTCCTCTCTCTCTCTTTGCCTCTGCCCCATCTCTCTATCTATCCTCCCTCTCTCCCATCACTCCATTTCCTCTCTCTCTTTGCCTCTGCCCCATCTCTCTATCTATCCTCCTTCTCTCGCATCACTCCATTTCCTCTCTCTTTGCCTCTGCCCCATCTCTCTATCTATCCTCCTTCTCTCGCATCACTCCATTTCCTCTCTCTTTGCCTCTGCCCCATCTCTCTATCTATCCTCCTTCTCTCGCATCACTCCATTTCCTCTCTCTTTGCCTCTGCCCCATCTCTCTATCTATCCTCCCTCTCTCGCATCACTCCATTTCCTCTCTCTCTTTGTCTCTGCCCCATCTCTCTATCTATCCTCCCTCTCTCGCATCACTCCATTTCCTCTCTCTTTGCCTCTGCCCCATCTCTCTATCTATCCTCCCTCTCTCGCATCACTCCATTTCCTCTCTCTCTTTGCCTCTGCCCCATCTCTCTATCTATCCTCCCTCTCTCGCATCACTCCATTTCCTCTCTCTCTTTGCCTCTGCCCCATCTCTCTATCTATCCTCCCTCTCTCGCATCACTCCATTTCCTCTCTCTCTTTGCCTCTGCCCCATCTCTCTATCTATCCTCCCTCTCTCGCATCACTCCATTTCCTCTCTCTCTTTGCCTCTGCCCCATCTCTCTATCTATCCTCCCTCTCTCGCATCACTCCATTTCCTCTCTCTCTTTGCCTCTGCCCCATCTCTCTATCTATCCTCCCTCTCTCGCATCACTCCATTTCCTCTCTCTCTTTGCCTCTGCCCCATCTCTCTATCTATCCTCCCTCTCTCGCATCACTCCATTTCCTCTCTCTCTTTGTCTCTGCCCCATCTCTCTATCTATCCTCCCTCTCTCGCATCACTCCATTTCCTCTCTCTCTTTGTCTCTGCCCCATCTCTCTATCTATCCTCCTTCTCTCGCATCACTCCATTTCCTCTCTCTTTGCCTCTGCGCCATCTCTCTATCTATCCTCCCTCTCTCGCATCACTCCATTTCCTCTCTCTCTTTGCCTCTGCCCCATCTCTCTATCTATCCTCCCTCTCTCCCATCACTCCATTTCCTCTCTCTCTTTGCCTCTGCCCCATCTCTCTATCTATCCTCCTTCTCTCGCATCACTCCATTTCCTCTCTCTCTTTGCCTCTGCCCCATCTCTCTATCTATCCTCCCTCTCTCGCATCACTCCATTTCCTCTCTCTCTCTTTGCCTCTGCCCCATCTCTCTATCTATCCTCCTTCTCTCGCATCACTCCATTTCCTCTCTCTTTGCCTCTGCCCCATCTCTCTATCTATCCTCCTTCTCTCGCATCACTCCATTTCCTCTCTCTTTGCCTCTGCCCCATCTCTCTATCTATCCTCCCTCTCTCGCATCACTCCATTTCCTCTCTCTCTTTGCCTCTGCCCCATCTCTCTATCTATCCTCCCTCTCTCGCATCACTCCATTTCCTCTCTCTCTTTGCCTCTGCCCCATCTCTCTATCTATCCTCCCTCTCTCGCATCACTCCATTTCCTCTCTCTCTTTGCCTCTGCCCCCATCTCTCTATCTATCCTCCCTCTCTCGCATCACTCCATTTCCTCTCTCTCTTTGCCTCTGCCCCATCTCTCTATCTATCCTCCCTCTCTCGCATCACTCCATTTCCTCTCTCTCTTTGTCTCTGCCCCATCTCTCTATCTATCCTCCCTCTCTCGCATCACTCCATTTCCTCTCTCTCTTTGTCTCTGCCCCATCTCTCTATCTATCCTCCCTCTCTCCCATCACTCCATTTCCTCTCTCTCTTTGTCTCTGCCCCATCTCTCTATCTATCCTCCCTCTCTCGCATCACTCCATTTCCTCTCTCTCTTTGCCTCTGCCCCATCTCTCTATCTATCCTCCCTCTCTCGCATCACTCCATTTCCTCTCTCTCTTTGTCTCTGCCCCATCTCTCTATCTATCCTCCCTCTCTCGCATCACTCCATTTCCTCTCTCTCTTTGCCTCTGCCCCATCTCTCTGTCTATCCTCCCTCACTTTTGCTCCATTGTCTCCCACTTTTTATATCTCTACCGTGACTCTGCCCTCCCTTTCTGTAAGAAAGTGTTGACATGCTGAATGCACCGAGGTGTCTGTTTTTAAACTAGTAGCACACAGCTCGGACACCCATGCATACCCCACAAGACATGCCACCAGAGGTCTTTTCACAATCCCCAAGTCCAGAAAAGACTATGGGAGGCGCACAGTACTACATAGAGCCATGACTACATGGAACTCTATTCCCAGTAGAATCAGATTTAAAAAACAGATGAAAATACAGCTTATGGAACAGCGGGGACTGTGAAGAGATACAAACACACACACACACAGGAACAGACACGCATACGCACACACACGCTATCACACACGTACATTGTAATATTGTAGTATGGTGGTTTTATACATTTCTTTATTGTAGATATGTGTGATGTACACTACCGGTCAAAAGTTTTAGAGCACCTACTCATTCAAGGGTTTTTCTTTATTTTTTAAAACTATTTTCTACATTGTAGAATAATAGTGAAGACATCAAAACTATGAAATAACACATATGGAATCATGTAGTAACCAAAAAGGGTTAAACAAATCTATTATAAAACAAATCTATTTTATATTTGAGCTTCTTCAAATAGCCACACTTTGCTTTGATGACAGCTTTGTTTTATCTTTTGTTCTTATGTGTGATGTAAGTGCCTTAATGTGTTTGGACACCAGGAAGAGTAGCTAATGGGGATCACTAATAAATACAAATAGTAATAGAAAACCTTGGAATCAGCCCTAGCCTTAACAGGAAGCCAGTGTAGAGAGGCTAGTTATTTTTGGGGTTCTAGTCAACATTCTAGCAGCCGTGGTTAGCACTAACTGAAGTGTATTTAGTGCTTTATCTGGGTAGCAGGAGAGTAGAGCATTGCTGTAGTCTGACACAAAAGCATGGATTAGCTTTTATGAATAATCTTTTGAAAAAAAGTTTCAGATTTTGTGCAATGTTATGAAGATGAAAAAAAAGTTGCCCTTTTTATATGTTCGTCAAAAGAAAGATCAGGGTCCAGAGTAACGTTGAGGTCCTTCACAGCTTTATTTAAAACGACTGTACAACCATCAAGATTAATTGTCAGATCAAACAGCAGATCTCTTTGTTTCTTGGGACCTAGAACTAGCATCTCCGTTTTGTCCGTGTTTAAAAGTTAAAAATTTGCTGTCATCCGCTTCCAGGGTAGGCAATTTTGGGGGCTTCAACGTGTTTCATTGAAATGTACAGCTTTGTCTCGTCCGCATAGCAGTGAAAGTTGACATTGTGTTTTCCGCAAGAAGTAGAATATATATAGTGGTCCTAAAATGGAACCTTGAGGAACACCGAAACGTACAATTGATTTGTCAGAGGACAAACAATCCACAGAGACAAAATGATATATTTCCGACAACCAAGCAAGAACTTGTCCATGTAGACCAATTAGGGTTTCCAATCTCTCCAAAATAATCGGTGATCGATGGTGTCAAAAGCGGCAGTAAGGTCTAGGAGCACGAGGACAGATGCAGAGCCTTGTACAGGCTTCCTTCTTTTCACTCTGTCATTTAGGTTAGTATTATGGAGTAACTACAATGTACTCCTCAGTTTTTTCCTATCACAGCCATTAAAGTCTTTGTTTTAAAGTCCCCATTGGCCTCATGGTGAAATCTCTGAGAGGTTTCCTTCCTCTCCGGCAACCGCGTTAGGAAGGACGCCTGTATATTTGTAGTGACTGGGTGTATTGATACACCATCCAAAGTGTAATTAATAACTTCACCTTGCTCAAAGGGTAATTCAATGTCTGCTTTTTTGTATTTTACCCTTTTCTACTCCTGAACTTATTTAGGCTTGCCATAACAAATGGGTTGAATACATTTCATTTTTTCATTTTTAATTCATTTGTAAAAATCTCTAAAAAAAATAATTCCTCTTTGACATTATGGGGTATTGTATGTAAATTCAGGCTGTAACACACACACACACAAAAAGATAAGGGGTGTGAATACTTTCTGAAGGTTTTCAGACCCCTTTACTTTTTCCACATTTTGTTAGGTTACAGCCTTATTCTGAAATTGATTAAATAGTTGTTTTCCCTCAGCAAAAACAGGTTATTAGAAATGTTTGCTAATTTATATATATATATATATATATATATATATATAAAAAATGAAATAACACTCTTTACTTAGTACTTTGTTGAAACACCTTTGCCAGCGATTACATCCTCAAATCTTCTTGGGTATGACGCTACCAGCTTGGCACAGCTGTATTTGGGGAGTTTCTCCCATTCTTCTCTGCAGATCATCTCAAGCTCTGTCAGTTGGGATGGGGAGCGTTGCTGCACAGCTATTTTCAGGTCTCTCCAGAGATGTTCGATTGGGTTGAAGTCCGGGCTCTGGCTGGGCCACTCAAGGACATTCAGAGACTTGTCCCTAAGCCAAAGCCACTCCTGCGTTGTCTTGACTGTGTGCTTTGGGTCGTTGTTCTGTTGGAAGGTGAACCTTCGCCCCAGTCTGAGGTGTTTAGCGCTCTGGAGCAGGTTTTCATCAAGGATCTCTCTGTACTTTGCTCCGTTCATCTTTGCCTATATCCTGACTAGTCTCCCAGTCCCCTGCCGCTGAAAAACATCCCCACAGCATGAGGCTGCCACCACCATGCTTCACCGAAGGGATGGTGCCAGGTTTCCTCTACACTTGTTTAATCAGACCAGAGAGTCTTGTTTCTCATGGTCTGAGAGTCTTTAGGTGCTTTTTGGCAATCTCCAAGCGGGCTGTCATGTGCCTTTTACTGAGGAGTGGCTTCCGTCTGGCCACTCTACCATTAAGGCCTGATTGGTGGAGTGCTGCAGAGATGGTTGTCCTTCTGGAAGGTTCTCCACAGAGGAACTCTAGAGCTCTGTCAGACTGACCATCAGGTTCTTAGTCACCTCCCTGACCAAGGCCCTTCTGCCCCGATTGCTCAGTTTGGTCAGGCGGCCAGCTCTAGGAAGAGTCTTGGTGGTTCCAAACTTCTTCCATTTAAGAATGACGGAGGCCACTGTGTTCTTGGGGACCTTCAATGCTGCAGACTGTTTTTGGTACCCTTCCCGTCAACACAATCCTGTCTCAGAGCTCTACGGACAATTCCTTCAACCTCATGGCTTAGTTTTTGCTCTGACATGCACTGTCAACTGTGGGACCTTTATATAGACAGGTGTGTGCCTTTCCAAATCATGTCCAATCAATTGAATTTACCACAGGTGGACTCCAATCAAGTTGTAGAAACATCTCAAGGATGATCAATGGAAACAGGATGGACCTGAGCTCAATTTCGAGTCTCATAGCAAACGGTCTGAATACTTAGGTAAATAAGGTATTTTTTTAATTCTTTTTTTAACCTGTTTTCGCTGTCATTATGAGGTATTGTGTGTAAATTGCTGAGGAATTATTATATATATATTTTTATAATAAAGTTGTAACGTAACAAAATGTGGAAAAAGTCAAGGGCTGTGAATACTTTATGAAGGCACTGTAATACCTCAATGTGATATAAACTGTTACAGACCTATATCCATCCTGCCCTGCCTTTCGAAAGTATTTGAAAGCCAAGTTAACAAACAGATCACCGACCATTTTGAATCCCACCGTACCTTCTCCGCTATGCAATCTGGTTTCCAAGCTGGTCATGGGTGCACCTCAGCCACGCTTAAGGTCTAAACGATATTATAACCGCAATCGATAAAAGACAGTACTGTGCAGCCGTCTTCATCGACCTGGCCAAGGCTTTCGACTCTGTCAATCACCGCATTCTTATTGGCAGACTAAATAGCCTTGGTTTCTCAAATGACTGCCTCGCCTGGTTCACCAACTACTTCTCAGATAGAGTTCAATGTGTCAAATCGGAGGGCCTGTTGTCTGGACCTCTGGCAGTCTATATGGGGGTGCCACAGGGTTCAATTCTCGGACCAAATCTATTCTCTGTGTATATCAATGATGTCGCTCTTGCTGCTGGTGACTCTCAGATCCACCTCTACGCAGACGACACCATTTTGTATACATCTGGCCCTTCATTGGACACTATGTTAACAAACCTCCAAACAAGCTTCAATGCCATACAATACTCCTTCCGTAGCCTCCAACTGCTCTTAAACGCTAGTAAAACTAAATGCATGCTCTTCAATCGAATGCTGCTTGCACCCGCCCGCCCAACTAGAATCACTACTCTCGGCGGGTCTGACTTAGAATATTTGGACAACTACAAATACCTAGGTGTCTGGTTAGACCATAAACTCTCCTTCCAGACTCACATTAAGCATCTCCAATCCAAAGTTAAATCTAGAATCGGCTTCCAATTTCGCAACAAAGCCTCCTTCACTCATGCTTCTAAACATGCCGTGGTAAAACTGACTATCCTACCGATCCTTGACTTCGGCAATGTCATTTACAAAATAGCTTCCAACACTCTACTCAGCAAATTGGATGTAGTCTATCACAGTGCCATCCGTTTTGTCACCAAAGCCCCATATACTACCCACCATTGTGACCTGTATGCTCTCATTGGCTGGCCCTCACTACATATTAATCGCCAAACCCACTGGCTCCAGGTCATCTATAAATCACTGCTAGGCAAATCCCCGCCTTATCTTAGCTCATTGGTCACCATAGCAACACCCACCCGTAGTATGCGCTCCAGCAGGTATATCTCACTGGTCATCCCCAAAGCCAACACCTCATTTGGCCGCCATTCCTTCCAGTTCTCTGCTGCCAATGACTAGAACGAACTGCAAAAATCTCTGAAGCTGGAGACACTTATCTCCCTCACTAACTTTAAGCATCAGTTGTCAGAGCAGCTTACCGATCACTGCACCTGTACACAGCCCATCTGAAATTAGCCCACCCAACTACCTCATCCCCATATTGTTATTTATTTTGCTCATTTGCACCCCAGTATCTCTATTTGCACATCATCTTCTGCACATCTATCACTCCAGTGTTATTACTAAATTGTAATTATTTTGCACTATGGCCTATTTATTACCTTACCTCCATAACTTACTACATTTGCACACACTGTATATAGATTTTCTATTGTGTTTTTGACTGTACGTTTTGTTTATCCCATATGTAACTCTGTGTTGTTGTTTTTATCGCACTGCTTTGCTTTGTCTTGGCCAGGTCGCAGTTGTAAATGAGAACTTGTTCTCAACTGGCTTACCTGGTTAAATAAAGGTTAAATAAAAAATAAATAAAGTAAATACTTCTGTAGGACAAACTGTATTCACAGTTTGTTTGATTGTTTCTTTCACATAGGAGAGAGACGTGGCAACCGTGGATCTTCTGGGGAGCCTCAACAACAACATCATCATGCTGACGACCCAGACTGGAGTCTTCCCACATCAAAACACCTAAGCAAACAATCGCAGAGACATACAGGGAAGAAACCACACCACTGCTGCTCTGACCGTGGGAAGACTTTCGGCGGTCCAGCGACACTCAAAATGCACCAAAGAATCCATACAAGAGAGAAACCTTACCGCTGCTCACAGTGTGGGGGGACGTTCAGTCAAAAATTGACTCTTAAGATGCACCAGCAAATGCACACTGGGAAGAAACCTCACCACTGCTCTGACTGCGGAAAGAGTTTCAGTGTTTTATCAAGCTTGAAAATCCATCAAAGCACCCACACCGAAAATAAACCATTCCAGTGCTCCAAGTGTGGGAAAGGTTTTGCAAACAACCACTATCGAAAAATACATGAGAAAACGGTACACGAGCCTCCTGCAGAAAGGTCTTACCACTGCTCTGACTGCGGGAAGAGCTACAGTTTTTTATCAACCTTCAAAAACCATCAAAGGAAACACACAGGAGAGAAACCATTCCAATGCTCCAAGTGCGAGAAAAGTTTTGCTCAAAAATCCACTCTAAAAGCACACAAGCAAACACACATGCCTGCCGCAGAAAGGCCTTACCAATGCGTCTACTGCGAGAAGAGGTTTTGTATTTCGGCATCCTTTAATTTGCATATGAGAATGCATACTGAAGAGAAACCATTCCAATGTTCCGACTGCGGAATGCAGTTCATTCAAGCCTACTTACTGAAATTACACGAGTTTAAACACAAGCCTGCTGACGAAAGGCCCTTCCGCTGCTCAGAATGTGATGCGGGTTTTGCCACGAAAGGTAGTCTAAAATTTCACCAGCTGATGCACAACCCGGGAGAGAAACCTTACCGCTGCCTTGAGTGTGGGCATTGTTTCTCTCATCCAATATATCTGAAGAAACACCAGAAAAGGCACAGTAAAGACAAGTCCATTGTCTGCGACCTGTGCGGGAAGACTTTCAACCATCCAAGCAACTTCAGAACTCACATGAAGATACACAGAGGAGTGAAACCGTACCACTGCCCTGACTGTGGCAGGAGCTTCATATTCCGCCAAGGTTTAACAACACACCAGCGTGTGCATACCGGAGAGATGCCTTACGTCTGTGATCAATGTGGGAGGAGGTTTTCTCAGTCCCATTCTTTGGTGACACACCAGCGAACACACACCGGGGAGAAACCTTACCCATGCTCTGTCTGTGGGATGAGTTTCAGTCGGTCACAAAACCTGGCTGCACACAAGAGAACTCATACTGGAGAGAAGCCTCACGCCTGTGATCAGTGTGGGAAGAGGTTTTCCCGAACCGATGCACTGGCTGTACACAAGCGCACCCACACCGGAGAGAAGCCTTACAGTTGTGATATATGTGGGGAGAGGTTCACCTATTTAGTAGGCATGTTGAAACATAAGAAAGGACATGGACATCCTGCAGGTGATGTACTCTGTGCTGAATGGCCTCAGAACGATTCCAGCTCTGCCTATGAATAGGGAACTTTATTGTGTTTAACTTTCAGAAGACAAGCTATATGTCGTTTAGCAATCTAAACCCCAGAGAGAGACACAAACACAAACATGCACACAGACAAACATAGAGGGCGGCAGGTACCTGGTTCGAATCCCCGAGCCGGCAAAGGTTAGAAGAAAAATCTGCTGTTCTGCCCTTGAGTATGAAAAATGTATGCACTCAGTAACTGTAAGTCGCTCTGGATATGAGCGTCTGCTAAATGACTAAAATGTCAAATGTTGAGCAAGCCAGTTAGCCCCCCGCATCTCTGTGATTCAGAGGGGTTATATGCAGAAGGTTGAAGGCATTTAGTTGTGCAACTGGCTAGTTATCCCTCATTTCCTTTCCAAGGAATATGGAGCACAGAGTAGTTTTTCAGAGTGGTTACTACGTTTCCTCAGCATTGGACTGAAGCACAAAGCAAGGATTGTGGCTTTAAATTGTCTGAAATCATAGTGTTGTGTTGTATACATACACACCTGACAGGTGTAGGATCAGGTTCTCCTCCCCAAATCCTATCCTTAAGCATTAGTGGGGAAAATGCTAAACTGACACAAGACCAGCATCTAGGGGCAACTTCATCCTCCACTTGCCCCTTCCCTGGAGGCTGTTCCAGATAGCAGATTCATTGAGTTACTGTCCTAAAGATTCTGAAGTATCAGAATTTGTTCTACAAATATAGACTTTAAATTGGCATGGTGTCATTAACTTGCCAACCAGCAACACATATATTCATGTTTAGCTTTCAAAATAAACTCCTGAATTAAGAGATGTCATCATAATGGTTTGAGTTAATTTAAAGATCCTGCTCTCTGGAACACCCCACTGCTCCAAGACTGTCACGCCCTGGCCTTGAGAGGCCCGTTGTCTTTAGTTGGTTTGGTCAGGGTGTGAATTTCTATGTGTTGATCTAGTTTTGTATTTCTATGTTGGCCGGGTGTGGTTCCCAATCAGAGGCAGCTGTCTATCGTTGTCTCTGATTGGGGATCATACTTAATTAGGCAGCCATGTTGCCTACCTTAGTTGTGGGATCTTGTTTGTGTTCCTGTTAGGCTTGTTGTGTGTATAGCCCATAGGACTTCACGTTTTCGTTGTTTTGTTATTTTGTCAAGTGTTTATTCGTCTTAATAAACATGTACGCATACCACGCTGCACCTTGGTCTGACCCGTCTCTCAACGATCGTGACAAGTCACAGTAGAGTAGGAGTAAATTCCTCCATGCCAATTTCAAGTCCTTATATTCCTTTAAAAATATTATTTCAGAATATTTAGGACTAAATATGTTTCCATGGTAACTTTAATCTTCATGCAGATCTCATGTGAGCATTTGAGATAAAGATTTCTGTCTTGCAAAAAATGCATTTATTAATTAAACTAACCAGGATAAAATGTGAAGTTTAAAGGCGTAATTAAATGAAAAACATGTCTTATCTGAAATCTGTTTTATAGTTCACAAGTGAAATTGTTCTGTTATAGGTTACCTGTGTAGCCTAGGTCTAGGGCATGTTAATGCCCCTAGGCTACAGTCCTCGAATTATAAATGGTTGTATAAATATATGTTGTGTTATATATATATATATATATATATATATATATATATATATATATATTGTTTATATAAGTAGAGAACAGTAGTAGTAGTAGTAGTAGTAGTAGTAGTAGTAGTACATATACAGGTAAAATAAAGGAAACGCCAACATAAATCTTTACGGCCACCACGAGCCGCCAGAACAGCTTCACTGCACCTTGGCATAGATTCTACAAGTGTCTGAAACTCTATTGGAGGGATGCGACACCATTCTTCCATGAGAAATTCCATAATTTGGTGTTTTGTTGATGGTGGTGGAAAACGCTGTCTCAGGCGCCGCTCCAGAATCTCCCATAAGTGTTCAATTGGGTTGTGATCTTCACTGACATTTTCAACATGTCCCTGACTGAGTCTGTAATACCAACATGTTTCAAGCAGACCACCATAGTCCCCGTGCCCAAGGACTCTAAGATAACCTGCCTAAATGACTACCGACCCGTAGCACTGACGTCTGTAGCCATGAAGTGCTTTGAAAGGCTGGTCATGGCTCACATCAACAGCATTATCCCAGAAATCCTAGACCCACTCCAATTTGCATACCGCCCCAACAGATCCACAGATGATGCAATCTCTATTGCACTCCACACTGCCCTTTCCCACCTGGACAAGAGGAACACCTACGTGAGAATGCTATTCATTGACTACAGCTCAGCATTCAACACCATAGTGCCCTCTAAGCTCATCACTAAGCTAAGGATCCTGGGACTAAACACCTCCCTCTGCAACTGGATCCTGGACTTCCTGACGGGCCGCCCCCAGGTGGTAAGGGTAGGTAACAACACATCTGCCACACTGATCCTCAACACGGGGGCCCCTCAGGGGTGCGTGCTCAGTCCCCTCCTGTACTCTCTGTTCACCCATGACTGCATGGCCAGGCACGACTCCAACACCATCATTAAGTTTGCCGACGACACAACAGTGGTAGGCCTGATCACCGACAACGATGAGACAGCCTATAGGGAGGAGGTCAGAGATCTGGCCGTGTGGTGCCAGGACAACAACCTCTCCCTCAACGTGACCAAGACAAAGGAGATGATTGTGGACTACAGGAAAAAAAAGAGGACTGAGCACGCCCCCATTCTGGGCGGCAGGTAGCTTAGTGGTTAAGAGCGTTGTGCCAGTAACCGAAAGGTCGCTGGTTCTAATCCCCGAGCCCACTAGGTGAAAAATCTGTCGATGTGCCCTCGAGCAAGGCACTTAACCCTAATTGCTCCTGTAAGTCGCTCTGGATAAGAGCGTCTGCTAAATGACCAATTATTATTATAATTATTATTCTCATCAACGGGGCTGTAGTGGAACAGGTTGAGAGCTTCAAGTTCCTTGGTGTCCACATCACCAACGAACTATCATGGTCCAAACACACCAAGACAGTCGTGATGAGGGCACGACAAAGCCTATTCCCCCTCAGGAGACTAAAAAGATTTGGCATGGGTCCTCAGATCCTCAAAAAATTCTACAGATGCACCATCGAGAGCATCCTGACTGGTTGCATCACCGCCTGGTATGGCAACTGCTTGGCCTCCGACCGCAAGGCACTACAGAGGGTAGTGCGTACGGCCCAGTACATCACTGGGGCAAAGCTTCCTGCCATCCAGGACCTCTATACCAGGCGGTGTCAGAGGAAGGCCCTCAAAATTGTCAAAGACTCCAGCCACCCTAGTCATAGACTGTTCTCTCTGCTACCGCACGGCAAGCGGTACCGGAGTGCCAAGTCTAGGTCCAAAAGACTTCTCAACAGCTTCTACCCCCAAGCCATAAGACTCCTGAACAGCTAATCATGGCTACCCGGACTATTTGCACTGCCCCCCCACCCCATCCTTTTTACGCTGCTGCTACTCTGTTAAGTATTTATGCATAGTCACTTTAACTCTACCCACATGTACATATTACCTCAACTACCTCAACTAGCCGGTGCCCCCGCACATTGACTCTGCAACGGTACCCCCCTGTATATATAGCCTCCCTACTGTCACTTTATTTTACTTCTGCTCTTTTTTTTCTCAACACTTTTTTTGTTGTTGTTTTATTTTTACTTTTTTTGTTAAAAATAAATGCACTGTTGGTTAAGGGCTGTAAGTAAGCATTTCACTGTAATGTCTGCACCTGTTGTATTCGGCGCATGTGACCAATAAAATTTGATTTGATTTGATTGATTTGATCTGATGACTGACACACACTTTGAACCCCCCTATGCTCCTTTGAGACCCCTCTATCAAAGTCACAGAGATCTCTTCTTCTAGCCAAAATTTCATTTTCGAGTCTCATAGCAAAGAGTCTGAATACTTATGTAAATAAGGTATTTCTGTTTTTTAATACATTTGCAAACATTTCTAAAAACGTGTTTTCGCATTGTCATTATGGGGTATTGGGTGTAAATTGAAGAAAACATTTTATTTAATCCATTTTAGAATAAGGCTGTAACGTAACAAAATGTGGAAAAAGTCAAGGGGTCTGAATACTTTCCGAATGCTCTGTACATGCACCCACAATTAAACAATGAAAGCAAATGGCAAAAGACAGCTCATAATTACTGATAACAATTCATTGATGAACAAGCTTTTTTATTTTTGTAATTACATTGTTAACATTGTTGTACATTGTGACTGAAATCATTTCAAATACTTTATCTGGGCTTGATTGAGTTCACTGGCGTGAATCCAGGGCTGACATTGTGTATATGTACAGTACATATTTTTGATTCCCAGTACGGATCCTCCATCCTGCTCTTACTATTTCCCTTTCCCATACTAAATCCTTTGATGAACTTGTTGAGCTTAACACATCATCATGCTATTCCCAGTGGTTCTCAGACCACATAGACACTTCTCATAAATGCCTACAGACAATTGTCGGTGGGGATTTTCCTGCCTTCACTCTAGCCTTCTCCTGAGACTAGTTATAGCTATCTATCTATTTATTTATCTTAAGACTATGGTACATTGATTAATTTGTATGTTTATTTTTATTTATTTATTTTATTTTTTATACAAATTCATTTAAATTGACTTACTGAAATCAGTTGAGTTGTCCTTCTAGGTTTTGTAGATGTTGTGTTTCCTGCCAGACGCATCCCACAGTGAAAGTCTGATACGGGCGGGTTCTCGTCCTCTTTTAGAGAGACAGGAATTTCCCTTTACGCCTTCCCAAGAATGCACCACCGGTGTTCCCTCTCAGACATTCACTGATGGATCACGTCGAAAATATCAAACCTCCTGTTCTTGACGCCAAGATTGTTGTGGAAATTCACCACTAAGGACTCAAACTCAATGTAAATTAATCAATCTTTATTATAACGGCCGGAGAGGTTCACAAACTCAATGCAAGCTTGATAAAAACTCTGAAGAGGGCATTCCATTTCAGTCCTTATTTACGGTTACACAAACAAGTTATATTTACATGATTTACATTATTCATTATTTGTCATTTAACATTGGTTCCTGCACGTGACTGACTGATGCCTCATGAGGATTCTTCTCTCAAAGCTGGGACCTTGAAACTGAGATACTCCTTTTGGTTCCAAGATCAATGTTCTGGGCGTACTGCCAATTGGTCTGAGGAGGAGGTCACAGTCACCTGCACGAACCAATATAGGGTGGAAGGAGGTGCTGTGTACAATTCAATGCTATCTCTTCAGACAAAAAAAACAACATTTTCCTTCACACTCCCTATGCCCTCTCTCACATCACTCCATTACCTCGCTCTCTTTGCCTCCATCTGTCTGTTTATCCTCCCTCTCACTTTCACTACATTTTCTCCCCGTTTTATCTCTACCCTGTCTCTGTCTGCCCTCCCTTCCTCGCTCGCCCGCTCTCCCCCCCCCCCCTGTAATGGTTTTGATACCAATACTTTTCCAGGACTGGTACTGCATGAAGAAGTGATGACCTATTGCAAAGTTACAGGGCAGTCAAGGCAATTCTAGTATCCGTTAAATGATTTTGATAATACCTCAATATTGTGTAACTTCTGTAGGACAAACTGTATTCACTGTTTGTTTATTTGTCTCTTTTACACAGGAATAAGACGTGGCTACCGTGGATCCTCTGGGGAGCCTCAACAACATCATGTTGCAGATGACCCAGACTGGAGTCTCCCCACATCAAAACACCTCAACAAACAACCGCAGAGACGTACAGGGAATAAACCTAAACACTGCTGCTCTGACTGTGGGAAGAGGAAAGTCGGGGAGGGGAGGACGGCAGGAAGGCTATTTTTACAAGATTAAGGGTGGGACACAGCCAGTTGAATAAGACATTAAATGTGATAGGAAAGCATCCAACAGGAAAGTGTGATTATTGTCAGGAAACAGAGACCATGGAGCATGTATTGCCACAGTGTGGGCAATATCAGAGGGAAAAAGAGAGGCTGAGATATAGTATGTGGGAGAAGGGGATACAGGAAATTAGTTTAAAGAGTATATTGAGCAGAACGTCATTAGATATAGTCTCAAATATTTTGTTATCTTTTTTAAGAGCAACGGGGCTGGCAGGTAGGATTTAGTTTTTTCCTGTCTCTGGCCCACACTCTAGTACAGTAGGTGGCGGTAATGTACCATAACGTTGGATGCCAACCGCCGATAAACCCCACCAAAGAAGAAGAAACCTAGCACATCTCCGTCCACCCTCCCGGATCGCACCTCTACGGGTATTGCCTTACTGCTAGGTCTGAAGAGTGTGTCTGTGCGGCTGGTCGACTTTAGGAACACCGTTGGGCAGAGTGGAACGGAGAGAAGAGGAATTTATATTTATTTAAGTAAGAACAATTAGTATGTGTGGATAAGGCTACAGTCTGCTTCAAATCAAATGTATTGGTCACATACACATGGTTAGCAGATGTTATTGTGAGTGTAGCGAAATGCTTGTGCTTCTAATTCCGACAGTGCAGTAATATCTAGCAAGTAATATCTAACAGTTCCACAACAAATATCTTAATACACACAAATCTAAGTAAAGGAATGGAATAGTAATATATAGATATATGGATGAGCAATGTCATTGTCAGAGCGGCATAGGCCAAAATGCAATAGATAGTACAGAATACAGTATATACATATGAGACGAGTAATGCAAGATATGTAAACATTATTAAAGTGGCATTATTAAAGTGACTAGTGTTCCATTTATTAAAGTGGCCAGTGATTTTCAAGTCTGTATGTAGGCAGCAGCGCCTCTGTGCTAGTGATGGCTTTTTAACATTCTGATGGCCTTGAGATATAAACTGTTTTTCAGTCTCTCGGTCCCAGCTTTGATGCACCTGTACTGACCTCGCCTTCTGGAAGATCGGGGTGAACAGGCAGTGGCTCGGTTGGTAGTTGTCCTTGATTATCTGTTTGGCCTTCCTGTGACATCGGGTGCTGTAGGTGTCCTGGAGGGCGGGTAGTTTGCCCCCAGTGATGTGTTGTGCAGACCGCACCACCCTCTGGAGAGCCCTGTGGTTGTGGGCGGTGCAGTTGCCGTACCGGGCGGTGCAGTTGCCGTACCAGGCGGTGATACAGCCCGACAGGATGCTCTCAGTTGTGCATCTGTAAAAGTTTGTGAGGGTTTTAGGTGACAGGCCAAATTTCTTCAGCCCTTGAGGTTGAAGAGACGCTGTTGCGCCTTCTTCACCACACTGTCTGTGTGGGTGGACCATTTCAGTTTGTCAGTGATAGGTACACCGAGGAACTTAAAACTTTCCACCTTCTCCACTGCTGTCCCGTCAATGTGGATAGGGGGGTGCACCCTCTGCTGTTTCCTAAAGTCCACGAACATCTCCTTTGTTTTGTTGACGTTGAGTGAGTGGTTATTTTCCTGACACCACACTCCTAGAGCCCTCACCTCCTCCCTGTAGGCTGTCTCGTCATTGTTGGTAATCAAGCCTACTACTGTTGAGTCATCTGCAAACTTCTGTAACAGTTCATTGATTAATAATATATATTATGGGTTTATCAATTGATGTATGCTATAAGATAGATTGTAGTAATATATGTGGTCCTCTGTAGCTCAGCTGGTAGAGCACGGCGCTTGTAACGCCAAGGTAGTGGGTTCGATCCCCGGGACCACCCATACACAAAAAAATGTATGCACGCATGACTGTAAGTCGCTTTGGATAAAAGCGTCTGCTAAATGGCATATTATTATATGTTCGTGTTTTGATTGAATGTTTTACCTATGCACGCCTTTTTTCATGTTAAGAAGTACGTAGTAAGTAAGCCTTAGACAAGTAAGTCTCGTAATGTTTAATAAAATCACAGAAAAAGCTCCTCTGAACTTCAAAATGCATTTTTTCACACTTTACATTTGCCATGAGAACATTGTAAATGCAGCAAATTTGTCCTGAAGTGAGATGCAAGAAGCATCATCAGCCATAAAGGCTCGAGCCATGGAGTTGACATTGATATATCGATACTCGATTGGTCTGATCTGTGTGTGATGACGGGCTTAGCAGAAGTCGGAACCCAGCAAAGAACGAGGAGCTAGCAAGCTAACTAGATTAGTCTTCCATCATAGTGGGATATTCTACTTTCAATCTCCAAAATACAGCGTAAAACTGATCTTAGAACAACTTTATCGAAGGATCATCAAGCGAAAGTCACGAGGTATACTTCTTTCCCACGTGGTCAGGCTGGACAAAGACGTGCTAGCCTGTTAGCCTTTCTACTGTAGCTGGTAGGTAGCAAAGGTTACGGACACTTCTACTGGAGCCAGTTTGGTGTTTTTGTACACCACCAACCCCACGAACGATTAGCTAATGTTTAGGGCTTTGGCTTAACCCTAAAGTGGAACTGACAGCGTTTTAACTACAGATATGAAACAAACAGACAATCATATCAGTCCAAAAATATCAAATTCCCAATTTATGCTACAAAACCAACTTTGAGGTTTTATAAATAGGTTTGATTTGACTCAATTCCATGACGTACATTAAGGCATTGTTGACAGAACAGATGGAAGCAGTTCAATGCATGATTAATATTATTCACCAATAAATGTCTTGGTAGTCCCAAAAATATTGCTATCAGGTTGTAAATCACAGCTGGCCTGGTACATTGTTTGCTGCCTCCATTCGGAATGCACGTTTCAGTTTCAATGATTTCAATATTTTCGACAAAAACGGACGAATGTAACTAAGGCTGGAAATGTCAATACAATCAAACTAGCAAGGGTAATGATCACAAGTCAGTGATAACGTGGCTAATAGGCTAGCGTATCTATTTATGTAGCAAGCTATTTATTGAACAAGCTAAAAACACGGAGCCTAGCATTAGCTTGCTGCTGGTAGGATGTCATGTCATTGGAGGAGTGGGTGAGTGACTGACTCGTTTTTCGGTGGCTACAACTAGATGCAGGTGTCATTTGGTTAGCTAGCAAGAAATGTGAATCGCTTTGCTAGCTAGCGATGCTGAACTTGAACGACTGTTATCCAGTTAGTATATCTCTTGCGTTCATAAAAGTCACCCTGGCTATCTACTCCGATTTCAGAGCACTCGTCTGTGTTCGCCAGATGCAGAATAATTGATGAATTTACCAACGCTCAAAACTGTTGAATATATTGCTTTAGAATTTTTCACAAATGCCTTATTCAACATAATTCCCAAACATTCTATGAATTTATGAAAACGACCATATCTAAGTGCTCGCTTGTCAGAAAATGTAAAAAAAAAAAAAAAGATTTAATGTTGCTACAACGCTGTCAGTTCCACTCTAATTCCCGGTTTATGAGGTGCAGCCATGGAGAATTACCTGAAAATAATTGTGACCCACCATCTCTTTTCGGTATTATTTTCCAAAATGTTTGATTGTGTTTTTTACGTTGGATAAAAAAAGTATAAACTCAGAGCTTCAAAATTGCAATTCATACACACTTCAGTTGGAGGAAACATGGGAAAGTAATGCTGCTTTGAAATTTGATGAATTTGTAATTCCATTTAGGAGAAAAAGGCTTTCAAACATTTTGATTTTCACATTTTCTCTACATTATCCTTGGGAAAAATATTTAGAAAATGAATACTTTAGGCCTCCCGAGTGGCGCAGCGGTCTAAAGCATGGCAGTGCTTAAGGCATCACTACAGACCCGGGTTTGATCCCGTGACCGGGGGTCCCATAGGGCGGCGCACAATTGGCCCAGCGCCGACGAAGATGGCGGCCTCACGACTAGCTCTTAGGAAACATCGGCGTACTTTGTTTTTTTATGTATTATTTTTTACATTATTAGCTCAGAAAGTGTTTTGTATCATTACATACAGCCGGGAAAAACTATTGATATCAGAGCGGCGGTAACTCACCAGCATTACGACCAGGAATACGACTTTCCCGAAGCAGATCCTTTGTTTGCTCTCCCCAGGGCAACTGAACTGATTCCAGCGGCTGACCCAAAACATCGCCGGCGGCGGAGGAGAGGCACTCGGAGCGGCCTGCTGGTTCGACTTAGGAGGCGCGCAAACCACCCACTGCTTCCAAGTATATTACTCGCTGATGTTCAGTCTTTGGATAACAAGGTCGATGAGCTCAGGGCAAGGATTTCTTTCCAGAGAGACATCAGGGCCTGTAACATACTTTGTTTCACGGAAACATGGCTCTCTCTGGATATTCTGTCGAAATCGGTCCAACCAGATGGGTTCTCAGTTCATCGCGCAGACAGAAATAAATATCTCTCCGGGAAGCAGAAGGGCGGAGGTGTATGTTTCATGATTAACGACTCATGGTGTAATTGTAGAAACATACAGGAATTCAAGTCCTTTTGTTCACCCGACCTAGAATACCTCACAATCAAATGCAGACCGTATTATCTCCCAAGATAATTTTCTTCGGTTATAGTCACGGCCGTGTATATCCCCCCTCAAGCCGATACCACGACGGCCCTCAAATAACTTCACCGGACTTTAAGCAAACTGGAAACCACATATCCTGAGGCTGCATTTATTGTAGCCAGGGATTTTAACAAAGCAAATTTGAGGACTAGGCTGCAGAAGTTCTATCAACATATCAACTGTTGTACACAGGCTGCTAAAATTCTCGACCGTGTCTATTCAAACTTCCGGGATGGTTATAAGGACCTCCCCCGCCCTCCTTTCGGCAAATCTGACCAAGACTCCATTTTGCTCCTCCCTTCCTATAGGCAGAAACTCAAACGCTGGTCTGACCAATCGGAATCCACGCTTCAAGATTGTTTTGATCACACGGACTGGGATATGTTCCGGGTAGCTTGCGAAAATAATTTAGATGAATACACTGAAACGGTGACTGAGTATATCAGGAAGTGTATAGGAGATGTTGTGCCTACTGTGACTATTAAAACCTACCCTAACCAGAAACCGTGGATAGACGGCAGCATTCGTGCAAAACTGAAAGTGCGAACCACTGCATTTAACAATGGCAAGGTGACTGGGGATATGGCAGAATGCGAACAGTGTCAACGGCTCAGACACTCACTCCGCAAGGCAATTAAACAGACAAAACATCAGGATAGAGACAAAGTGGAGTCGCAATTCAACGGCTCAGACACGAGACAGGGTCTACAGACAATCACAGACTACAAAAGGAAAAGCAGCCACGACGTCTTGTTTCCGGAAAAGCTAAACACCTTCTTCGCCCGCTTTGAGGATAACACAGTGCCACCGACGCGGCCCACTACCAAGGACTGTGGGCTCTCCTTTTCCATGGTGGATGTGAGTAAGACATTTAAGCATGTTAACCCCCGCAAGGCTGCCGGTCCAGACGGCATCCCTAGCCGCGTCCTCAGAGCATGCGCAGACCAGCTGGCTGGTGTGTTTTACGGACATATTCAATCTCTCCCTATCCCAGTCTGATGTCCCCACATGCTTCAAGATGGCCACCATTGTTATTGTACCCAAGAAAGCAAAGGTAACTGAACTAAATGACTATCGCCCCGTAGCACTCACCTCTGTCATCATGAAGTGCTTTGAGAGACTAGTCAAGGATCATATCACCTCTACCTTACCTGACACCCTAGACCCACTTCAATTAGCTTACCGCCCCAATAGATCCACAGACGATGCAATCGCCATCACACTGCACACTGCCCTATCCCATCTGGACAAGAGGAATACCTATGTAAGAATGCTGTTCATTGACTATAGCTCAGCATTCAACACCATAATACCCTCCAAGCTCATCATTAAGCTCGAGGCCCTGGGTCTGAACCCCGCCCTGTGCAACTGGGTCCTGGACTTCCTGACGGGCCGCCCCCAGGTGGTGAAGGTAGGAAACGACATCTCCACTTCGCTGATCCTCAACACTGGGCCCCCTCAAGGGTGCATGTTCAGCCCCCTCCTGTACTCCCTGTTCACCCATGACTGCGTGGCCAAGCACGCCTCCAACTCAATCATCAAGTTTGCAGACAACACAACAGTAGTAGGCTTGATTACCAACAATGACGAGACAGCCTACAGGGAGGAGGTGAGGGCACATCAGATCCTCTTCAACCTCAGGAGGCTGAAGAAATTTGGCTCGGCACCTAAAACCCTCACAAACTTTTACAGATGCACAAATGAGAGCATCCTGTCGGGCTGTATCACCACCTGGTACGGCAACTGCACCGCCCGCAACCGCAGGGCTCTCCAGAGGGTGGTGCGGTCTGCCAAACGCATTACCGGGGGCAAACTACCTGCCGGGGGCAAACTACCTGCCCTCCAGGACACCTACAGCACCCGATGTCACAGGAAGGCCATCAACCACCCGAGCCACTGCCTGTTCACCCCGCTATCATTCAGAAGGCGAGGTCAGTACAGGTGCATCAAAGCTGGGACCGAAAGACTGAAAAACAGCTTCTATCTCAAGAACATCAGACTGGAAAATAGCCATCACTAGCACATTAGAGGCTGCTGCTGCCTATTGAAATCACTGGCCACTTTAAGAAATGGAACACTAGTCACTTTAATAATGTTTACATATCTTACATTACTAATCTCATATGTACAGTGGGGAGAACAAGTATTTGATACACTGCCGATTTTGCAGGTTTTCCTACTTACAAAGCATGTAGAGGTCTGTCATTTTTATCATAGGTACACTTCAACTGTGAGAGACAGAATCTAAAACAAAAATCCAGAAAATCACATTGTATGATTTTTAAGTAATTAATTTGCATTTTATTGCATGACATAAGTATTTGATACATCAGAAAAGCAGAACTTAATATTTGGTACAGAAACCTTTGTTTGCAATTACAGAGATCATACGTTTCCTGTAGGTCTTGACCAGGTTTGCACACACTGCAGCAGGGATTTTGGCCCACTCCTCCATACAGACCTTCTCCAGATCCTTCAGGCTTCGGGGCTGTTGCTGGGCAATACGGACTTTCAGCTCCCTCCAAAGATTTTCTATTGGGTTCAGGTCTGGAGACTGGCTAGGCCACTCCAGGACCTTGAGATGCTTCTTACGGAGCCACTCCTTAGTTGCCCTGGCTGTGTGTTTCGGGTCGTTGTCATGCTGGAAGAGCCACGACCCATCTTCAATGCTCTTACTGAGGGAAGGAGGTTGTTGGCCAAGATCTCGCGATACATGAACCCATCCATCCTCCCCTCAATACGGTGCAGTCGTCCTGTCCCCTTTGCAGAAAAGCATCCCCAAAGAATGATGTTTCCACCTCCATGCTTCACGGTTGGGATGGTGTTCTTGGGGTTGTACTCATCCTTCTTCTTCCTCCAAATACGGCGAGTGGAGTTTAGACCAAAAAGCTCTATTTTTGTCTCATCAGACCACATGACCTTCTCCCATTCCTCCTCTGGATCATCCAGATGGTAATTGGCAAACTTCAGACGGTCCTGGACATGCACTGGCTTGAGCAGGGGGACCTTGTGTGCGCTGCAGGATTTTAATCCATGACGGCGTAGTGTGTTACTAATGGTTTTCTTTGAGACTGTGGTCCCAACTCTCTTCAGGTCATTGACCATGTCCTGCCGTGTAGTTCTGGGCTGATCCCTCACCTTCCTCATGATCATTGATGCCCCACGAGGTGAGATCTTGCATGGAGCCCCAGACCGAGGGTGATTGAACGTCATCTTGAACTTCCATTTTCTAATAATTGCGCCAACAGTTGTTGCCTTCTCACCAAGCTGCTTGCCTATTGTCCTGTAGCCCATCCCAGCCTTGTGCAGGTCTACAATTTTATCCCCGATGTCCTTACACAGCTCTCTGCTCTTGGCCATTGTGGAGAGGTTGGAGTCTGTTTCATTGAGTGTGTGGACAGGTGTCTTTTATACAGTTAACGAGTTCAAACAGGTGCAGTTAATACAGGTAATGAGTGGAGAACAGGAGGGCTTCTTAAAGAAAAACTAACAGGTCTGTGAGAGCTGGAATTCTTACTGGTTGGTAGGTGATCAAATACTTATGTCATGCAATAAAAAGAAAATTAATTACTTAAAAATCATACAATGTGATTTTCTGGATTTTTTTGTTCTCCCCACGGTATATATTCTACTGTATCTTGGTCTATTCCGCTCTGACATTGCTCGTCCATATATTTATGTATATATTCTTCATTCCATTCCTTAAGATGTTTGTGTATTGGGTATATGTTGTGAAATTGTTAGATATTACTTGTTAGATATTACTGCACTGTCGGAGCTAGAAGCACAAGCTTTTTGCTACACCCGCATTAACATCTGCTAAACATGTGTATGTGACAAATAAGATTTGATATGGGAGTGTTTGACAGAGCCTGCTCATCGTGCTCTAGTCACTCCTTGTGGCGGGCCGGGTGCCTGCAGGCTGACTTCGGTTGTCAGTTGAACAGTGTTTCCTCCGACACATTGGTGCGGCTGGCTTCTGGGTTAAGTGGGCGGGTGTTAAGGAGCGCGGTTTGGAGGATGCATGACTCGACCTTCGCCTCTCCCAAACCCGTTGGGGAATTGCAGCGATGAGACAAGATCATAATAAGACGTAAAAGGGGGGTAAAATACAAAAATAAATATAAAAAATATTTTAAAAGGTTGAGGAATACTTAAACCAAATTGCCAAAAGGGATTCTCTGAACATTATCTCATCAAGTTCCCCCATTAGGCCACGATGCGCTGCACTACAAGGAACAGCAAGCACTGCCAACCTGCTGCACGTCAAAAGGCAGTGCATTGCCGCACACACCCAGAACCACACACACGAGTGCACTGTATCATATCGATACTAATGGCACTGACCAAATCTTCTACCGGACCGAAAGTTTAAACGTATTGTAGGCTAAATGTCCAAGTTTCGATTCCAACGAGTCATTGCTGTAGCCTACAGAAAGTGTCATCTTGGTTGTCAAAAAGTTATAAGATAAAGGATTCAGACGCGGGTATAAATTACTACTAATAGGTCACATAAATAATAAGTCAACAGTTGAGTCATCTGCTTTATGAAATTACAGCCTGATCCGCTCCCATCTGTGAATTCAACGTCAATTGTGCTGCTTTCGTGTGTCTGTTTACTGCGCGTAGCAGAGGGAAAGTGTACAGACACAT
This sequence comes from Coregonus lavaretus, assembly GCF_964263955.1. Classification (NCBI taxonomy): domain Eukaryota; kingdom Metazoa; phylum Chordata; class Actinopteri; order Salmoniformes; family Salmonidae; genus Coregonus; species Coregonus lavaretus. The sequence continues at coordinate 913,839 of NW_028157882.1, read as the reverse complement.
GCCTAAGGTGACAACATTTAAAATACCCAAATGCAGGACAACAGGATGATTTTGCCGGAGATTAGTGGAACAGTGTAGCCTACATGAAAGAAACCATTTGGCAACATTTGCATATTAATTTAGATCTTCTTGAATTACGGTTTTGTGAGCAAATTAGAACAGATGGTGTTAAACTATATAGCCTTCCTGTATTTTGTTTCAATCAAAGCACATTCTGCCTAGTGACGCGCACTGTTATCTAACTTTACTAAACGAGCGCCATAGTGAGAAGTGGCGGACCGTGCTCCAGTTTGCGCTGGCCTGCAGCACTGAACGAGCAATTGAAGTGTAGCCATTTATTTAGCCTTGGGCAAAATTTGGGGAAGCAGAAACGAGACGACGTGTGGCTGATTTTATGAAAATCTGGGAATATTTAGCCAAGGAAACATTTCCGGTTGGTCTCAGGGAATGTAAAACAGTTAGGATGGGAGACGATTTAAAACGGGATTGAGTGAAGTAGCAGAAATTGTTGAATGAGCAACTAATGAGCATGGTGAGTCTAATATGGCAATTTGTAGCTCTTATCAGAAGCATGTTTTTTAGGAGGCCTAACTGTCCTGATCTTCTCAAAAATATATGTTTGCCGGGTTGTGTCCAGTCCGGGGGATGCTTTCACATCTCTGGGAGGAAGGATGTCAACATCGCACAGCAGCTGAAACCTTGTTCCATCTGAGTGAAAGCTGCTTGGCCACAACAACACCAGGCTCCAGACAATTAAAGCTGTAAAGGAGGAAAGCAGACTAAAATAGACAAGACATTCAAACCTTGCATACCAGAAATAACATTCATTGACCCCCAAGTCCAAGCAATAAGATCAAAGTAGAAAGACGAAATACCTGAAGTGTTGCTTGTTCACCCTCGATCATCTCCTTGTACTGATGGCGGAGAGCAGGTTTATGCTGAAAGACAAATTCCAGAAAAATGGGTTCAAACAATATTTAAATCATTTCTTTATAGATTGTTATTTCCTGTTGACCGCTACAGCTGTACTAAAACGCACTGTACACACTTAACCTGCTTCCAGTCCAACAATGGCAGCGCAGACACAAGATTACTAACTAGATTTATCAAACATTTAGCTTCATAATTACCAGCTGGCTAGATGTAAGTGGTATTCATCTAGCTAGCCAATTAGTTGAACATGCAAAAAAAACGAACTTGAAATCTATAATCCAATAGCTAGCTAGCTATTTAGCTATAATTTCATCGTGGCTCGCTAGCTAGCCAACTTAGCATGTGTCCCTAATCACTTAAAATGGGGTTTGATTAGCTTGCTAATTGATTAGCATTCACACCACAGTGGCTATTTTCGGTAGCTAGCTAGTTGAACATGACAAACATGAAAAATATTATCATCATGTCATGCATGGCTTAGCACATCAGCTATCAACCTTAACAGCAGAATGCGACTAGCCAGCTCAGCTAGCTAGCTGTATGCAACTATCTAGGTAGCTATATAGCTAGCAATGAAAACAACTTTTTGATACAGTTGAGACAATAACGTATGTACATGTAACTATCTTGGCATTTTAACTGTAGACTCTCACCTTATAAAGAGAGGAGGATGTGCCATTTGACAGAGAAGCCTTCCACCCTATAAAGAGAGGAGGATGTGCCATTTCACAGAGAAGCCTTCCACCCTATAAAGAGAGGAGGATGTGCCATTTCACAGAGAAGCCTTCCACCCTATAAAGAGAGGAGGATGTGCCATTTCACAGAGAAGCCTTCCACCCTATGTAGCTCCATCAACAGCTCGATTAACTAGTCTGGTTGTGCTCTAGACTTCCCTTCTCTCAGCGCGACCAGGGCAGCGGCAGTCTGAACACAAAGTAACCCTTTTAGGCCCCACTTCTTCCACCCACCCCAATGCCACACTAGTGCCCACACCTCAGCAGAGAAGACCGAAGCTCTATCAGACAGCCACCTCCCCTGGTGTATCTGAAACCAGGGAACATGTATCCCAAACCCTGCTCTCCCACTGCCTGTGTTCCTCTGTGAAGATCTGCAAGTAGGGACCCCATGCCCGCCAACATTGAAATGGCTCCCTTCCACAGATCTCCCTATATGATGTCATCTTAGTTCCTAGGTATTAGTCAAACTAAGGCAAAACACAATAGATGGCGGTTTACATGTCATCTTGACATATATAGCCTTTTCATGACATTTTATGAATATACCAACATTTAATATTTAATTTTAAACATACCTGAATATTCCTAAACCAATTTAACACTAAAAATAAACAAAATCTTAGAGTGAAATGACAGATGCAATCGTTAATGTGTTCTAATCTTTAATTTTCATTGCAGGTCATTGACTGCATTGCTGTTGTTGCCACGTGAGCAGGTCAATATGAGTGGAGAGAGGGAAACGTTGATGGATGAAATCGAACAGAGTTTATACACTTTAACCAAGGACAATTTACGCTGCCTGTGTGAACGCATTGGAATAGGTGGCAAGGATGGCTTCAATGTTCAAGGAAAGAATCACCATCAGTCATTGCGCCGTAACATCCTGGAGCAACTTTGGGAAAATACAAATTCAATGGAATCGGAGGAGCAGGGAATGTCTTGGTTAAACCAACTAAAAGAGGACATCAGAAAGATACAGGAGGATGGTAGATGTGCACCTTTGAGTCCCAGCCAATCCATTGATGATGATGCTGTAGACTGTGATGAAGAAGGGAACCAGAAGGACATGGATTGGTTACGTAGCGAAAGGCTGGAGGCGGAGCCCATTAGTCCCAGCCAATCCTTTGATGACGACGCTGCAGACTGCGACGAAGAATGGGGTGAGGAGGACAGGAATTGGTTTCCTAGCAAAGGTCTGGAGGCTGAGCCAGCTGCAGAGAGACGCACACCAGAGAAGAGAGTGAGTGGATCCCCCTATCTGTCCTCTCCTGGTAAGGCCTTAATGCTGGGTCTGAAGAGGGTGTCTGTGCGGCTGGTCGACTGCAGGAAAACACTGGGGTTGAGAGGAACTGCTGGAGGAGGAGACGTGGAGGAGGAAGGAGATGTGATTCATCAAAGTAAGTGCAGCAGGATACGTTTTGTTTTGTACAATTGCGAAGTTTAATTGTTGTTGTCTAACATTACAGTGCAGTCGAGGGGCCTCTGATATCAATGTTTGTAAGATGCATTAACACCTTTGTGTTTAACATTGTAGAATCGTTAAACAGGGGACAGCGACATGTCAAATCAAATCCAATCAAATGTATTTTTCACATGCGCCGAATACAACAGGTGAAGACTTTACTGTGAAATGCTTACTTAAAATGCAAAGGTTTCACATTTAACGCTTTCATTGTAGAATCGTACCTGAACTACTGTTCAGTCATGTGGTCAGGTGCCACAAAGAGGGACATCGGAAAATTACAATTGGCTCAGAACAGGGCAGCACGGCTGGCCCTTGAATGTACGCGGAGAGCTAACATGAATAATATGCATGTAAATCTCTCATGGCTCAAAGTGGAGTAGAGATTGACTTCATCACTACTTGTTTTTATGAGAAGTGTTGACAAGCTGAATTATGTCTGTTTAAACTACTAGCACACAGCTTGGACACCCATTGCATACCCCACAAAACATGCCACCAGAGGTCTTTTTACAATCCCCAAGTTCAGAAGACTATGGGAGGCGCACAGTACTACATAGAGGCATGACTACATGGAACTCTATTCCACATCAGGGAATTGATGCAAGCATTAGAATCAGATTTAAAAAAACAGATGAAAATACAGCTTATGGAACAGCTGGGACTGTGAAGAGATACAAACACACACACACACAAACGCACAGGAACAGACACGCATACGCACACACACGCTAGCACACACACGTACATTGTAATATTGTAGTATGGTGGTTTTATACATTTTGTGTTGTAGATATGTAGTGGTGTAATAATGTTACATGATGTATGTACTGTTTTATCTTTTGTTTTATGTGTGATGTAAGTGCCTTAATGTGTTTGGACACCAGGAAGAGTAGCTAATGGGGATCACTAATAAATACAAATAGTAATAGAAAACCTTGGAATCAGCCCTAGCCTTAACAGGAAGCCAGTGTAGAGAGGCTAGTTATTTTTTGGGTTCTAGTCAACATTCTAGCAGCTGTGGTTAGCACTAACTGAAGTGTATTTAGTGCTTTATCTGGGTAGCAGGAGAGTAGAGCATTGCTGTAGTCTGACACAAAAGCATGGATTAGCTTTTCTGCATCATTTTTTGAGAAAGTTTAAGATTTTTTGCAATGTTACGAAGATAAAATAAATATGCCCTTGAAATATTTTTTATATGTTCGTCAAAAGAAAGATCAGGGTCCAGAGTAACGTTGAGGTCCTTCACAGCTTTATTTGAGACGACTGTACAATCATCAAGATGAATTGTCAGATCAAACAGCAGATCTCTTTGTTTCTTGTGGCCTAGAACTAGCATCTCCGTTTTGTCCGAGATAAAAGTAAAACATTTCCCGCCATCTGCTTCCAGGGTCGGACATTTTGGGGCTTCAACATGTTTCATCGAAATGTACAGCTATGTGTCATCCACATAGCAGGGAAAGTTGACATTTTGTTTCCGAATAGCATCACCAAGAAGTAGAATATATAGTAAAAAAAACAGTGGTCCTAAAACGGAACCTTGAGGAACACCGAAACATACAATTGATTTGTCAGAGGACAAACCATCCACAGAGACAAAATTACACCTTTCCGACAACCAAGCAAGTACTTGTCCATGTAGACCAATTAGGGTTTCCAATCTCTCCAAAATAATCGGGTGATTGATGGTGTCAAAAGCGGCAGTAAGGTCTAGGAGCACGAGGACAGATGCAGAGCCTTGTACAGGCTTCCTTCTTTTCACTCTGTCATTTAGGTTAGTATTATGGAGTAACTACAATGTACTCCTCAGTTTTTTCCTATCACAACCATTAAAGTCTTCGTTTTAAAATCGCCATTGGCCTCATGGTGAAATCCCTGAGAGGTTTCCTTTCTCTCCGGCAACCGCGTTAGGAAGGACGCCTGTATATTTGTAGTGACTGGGTGTATTGATACACCATCCAAAGTGTAATTAATCACTTCACCATGCTCAAAGGGGATATTCAATGTCTGTTTTTTTTTTCTCCATTTTTCTTCTACTCCTAAACTTATTTAGCCATAACAAATGGGTTAAAGACATTTTAAGCTTTTAATTGTTAAAAATCTTCCACTTTGACATTGAGGTATTGTGTATAAATTCAGGCTGTAACACAACAAAATGTGGAAAAAGTCAAGGGTTGTGAATACTTTCTGAAGACACTGTAATGCCTCAATATGATGTCACTTCTGTAGGACAAACTGTATTCACTGTTTGTTTGATTGTCTCTTTCAAACAGGAGAGAGACGTAGCAACCGTGGATCTTCTGGGGAGCCTCAACAACAACAACAACATGCTGACGACCCAGATGGGAGTCTCCCCACATCAAAACACCTCAACAAACAACAGCAAAGACATACAGGGAAGAAACCACGCCACTGCTGCTCTGACTGTGGGAAGACTTTCGGAGATCCAGCGACACTCAAAATGCACCAAAGAATCCATACAAGAGAGAAACCATACCGCTGCTCACAGTGTGGGGAGACTTTCAGTCAAAAAAGGACTCTTAAGACGCACCAGCAAATACACACTGGGAAGAAACCTCACCACTGCTCTGACTGCGGAAAGAGTTTCAGTGTTTTATCAAGGTTGAAAATCCATCAAAGCACCCACACCGAAAATAAACTATTCCAATGCTCCAAGTGTGGGAAAGGTTTTGCAAACAACCAGTATCGAAAAATACATGAGGAAACGGTACATGAACCTCCCGCAGAAAGGTCTTACCACTGCTCTGACTGCGGGAAGAGATACCGTTTTTTATCAACCTTCAAAAACCATCGAAGAAAACACACAGGAGAAAAACCGTTCCAATGCGCCAAGTGCGAGAAAAGTTTTGCTCAAAAATCCACTCTAAAAGCACACGAGCTAACACACATGCCTGCTGCAGAAAGGCCTTACCAATGCTCCTACTGCGAGAAGAGGTTTTGTATTTCGGCATCCTTTAATTTGCATATGAGAATGCATACTGAAGAAAAAACATTCCAATGTTCTGACTGCGGAATGCGGTTCATTCACGCCAGTTTACTGAAAGAACACGAACATAAACACAAGCCCTCCGCCGAAAGACCCTTCCGCTGCTCTAAATGTGGGGCGTGTTTTACTACAAAAGGTAATCTTAAATTTCACCAGCTGACGCACAACCGGGGAGAGAGAACTTACTGTTGCACTGAGTGTGGGCATTGTTTCTCTCATCCGATATATCTGAAGAAACACCAGAAAAGGCACAGTAAAGACAAGTCCATTGTCTGCGACTTGTGCGGGAAGGCCTTCAACCATCCAAGCAACTTCAGAACTCACATGAAGATACACCAAGGAGTGAAACCGTACCACTGCTCCGACTGTGGCAGGAGCTTCATATTCCGCCAAGGTTTAACAACACACCAGCGTGTGCACACCGGAGAGCTGCCTTACGTCTGTGATCAATGTGGAAAGAGGTTTTCTCAGTACAATTCTTTGATGAATCACCAGCGAACACACACCGGGGAGAAACCTTACCCATGCTCTGTCTGTGGGATAAGCTTCAGTCGGTCACAAAACCTGGCTGCACACAAGAGAACTCATACTGGAGAGAAGCCTCACGCCTGTGATCAGTGTGGGAAGAGGTTTTCCCGAACCGACGCACTGGCTGTACACAAGCGCACCCACACCGGAGAGAAGCCTTACAGCTGTGATATATGTGGGGAGAGGTTCACCTATTTAGTAGGCATGTTGAAACATAAGAAAGGACATGGACATCCTGCAGGTGATGTACTCTGTCCTGAATGGCCTCAGAACGAATCTAGCTCTGTCTATGAATAGAGAGAACTTGCAGAAGACAGCAATATGTCGTTTATCTTACAATCTAACCCCCTGGGAGACACACAAACACAAACACGCACACAGACAAACCCAGAGGGTGGCAGGTAGCCTAGCGGTTAAGAGTGTTAGGCCTGTAACTGAAAGGTATCTGGTTCGAATCCCAGAGATGGCAAAGGTTCTTCTAACCTTTGCCGGCTCAGGGATTCGATTCGAACCAGGTAGGCTACCTGCCGCCCTCTGGGTTTGTCTGTGTGCGTGTTTGTGTGTCTCCCAGGGGGTTAGCTTGTAAGATAAACAACATATTGCTGTTCTGCCCTTGAGCAAGCCAGTTAGCCCCCAATAACAACTGCTCCCCGGGCACATACAGTGGGGGAAAAAAGTATTTAGTCAGCCACCAATTGTGCAAGTTCTCCCACTTAAAAAGATGAGAGGCCTGTAATTTTCATCATAGGTACACGACAACTATGACAGACAAATTGAGGAAAAAAAATCCAGAAAATCACATTGTAGGATTTTTAATGAATTTATTTGCAAATTATGGTGGAAAATAAGTATTTGGTCACCTACAAACAAGCAAGATTTCTGGATCTCACAGACCTGTAACTTCTTCTTTAAGAGGCTCCTCTGTCCTCCACTCGTTACCTGTATTAATGGCACCTGTTTGAACTTGTTATCAGTATAAAAGACACCTGTCCACAACCTCAAACAGTCACACTCCAAACTTCACTATGGCCAAGACCAAAGAGCTGTCTGGATGATCCAGAAGAGGATTGGGAGAATGTCATATGGTCAGATGAAACCAAAATATAACTTTTTGGTAAAAACTCAACTCGTCGTGTTTGGAGGACAAAGAATGCTGAGTTGCATCCAAAGAACACCATACCTACTGTGAAGCATGGGGGTGGAAACATCATGCTTTGGGGCTGTTTTTCTGCAAAGGGACCAGGACGACTGATCCGTGTAAAGGAAAGAATGAATGGGGCCATGTATCGTGAGATTTTGAGTGAAAACCTCCTTCCATCAGCAAGGGCATTGAAGATGAAACGTGGCTGGGTCTTTCAGCATGACAATGATCCCAAACACACCGCCCGGGCAATGAAGGAGTGGCTTCGTAAGAAGCATTTCAAGGTCCTGGAGTGGTCTAGCCAGTCTCCAGATCTCAACCCCATAGACAATCTTTGGAGGGAGTTGAAAGTCTGTGTTGCCCAGCGACAGCCCCAAAACATCACTGCTCTAGAGGAGATCTGCATGGAGGAATGGGCCAAAATACCAGCAACAGTGTGTGAAAACCTTGTGAAGACTTACAGAAAACGTTTGACCTGTGTCATTGCCAACAAAGGGTATATAACAAAGTATTGAGAAAATTTTGTTATTGACCAAATACTTATTTTCCACCATAATTTGCAAATAAATTCATAAAAATTCCTACAATGTGATTTTCTGGAAAAATTTTCTCATTATGTCTGTCATAGTTGACGTGTACCTATGATTAAAATTACAGGCCTCTCTCATCTTTTTAAGTGGGAGAACTTGCACAATTGGTGGCTGACTAAATACTTTTTTCCCCCACTGTATGCTGTAGCCCCCCACAACTCTGTGATTCAGAGGGGTTAAATGCAGAATGTTTAAGGCATCTTATTTAGTTGTGCAACTGGCTAGTTATCCTTCATTTATTTTCCACCCAGTGGTTAACTATGGTTTTTGAGAGTGGTTACTATGGTTTTTGAGAGTGGTTACTATGGTTTTTGAGAGTGGTTACTGTGGTTTTTGAGAGTGGTTACTATGGTTTTTGAGAGTGGTTACTATGGTTTTTGAGAGTGGTTACTGTGGTTTTTGAGAGTGGTTACTGTGGTTTTTGAGAGTGGTTACTACATGTCCTCAGCATTGGACTGAAACACACAGCAATGATTGCACCTTTAAATTGTCTGAAATTACAGTGTTGTGTTGTATACATACACACCTGACAGGTGTAGGATCAGGTTCTCCTCCCCAAATCCTATCCTTAAGCATTAGTGGGGAAAATGCTAAACTGACACAAGATCAGCATCTAGGGGCAACTTCATCCTCCACTTGCCCCTTCCCTGGAGGCTGTTCCAGATAGCAGATTCATTGAGTTACAGTCCTAAAGATTCTGAAGTATCATAATTTGTTCTACAAATATAGACTTTAAATCGGCATGGGGTCATTAACTTGCCAATCAGCAACACATATATTCATGTTTAGCTTTCAAAATAAACTCCTGAATTAAGAGATGTCATCAAAATGGTTTGAGTTAATTTAAGGATCCTGCTCTCTGGAACACCCCACTGCTCCCAGTCACAGTAGAGTAGGAGTAAATTCCTCCATGACAATTTCAAGTCCTTATATTCCTTTAAAAAAATATGGTGAAGTTATTTCAGAATATTTAGGACTAAATATGTTTCCATGGTAACTTAAATATTCATGCAGATCTCATGTGAGCATTTGAGATAAAGATTTCTGTCTTGCAAAAAATGCATTTATTAATTAAACTAACCAGGATAAAATGTGAAGTTTAAAGGCGTAATTAAATGAAAAACATGTCTTATCTGAAATCTGTTTTATAGTTCACAAGTGAAATAGTTCTGTTATAGGTTACATGTGTAGCCTAGGTCTAGGGCATGTTAAAGGCTACAGTCCTCGAATTATAAATGGTTGTATAAATATATGTTGTGTTATATATATATATATATATTTTGTTTATATAAGTAGAGAACAGTAGTAGTAGTAGTAGTACATATACAGGTAAAATAAAGGAAACGCCAACATAAATCTTTACGGCCACCACGAGCCACCAGAACAGCTTCACTGCACCTTGCCATAGATTCTACAAGTGTCTGGAACTCTATTGGAGGGATGCGACACCATTATTCCACCAGAAATTCCATCATTTGGTGTTTTGTTGATGGTGGTGGAAAACGCTGTCTCAGGCGCCGCTCCAGAATCTCCCATAAGTGTTCAATTGGGTTGTGATCTGATGACTGACACACACTTTAAACCCCCCCTATGCTCCTTTGAGACCCCTTTATCAAAGTCACAGAGATCTCTTCTTCTAGCCAAAGTAATGGGCAAGTGGGCATTTTTATATGGGATGTTAATTAACTCAGAAAACCACACCTGTGGAAGCACCTGCTTTCAATATACTTTGTATCCCTCATTTACTCAAGTGTTTCCTTTATGTTGGCAGTTACCTGTATACCTCAGAGATCTCACACACACCTGTATGTATTGCACCACATATGCATGTACACAAACACACACATGCAACACACACGCAACACACACACGCACGCAAACACACACACACACATGCAACACACACATACATGCAACACACACAATTAAACAATGAAAGCACATGGCAAAAGACAGCTCAATATTACTGATAACAAATAATTGATGAACAAGCTTTTTTATTTGTATTTTACATTGCTTAAACATACCTAGTGTTACATTGTTAATGTTGTGTACCTTGTGACTGAAATCATGTCAAATACTTTATCTGGGCTTGATTGAGTTTGACGGGCGTGAACCCAGGTCTGACGTTGTGTATATGAATACATTACAGTAGGTCTACATGAAATAAGATGAGGACTGCAAGTGATTATGGATGTGTAAGTACCTAGTGACCCCCTTCACCCACATATCATTACAGAATTCACGTGTGTTTTCAATGGTGTCTATGGCAACCTTAAGTCTTCCCACACGGCTTAGGCTTCTCTCCTGTGTGCGCTGGTGTACTTTAAGATGGGTTGATTGAGCAAAGCATTTCCCCACAGACAGAGCAATAGTAAGGCTTACATTTACATTTGAGTCATTTAACAGACGCTCTTATCCAGAGTGACTTACAGTAGGGCGCATACATTTCCCACAATATTTCAAACTGGTCCCCCGTGGGAATTGGGAGACTCTTCTCTGCCTCATCAGCATCATGATGTTTCCCAGAGGATCCACAATAGTCACGTCTCTCTTCTGTATGAACGAGAACATCAGACAAACAGTAAATACAGGTCATATCTGCATACAGTGGATATCAATGGATCATTTGAAGTGTCAACCAATATTAGCTATGAGAGTAGCAGCATCAACCATCACATTGGACATCACTTGGACTAGAATGAGGAATTGGCGTGCTCAACTCAAAAGTATACAGTAACAAAAAGTATTAAGACTGCCGGGTACAAAGGGCATATTTACTGGAAAGGCTGTTCTTTAAGTTTTCATGTCTGATGAAGGCTGTCGCAGAAACACAGCCGTTTGCTCTGACCTCTGCTGCTTAAAAAGACCTTAAAACGTAAAGGATATTTCCGTGAGTGAAGGTTTTTTCTTTTTCACTTGTACTGCTGTGGAAAAGACACTGTAGTAACACTTTTGTCATGACTCTCCTTGGTGAGGATCAAAGGTGCCAGATCAGCTTGGCAAATGGCTGACCGATAGCCAGACCTCCCCCACAGGAGAGGAGAAGGGGGAGTTGGGCCAGATCAGCTTGGCAAATGGCTGACCGATAGCCAGACCTCCCCCACAGGAGAGGAGAAGGGGGAGTTGGGCCAGATCAGCTTGGCAAATGGCTGACCGATAGCCAGACCTCCCCCACAGGAGAGGAGAAGGGGGAGTTGGGCCAGATCAGCTTGGCAAATGGCTGACCGATAGCCAGACCTCCCCCACAGGAGAGGAGAAGGGGGAGTTGTGCCAGATCAGCTTGGCAAATGGCTGACCGATAGCCAGACCTCCCCCACAGGAGAGGAGAAGGGGGAGTTGGGCCAGATCAGCTTGGCAAATGGCTGACCGATAGCCAGACCTCCCCCACAGGAGAGGAGAAGGGGGAGTTGGGCCAGATCAGCTTGGCAAATGGCTGACCGATAGCCAGACCTCCCCCACAGGAGAGGAGAAGGGGGAGTTGGGCCAGATCAGCTTGGCAAATGGCTGACCGATAGCCAGACCTCCCCCACAGGAGAGGAGAAGGGGGAGTTGGGCCGGTTTTATGACTTAACAGCTGGTCATAAATAGTTTGCAGAAAAGGACTCCTTTTGGTCTCTAGATTTTCTTTGTTCCAGAGACTCTTTGCTGCCTAAAAACTCTTACGTCAATAAAAGTGGACATTATTCCTGACCTCCAAATGTTTGGAATGGTCAGTGGGGATCTAAAGAATAATCATGTCATATTGTTTATTATTTTGTGATGTCATTAAGGATGGTATCAAGAAATAACTAACTCGGAAAGTGTACATATTCTATCTATCAAGTTTACATCTAAATGTTTTATAAAATATATGATTAAGTATGAGAGTATTTTGGTGAAGATAGGAATGTGATTTTAGTCTTCTAATGAGATAATAGTTTTTCATATAAACTATGCACATTGTCTAGCCACGCCCAGAGTGATATCAGAGATCGTGTCATCACGATGGAACGCCCCATTTTACCCAGAGGTCATAAAAAGCCTTGAAAAACAAGTCAACCTTCAGACCAGAAAACTTGAAAGTGGCGACTGCACGTTTTAGAATGGTTAGAACTTTGAATGAGAAAGACCAGGAAGCGTGGAGCTGTGGCTACACGGCTTAAAATGGTAAGACCAGAAAGACCAGCCGACGTGAATCAGAGCTGAACGTTACAAATGGTTGATACTCTAAGACCAGGACACGTGAGACGTTCGTCCACACATTTGAAATGGTGAGAAACTCTCAATCTCTACACAAGAAGAAGACACTCACTAGACATTTTACATTTACATTTTAGTCATTTAGCAGACGCTGTTATCCAGAGCGACTTACAGTTAGTGAGTGCATACATTATGTTTTTCATACTGGCCCCCCGTGGGAATCGAACCCACAACCCTGGCGTTGCAAACGCCATGCTCTATCAACTGAGCTACATCTCTGCCGGCCATTCCCTCCACTACCCTGGGCGACGCTGGGCCAATTATTCGCCGCCCCATGGGCCTCCCGGTCGCGGCCGGCTACGACAGAGCCTGGATTCGAACCAGGATCTCTAGTGGCACAGCGCCACTCGTAGCCACTCGTAGCATTACCAGTCTGCAGCTGGCAAGTAAAGTTGTCTAGAACTTTCACGAAGGACAATCCCATCTCAGACAACCGTGAGCGGTGGTTTCCAAATGTAACAAGGATAAGTTGAATCTCTGTCTCTCCCTTACACTCTCTTTCTATTGACCCCTCCTTCCCCTAACCAAGCAGTCATGCTGTTGTTAGTCCACTAGGGACCTGTTTTCATTGTATTACGTTAGTAATCAATAACCTATACTGTGTGTGTGTGTTTATGTATTCTGGGTTATTATTTAGTTAGTAAATAAATAATTAAGCCAATTTGTGTATTGCTGATTCATCAATAAGGTTAGGGTTCTTGCAGGTTCAAGGATTACATTTTAGTCATTTAGCAGACGCTCTTATCCAGAGCGACTTACAGTTAGTGAGTGCATACATTATTCTTTATATATTTTTTTATTTATATATATATTTTTTATACTGGCCCCCCGTGGGAATCGAACACACAACCCTGGCGTTGCAAACGCCATGCTCTACCAACTGAGCTACATCCCTGCCGTCCATTCCCTCCCCTACCCTGGACGACGCTGGGCCAATTGTGCGCCGCCCCATGGGTCTCCCGATGGGCCGGCTACGACAGAGCCTGGATTCGAACCAGGATCTCTAGTGGCACAGCTAGCACTGCGACGCAGTGCCTTAGACCAGTGCCTTAGATTATTATTATGTGACATTCAGAATGAGACTGATATGAGGTAATGATTAGTTTCGTGACTGTTATCGATATATCTATATATCTTCTAAGAGTTTAGTTCGGGAGATAATAACTCGTTAAACAACTTCTTCCGTGGTGCCCCAAAATCCTAATGAGTTAATTGTTACATTATTACTTTAATTGAGTGAGAAATAAACAGTTAGTTGATGGGATAAATAACAGCCATCAGATTAATGAAAGACACGTCACGACGTATTGGAACCCTGTGCGAGGAATCTAAGACAGAGTGAGGCCTTACTGTTGAATTCAGTCTATATGAATTGTGAAGCACATTACATTATACACCCAGATTACGTTATACACCATTAGAGCTGTAGGCAGGATTTGTTGTTGAGATGTGTTTCCTTTTGAATAACATACTAGAGGTTGCCTCCGGTGTTGTTTATCTGACGAAGTCAGCGTGTAGGGTGAGTTATACAATTTCTAGCGCTAGGTCAGGGACAAGCCAATTATAGAAATTTGAGAAATAGACTCGTTGGGCCAAAACGTAATACTATTTCTGTCTCGTGTTTCAGGAGCGAGTAGACTCAGTCATTATTAATTTCTAGATCGAGGACATAGGGCCAGCCAATTATAGAAATTTGACTAGATATATTCGCTTGACGGGAGCGAAGGTATTATCTCTCCGTCTATCGTGCTTCAGTAGCGTGGGTAGGTCACGGCGTATATATCTTCTATGTTACCGCGCGTTCCGGTAAAACATTGCTAGCAAAGGAGATGCCGACTTGGTTGACCGTGAGACGTCATTAGTAAACCTGTTCCCCTATTATAGGGGGATCCTGTTGTGCTTGGAACTGAGATTCCTGTACAAGTAGGGCTAGCTTTGCATTAGATGCTAAAGCTAACAGAGGGAGAGCAGCCATTTTTCCTTTGTTCACAGTGAAATCCTGTGCCTTGCTGGAATCCCGTGTGGTTTCAGCCAGTATATATATAAAAAAAAAACGGTTACACTTATGATATCCAGCCAATCCCAACTGATTGGATATCGTTGTCTCATTGAATTTAACAAGGAAGTTAAATTGCCAAACAAACCTTCAGGGTGATCATTTGGATAAGGACCATTAAATTGTTCCAACCAATGAGACATTTTTAACTTTTCCACATTAACCTAGATACAGCGACGCTTTCAGGTTAATTAAAGTTTAATTCCCAGGTAGCCTATACAGGTACGATTTATCATTAAAATTTGATTAATCAATTACATTTGCTTTTGTAAATTCATTCACGTCCAACTCCCACATTACTGATCCAGTATTGTTGGTTCTTTAACGTATATAAAACTGTTGGAAAAGCATTCCAGGTGAAGCTGGTTGAGAGAATGCCAAGAGTGTGCAAAGCTGTCATCAAGAGAAAAGGTGGCTATTTGATGAATTTCAAATATAAAATATATTTTGATTTGTTTAACACTTTTTTGGTTACTACATGATTCCATGTGTTATTTCATAGTGTTGATGTCTTCACTATTATTCTACAATGTAGAAAATAGTAAAAAAATAAAGAAAAACCCTTGAATGAGTAGGTGTTCTAAAACTTTTGACCGGTAGTGTATATGTTTTGAGATTATGAAATGGTGGTATACCAGTGGAGGCTGGTGGGAGGAGCTATAGGAGGATGGGCTCATTGTAATGGCTGGACTGGAATACATTTTTATTTAACCTTTATTTAACCAGGAAGGGCTCTCTGAGATTTGAAATCTCTTTTTCAAGAGCGTCCTGGACAAGATAGGTAGCACCAAGTCAATACACAATTACAGAGACCGACAACATGAAAAACTACAAGTAATCTAGTAAAAACCATAGAAATCACAGGAGTATAACGAAATCATAAAACATTGACAGCTCAAGGAATCAGTCTCAAAATCCTTCATCAATTATTTAAAAACACCAATCGGGACAAGTTCTTACAGTTTAAATCTACACTGCTCAAAAAACTAAAGGGAACACTAAAATAACACATCCTAGATCTGAATGAATTAAATAATCTTATTAAATACTTTTTTCGTTTTAAGGACAAGTCAAAATGAGGCTCAGTAGTGTGTGTGGCCTCCACGTGCCTGTATGACCTCCCTACAACGCCTGGGCATGCTCCTGATGAGGTGGCGGATGGTCTCCTGAGGGATCTCCTCCCAGACCTGGACTAAAGCATCCGCCAACTCCTGGACAGTCTGTGGTGCAACGTGGCGTTGGTGGATGGAGCGAGACATGATGTCCCAGATGTGCTCAATTGGATTCAGGTCTGGGGAACGGGCGGGCCAGTCCATAGCATCAATGCCTTCCACTTGCAGGAACTGCTGACACACTCCAGCCACATGAGGTCTAGCATTGTCTTGCATTAGGAGGAACCCAGAGCCAACCGCACCAGCATATGGTCTCACAAGGGGTCTGAGGATCTCATCTCGGTACCTAATGGCAGTCAGGCTACCTCTGGCGAGCACAAAGAAATGCCACCCCACACCATGACTGACCCACCGCCAAACCGGTCATGCTGGAGGATGTTGCAGGCAGCAGAACGTTCTCCACGGCGTCTCCAGACTCTGTCACGTCTGTCACATGTGCTCAGTGTGAACCTGCTTTCATCTGTGAAGAGCACAGGGCGCCAGTGGCGAATTTGCCAATCTTGGTGTTCTCTGGCAAATGCCAAAACGTCCTGCACGGTGTTGGGCTGTAAGCACAACCCCCACATGTGGACGTCGGGCCCTCATACCACCTTCATGGAGTCTGTTTCTGACCGTTTGAGCAGACACATGCACATTTGTGGCCTGCTGGAGGTCATTTTGCAGGGCTCTGGCAGTGCTCCTCCTGCTCCTCCTTGCACAAAGGCGGAGGTAGCGGTCCTGCTGCTGGGTTGTTGCCCTCCTACGGCCTCCTCCACGTCTCCTGATGTACTGGCCTGTCTCCTGGTAGCGCCTCCATGCTCTGGACATTACGCTGACAGACACAGCAAACCTTCTTGCCACAGCTCGCATTGATGTGCCATCCTGGATGAGCTGCACTACCTGAGCCACTTGTGTGGGTTGTAGACTCCGTCTCATGCTACCACTAGAGTGAAAGCACCGCCAGCATCCAAAAGTGACCAAAACATCAGCCAGGAAGCATAGGAACTGAGAAGTGGTCTGTGGTCACCACCTGCAGAACCACTCCTTTATTGGGGGTGTCTTGCTAATTGCCTATAATTTCCACCTGTTGTCTATTCCATTTGCACAACAGCATGTGAAATGTATTGTCAATCAGTGTTGCTTCCTAAGTGGACAGTTTGATTTCACAGAAGTGTGATTGACTTGGAGTTACATTGTGTTGTTTAAGTGTTCCCTTAATTTTTTTTGAGCAGTGTATTTTGTAAGGCGTTCCAAGCCGCTGGCGCAGAGTACATAAAAGCCCTTTTACCAAATTCAGTTCAGACATTTGGAACAGTTAGCAGGATCAAATCCTGTGAACGTAGAGAGTACCCACCACATTTCTGAAGAATAAAAATGCCCAAATAAAATGGTAGTAAACCCAAAATGGCTTTGTAAATAAAAGTTTACCAGTGACTGAGCCTACGAGTGACTAGAGAAGGCCAGCCAACCCTGGTATATAAAGTGCAATGGTGCGTTAGGGTTTTGCAGTTTAAAATACATCTCAATGCTCCATGGTAAAGGGTGTCTACTGATCTCAAACACTGAGCAGAAGCATTCATATATAAAATATCACCATAGTCTAGTATAGGCGTAAATGTATATGATACTAGCCTCCTTCTAGTTTCAAAAGAAAAAAACGGCCTTATTCCTAAAGTAAAATCCCTACTTCAGCTTCAGTTTTTTTGTAAGGTGTTCAATATGCAATTTAAAAAGAGGCCTTCATCAGTTAAAATTCCAAGATATTTATATGAGGTTACAGCCTCAATCTCATTGCCCTGACAGGTAGTAATAGGTGAAAGGTTCAGAGGTCTGTTTCTTGCTTTAGAAAACACCATTAGTTTAGTTTTGTCAGCATTGAGGATAAGCTTCAATTGACACAAGGTATGTTGAACAGGATAAAAAGCAGTTTGCAAGTTCTGGAAAGCTTTAGTGAGAGACGAGGCACAACAATAAATAACAGTATCATCAGCATAAAAGGGAAGTTGCGCATTTTGCACATTTTTGTCTAAATTATTTATATAAATAGTGAATAAGAGGGGACCAAGTACAGAGCCCTGGGGCACACCATTACAGACAGACAACTTAACAGACATGAGCCCATCAAATTGAGTGCACTGAGTTCTAGCAGACAGATAGTTAGCAAACCATGCAACTGCATGCTCCGAAAGACCTACGCTTGACAATCTCTGCCTTAGTATAGCATGATCAACTGTATCAATAGCCTTAGAGAGATCAATAAAAAGTGAGACACAGTGCTATTTTTTGTCAACGGCTTCAGTGTTATCATTTAAAACCTTCATGGCTGCTGTAATTGCGCTATGCTTCTTCCTGAAGCCCGATTGGTACATTGATAAAATAGAGTTAGTATATTTTAAAAAATTCAACAGGGGTGACAGCTTTGAGATTGGCCTATAATTATTTAAAGAGTTGGATCTCCCCCTTTTAAAAGTGGTAGGACAAATGCTGATTTCCAGATCCTTGGAATTTCATTACATTCCAGGGATAGCTTGAACAGATATGTAAGTGGTTCAGCAATGAAATCAGCTGCCAGTTTTAAAAAGCAGGGATCAAGAAGATCAGAACCTGCAGACTTTCTCTGATCTAAGGATTTCAGGGCTTTATGTACCTCTTGCACTGAGAATGGCGAAAAGCTAAAAGTTTGACCAGCTCTCACCGGTGCATCCACACAGGGTTGTACAGAGACAGAAGATACTGACTCAAACAGCCTACCAGATGATACAAAGTGTTCATTGAAATAACTCAGCGTTTCAGTTTTGTCATATACAGCAACAGTCCTTCAATACACATGACGGTAATTCATTAACATTACTGTTACCAGACATAGACTTAATAGCCTTCCAAAACGTTCTAGGGTCATTCAGGTTATCAGTGGTAACAGACATAAAATATTCAGACTCGGCCTTCCTGAGAAGAGAAGAACACTTGTTTCGTAGCTGCCTAAAAAGCCAATCATTACATTTTAGTCATTTAGCAGACGCTCTTATCCAGTGCGACTTCCATTATTTTTTTAAAATTATACTGGCCCCCCGTGGGAATCGAACCCACAACCCTGGCGTTGCAAACGCCATGCTCTACCAACTGAGCTACATCCCTGCCGGCCATTCCCTCCCCTACCCTGGACGACGCTGGGCAAATTGTGCGCCGCCCCATGGGTCTCCCGGTCGTGGCCGGCTACGACAGAGCCTGGATTCGAACCAGGATCTCTAGTGGCACAGCTAGCACTGCGATGCAGCGCCTTAGACCACTGCGCCACATGATTTCCTTGCCTTAGTCCAGGCTAGATTACATTTGTGAATAATACAAGACAACTCAGAAGATAAACATGGATTATCCCGCCCTTTAACTCTGAACCTGCGGAATGGGGCAAATTTGTTTACTATTTGGAAAAAAACATCATGAAAGAATTTCCAGGCAGTTTCCACATCAGGAATACGCTCAGTCTTGCTCCAGTCAAAATAAAACACATCATGAAAGAAAGCCTGCTTATTAAAACTCTTAACATTTCTCTTATGAATAAAGCGTGGGTTTGTCTTAGGAACCTTAGTATTTCTAACAGCAAAAACAGCACAATGGTCACTTAAATCATTACAGAAAACACCAACCGCATAATATTTGTGGAACATTTGTCAATATCAAATCAATCAGGGTAGATTTCTCTGGACATTTGAGATTTGGGCTGGTGGGTGAGTTAATCAACTGGGTAAGATTCATAAATTACAATTACAATACATTTTAAAATCATCAGACACCGGCTTTAACCAACACCAGTTGAGATCACCAATCAAGATCATTTCACTGTAAAGAAGTTTAGACATAAGGTGCATCAGCGAAGACAATGCATCACCGAGAGCAGAGGGGGGTCTATAACAGCCAATCACAGTCATAGAGAGACCCTTTGGAACCTCAAGATTCAAAGCAAGAAATTCCAACTGTTTATAAATAGTTTCAGACTTTACCACACTTACAAGGAATTTAGTCTTTACATAAATTATATAGCCACCCCGCCCTAACTTTCTTAACTCGATCAGTGCGATACACATTGTAACCATTTATACAAATATCCTTATCAAGAACAGACTTGCTGAGCCAGGTTTCAGAAAACACAATTACATCTGTCACGTTCGTTCATCGACGGGTCAGACCAAGGCGCAGCGTGATATGCGTACATGTTTATTAAATATTAAACACAACGACAAACCAATCCAAACGAAACGTGAAGTCCAAGGCAGCGCAACACAACATACCTTAACTGGAACAAGAGCCCAAAACCCACTAGTGCCAATAGGCTGCCTAAGTATTGGCCCCAATCAGAGACAACGAGCTACAGCTGCCTCTGATTGGGAACCACACCGGCCAACATAGAAATACACATAATAGAACACCAACATAGAAATACCCAACATAGAACATACACACCCTGACTCAACATTTAAGCGTCCCCTGAGTCAGGGCGTGACAGTACCCTCCCCCCCCAAAGGTGCGGACTCCGACCGCACAACATAAACATAACAGGGTAGGGGCCGGTTGGGCATTCCGCCTCGGAGGCGGATCCGGCTCCGGGCGTGACAACCACCGATTCTCCGCCTCCCTGTTGCGCCCCTGGTCTGGTCTGGACCTCGGCGCGCTGCTTGCCCTCTCCTTCCTCCCACGAAGTACCAAGCCCTGTCTGGACCCTGGTGTGGGAGACCCCGAACCTGGAGAGGGGCTGACGTCTGGGTCTGGACTGGAACCGCTGACCGGAGCTGGATCAGGCACCGGTGGAGCGGACTGCTCTGGCTCCGGAGTGGAGCTGCTGACCGGAGCTGGACTGGACCCCGGTGGAGCGGATTGCTCTGGCTCCGGAGTGGAGCAGCTGACCGGAGCTGAACTGGGCACCGGTGGAGCGGACTGCTCTGGCTCCGGAGTGGATCCGCTGACCGGAGCTGGACTGGACCCCGGTGGAGCGGATTGCTCTGGCTCCGGAGTGGAGCAGCTAACCGGAGCTGGATCAGGCACCGGTGGAGCGGACTGCTCTAGCTCCGGAGTGGAGCAGCTAACCGGAGCTGGATCAGGTACCGGTGGAGCAGACTGCTCTGGCTCCAGAGTGGAGCAGCTGACCGGAGCTGAACTGGGCACCGGTGGAGCGGACTGCTCTGGCTCCGGAGTGGAGCAGCTGACCGGTGCCGGACCAGGCACCGGTGGAACAGGCACGGGCCGTGCCGGACTGGACACACGCACCACTGGCTTGGTGCGAGGAGCAGGAACAGGCCGGACCGGCCTGGCGACGCGCACCACTGGCTTGGTGCGGGGAGCAGGAACGGGCCGTACCGGACTGGCGACGCACACCACTGGCCTGGTGCGGGGAGCAGGAACAGGCCGGGCCGGGCTGGCGACACGCACCACTGGCTTGGTGCGAGGGGCAGGAACAGGCCGGGTCGGGCTGGCGACGCGCACCACTGGCTTGGTGCGAGGTACAGGAACAGGCTGGACCGGGCTGGCGACGCGCACCACTGGCTTGGATCCGCCTCCGAGGCGGAATGCCCACCCGGCCCCTACCCTGTTATGTTTATGTTGCGCGGTCGGAGTCCACACCTTTGGGGGAGGGTACTGTCACGCCCTGACTCAGGGGACTCGTATATGTTGAGTCAGGGTGTGTATGTTCTATTATGTATATTTCTATGTTGGCCGGGGTGGTTCCCAATCAGAGGCAGCTGTAGCTCGTTGTCTCTGATTGGGGACCATACTTAGGCAGCCTATTGGCACTAGTGGGTTGTGGGATCTTGTTCCAGGTAAGGTATGTTGTGTTGCCTTGGACGTCACGTTTTGTTTGTTGTTGTTGTGTTTAATATTTAATAAACATGTACGCATATCACGCTGCGCCTTGGTCTGACCCGTCGATGAACGATCGTGACAACATCAGCATAAGTTGATTTAGCCCATCAATTTTAGACAACAGGCTGCGTACATTTAAATGAAAAATACAAAGACCAGATCTAGATTTAAAATGAGAGGGGGTTTGGAGACATTGCATATCAGAGCCAGGGTTTGGTTGCACGTTACCTGATGTCAACAAAAAAAGAACTAGGCACCTCTGTTTAATAACCTTGCACGGCTTCTCTTTTTTTAAGAGACCTACTGCAAGCCAATTCTACAAGTGAGTTTCCAGACAATACAAAACAGTCATTTAAAAACATTAGACTTTGGTAGTGACACAAGTTCGTACTGTTCACATCATGACACAACTGCATCGGCACTTGGACGAGTGGACCGAGTGAAAAAGAGCGAGTTCCCGCAGACACAATGTATTTATTTTAATTTTATTTAACCTTTATTTAACCAGTGAGGCCAGTTGAGAACAAGTTCTCATTTACAACTGTGACCTGGCCAAGATAAAGCAAAGCAGTGCAATAAAAAATACAACAACACAGAGTTACATATAGGATAAACAAAACGTACAGTCAATAACACAATGGAAAATCTATATACAGTGTGTGCAAATGTAGTAAGTTATGGAGGTAAGGTAATAAATAGGCCATAGTGCAAAATAATTACAATTTAGTATTAACACTGGAATGATAGATATGCAGAAGATGATGAGCAAATAGAGATACTGGGGTGCAAAATAAATAACAATATGGGGATGAGGTAGTTGGGTGGGCTAATTACAGATGAGCTGTGTACAGGTGCAGTGATCGGTAAGCTGCTCTGACAACTGATGCTTAAAGTTAGTGAGGGAGATAAGTGTCTCCAGCTTCAGAGATTTTTGCAGTTCGTTCCAGTCATTGGCAGCAGAGAACTGGAAGGAATGGCGGCCAAAGGAGGTGTTGGCTTTGGGGATGTCCAGTGAGATATACCTGCTGGAGCGCATACTACGGGTGGGTGTTGCTGTGGTGACCAATGAGCTAAGATAAGGTGGGGATTTGCCTAGCAGTGATTTATAGATGACCTGGAGCCAGTGGGTTTGGCGACGAATATGTAGTGAGGACCAGCCAACGAGAGCGTACAGGTCACAATGGTGAGTAGTATACAGTGAGGGAAAAAAGTATTTGATCCCCTGCTGATTTTGTACGTTTGCCCACTGACAAAGAAATGATCAGTCTATTATGTTAATGGTAGGTTTATTTGAACAGTGAGAGACAGAATAACAACAAAAAAATCCTGAAAAACACATGTAAAAAATGTTATAAATTGATTTGCATTTTAATGAGGGAAATAAGTATTTTACCCCCTCTCAATTAGAAAGATTTCTGGCTCCCAGGTGTCTTTTATACAGGTAACGAGCTGAGATTAGGAGCACACTCTTAAAGGGAGTGCTCCTAATCTCAGTTTGTTACCTGTATAAAAGACACCTGTCCACAGAAGCAATCAATCAATCAGATTCCAAACTCTCCACCATGGCCAAGACCAAAGAGCTCTCCAAGGATGTCAGGGACAAGATTGTAGACCTACACAAGGCTGGAATGGGCTACAAGACCATCACCAAGCAGCTTGGTGAGAAGGTGACAACAGTTGGTGCGATTATTCGCAAATGGAAGAAACACAAAATAACTTGTCAATCTCCCTCGGCCTGGGGCTCCATGCAAGATCTCACCTCGTGGAGTTGCAATGATCATGAGAACGGTGAGGAATCAGCCCAGAACTACACGGGAGGATCCTGTCAATGATCTCAAGGCAGCAGGGACCATAGTCACCAAGAAAATAATTGGTAACACACTACGCCGTGAAGGACTGAAATCCTGCAGCGCCTGCAAGGTCCCCTTGCTGAAGAAAGCACATATACATGCCCGTCTGAAGTTTGCCAATGAACATCTGAATGATTCAGAGGAGAACTGGGTGAAAGTGTTGTGGTCAGATGAGACCAAAATCGAGCTCTTTGGCATCAACTCAACTCGCCGTGTTTGGAGGAGGAGGAATGCTGCCTATGACCCCAAGAACACCATCCCCACCGTCAAACATGGAGGTGGAAACATTATGCTTTGGGTGTGTTTTTCTGCTAAGGGGACAGGACAACTTCACCGCATCAAAGGGACGATGGACGGGGCCATGTACCGTCAAATCTTGGGTGAGAACCTCCTTCCCTCAGCCAGGGCATTGAAAATGGGTCGTGGATGGCTATTCCAGCATGACAATGACCCAAAACACATGGCCAAGGCAACAAAGGAGTGGCTCAAGAAGAAGCACATTAAGGTCCTGGAGTGGCCTAGCCAGTCTCCAGACCTTAATCCCATAGAAAATCTGTGGGAGCTGAAGGTTTGAGTTGCCAAACGTCAGCCTCGAAACATAATGACTTGGAGAAGATCTGCAAAGAGGAGTGGGACAAAATCCCTCCTGAGATGTGTGCAAACCTGGTGGCCAACTACAAGAAACGTCTGACCTCTGTGATTGCCAACAAGGGTTTTGAAACCAAGTACTAAGTCATGTTTTGCAGAGGGGTCAAATACTTATTTTCCTCATTAAAATGCAAATCAATTTATAACATTTTTGACATGCGTTTTTCTGTATTTTTTGGTTGTTATTCTGTCTCTCACTGTTCAAATAAACCTACCATTAAAATTATAGACTGATCATTTCTTTGTCAGTGGGCAAACGTACAAAATCAGCAGGGGATCAAATACTTTTTTCCCTCACTGTATGGGGCTTTGGTGACAAAACGGATGGCACTGTGATAGACTACATCCAATTTGCTGAGACTACATCCAATTTGCTGAGTAGAGTGATGGAGGCTATTTTGCAAATGACATCGCTGAAGTCAAGGATCGGTATGATAGTCAGTTTTACGAGGGCATGTTTGGCAGCATGAGTGAAGGAGGCTTTGTTGCGAAATAAGAAGCCGATTCTAGATTTAACTTTGGATTGGAGATGCTTAATGTGAGTCTGGAAGGAGAGTTTATGGTCTAACCAGACACCTAGGTATTTGTAGTTGTCCACATATTCTAAGTCAGACCCGCCGAGAGTAGTGATTCTAGTCGGGCGGGCGGGTGCAAGCAGCGTTCGATTGAAGAGCATGCATTTAGTTTTACTAGTGTTTAAGAGCAGTTGGAGGCTACGGAAAGAGTGTTGTATGGCATTGAAGCTCGTTTGGAGGTTTGTTAACACAGTGTCCAATGAAGGGCCAGATGTATACAACATGGTGTCGTCTGCGTAGAGGTGGATCTGAGAGTCACCAGCAGCAAGAGTGACATCATTGATATACACAGAGAATAGAGTCAGCCCTAGAATTGAACCCTGTGGCACCCCCATAGAGACTGCCTGAGGTCCAGACAACAGGCCCTCCGATTTGACACATTGAACTCTATCTGAGAAGTAGTTGGTGAACCAGGCGAGGCAGTCATTTGAGAAACCAAGGCTATTTAGTCTGCCAATAAGAATGCGGTGATTGACAGAGTCGAAAGCCTTGGCCAGGCAAGTTGCAGCGGAGGGTGCAGAACTGGTGGCCAGGGTAGGGGTAGCCAGGTGGAATGCATGACCAGCCGTAGCAAAATGCTTATTGAAATTCTCGATTATCGTAGATTTATCGGTGGTGACAGTGTTTCATAGCCTCAGTGAAGTGGGCAGCTGGGAGGAGGTGCTCTTATTCTTCTTATTCTTATGTCTAATGGACGGGAGAGCACATTGTCAGATGTACTCACCCAGCGACATTGTTCGTTTTCTCCAAAGTTCAGTAAAGTCAGTGCGCAAAGCAATGCCACCAAAATTGTCATTTTCTCTGAGAGATGTAAGAAATAGAGGCCAAGGAAAAGTAAGGGGAGAGAGGGACTGTGTATGTATGAGTCTGTATGTGAGTAGATTGGGGGTGGAGGTCGATTGAGAGAGCGGGTTGGGGATTGTTGAGCTGCCGCTGACAGCCAGGCGGAGAGCGAAGAGTAGCAGCTTGGACGAGACACTCCGCGGAGGGAAACATAGGATAGAAGAGGGTTAATTTGGTAAACTTCGCGTAGGGAAGTGCAAATAGCTATTAAAATTATCCAAGTTGAGGGAGACCCGCGATCTTTACACCAGCAACACTAAATCATTTGCACTACACAACAAGGAAAGTGTAGATTTGCTGCACCATAAATGAATAGGTTATTAGTAGGTTAAAGACTACTAGTCACAGACAAACGACTTGACATGCTGCCATCTTGGACTGGGATGTAACAGTGAACACAGCCTGCAACACATTAAAATGTACACGGAGCCGGCGGACAGGCAGTCAGACACACTCTGGCATTAGGTACAGTAACTCAGTCCCTCTGCATTGATTTGTTAAAGTAATTACTTATCAAAAAAGTTACGTTACACGTTATGTTGGCTGATAATTTGTTAGCTACGCTATCCTTACGAACCGCATAGCATTACAGCAGTATGTAACGTTATGTTAGCTAGTTACCTAACGTTAGTTGGCTACTAATACGTGAAACTTGCCAGGCAGTATATTAACTATAATCTAACTAACTACCCAACGTTTATTGACTACATTATTCACGTAATTCTTAGCTAAGTGGTATAGTTGTGCGTTCTCAATGGACATAGCCAGAATTAACTATCTACTCCGATTTCAGAGCACTCTCGCTTGAGTGTACCAGAGCGTAGAATACATGATGAATTTACGAACGGTCAACACTGGTTGAATATAATATGGCAGGTGTCAGTAAACGTCGGCAAAAAAAAAAAATTGTTGCCAGCAGCACAGTTACAGTCACCAACGCTCTGGATAACATGAAAACATTCTAACCAGCTCTGCTAGGGCGAGTAAAATGGTCAGAGTGAGGTGTTCTCTCATTTGTATCTGGAAGTAGCTAGCAAGCTAGCCAACGTTAGCCAGTTAGCTTGGGTGCTTGACTGCCGTTGTGAGGTCAGAACGCTCGGATCAACCTACTCCTCGGTCAGAAGCTCTGCATTTACGAACGGACAATCTGACAACACTCTGAGCGCACTATGGCACTCCAGATTGAATTTACGAACACACCCGAAATCGTAAAATGTCTAGCTATACATTATTATGCTAACAAGCTAGCAAGAGGTTGCATAGCAACAGCATCAACTTCCGGTAGACAGACGAAGCGCTAGTACGGTCAACTGAAAGGATACCGTTCGTTTACAATATACTAAAATGAACTAAAATGTAGCATCTACTCATTAAGTTTGTACTATACAGTATGTTAGTATGGGTATTCGAACACAGCTGTGGTTTCTATATGTTTGATAACGTCCCATTTATTCCATTCCAGCCATTACAATGAGCCCGTCCTCCTATAGCTCCTCCACCAGCCTCCTCTGTGTTATACAGGTGTAGGGTTGGTTGGGGTTGCAATCTTTTCTACCTCTGTTTTATTTGTTTGTATCACAAATGTAACGTGATTGAACACACACCACCGCACAGTAGGTGGCAGCATGCACAAACAATGTGTGAACACCATGATACCAAAGAAGAAGAAGATATACTCCACCCTCGCAGTCCTTCCTTCTGAGAAGCAGTCAGTGTAATGCGGCAGTGAATCGGCGGTTGCATTTTCGGTTATCCACTGGTCTTGTCTGGACCGTGAAGTCGCGGGAGAGTTTGGACAAAAATGGGGGATAAATAAATATAGTTCACTCAGGCCGTTTACCATTTAAAAAAATGATCAGTTCAGGTCTCCTTAACAGGGTGGCTCTCCCATAGACACCAATGCGATACCAGCTGGGTCTGGTCTGCTTTGTTCATTGACTGAACCAGAAAAAACAGCGAATGGATTGAAATCCTTCCTTAGTCAAACGTGATTTACTAGCGTATTGACGCCGATAAATATAGAAACAAATGGCTTTGAA
This sequence comes from Coregonus lavaretus, assembly GCF_964263955.1. NCBI lineage: Eukaryota > Metazoa > Chordata > Actinopteri > Salmoniformes > Salmonidae > Coregonus > Coregonus lavaretus. The sequence goes on along the minus strand of NW_028157882.1, from coordinate 886,184 downwards.
TCGTACGTTTATCCAAAGATTATATTGTATTAAGACTGTAGCTACAAGCTAATATTCTGAAAATGTCAGCTAGTTAAAGTAATTTGCCAACTAACACTAGTTAGCTAGCTAGTTTGTCAGCTAACGCTAGCTATGATTCTGTGACTTGTAGGCTTGTTCACTTGCTAAATCTATTGTTTTTTGGAAAACGTCTCTTGTGTGTTAACTAACTGTCAAAGGTGACCGTTAGGATCGCGTGACAAGAATGGAGGATAATTTGGAGAGCGTGCTCCATTGCGATGACAAGGAGAAGGTAGGTGTATTATTGACATATAGTAGGGCCCTGTGTAAGCTATCTTAAAATGTAATGTAGCTAGGCCTACCTTCCTTCTCAAGTAGCTTGGTAAGTGTGTGTGTTTACACTTGTATGTGTCCCAGTTGAGGCGGAAACTGGCCCTACTACAGAGGGAGTACTCCAGGACAGTGCAGAGATTACAGGTGAGAAATACTGTGTCTAAAGGCGTCAGCAAGTGTGTGTGGGGATGGGAGGGGAGGGGGGCATGCACTGGTGGGGTTAGGTTAGTGTGTGTAGTAATCAGTCATGATTGTGATGCTATCTGTGTTGTGTGTGTGTGTGTGTTACTGCACATGTGTTTGCCAACATTGATGTACATTATCCCCCCTACACACACACACACACACACACACAGCGAGCTGAGCGTTCAGATGCCGTGCGGAAGCATGTGAGGAGCCGGATTTCTGAGCAGAACCTCCAGGACCAGACAGACCCAGGCACAGCCAGCACCTCTCCCAACCCAGCTCTACCCTCCCTCTCCCTGGTTAGCCCTGCTAGGACAGCCCCAGGTTCGGCCTCACCACTAGGCCTCGCTGGAGGTCAGTCTGCCTGTATTAGAAACTAAGTGGTGTAAATAGTTTTTTGACGTTAGCATATTTGAGCTTACCACTATGATATCATTAAGGTGGTAGTGTGTGGGTTCAGGTTGTAATGTGTATTGGGAATGACGTTGTAATGTGTGTGTGTCCAGATTCGACTGTGGCGGCATCGTGTCTGGTGGAATCTGAGAACCCCAGGTGGAGGAGTCCGTCCGTCCGCTTCCTCCTCTCTGTCGATGACTCTTGCCCTCGGACCCCTGACCTTAACCCTGACCCGGCAGGGGGTCACAGACGAAGCCCCTCCCTCCGGCTGAGGTCACGGAGAAGCCGGCAGCGCTGGGAGCGGAGGGGGAGGGCCCAGGGCGGCGAGGGGGGACGGGCAGGGTCGAGGTATGACACGGAGACCAGCGAGGATGGACTGGAGCCGGACGCACGGACAGAGAAAGAGGAGGAGGAGGGAGAGAAGGGAAAGGAGGAGGAGGAGAGGGAAACTCCAGATAAAGAGGCAATGAAGGAAAGGAGAGCTGGAGAGGAGAGAGAAGAACAGAGGAAATATGGACAGAAGGAGATAGAGAAGGAAGGGGTGAACCTGAGGAGAGATGGAGAGAAAGAGAGAGAAGAGGGAGGTGATTCAGGAGCTGTGGGCGCCTCAGAGTTAGGGGCCGTTGGGTTGTGTGACCTGTCGCTGTGTGACACTGGGGGTGCACTGGACTCGTGCACTCTGGTGGAAGGTCTGCCGTTCCCTGTAGAATACTACATCAGAACCACAAGACGCATGGCCTCCTCACAGAGCCACAGGTTAGTGGTCGCTTTTAATATCTATTACTGTTCTATTCTACTTGATTGCATTGTTCTCTATTCTATTGTGGAGGACTACGTCAGAACCACAAGACGGCTACGCATGGCCTCTTCTCAGAGCCACAGGTTGCTAGAGTGGTTCCACGCCAGGGTGGGATGAAAATATTACCAGTACCAGTACCAGATCACTGTGCAGCTATATACAGGGAGTACCAGTACCAGATCACTGTGCAGCTATATACAGGGAGTACCAGTACCAGATCACTGTGCAGCTATATACAGGGAGTACCAGTACCAGATCACTGTGCAGCTATATACAGTGAGTACCAGTACCAGATCACTGTGCAGCTATATACAGGGAGTACCAGTACCAGATCACTGTGCTGCTATATACAGGGAGTACCAGTACCAGATCACTGTGGAGCTATATACAGGGAGTACCAGTACCAGATCACTGTGCAGCTATATACAGGGAGTACCAGTACCAGATCACTGTGCAGCTATATACAGGGAGCACCAGTACCAGATCAATGTGGAGCTATATACAGGGAGTACCAGTACAAGATCACTGTGCAGCTATATACAGGGAGTACCAGTACCAGATCACTGTGCAGCTATATACAGGGAGTACCAGTACCAGATCACTGTGCAGCTATATACAGGGAGTACCAGTACAAGATCACTGTGCAGCTATATACAGGGAGTACCAGTACCAGATCACTGTGCAGAGGTACGAGGTAGATACAGTGAGGGGAAAAAAGTATTTGATCCCCTGCTGATTTTGTATGTTTGCCCACTGACAAAGAAATGATCAGTCTATAATTTTAATGGTAGGTTTATTTGAACAGTGAGAGACAGAATAACAACAAAAAAATCCAGAAAAACGCTTGTCAAAAATGTTATAAATTGATTTGCATTTTAATGAGGGAAATAAGTATTTGACCCTCTCTCAATCAGAAAGATTTCTGGCTCCCAGGTGTCTTTTTATACAGGTAACAAGCTGAGATTAGGAGCACTCCGTTTAAGAGTGTGCTCCTAATCTCAGCTTGTTACCTGTATAAAAGACACCAGTCCACAGAAGCAATCAATCAATCAGATTCCAAACTCTCCACCAAGGCCAAGACCAAAGAGCTCTCCAAGGATGTCAGGGACAAGATTGTAGACCTACACAAGGCTGGAATGGGCTACAAGACCATCATCAAGCAGCTTGGTGAGAAGGTGACAACAGTTGGTGCGATTATTCGCAAATGGAAGAAACACAAAAGAACTGTCAATCTCCCTCGGCCTGGGGCTCCATGCAAGATCTCACCTCGTGGAGTTGCAACGATCATGAGAACGGTGAGGAATCAGCCCAGAACTACACAGGAGGATCTTGTCAATGATCTCAAGGCAGCTGGGACCATAGTCACCAAGAAAACAATTGGTAACACACTACGCCGTGAAGGACTGAAATCCTGCAGTGCCCGCAAGGTCCCCCTGCTCAAGAAAGCACATATACAGGCCCGTCTGAAGTTTGCCAATGAACATCTGAATGATTCAGAGGAGAACTGGGTGAAAGTGTTGTGGTCAGATGAGACCAAAATTGAGCTCTTTGGCATCAACTCAACTCGCCGTGTTTGGAGGAGGAGGAATGCTGCCTATGACCCCAAGAACACCATCCCCACCGTCAAACATGGAGGTGGAAACATTATGCTTTGGGTGTGTTTTTCTGCTAAGGGGACAGGACAACTTCACCGCATCAAAGGGACGATGGACGGCGCCATGTACCGTCAAATCTTGGGTGAGAACCTCCTTCCCTCAGCCAGGGCATTGAAAATGGGTCGTGGATGGGTATTACAGCATGACAATGACCCAAAACACATGGCCAAGGCAACAAAGGAGTGGCTCAAGAAGAAGCACATTAAGGTCCTGGAGTAGCCTAGCCAGTCTCCAGATCTTAATCCCATAGAAAATCTGTGGAGGGAGCTGAAGGTTCGAGTTGCCAAACGTCAGGCTCGAAACCTTAATGACTTGGAGAAGATCTGCAAAGAGGAGTGGGACAAAATCCCTCCTGAGATGTGTGCAAACCTAGTGGCCAACTACAAGAAACGTCTGACCTCTGTGATTGCCAACAAGGGTTTTGCCACCAAGTACTAAGTCATGTTTTGCAGAGGGGTCAAATATTTATTTCCCTCATTAAAATGCAAATACATTTATAACATTTTTGACATGCGTTTTTCTGGATTTTTTTGTTGTTATTCTGTCTCTCACTGTTCAAATAAACCTACCATTAAAATTACAGACTGATCATGTCTTTGTCAGTGGGCAAACATACAAAATCAGCAGGAGATCAAATACTTTTTTCCCTCACTGTATACAGTTGAAGTCAGAAGTTTACATACACCTTAGCCAAATACATTTAAACTCAGTTTTTCACTACTCCTGACATTTAATCCTAGTAAAAATTCCCTATTTTAGGTCAGTTAGAATCACCACTTTATTTTAAGAATGTGAAATGTCAGAATAATAGTAGAGAGAATGATTTATTTCAGTTTCTATTTATTTCATCACATTCCCAGTGGGTCAGATGTTTACATACACTCAATTAGTATTTGGTAGCACTGCCTTTAAATTTTTTTAACTTGGGTCAATCGTTTCGTGTAGCCTTCCACAAGCTTCCCACAATAAGTTGAGTGAATTTTGGCCCATTCCTCCTGACAGTGACAGAGCTGGTGTAACTGAGTCAGGTTAGTAGGCCTCCTTGCTCGGACACACGCTTTTTCAGTTCTGCCCACAAAGTTTCTACAGGATTGAGGTCAGAGCTTTGTGATGGCCACTCCAATACCTTGACTTTGTTGTCCTTAAGCCATTTTGCCACACTTTGGAAGTATGCTTGGGGTCATTGTCCATTTGGAAGACCCATTTGCGACCAAGCTTTAACTTCCTGACTGATGTCTTGAGATGTTGCTTCAATATATCCACATAATTTTCCTTCCTCATGATGCCGTCTATTTTGTGAAGTGCACCAGTCCCTCCTGCAGCAAAGCACCCCCACAGCATGATGCTGCCACCCCGTGCTTCACGGTTGGGATGGTGTTCTTCGGCTTGCAAGCAACCCCCTTTTTCCTCCAAACATAACGATGGTCATTATGGCCAAACAGTTCTATTTTTGTTTCATCAGACCAGAGGACATTTCTCCAAAAAGTACAATCTTTGTCCCCATGTGCAGTTGCAAACCGTAGTCTGGCTTTTTTATGGCGGTTTTGGGCAGTGGCTTCTTCCTTGCTGAGCGGCCTTTCAGGTTAAATCGATATAGGAGTCGTTCTACTGTGGATATAGATACTTTTGTACCTGTTTCCTCCAGCATCTTCACAGGGTCCTTTGCTGTTGTTCTGGGATTGATTTGCACTTTTCGCACCAAAGTACGTTCATCTCTAGGAGACAGAACGCATCTCCTTCTTGAGCGGTATGACGACTGTGTGGTCCCATGGTGTTTATACTTGCATACTATTGTTTGTACAGATGAACGTGGTACCTTCAGGTGTTTGGAAATTGCTCCCAAGGATGAACCAGACTTGTGGAGGTCTACAATTTTCTTTCTGAGGTCTTTGCTGATTTCTTTAGATTTTCCCATGATGTCAAGCAAAGAGGAACTGAGTTCGAAGGTAGGCCTTGAAATACATCCACAGGTACACCTCCAATTGACTCAAATTATGGCAATTAGCCTATTAGAACCTTCTAGAGCCATGTCATCATTTTCTGTAATTTTCCAAGCTGTTTAAAGGCACAGTCAACTTAGTGTATGTAAACTTCTGACCCACTGGAATTGTGATACAGTGAATTATAAGTGAAATAATCTGTCTGTAAACAATTGTTGGAAAAATTACTTGTGTCATGCACAAAGTAGATGTCCTAACCGACTTGCCAAAACTATAGTTTGTTAACAAGACATTTGTGGAGTGGTTGAAAACCGGGTTTTAATGACTCCAACCTAAGTGTATGTAAACTTCTGTATAGATGAAGGCAGGGTAAAGTTACTAGGCATCGGGATCGATAATAATAAGTGTAAATTAAAGAACAGACTAGCAGCAGCATATGATGAGTGTGAAAGTGTGTGTGTCTGTGCGTGCGTATGCAGTGAATATGTGTGGGATTGTGAGAGATAGTGTGTGTGAATGTAAATATAAATATATGCAAGTAACTGGCAAAATAAAGGAAACACCAACGTAGTGTCTTAATAGGGCGTTGAGCCAGAACATCTTTAATGTGCCTTGTTTTCATGCAGATCTCATGTGAGCATTTGAGATAAATTCATGTTTTCCAAGACAAAACTCTTTATCAATGAAACTAAAATGTAAACGTTAAATGATTAAATCAATGAAATTCATGTCTTGTCTTGAAAATGTATATTTCGTGGTTCAGAAGTGAAATAGTTCTGTTATAGGTTACCTGTGTAGCCTAGGTCTAGGGCATGTTAAAGCCCCTAGGCTACAGTCCTCGAATTACAGGACCAGTCAAAAGTTTGGACACGCCTACTCCTTCAAGGGTTTCTCTTTATTTTTACTATTATCTACATTGTAGAGCGTGCAAAGCTGTCATCAAGGCAAAGGGTGGCTACTTTGAATAATATAAAATGTATTTTGTTTGTGTAACACTTTTTTGGGGGGTTACTACATGATTCCATATGTTTTATTTCATAGTTTTGATGTCGTCACTATTATTCTACAATGTAGAAAATAGTAAAAATAAAGAAAAACCCTTGAATGAGTAGGCGTGTCCAAACTTTTGACTGGTCCTGTATATATGGTTATATAAGTTATATGTTGTGTTATATACATTATTTATATAAGTAGAGAACTGTAGTAGTTGATATACAGGTAACTGCCACAATAAAGGAAACCCCAACATAAAGCTTAGGCCACCAGGACATCTTCAGTGCGTCTTGGCATAGATTCTACAAGTGTCTGGAGCTCTACTGGAGGGATGCGAAACCATTCGTCCACGAGAAATTCCATCATTTGGTTTGTTGATGGTGATGGAAAACGCTGTCTCAGGCGCCGCTCCAAAATCTCCCATAAGGGTTCAATTGGGTTGGCCTCCTGTAGCTCAGTTGGTAGAGCATGGTGCTTACAATGCCAGGGTTGTGGGTTCGATTCCCACGGGGGGCCAGTATGAAAAATGTATGCTCTCACTAACTGTAAGTCGCTCTGGATAAGAGCGTCTGCTAAATGACGACAACAACAACAAAAAAAATCTGGTGACAGACGGTCATGGCATATGGTTTACATCAGTTTCCTGCTCATCAAACCATTTAGTGACCATTCATGCCCTGTGGATGGGGGTATTGTCATCCTGTGAAGGCATAGCCATGGTAGCCAAAATAATGGCCTGCCCAGCATGACCCTAAGCATGATGGGATGTTAATTGCTTAATTAAGTCAGGAACCACACCTGTGTGGAAGCACCTGCTTTCAATATACTTCATCCCTCATTAATGGCTTTTCCATTATTTGGGCAGTTACCTGTAGTCTTGTGCGTGTGCATAGAGTCAGTGCAAGATCGGATCAATGCAGTCTTATGGCTTAGGGGTGCCCGGTACTGTTTGCCGGACGGTAGCAGAGTGAAGTCTATTGCTTGGGTGGCTAAAGTCATCGGTAATTTTTCGGGCCTTCCTCTGACGCCTGATATAGAGGTCCTGGACGGCAGGGAGCTCAGTCCCAGTGATGTACTGGGCCATCCGCACCGCCCTCTGTAGCGCTTTGCGGTCGAGGGCGGTGCATTTGCCATACCAAGCGGTGATGCAGCCAGTCAAGGTGCTCTCGATGGTGTAGCTGTAGGACATTTTGAGGATCCGAGGGCCCATGCCAAATCTTTTCAGATGCCTGAGGGGGAAGAAGCGCTGTTGTGCCCCTCGTCACGACTCTGCAGGTGCGAGAGGACCATGTTAAGTGATGTGGACGCCAAAAGGAACTTAAAACTCCCCCCTCTTTCTCTTGTAGTCCACGATCAGCTCCTTGGCGTTACTCACGTTGAGGGAGAGGCTGTTGTCCTGACCACACTGCTAAGTCTCTGATCTCATCCCTGTAGGCTGTGTCATCACCGTAGGTGATCAGGCCTGCCACCGTCGTGTCGTCAGCAAACTTGACGATTGTGTTGGAGTTGTGCGTGGCCACGCAGTCGTGGATGAACAGGGAGTACAGGAGGTGACTAAGCACACACCCCTGAGGTGCCCCTGTGTTGAGGGTCACTGTGGCAGAGGTGTTGTGGCCTACCCTCATCACCTCGGGCCGGCCCGTCAGGAAGTCCAGGATCCAGTTGCAGAGGGAGGTGTTCAGTCCCAGGGTCCCCAGCTTGGTGATGAGCTTAGAGGGAATTATGGTGTTGAACGCTGACAATGGTGGTCAGCTTGAAACATGTTGGGATTACAGACCGGGACAAGGAGAGATTGAAAATGTCTGTGAAGACACTTGCCATCTGGTCTGCGCATGCTCTGAGACTGCGCCCTGGTGTTCCGTCTGGCCCGGCGGCCTTGCAATTGTTTTTAACCTGAGTGCAAGATCACACAGTCATCTGGAGCAACAGGGGCTTTCATGCAAGTGTTGTTTTCCTCGAAGCGAGCATAAAAGGCATTTGGCTCGTTTGGGAGTTCCGCGTCACTGGGCATCTCACAGCTGGGTTTCCCATTGTAGTCCGATGAGCGTCGGAGCCGGTGTAATAGGATTCCACCTTCCTCCTATACTGTCCTTTTTCATGTTTGATGTCTCGTCGGAGGTCGTAGCGACCTTTCTTGTATTCGTCCGTGTGCCGTTCCTTGTAAGCGGTAGCTCTATACCTGCCTCCTGTAAGACCCTATGATCCGTGAACCGTACATGATACAGACAACATCTTGGAGTCATTATACTCCTAATAGTGTGCTTTTGGAGTATGTCTAGATTCTGAAATACAAATTTCCACATTTAATTTTTTCAACATAATTTTTTAAAATCAAAGTACCCTTTTGGATTTTTGGACTCTACAAGTCAAATTTCCAGAGTAGGCTCTCTGCTACTTTTGATGTATGGACCAGCTAACTACACTGAACAAAAATATAAACGCAACATGTAAAGTGTTGGTCCCATGTTTCATGAGCTGAAATAAAATATCCCAGAAATGTTCCATATGCACAAAAAGCTTATTTATCTCAAATTTTGTACACAAATATGTTTACATCCCTGTTAGTGAGCATTTCTCCTTTGCCAAGATAGTCCATCCACCTGACAGGTGTGGCATATCAAGAAGCTTGATCATTACACAGGTGCACCTTGTGCTGGGGACAATAAAAGGCCACACTAAAATGTGCAGTTTTGTCACACAACACAATGCCACAGATGTCTCAAGTTTTCAAGTCCACCAGAGCTGTTGCCAGAGAATTTTATATTCATTTATCTACTATAAGCCGCCTCCAACGTTGTTTTAGAGAATTTGGCAGTACATCCATCCCGTGGCTGAATCTAGTTGAATTTGGCATTTCTATTTCTGTAATTTGAATGTGAGGGTGTGTCCATGTGTGAGCCTGCTCTGTCTCGTGTGTGTGTGTGTGTGGTTTACAAATCTAATGTAACGTGTTTATTAATGCTACTTTCAGAGACCTGCAGGCCATCATTCTGAACCAGCTCAACAGGGGGCGCCACAGAAGGAGCAGGGGCCGGACGTCCAACACACACACACTCTCAGACTCACTAGCACAACCCTCCAACTCACAGACCAATCACACATCAGTCGAGGGGCCATCAGCCAATCAGATGCTTACCTCGGAGTCGGGGACCAATCAGAGTGAGTGTTTACCTTCCAGAGCCTGCAGTGTTCGGCCTATCAGAGGCCGGAGGAGGCGAGGGAGAGGAAGGAGGCCGAGACTGGGCCGCTCTCTAAGTTTGGACTCGGAACCTCCAGCACCAGGCCCAGACAACACCCAGACCCCGGCCACTCTTAACCTAGCCTCACAGCCTCTCCCTGGCGGTGGAGGTCCGGAGTGCTGGCCTCTCTCTGGAGGTGTGGAGGAACAGCTTTATCCCATCTTCAGAAGGAGCTGTGGCTCTCCCCTCATTCACACACCAAAGCAGCGCAAAGGTGGGACTGAGCCGTGTCTGTGGTGTATCTGAAGGTTTTTACCTTTCAGTATGACTTCACTTATCAACTAACATTTTCATCCTTTCTGTCTGTGTTGTTCTGTCCATGTGTTCTGTCTGTGTTGTTCTGTCCATGTGTTCTGTCTGTGTTGTTCTGTCTGTGTTGTTCTGTCCATGTGTTCTGTCTGTGTTGTTCTGTCTGTGTTGTTCTGTCCGTGTGTTCTGTCTGTGTGTTCTGTCCATGTGTTCTGTCTGTGTTGTTCTGTCTGTGTTGTTCTGTCTGTGTTGTTCTGTCTGTGTTGTTCTGTCCATGTGTTCTGTCTGTGGTGTTCTGTCTGTGGTGTTCTGTCTGTGGTGTTCTGTCTGTGTTGTTCTGTCCATGTGTTCTGTCTGTGTGTTCTGTCTGTGTTGTTCTGTCCGTGTTGTTCTGTCTGTGTTGTTCTGTCCAAGTGTTCTGTCTGTGTTGTTCTGTCTGTGTTGTTCTGTCCATGTGTTCTGTCTGTGTTGTTCTGTCCATGTGTTCTGTCCGTGTTGTTCTGTCCATGTGTTCTGTCTGTGTTGTTCTGTCCATGTGTTCTGTCTGTGTTGTTCTGTCCATGTGTTCTGTCCGTGTTGTTCTGTCCATGTGTTCTGTCTGTGTTGTTCTGTCTGTGTTGTTCTGTCCATGTGTTCTGTCTGTGTGTTCTGTCTGTGTTGTTCTGTCCGTGTTGTTCTGTCCGTGTTGTTCTGTCTGTGTTGTTCTGTCCAAGTGTTCTGTCTGTGTTGTTCTGTCTGTGTTGTTCTGTCCATGTGTTCTGTCTGTGTGTTCTGTCCATGTGTTCTGTCTGTGTGTAGAGAGTGTGAGGTCCCTCCTCCTGCCCTACTCTCTCCCCTCCCTCTCCCCTGGAGGACCAGCAGTGCACCCTGGGAGTCTGGGCCGCGTCATCTCAACCTTTGACCTCCAGGATTTCCATCTCCCCGACGACCAGTTCGGACGGCTAAAGCTCCAGAAGCTACGCGCCTCGTCTGCCGTTGCCGTCCCTGAACCGGAACCCTTCTCCCCTTACAACATGCGTCGTCGCCGCGGCAAAGACTCGGTCCACGGTCTCCACGGTGACACGGGCGGTCTGACGTCTAAAGCGCCTACGTCCGAGCCCATCTCTCTCAGCCTCACCCCTCCTGTCACAGACTGGGTCGCTCCGGTAGAATCAGTAGAACAGTCTATAGATAGATCAATAGGCCAGCATCTTACAGACCACCCTATAGACCAGCAGTCTACAGACTCACTAGGCCTGTCTACAGACCTCCATTCAGAGTACCATTCAGTTTGCCAGTCTACAGACCACCCTGTAGACCAGCCTATAAGCCATGAGTCTACAGACCACCCTGTAGACCAGCCTATAGGCCATCAGTCTACAGACCACCCTGTAGACCAGCCTATAGGCCATCAGTCTACAGACCACCCTGTAGACCAGCCTATAGGCCATCAGTCTACAGACCATCAGCTTACCGTTTTAGTAGGCCAGTCTACAGACTTTCCTTCAGTAGACCAGCAGACAGGCCTACTCCCTGCTGAAGGCCCTTCCCTTCGCACTGAAACAGAGACCGAGTGCCCTACCGAGTGCCTTACCAAGTGCACTACGGAGTGTCCATCCTTCCACACAAAGACAGATCCTAAGTGCCCTTCTACGTGCCCTACGGAGTTCTCTATCGACTGCCTTACCAAATGTCCTGCCCTTCGGACGGAGACAGATGCAGAGTGTGCTGTCCCCCCCAGCCCCTCCCTGCTCCTCCTTAGCCCCTCCCTAACCAGCCACACCCCTCACGGACACACCCTCTCCTTTCCCCTCTCCTCCAGCCCCCCCTTACCTTCCTTAGGGATGACCCCTAACCTCTTGACCCCTAACCCCTTGAGCCCTAACCCTGACATACCCCTCTCTCTCCCTGACAGCCCTCAATTACCTTCTTTAGGGGCGGTGACCCTCCCCCTCTCCTGCGCTCCCTGCCCCCCCACTCTGCCCCTCCCCCTCTCCTGCGCTCCCTGCCTCCCCACTCTGCCCCTCCCCCTCTCCTGCGCTCCCAGCCCCCCCACTCTGCCCCTCCCCCTCTCCTGCGCTCCCTGCCCCCCCACTCTGCCCCTCCCCCTCTCCTGCGCTCCCTGCTCCCCCACTCTGCCCCTCCCCCTCTCCTGCGCTCCCTGCCCCCCCACTCTGCCCCTCCCCCTCTCCTGCGCTCCCTGGCCCCCCACTCTGCCCCTCCCCCTCTCCTGCGCTCCCTGCCCCCCCACTCTGACCCTCCCCCTCTCCTGCGCTCCCTGCCCCCCCACTCTGACCCTCCCCTTCCCCTATAGTCCCTCCACCCAAGCTCTGTCTCCTCCCTCCCTCTCTCCCTGCCCCTCTCCTGCCATCTCTCTCTCCTCCTCCCCTCCCTCCGTCGCTCCCTGCCGCCCCAGCCTGGTTCATTCCCTGCCCCAACTGTTGCTCCAGCCCGCTCCTCCACTACTGCCCCAGACTCTCCCTCCAACCCCAAATACGCCCCCTCCTCAGCTTCTACCCCAGCCAGCTCCCTCTCTCCACTCAACCAGACAGGCCACAGAAGAGGAGAGATGGGAGGAGGAGGAGAGAGGAGAGGCAATAGAGGAGGAGATGAGGGAAGAGGAGGAGATGAGGGAAGAGGAGGAGATGAGGGAAGAGGAGGAGATGAGGGAAGAGGAGGAGATGAGGGAAGAGGAGGAGAGGAGGGAAGAGGAGGAGAGGAAGGATAGGATGAGAGAGGAGAGTGTCTTAAACCTCTCATACACACTGAAGGTCAATACCGTGATGTCACTGTTGTGTATTTCAACATCCATGTCACAACTCACTTCAGAGAATAATGTCTCAGCGTGTGTAATAATATTCTGGTGTGTGTGTGTGTGTGTGTAGTCCCCTGCAGGAGGCAGCCTGGTGGATGTGTGCTGTGTGTCGTGGCCGTCAGTAGGGGTGTGTGTGGCGGTGGCAGGAGAGTGGGAGGTGTGTGTTTGGGGTCAGATCACCCCCCCACACTGGAGACGACTGCACACCTGGACCTTCATAGAAGTAACTTTGTGTGTGTGTGTCTGTGTGTGTGTGTCTGTGTGTGTGTGTCTGTGTGTGTGTGTCTGTGTGTGGAACAACTGTGAGTTTTATATTGTTTATGGGTGTTTGTGTGTTTAATGCGTGTGTGTGTAACAACTGTTAAATACAGAAGTAGTTGTGTGTGTGTACACATACATACATACATACATACATACATACATACATACATACATACAGTGCATTCGGAAAGTATTCTATTTTTCCACATTTTGTTACATTACAGCCTTATTCTAAAATGGATGAAATAGTTTTTCCCCCCCTCATCAATCTACATACAGTATATACAGTACCCCATAATGACAAATCAAAAACAGGTTTCATAGAAGTAACTTTGTGTTTGTGTGTTTAATGCGTGTCTGTAACAACTGTGTTAAATACAGTAGTAGTGTATGTGTGTATATATACAGTACCAGTCAAAAGTTTGGACACGCCTACTCATTCAAGGGTTTTTCTATATTTTTACTATTTTCTACATTGTAGAATAATAGTGAAGACATCAAAACTATTGAATAACACATATGGAATCATGTAGTAACCAAAAAAAGTGTTAAACAAATCAAAATATATTTTATATTTAAGATTCTTCAATTAGCCACCCTTTGCCTGGATGACAGTTTTGCACACTTGGCATTCTCATTCATAATGTTTGTGTGTTTAATGTGTGTGTGTGTGTGTGTGTGTGTGTGTGTGTGTGTGTGTGTGTGTGTGTGTGTGTGTGTAACAGTCAGTGATGTCAGTGTTTCCTGTGCCGGACGCTCCTGGGCTTCTCTGTGTGACTCTGGGACAGCTGGAAATCAGAGAGGCCAGGTTCTCTCTCTCTCTCTCTCTCTCTCTCTCTCTCTCTCTCTCTCTCTCTCTCTCTCTCTCTCTCTCTCTCTCTCTCTCTCTCTCTTTCTCTTTCTCTTTCTCTTTCTCTTTCTCTTTCTCTTTCTCTTTCTCTTTCTCTTCTCTGCCTCTCTCTCTCTCTCTCTCTCTGCCTCTCTCTTCTCTGCCTCTCTCTCTCCTATTCCTCTCTCTTCTCTGCCTCTCTCTTCTCTGCCTCTCTCTCGCTCTTCTCTGCCCCTCTCTCTCTTCTCTGCCTCTCTCTCTCTCCTATGCCTCTCTCTCCTCTGCCTCTCTCTCTCTTCTCCCTCTCTCTTTTCTCTCTCTTTTCTCTCCCTCTCGCTCTCTTCTTTCCCTCTCTTCTCTCTCTCTCTCCCTCTTCTCTGTCTATGTGCATCTGTAAATGTTTCTATTAATATTTGTGTGTGTACACATGTGCGTCTGTGTGTGCCTGCCTGCCTGCCTGTGTGTGTGTGTAGGGTGCTGTGCTGCTCCAGTCTGTCCCAGGCGGTGCTGTGTGAGGGGGAGGTCCAGACGGTGGTGGGCATGTCCAACCGAAGGCTGGTTAGCTCCTCCCACTCTGCAGCCACACCCCCGCTGCAGGTCTACACACTCACAGAGGACGGCAGGTAACCACGGGCAACTAGGGTCTTCTCTCGTCTGGCCTGGTTTGTGTTCTGTGTGTCTGTCTCTCTGACCTCTGACCTCTCGCAGGCTGCAAGCCTCCCTGTCTCTGGTCTGTCCTACTGAGCGTGTGCGGACCGTGGCTGCGGTAGAGGGACAGACTGACGCTCTGATTGGCTCAACCCACAGCGGACATCTTGTTCTATGGTGAGAAAGAGACCGTAGCTAATTCAGTGCTTCCTGGTCCTGGGGACCTAAATGGGCACCCTTGAGGTTATTTGAATAAGCGGTGTAGTTCTAGAGCCAGAACACCCCTTTGGGTCCCGAGGACCAGGATGGAGAATCATTGCTCTAATTGAAAGGCTTTCAAGACACTTGCACTGGTTTTGCAGACAGCTGCTTTATCGAAGAACGATTTTACTTCCAATGACTGTGACATGTGGTTGTCTTACCGATCTTAGTTGAATGCACTGACTGGAAGTCGCTCAGGATAAGAGCATCTGTTTTTTTTTGCCTTCTCCAACATATGTTTACAGTTGAGGGAGAATCATCTCTGCTAACTGTGTGTGTGTGTGTGTGTGTGTGTGTGTGTCAGGAACGTGACGACGGGGCAGCTGCTGCGGAGCATCACTCTGGGAGACGGTTTCACGGATACGGCCTGCCTCCGAGGATACTCCCTCTGCGTGAGTGTGTGTGTGTATTTATTGTGTGTGTGTGTGTGTGTATTTACTGTGTGTATTTACTGTGAGTATTATCTGTAGCAGAAAGGGTGTGTTAGTTCCTACTATAATGTGTGAGAGAACCTACAGGACATTGTTCTGTGTGTTTTCTCACCATGTGATTCCCCATGTCTAACCAACAGAAGAGTGTCTGATCATTGTTCTGTGTGTTTTCTCACCATGTGATTCCCCATGTCTAACCAACAGAAGAGTGTCTGATCATTGTTCTGTGTGTTTTCTCACCATGTAATTCCCCATGTCTAACCAACAGAAGAGTGTCTGATCATTGTTCTGTGTGTTTTCTCACCATGTGATTCCCCATGTCTAACCAACAGAAGAGTGTCTGGTCATTGTTCTGTGTGTTTTCTCACCATGTGATTCCCCATGTCTAACCAACAGCCTCAACCCACCTTGACTGAATAGTGATGATGTTGTCATGTCCCCCTCCGTTCTACAAAACCACCCAGTATCTGCGTCCCAAACTGCCCAATTCTCTGCCCTTTTTCTGTGTGCACTTGTGCACTCTCTCTCCCACACACACAAAGCATTAGTGTCCATAACCCATCCATGGGTTAGAGGGAGTGTCCACTATCTTTATTATGACACTCCTTTCCTTCTAAGTCCATGAAGAGAAGTGAACAAGTGTACACTTCAAGAGAGGACAGAGAATTGAGATAATGTAGAACTCTGTCCACCTTTGTAGGTATAGTGATGGTATGTATAGTCATGATGTCCTGATTTATTGGTTGTTTCTTGTTTTTATTGATTCGTTATTCTTTTTTTAAATGATATTTTTCTGTGAAGTGTGTTGATACCTGGAGAAATACATACATTTTGATTTTGATTTGTCATGTCCCCATTCGTCCTACAGGGGGTGCTGTTTGTTCTGCTGCAGCACCCGTCCCTGTGTGCTCTGGAGGAGGAAGAGGGAGGGGCTCTGTTCTCTCTGGTCGCCACCAACCCTCTGACTGGCACCGTCGCCCTGGCAACCAGACTAGGCCTGCCCAAATCCTGCACCGGGAGGTGAGAGGGGGAGTAGGCAGGAAGATGGGGAGGAGGAGGGGAGTAGGCAGGAAGAAAGGAGGAGGAGGAGGGGAGTAGGCAGGAAGAAAGGAGGAGGAGGAGGGGAGTAGGCAGGAAGAGGGGAGGAGGGGGGGAGTAGGCAGGAAGATGGGGAGGAGGAGGGGAGTAGGCAGGAAGAAAGGAGGAGGAGGGGGGGAGTAGGCAGGAAGAGGGGAGGAGGGGGGGGAGTAGGCAGGAAGAGGGGAGGGGGGGGAGTAGGCAGGAAGAGGGGAGGAGGGGGGGGAGTAGGCAGGAAGAGGGGAGGAGGAGGGGAGTAGGCAGGAAGAGGGGAGAAGGGGGGGGGGAGTAGGCAGGAAGAGGGGAGGAGGAGGGCAGTAGGCAGGAAGAGGGGAGAAGGGGGGAGTAGGCAGGAAGAGGGGAGAAGGGGGGGGAGTAGGCAGGAAGGGAAGGGAGTAGGCAGGAAGAGGGGGGGAGTAGGCAGGAAGAGGGGAGGAGGAGGGCAGTAGGCAGGAAGAAGGGAGAAGGGGGGGGAGTAGGCAGGAAGAGGGAGGAGTAGGCAGGAAGAGGGGAGGAGGGGGGGAGTATGCAGGAAGAGGGGAGAAAGGGGGGAGTAGGCAGGAAGAGGGGGGGGAGTAGGCAGGAAGAGGGGGGGGAGTAGGCAGGAAGAGGGGGGGGAGGAGGAGGGCAGTAGGCAGGAAGAAGGGAGAAGGGGGGGGGGGGAGTAGGCAGGAGGAGGGGGGAGGGGGGGAGTAGGCAGGAAGGGAGGAGAAGGGGGGGGAGTAGGCAGGAAGGGGGGGAGTAGGCAGGAAGAGGGGAGGAGGGGGGGAGTAGTTAGAGAAAAGGAGTAGAGAGAGAGTGGTGGTGGTGAGACTGATAATTGTGTATGTTAACCTCTCTCTCGTTTGTTTGTTTTTGTGTGTGTGTGTGTGTGTGTGTGTGTGTGTGTGTGTGTGTGTGTGTGTGTGTGTGTGTGTGTGTGTGTGTGTGTGTGTTCGCTCCCTAGGCTGGTGGAGGTTGATGTCCATGGCTCCAGTGTGGTTGGGGTGTTCCGGTCTGGCTCCATATGTGTGTGGCAGCTGGGGGGGCATCAGGGCCAGCGGGGTGTCTGGTTACCAGAGATGGGGTGTCTGCTCGCCCGTTGGGGGGCACAGGGAACAGTCCTGACGGCACACCTCAATGGAGATGTCTGCTTACACCGCTACAGACCACTCTGAACTACTATAGACCACCACAGACCGCTCTGAACTACTATAGACCACCACAGACCACTCTGAACTACTATAGACCACCACAGACCGCTCTGAACTACTATAGACCACCACAGACCACTCTGAACTACTATAGACCACCACAGACCACTCTGAACTACTATAGACCACCACAGACCGCTCTGAACTACTATAGACCACCACAGACCACTCTGAACTACTATAGACCACCACAGACCGCTCCGAACTACTATAGACCACCACAGACCACTCTGAACTACTATAGACCACCACAGAACGCTCTGAACTACTATAGACCACCACAGACCGCTCTGAACTACTATAGACCACCACAGACCACTCTGAACTACTATAGACCACCACAGACCACTCTGAACTACTATAGACCACCACAGACCACTCTGAACTACTATAGACCACCACAGACCACTCTGAACATACATAGCACATTTCTATCTAAAGGTTGGCCAACGTTGTGTCCTGCTGAATGCAGCCCAGAAGGGTATACTACAAAGCATGATCAATGAGTTAGCATGCTAACTTTGATAAGCAACCAGAAATAACTATTGATTTTCTTGTTCATTAAGAAAGCTAAACATAGCTATGTGTTTTGGGTTGTTTTATTATACCTTGACCTTTCTATAAAACAAGTTATTTCAGAATATTTAGGCAAGTTATCTGGATAACTCATTGATCCTGCTTTGTAGTAACCACCTGTAACCATGACCACTCTGGTGCTGAATCACTTTCTACTACTGAATCACTTTTTGATTCTGATTCTTCTGAATTGCTTTCTGCCACATACAAATGACATGGTTCAACTGTCTGGTTCCTGAATCTGTGGTCCATATGTGCTGCATATAAATGACATGGTTCAACTGTCTGGTTCCTGAATCTGTGGTCCATATGTGCTGCATATAAATGACATGGTTCAACTGTCTGGTTCCTGAATCTGTGGTCCATATGTACATACATAGCACAACTTTCTTACAAGATGAAAATATGTTTTATAAAAGCTCTGTAAATTGAAGTGCTGTTGAATGCTCATTATATATTTAAGCAATAAGGCCCGAGGGGGTGTGGTATATGGCCAATATACCACGGCTAAGTGCTGTTCTTATGCATGGCACAACATGGAGTGGCTGGACACAGCCCTTAGCCGTGGGATATTAGCCATATACCACAAACCCCTGAGGTGCCTTATTGCTATTATAAACTGGTTACCAATGTGATTAGAGCATTAAAAATACATGTTTTGTCGTACCCGTGGTATACGGTCTGATATACCACAGTTGTCAGCCAATTAGCATTAAGGGCTCGAACCACCCAGTTTATAATAAACATTTATTTTTACATTCTGTGTTTGAGATATGATGTGGTATTTCTATGGTGTGGATGACTTTAAAGCAACAATACAACATTTAAAGGGAACTTTGAGGTATTTTTTATGACATCTATTTAGTGTTTTTTCACCTCACACAATGCTTTAATGAAACATTGCCTGTTAATTGTGAACAAAGCACGATCGTATTGAATCTCATACTTTTTTCTTAACCTCTTCGGGATCTGTGTCCTGTATACAGGACGGTTGAGCTAACGTGCACTAATGTGATTAGCATGACTGTTGTAAGTAACAGCAAACTTTCCAGGACATAGACATGTCTTATATGGGCAGAAAGCTTAAATTCTTGTTAATCGAACTGCACTGTCCAATTTACAGTAGCTATTACAGTGAAAAAATACCATTACATTTACATTTTAGTCATTTAGCAGACGCTCTTATCCAGAGCGACTTGCAGTTAGTGAATCCATTTTTTTTTATTTAATTTTTTTTATTTATTTATTTATTATTATACTGGCCCCCCATGGGAATCGAACCCACAACCCTGGCGTTGCAAACGCCATGCTCTATCAACTGAGCTACATCCCTGCCGCCCATTCCCTCCCCTACCCTGGGCCAATTGTGCGCCGCCCATGAGTCTCCCGGTCGCGGCCGGCTGCGACAGAGCCTGGATTCGAACCAGGATCTCTAGTGGCACAGTTAGCACTGCGATGCAGTGCCTTAGACCACTGCGCCACATCCTATTGTTTGAGGAGAGTGCACAACAACAAAAATCTTATCATGGCAACTGGTTTGATACATTCACCTCTGAAGGTAAATAATGTACTTCCATTCAGTAATCTTGCTCTGATGTGTCATGCTAAGGGTCCCAGAGATAAAATGTAGCATAGTTTTGTTTGATAAAATCCATTTTTATATTCAAATGTAAGAACTGGATTCTACAGTTTGAACCCTCTCTGGCTCCACACCCACCCCGCCCGGCCATCTAGATTAGTGTATAAGCTAATGATCCATCATGTATGACATTCCTGGGAATGCGTAAACTTACATTTTGTATTACCATATCATTTTTGTATGTTCTCTATAGTTATGTACTTGAAAATGTATAAATTGACCAATTTGGCACATTTGGGCAGACTTGAAACAAAATAGTCCAGTATTGCAATGCTTCACTGGATCAATCTGAAACTTTGCACACACACTGCTGCCGTCTAGTGGCCAAAATTAAAATTGTGCCTAAACTGCAATATATTGTGGCCTTTCTCTTGAATTTCAAAGATGATGGAACTAAACAATAAATAGAAAACACATGTTTTTTTGTTTGTATTATCTTTTACCAGATCTAATGTGTTATATTCTCCTACATTAATTTCACATTTCCACAAACTTCAAAGTGTTTCCTTTCAAATGGTATCAAGAATATGCATATCCTTGCTTCAGGTCCTGAGCTACAGGCAGTTAGATTTGGGTATGTCATTTTAGGCAAAAATTCAAAAGAAGGGTCTGATCCTTAAGACATTAAATGTGGCTCTATTTTCTAGAATTTTGGATTTGAGATCAAATGTTTCATGAGGCGACAAAATGCCACCTTTTATTTGAGGGTATTTTCATACATATCTGTTTTACCGTTTAGAAATGAAAGCAGTTTATGTATCTAATCCGCCTATTTGAAGAAGTCATAAGTATTTGGACAAATACACTTATAGTTTATTAAAGTAGTCAAACGTTTAATATTTGGTCCCATAATTCAAGCACGCAATGACGACTACATCAATCTTGTGACTCTATGAACTTGTAGTTTGTTTTGGTTGTGTTTTGCCCAATAGGAACTGAATGGTGAATAATGTATTGTCATTTTTGGAGTCACTTTTATTGTAAATAAGAAAAGTAGATGTTTCTGAACACTTGTGGATGTGCCATATTGAGTCTGTTTCTCTGATGTTTAATAAGCACATCTCTTTCCCCCTCCCAGTGTTTGTTTTGAAGAGCAGCAGTTGAACCCTAAAGACAAAGTGGACATGCCCGCGTATCGCCCACGTTGACACCCCCACCAGAAACTACCCCTTCCCGGATACAGTCTGACTTCACTACACAGTTAAAGATTGGCCTCATCGTGTCAATGAAAATGATACAGGAAGTGTTCCACAAAAGCACAAGGTTTATATGTGGAATACATTATACATACTGCTGTAGTATCAGTTATCCCTGAATGACACAATGCAGAGATGATAGAGTGGTGAGGAGGAGGAGTCTACTGTGTCTGGAAGTGACTTCACCATCCATTTTCTGGATTCAGGTTAATTTAAACATGGTTTTAAAGCTTTGTTTTACTTGACAGTTACAGATGATTTATAATGTACAGAGAAGAGAGGTTCCGAAGTTTATTTTGTGAAAATGTTGTCCATGTATATATAGTTCATCAAGTGACTTTAAGACTACAGTGTTCTTCAATCAAATAAATTATGATTAATGAGATATCTAATTATTTTTCATAATTTCGTGAGGACTTATGGTGCTTTCAATTGGGAACTTAAAAAAAAAAAAAAAAAGGTCAAATCATGACGTCCGTGATCTTCAGGTCGTAATGTTGGCGCTGTAGAAAGATGCCAGAGTTTACGACTTGGATGACCGTTTTTTCCCCCAGAGTTCCCAGTGGTCTTGAACGCACTGAAGTCAGAGATTTCCGAGTTCCCAGTTGTTTTGAACTCTGCATAATCAGACTATTCTATAGCCTATGAAAGTGACATTTTCCAGGAATGAGGAGCTATAGGAGGACGGGCTCATTGTAATGGCTAGAATGGAATAAATGTAATTTGGTCAGATGCTCGATCACCATTTATATGTATGTAGTGTGTCCACAACAGATTCATGTGTGCATAATCTGTGAAAAAATTCAAATGCAGAAATCCAGTCCATCTCCAAAGCGGTCCCTTTCAATTGCTACCATGGTTATGCATATGCTTCTCGTATATTTTTCTTTCAGAAATATTTACATTTGGGCCTGTCCATATAGGCCAATTCCCCTGAGTGTAAAGGGTTAAAACTATCATTTAGACGTTTAGCTGGTCAGTCCTTACATCCATAGCTCAGTATATGAATTTGAGTGGTTATATTTCTCCAGCCTCATCCCTCAGCTGATGTGAACGCTTTGTCGGGGTGACCACTTGGTTGTTGTTGGAATCCCAGATTGCTCCATTATGTAAAGTACAATATTTGTATGGTATGAAAAAGCTGTTTGCTAAGTAATAAGTCCACATTCACAAAGGAAGTGTATGTAGGTCTACATGTTTTTAATCAATGCTCAACATTTCACCATGAAAATCATATTTTATGCAACACAGGAAAATGATAAGACTTGGTCTTGTTTATTCAGCAACTTCTTTGCCCTGTAAGAAGAAAGAAAGAATATAATGGATCAGTAATAATAATGAACATGATAAATATATGGATAGACTTGGATAGAATATAATGGATCAAGCATTTAATGCTCAGCGCTCAGCTTGGATTTTCAGGGTGAAGTACCAACTGAATTAATCTTATTAGATGTTTTTGCCCTGAAATGTGCTTCTTAGAGGTCTTAAATACAGTTGAGTGAGTGTAAAAGGTCAGTATTGACCTCTGTGAAGACTGAATCATAGGTGGTGTTGATGTGGTCATATTTGAACATGAGTCAGGTATAGGTTTAGCAGCAGTTCTGTACCTTTCCAGTGTCACGGGTCTTGGCTCTGAGCTTGTTGACCTGAGTCTCAGCGATGTCAGCACGCTCCTCAGCCTCCTCCAGCTCATGCTGAACCTTCCTGAACTTAGACATATGGCTATTGGCTGCTTCCTCCTGGGTGAAGAAAAGAGATGGAGAGCGAAACATCAGCATTTAAAGTTTGAAGCTTCAGGTAGCAAATTAATATTCTGTTTTTAAAGGTATTTTCAACAACAAAAATATTGACAGATTTAGGATAGCAACGTATATAGGAAGATAGATGATACAGCAGAGAAAGTGAGTGGAGGAACAGGGTATCAGGTTAACCGTGTGGTCGGTGTATCAAACTAAGCAGCTCATTCGCGAAACCCTGAATATTGTATTGAATGCAATTTGAAGAGATTAGTATGAAGATGTATTCACTAACTGTAAGTCGCTCTGGATAAGAGCGTCTGCTAAATGACAAATGTAATGTAAAATGATGTATCAAACCGCTGCCTCCAACACCACCACTAGACCAGCAAATTATTATTCAACCCCCTCTCCTTTAAGTTAGTAACACATAGGCATAGGAGGCACTCAGAAATGTGTATAATTTCTTCAGTAATGACTTGTAATATCCATTGAGTCATTGTTGACTGATGTGCTGTAGCAACACTTCAACTAAACCGTATGGACATTACGTTTTGTAGGGAGAAAATACATTTTCAAATGTATGCTTTCAGAGTATTTGACTCACCGCTTCCTCAGAATTCCTCTTGTAGGCCTTCACTTTCAACTGCAGCTTATCTACCAGGTCCTGAAGTCTGCTAACGTTCTTCTTATCCTCCTCAGTCTGTGGGAGAAGATCAAATAATCAATGTCAGTATAGTTTTATACACAAACTCTGTGTTAGTGTCAAGTGTGTGAAGAAGGCACTTTCTCTTACCTGGTAAGTGAGCTCCTTGACTCTGCGCTCATACTTGCGGACTCCCTTGACTGCGTCTACACCTCTTCTCTGCTCGGCCTCCACCTCAGTCTCGAGCTCACGCACCTTTGTGGAAGAAATAAACGTATTTGTTTGAGGTGGTGAAATCAGACGTAACAAATCTTTGTAACACAGAAGTGTAGTGTTCTACCCAGTCAAGGAGGCACAATTGTTATCTGTTCCTATGTACTTTTAAACATTTAATTGAAGGGGTCTGTAATAATAACAACAACTTTTCATTATCAGTGGTTCCCAAAGGGGAATTTACATTTAAATGTGTTTAAACAACCAGGGATCTGTGGGAAAAGTTTAGAAAGTGCAATACAGTACATATTAATAATCCACAATTTATGTTCTTAACTATTAGATGCACAACGGGTCTGGGAGGCTCACAACTCAATTCTTCTTGTATTTGTAATATGACTATTTATCCATTTTGTCATGAGTTTAGTAGTTTCTGGTGCAGCACCAGTATGGCCACTAGAGGACGCCACTCGCATGTTTTAATGTTATGAGATTTCTTCTATTATGGGAGGCTCGCGCTATGACAGTTGAGAGAAGTTTGCAAAGTGAGCCAACAGCAAGACAGAAGCACCGACATAAAAACATTGGTATATCTTTATTTTGAAGGTAAGCGACTGGAAAATCACTATATTCGAGACGGTAATGTTTCTGTAGTATGTACATATGTTTGTTAAGATGTTATGTTGTGTTTTCAGGTTTTATGAACTTATTAAAGTCCGCTAGCCTACAAACCAATTCAGCCGTTAGCCTGCTGGCTGGTAAACCTGCATAGCAACGCTAGCTTCCCTAGCAACGGCCGGTGAATGAGACATGTCGCTATAGAGAGAAATGAAACAAATGTAACTAGATGTAACAAATTATTACTATGAGATAAAGTGGATGAATGTACATTATATTGTGTGTTGATATTTATTGTGAATTTGTTTTTGTATTATTACTACTAATGAAATGAAAGTTTAGAAGAAGTCTGCTGAGACAACTGTACAAGCCTGAACGAAGCAACTAGATTAATACATTTGTATTTATTTGAAGATCTTGGCTCAACTCCACTAAATAAGTGTACAATTATTATAATTTGTTTTGTTATGATCATAAATGCACCATCATTTAACATTTAAAAAGGCAAAATGTGTAGAATTGCAGGAAATTAGCTTTAAAACGGCAACATTTTCTCGCTAATGCCAAGAAGGGGGACTTAACATTTCCCAGGGCCCGAGACTTGATTAGTCATGCCATGCACTATAGAAGTAACAGTAAACCTGCATGGAGGCTATTATGTATTTTTATATGATCAAATTAATTTCCAGCAATCTGTCTTTCAATCCACCCTAATCCACCCTGCTGTTAACTCACCCTGGACTCCAGTTTCTGGAGCTGCTTCTTGCCTCCCTTCATGGCCAGATTCTCAGCCTCATCCAGGCGGTGCTGCAGGTCCTTGACTGTGACCTCCAGGTTCTTCTTCATCCTCTCCAGGTGAGAGCTGGTGTCCTGCTCCTTCTTCAGCTCCTCAGCCATCATGGCCGCCTGGAAAAGTAGTTTGTTTAATTTATGCACCAATTGGCACCAATCATAACGTCCCTCTAAGATCTTTGTTGTTCTTAACCAGCCCAGCTACCATTGGCACTTGGGGACAAATCAAGTCGATGTAATTAAAGAACTCACGTCAGTGATGGCCTTCTTGGCCTTCTCCTCTGCATTCCTGGCCTCCTGGACAATATCGTCCACCTCTCCCTGCACCTGCACCAGGTCAGTCTCCAACTTCTTCTTGGTGTTCAGAAGGCTGGTGTTCTGAAGGAGGAAACAAGACGATTTGTTTGACTCTCAAGAGAGTCACAAGGCTGAAATTATGAAACTCTAAAATCAAGCATTGTCGAATTCCAGGTGTGTAAATGGTATGCTTTAATTGGAAATGGCTTTTGACCCATACCTGGGAGTGCAGCAGTCCAACACGCTCGCTGGCGTCTACCAGCTCAGTCTCAGCCACTTTGCGGCCTCTCTCTGTCTGCTCCAGAGCAACTCTCAGCTCCTCGATTTCAGCCACCATCAGACCGTTTCTGCGCTCCACCATGGCTGCCTGTTCCTTCATGTCCTCTGCGACACGAACAGCGTCATCAAGGTGCAATTGGGCATCCTGGGGTTCACAATGACATACATTCATTAGGTCTTGGGGAAGTAGGGGCGATAGGATCAATCAGTGATATAAATGTAAATTCGTACGAATTTCCCCAGTATGGCTACCTTTAGTACATAAACCACTCTATCCAATTCCTCTGTTCTATTATTTTCTGCAGACTCACAAACAAATCCCTCCCCATGTTCAGATTTTTTATCCTGATGTCCCATTCCCTTTACCTTGAGCTGTCCCTGGACATTCCTCAGCTGTTTCTGGGCCTCAGCGGCCTGCCTGTTGGAGTGGCTCAGCTGGATCTCCATCTCATTCAGGTCTCCCTCCATCTTCTTCTTCACCCTCAGGGCCTCATTCCTGCTCCTGACCTCAGAGTCCAGGGTGCTCTGCATGGAGTCAACCATCCTCTGGCTGTTCCTCTTGATCTGCTCCATCTCCTCGTCCTTCTCAGCAATCTTCCTGTCCACCTCACCCTTGATCTGGTTGAGCTCCAGCTGCACACGCAGAATCTTGGATTCCTCGTGCTCCAGTGTGCCCTGGACAAACAGAAGTGTTCAATACATTTGGATGTAGGAATTAAATATGTATGACTACAATAAACACCAATACAGGGAGCATTAGACTGTAGCTGGCATTGCTAGTGTAACACTGCTTTTCCCATCAAACAGCTGTAGTTTGTACCTCAGCCTCCTCCAGAGCGGTCTGGATCTCAGACTTCTCTGTCTCCACGGTCTTCTTGGCCTTCTCCAGCTCATGGATGCTCTTGCCAGTCTCTCCGATCTGCTCAGTCAGGTCAGAGATCTCCTCTGCACACACACACACAGGAGCAGTTTAGACTTGGGAGATTTTCAGTGGATATCGCCAATGTACTGAATTTTACATTAAATCATATTAACAGTTAATTCATTAACAGCACTTCATAGGGTCTTGCAAATCTAATCGCCTTTCACTTCTTTGGGTTGTTCAAAGGAATACCGACTACAAGTTAAAATTAAGAAATAAATTATACTGTACATGACATATCTGAAATGGTGTAATAGTAGTTTTGATGATTACAGTTCCCCTCACTTTCAAAACACTAGTCAAACATGAGCCAAAATTAATTGCTGTTAAATGCTCACGTTGCAGGTTCTTGTTCTCTCTCTTCAGAGTCTCCAGATGATCCAGAGCCTCCTCGTAGGAGTTCTTCATCTTGAAGAGTTCAGTGCTCATAGAGCGAGCCTCCTTCTGAGCTCCTTCCAGCTCAGCCTGACCCTCCTCATACTTCTGCTTCCACTCTGCCAGAACCTAGGGAAATACATGGGATTTTCATTAGAAGTCATAGATGAAGAGTTTTTAAATTAGTAATATGCAACAATTATACAATTGATAGAAAATATAGGTTTATTCATTTTTACCTTGTCAAAGTTCCTCTGCTTCTTGTCGAGGTTGGCGGCCAATGCGTTGGCTCTCTCAACGTCAATCATGAGGTCCTCCACCTCTCCCTGCAGCCTCTGCTTGGTCTTCTCCAGGGAAGCGCACTTGGAGTTGGTCGCCTCAATGGTCTCCTCAGCATCCTGAAGACGCTGGGCCAGCTTCTTCCTGTTGGACAACAGAGGGTGGTTTTATGGTGTATTTTTATTTTATGTTGACAAACAATACATATTGACGTAACATTTTCTCTGAGCCCCCCTACCACCCTCAACATCCACACCATATATATATTATTTATTTCTGTTGCTTGCGACTCACTTGGCCTCCTCCAGCTCCTCTGTGCGCTGGACGGCATCAGTTTCATACTTAGTCCTCCACTGAGCCACCTCGCTGTTGGCCTTGGACATACCGCGTTGCAGCTCTGCCTTGGCCTCCTGCTCCTCCTCAAACTGCTCCCTCAGGAGGTCACAGTCATGACGGGCAGACTGGACACCATGGGCCAGTGCGTTTTTAGCCTGTGAAAGAGAAAGACAAAGAGAGATTAGAGAGATAGACAAACAAATGACATTAGAAGTCTCTGAGGGTGGAGAGACAGTAGGAGTCTCTGAGGGTGGAGAAACAGTAGAAGTCTCTGAGGGTGGAGAGACAGTAGAAGTCTCTGAGGGTGGAGAGACAGTAGGAGTCTCTGAGGGTGGAGAGACAGTAGGAGTCTCTGAGGGTGGAGAGACAGTAGGAGTCTCTGAGGGTGGAGAGACAGTAGGAGTCTCTGAGGGTGGAGAGACAGTAGGAGTCTCTGAGGGTAGAGAGACAGTAGGAGTCTCTGAGGGTGGAGAGACAGTAGGAGTCTCTGAGGGTAGAGAGACAGTAGGAGTCTCTGAGGGTGGAGAGACAGTAGGAGTCTCTGAGGGTGGAGAGACAGTAGGAGTCTCTGAGGGTCACGTAGATATGAAGATATTGCTCTAAACTCTATGGACAGTGGAGTCCATTTTACCTTGACCTCCTCCTCAATCGCCCTCTTCAGCTCCTCCACCTGCTGGGTGAAGGCCTGTTTTCCTCTGGTCAGCTGAGACACCAGGGCTTCCTTCTCCTCCAGCTGGCGGCCAAACTCACCTGCAGGGATAGAGGGATATCTAGTTAATAGGGTCTCTGTTCTCTAAGATTGAAAATGGTATCATAGGGCAATGTTAGGTGGTGAATAGTACAGTAGAAACTATGTGGATACAGCCCCCAACACGTTATTGTGTTCTACTGAAGGAAAGCATTGGATTGTTGTTCATTGTTGACGGTACCATTTTCTGTCAGGAGTCTGGCCCTCTGTCCGCTGATGTCGTTGACCTGGCGAACATTCTCATCATTCTTAGTCTTGAGCTCGCTCAGCTGGTCCTCTAGAGTACGGCACATCTTCTCCAGATTGCCCTGTTAGTGAAACATGTTCCATCATTCGTTTATATATGGGACTTTCATCACTTCCGTTTTGAGTGTGTCACTTGTCTCTGTGCTGCTGTGCTGTTTGTTTCTACTTGGCTACCTACTTGGCTACCTACTTGGCTAACTTAAAAAAAAGAAAAAAACGTTGAATTCCATTCCAGTGTCTGTTGAATTCCAACACAGGCACACCTTATTCTACTGAATTAGGTACTGATTAGGTGATCACCTGAACCAAATCTTATTTAACGAGGAAAAGTATAAAAACCACTGCTGTGGTGTTTGATTCTACTTGGATACCTACTTGGCTACCTACTTGGCTAACTTAAAAATAAAAAAACTTAACGGTTGTAACTTTTTAAAAACCATTTAATCAATCTTCATTTAACACATGACCAATTATCGACTTTTTTCATTTCAACATTTGATCATATTACTCCAGTGCTAGCCTCTCTACACTGGCTTCCTGTTAAGGCTACGGCTGATTTCAAGGTTTTACTGCTAACCTACAAAGCATTACATGGGCTTTCTCCTACCTATCTCTCCAATTTGGTCCTGCCGTACATACCTACACGTACACTACGGTCACAAGATGCAGGCCTCCTTATTGTCCCTAGAATTTCTAAGCAAACAGGAGGAGGCAGGGCTTTCTCCTATAGAGCTAAATGTTTATGGAATGGTCTGCCTATCCATGTGAGAGACGCAGACTCGGTCTCGACCTTTACATCTTTACTGAAGACTCATCTCTTCAGTAGGTCCTATGATTGAGTGTAGTCTGGCCCAGGGGTGCGAAGGTGAACGGAAAGGCACTGGAGCAACGAACCGCCCTTGCTGTCTCTGCCTGGCCGATTCCCGTCTCTCCATTGGGAATCTCTGCCTCTGACCCTATTACGGGGGCTGAGTCACTGGCTTACTGGTGCTTTCCATGCCGTCCCTAGGAGTGGTGCGTCACTTGAGTGGGTTGAGTCACTGACGTGATCTTCCTGTCCGGTTTGTCACCGCCTCTGGCTCGTGCAGTGGAGGAGATCTTCGTGGGCTATAATCAGCCTTGTCTCAGGGTAGTAGAACCCTGACCTGTTCACCGGACGTGCTACCTTGTCCCAGACCTACCGTTTTCAACTCTGTCTCTCTACCTTACCTACTATTTCAACCTCTAAATGCCCGGCTATGAAAAGCCAACTGACATTTACTCCTGATGTGCTGACCTGTGTGATCCTCTGTAGCTCAGCTGGTAGAGCACGGCGCTTGTAACGCCAAGGTAGTGGGTTCGATTCCCGGGACCACCAATACACCAAAAAAAAAAGGTATGCACACATGACTGTAAGTTGCTTTGGATAAAAGCGTCTGCTAAATGGCATATTATTATTACCTGTTGCAACCTCGACAACCACTGTGATTATTATTTGACCCTGCTGGTCATCTATGGACGTTTGAACATCTTGGAGAAAAATATGGCCTTAATGGCCATGTACAGTTATAATCTCCACCCGGTACAGCCAGAAGGGGACTGGCCACCCTTCAGAGTGTAGTATCGAGTAAATGCTGGCAATTATTGCTGATAAACAAAGGAGTCCGCTCATACTGAACCTTGATCATAAGTTTATTCATATCACAAGCTTTCAGCATGAGTTACAGGTGTCATGCCCACCCGGAGAGCGACGCCCCAGATTGCAATGGTCGCCCTAACCTCTTCTTCGCTTTTTACCCAGTATATATAATCTCCCCAAGATGTGGGTGGCTCCCTCTACTGTCCAATCCCCTGTCTACAACACACTTCCTGTCTGTTGTATGTGGCGTTACACTAAAACATTCCCTCTTGATACTAAAATAAACGTCCTCTCCGGTTCCACTTAAAAACATTAACAACGTCATAATCTTCGTATACGACAAGAGCCTGGTTCCTCTCTAGGTTTCTTCCTAGGTTTCTGGCTTTCTAGGGAGTTTTTCCTAGCCACCGTGCTTCTACATCTGCATTGCTTGCTGTTTGGGGTTTTAAAATCAGTTTCTGTATAGCACTGTGTGACATCTGCTGATTTTAAAAGGGCTTTATAAATACATTTCATTGATTGATTGATTGAACTTCAGTTCACTTGAATGGTAATGTAGTTGACCCTCCTCAACACTGCTTGACCAAAACATCACTACTCACCTTAGCCTTGGCGACGGCCTCCATGTTGCTAGAGAGGTCATCAATCTCCATCTTGTACTCGCTCTTCTCCTTCTCCAGCTTCTGCTTGACGCGCTGCAGGTTGTCGATCTGCTCCCCGAGCTCAGCCACACTGTCGGCCTGCTTCTTTCGCAGAGCGGCGGCTGTGGCCTCGTGCTGCAGGGTGGACTCTTCAAGATCACGACGCAGCTTCTGGAACTCAGCCTCACGCTTCTTGTTCATCTCAATCTGAGAAGCAGTGGCGCCTCCGGCCTCTTCCAGCCTCTCGCTGATCTCCTCAAGTTCCCTGGAGAGATCGGCCCTCTGCTTCTCAACCTTAGCCCTGGCAGCACGCTCAGCCTCAATTTCCTCCTCCAGCTCCTCAATACGGGCCTAGAACAGGGGGCAGGAGCAGGGAGGATGAACACTACAATACAATTGAAACAAATGAACCACACAAAATAATAATAGTATGTATATTTTGCATAAATGTGTTAATACAAAGCCAGTTACAGTAAAATATTCAGTAGACAGTGTCCCATGCAGGAACCAAAACCACAATGGTAAGAAGCACCATCTTCTAATCTACAGAAGCAACTGGGAAAAATGTGTGCTACCAGAATAATGTTTTTCAGGAAATGATTGTGTGCTTTTCTGTACTGGAGCGTATATCCTGTACTGTACCTGGAGTTCCTTGATCTTCTTCTGCAGCTGAGCTCCCAGAGACTGCTCATCCTCAATCTTGCTGAGGAGCTGAGTGGTCTCAAACTCCTTCCTAAAAAACACAAACACGTTGATTGCAGAGTTGGTTTAGGTTTGTTAGTGTAAAGGGAGTATAATACCATTCACATTGCTTTTAAGAATCACATGCAAATGCTAATTCATAATTACAAGAATTAGTCAAGAACAACCATTATAGCAGCTGATACTGTTGTCATTTGTTTGTGTTTACTTCTTGATTTTCTCATCAGCTTGCTGCTTGTCATTCTCCAGGTCCATTATGGACTCCTGGGCCAGTTTCAGATCTCCCTCCAGCTTTCTCTTGGATCTCTCAAGGTCCATACGGAGCTTCTTCTCTTGCTCCAGAGAACCCTCAAGCTATAAGATAAAAACACATATATTGTTTAAATCTAAACAACAGAAGATAATATCATCTTGCATTCTATCATGGTTAAAATGTCAAACTCCACTCACGTCATCCACTTGCTGTTCCAGCTTGGTCTTGGCCTTGGTCAGAGTGTTGACTTTGTCCTCCTCTGCCTGCAGGTCGTCCAGTGTCTGCTGGTGGGCCTCTTGGAGGGCTTTCTTCTCCTTGGTCAGCTTGGCAACACTCTCATCCATAGATGCCATCTCCTCTGTCAGGTTTTTAACCTGAAAATGGTCACAACATAATTATACTTCACCATAAAGGGGAGATTTAGTTTGTTATGTATTGCGTTCTATTAAATTATAAATGTGTCAACAAGTACTGTACTATAGATTCAACACTAGATGGCAGTGTACACCATGCCAGTGTACTGAGTGGAAGTCATAAATGAGGGGGAACAGAACATGCAATGAATGTGGGGAGTACCCCGAAACTGAAATTTCACTATTTTGTGTCTTATTTTTTCCTGCACCCACAATACAACTTGAATTCCATTTCTGTTAAGCTATGTTTTGAGTTGATTATTGTTTGGATTATTGTTTGGTTAGACTGTCTATGGTAAAACACAATACCTTGTTTTCAGTGGCGTGCTTCTCCTTCTCCACTTTGGCCAGGGTGAGCTCCAGGTCATCAATGTCCTTCTTCAGCTCAGAGCACTCATCCTCCAGCTTCCTCTTCTTGGCAGTCAACTCAGCATTGATCTCCTCCTCATCCTCCAGCCTCTCGGTCGTCTCTTTGAGTTTAGCCTCCTGCTGGATCTTGCTCTTGATGAGCCCCTCGCACCTTTCCTCAGCATCGTTCAGACTCTCTACTTCCTGGTTTCAGAACACAAGAAAAGATCAGCGGCCTCACTTTGTATATTCAAGGTCAGAGCAAATCAATAGAAATTCATTAAATATATAACATGGGCAATACAAATGTGTGAGTTAGCCACATACTTCACAGTGTGTTCATACATATGTATTCATGTGTGTGTAAATGTGCCCATATGAGGGTTGTTTTTCACTCACAGATGCGGCTTGGAGTGCCAGGTCATTCTTCTCCTGCGTCAGGGACACCAACTTCTCCTCCATTTGCTTCTTTGTCGCCAGAGCCTTGGCCAGGTCTGTCTTCATCTTCTCATAGTTCTCCTTCATGTTGGCCAGCTCCTTCTCAGTCTCTGCGCTCTGCAGCAGGGGCTTGATCTTGAAGTACAACTTCATCCATGGCCAGGTTTTCACATTCATGAATGAACGGACGTTGTACTGGATGGCGTAAATGGATTCTCTGGTCGACAGAAAGGATAGGGTGGCATGGTGAGTGACATGCTTAAAGCTACATTCTGTGATTCAAAGAACAACATAACGGAACACCCCCGCCACTGTTTGTTTACAGCTGAGGAATGGGGCTAGGGAAATGTAACCCCTCTTAAATTCACAGACAGCGGT
This sequence comes from Coregonus lavaretus, assembly GCF_964263955.1. Lineage (NCBI taxonomy): Eukaryota > Metazoa > Chordata > Actinopteri > Salmoniformes > Salmonidae > Coregonus > Coregonus lavaretus. The sequence continues at coordinate 853,208 of NW_028157882.1, read as the reverse complement.
CTAGATGCAACGACTGACGGTCATGCTAAGCTCATGATTCATTTTATATTCTTCAAGAATGAATGGTTAAATACCACAAATTTAAATGACAATTGAACAGCCAAACCCCAAACTGAAGCTATAAAAATCTTTAGTTGCTACATCAATCTTTTGACTTTATAAATGAATTAACCCAAAAGCTTTAATAGAGCATTATAAGATGTACTTTCTCATTCTGAACAACTCAGAGCATATACAGCATGTCATCATAATGCATTAGATACAGGTGGTTGACAGAAAGCTTTGCCAAGATGTCCACTATTCCTCACCTCCTCTCCATCATCTTGCTAAACTCTCTCCTCATGAGGAATCCACGGCTGAGAGCCTGGAGCATGCCGACCAGAGAGGCCAGCTTCTCATCTCTCATCTCCTCCAGGACACCCAGAAGACCGGCTTTGAAGAACACCTGAGACACAGGTAAACATGGTCAATGGAACCACAGATGGTGACAGATAGAAAGGGTTGAATCAAAAGAGGGGAACAACTCCACTAGATAGTTTTGAACAACATTAACTTTGCAATGGTTACAAACAAACCATGGGATAGGATGTTTCTAAGTTGTTAGTTATTGTACAGTTGTAGATTAATAATGTCCACAGATACAGATAACTGCAGTCATACCCCTCTAACACAATGCACATGATAATGAGTTTAGTTTCTCTTCTATACATGATTTTGAAGAAAAAAACACTACAATGTTTTTCCACCTTTTCCTTTAGTTAAATGAAGAAGAACGAACAAAAGGATGGATAGATCAACTGGAGAGATTTTATATGGTAAGGGTTTAAATTATCATTGAAAATGTGTTTTGTTGTCAGCTTTTGCTGGGGTATTTGACTGACCTTGGTGTGTCCAAACTTGTAATCTTCGTGATTCACATCAATGGACCCAAGCAGCTTCTCAGAAGCCTTCTTGTTGTCCATGAACTGGCCCTCGGGGATGACACTGGCATTCAGTACTTTGTACCTGAATGAAGAGACAGTTTAAAAATATGTCAAGCTGTAATAGGTTGGTTATATTACGTAAAAGGAAAGCCTATTCTGATGCTGGGGAATCCCTTGGAGCAGATCTTTCTGTGTGTGTGTGTGTGTGTGTGTGTGTGTGTGTGTGTGTGTGTACCTCTGCTTGAAGTCAGCATAGATGATTCTGCTGGGGAAGCCCTTTCTGCAGATCCTGATACCCTCCAGTACACCATTACACCTGAGCTGGTGGATAACCAGGAAGTTCTCCATCAGACCTGGTAAAACAAACCAAGTCTCTTTTAATGCCCGTAAACAGGTTAAAGATTGGGATTGTTAAAGTCACTGATAATGTACTGATAAGATTACATATTTAACTCAATATTTCTTGTACCTGGAGTCTTTGACTCGTTGGGGATCAGGCAGCGCACAAAGTGAGGATGAGTGCTCCTCAAGTTGGTCATCAGCTTATGTAAGTTCTCCTGTAAGAGGGTTACAAACCATTTTCAGATAAATTATTTATTATAATCAATGCACCTTTTGAGGGACTGAATATACACGTTTCAAAAGCTCACCCTGAACTGGGAGGACACAGTCTGCATGGAACCACCCTTCTTCTTGCCTCCTTTCTTGGCTTTATCTGTTAAAATGGGGAATAGTTGAAGATAACTAGAAAAGTACATTTCCTAGAGCGGGTGGAATAAATAGAATAATAATAAGAGTATGTAAGAAATCTAGAGTGGTCTTGTCTTCAGCAAGCACATTAATTATAAACCAGAGAATCTCTGGTTAACTTCACACTTATCTAGAGGCAAATGCTGCCAATGAGATTATGTAAAATAACACTTATTGTATGATTGAATTAACCGAGTGTATGAGTAAATCAACTCAGTGATAAACCCTGAGAAATTGTCTTTCATTCAAAGACTTTAAAGAACATTTGGTCTGAGTTATAACTGGTGCTTAATTAAATATTTTGACGTGATGCTAGTCTTACCCTCAGGTGGGGGAGGAGGATACAGGGCAGCCAGAATTTTGACTCCAGACTTCCCGTATAACTGACAAACTGAGTCGTTCAGGGGATCCTTGTTCTTCTCCAGCCAGCCAGTGATGTTGTAGTCCACAATACCAGCGTAGTGCACCAGGGAGAAGTGGGCCTCTGCCTTGCCTTTGGCAGGCTTGGGCTTCTCAAACGCCTTTGTTTTCCCAAGATGTTGGCAGTACAGCTTGTCCTTGAAGGTAGTGTCTGAAGACTTGGGGAACATGCACTCCTCTTCAAGGATGGAGAAGATGCCCAATGGCTTTACGAAAAGAGATGAATATCAAATGAGTGATATTTACATTTAGGATTACATTCATTCCTTTAGTAAACATGCTATTATAGGATTATATTAATTTAGGGACATAATAGGAAACATATTGAGTTCTCAACAGTCAGATACGTTGTAAAACTGTGATAATGTCTCACACAGCGCTCCCTATGAGCTTTGCTGTTGCGGTCCAGTATAATCCTCACAGACAGTTTACCTTCTCAATAAGCTCAATGCAGGCAGCCAAGTCCATGCCGAAGTCAATGAAGGCCCAGACGATTCCCTCCTTCTTGTACTCCTCTTGCTCCAGGACGAACATGGTGTGGTTGAAAAACTGTTGCAGTTTCTCATTGGTGAAGTTGATGCACAGCTGTTCCATGCTGTTGTACTGTTGATGGAGTTTTAAAAGGGATAATTTCATCATACAAGGCTGTAATCCATCTCAATCAAAATGAATTATCTTGTTCTGGTCTCATACTCACGTCAAAGATCTCAAAACCGGCAATGTCAAGCACACCGATATAGAACTGCCTTGGATTCTTGGTGTCCAACATCTCGTTGATACGGATGACCATCCACAAGAACATCCTCTCATAGATGGACTTGGCCAGAGCACTGACTGAGTTATTAACCTGCAATGATAATCCATCAAATTAATACATGAGATATTGACCATGTCCAGTGATAAGGTGATAAGAGCTTGGGAAAAACAACATCACTATTCAAAAAAAGCAATACACTCGTTCCCTAAATAATTATGGTGCTCAGAAAATGGTAGATGCTGTGTTTGGCCGCCTTACCTGAGCCACAGTCTGTCCCTTGGTCACATACTCGTTGCCGACCTTCACTCTGGGGTAGCACAGAGCCTTCAACATCTCAGCTGAGTTCAGGCCCAGCAGGTAGGCGATTTTATCAGCCACTGGAGAGAGAACCAACAACAACAGACTCAGGCACACAAGATGGCTTGTTTCTGATGTCACACTGACAAAATAGTTTGGCTAACTTCTTTGTGGGTTAGGTTTTGATTCACCCACATCCATCATTTCTGGAGGTTGGAATTTGTTCTCTAGAAATGATCTCCTGCCTGACTTTCATGTGGCACTGTCTGTCTTACATGTTCTATTTCTATGTTTGGGACTGGGAATGGGACTAATGCTTTACATATTATATATCTATGAGTGGGACTGGGAATGGGACTAATGCTTTACATATTGTATATCTATGAGTGGGACTGGGAATGGGACTAATTATTTCAATATTTTATATCTATGAGTGGGACTCACCCTCTGTGCCGTCTGGCTCGGCCTGCTCCTCACGCTGTTTCTGCTTGAATTTCAAGTTGCCATGGTGCAATACAGCTCCTGTCAGCTTGTAGATGCCAAGCTTCTCTTCATTAGTGAAGCCCAGGATTGTAATGGCATCCTGGCATTAAAGAGGGAGTACAACAGTGATGAACTGAACTGTAGTTCGCTCAGTTACACTACAGTGCTGCTCACTCCAGAATGAATGGTATGGATAGCTTTGACTCTTGACCAACACACTAGTAGATGGAGACACAAAAGGAGTTTTACAGGGCACTTAGTTGCGCTCTCTTGTGGACGTCTTACGTCTTGCGAAATGTGAAGTCATGAAGAGTTCCTTGAGGCACATGCCCAACTAACATAAGGCATTTAGAATCAAACAATAAAAATAACCCTTTGTTTGACTCACGTCTGTGGCATCCAGCTCTTCCTTGTCGTTGATGCTGGCCACAGCGATCTGACCCTGGCTGCACATGGGGAAGTCGTAGGGGTTGGTGGTGATGAGCGTCATTTCTGTGGACAATGGAGAACGGCTTGTCACATAAATCTCTTAGAATTGTGCTGTCCTACCTTTACAGTATCTCTCCCTCCTTTACTCAATAGATGGACTCAAGGATACATGTAGTATATAATAAATAGCATCAAAAGAGGGGACTGAGACTTGTGGACTAGTGTGATCACAGTGCATTACTTGATAGATCTTTCCCAAAGACCTGACCCATGTCTAGATGCCTTGCTACCTTGGATGTAATCATTGTAATAGTATTATTAGTGTGGACTATGAACATTTTTAATAAGTTCCACAGATGGGGGTGGGAATAATTTCCCATGAACCTCTACTTTGCCGTACCAACTATCTCAGGTTTGTGGCCTGTCATCATCTGGAAGAAGATGTGGTAGCCTCTCTCATCGGGCAGCTGGAAGGACACTCTGGACTTCTCCAGCAGGTCTGAGGGAGAAAGATTGAGTGAGTGAGTGAGTGAGTGAGTGAGTGAGTGATTGAGTGAGTGAGTGAGTGAGTGAGTGAGTGAGTGAGTGAGTGAGTGAGTGAGTGAGTGAGTGAGTGAGTGAGTGAGAGAGAGAGAGATTGTAATATTAGATAACATTTGAGGATCTCCAACAAAGAATCTGTGTGAATTTAGGAAAGCATTGAGAAACAATCAAAACCAACTCACAGGTCTCAATGTCAGCTTTAGCCAGTTTACCAGCTTGGAAGTGAATCCTGATGAATTTACCCTATAGTAGATCATGGGGGTTAGAAATAGGTCAACAAATACATCTAACATTATACTTGGATAGACCCCTTTAAATGTTACAGTTTGTTGGACATTTATTGATATAACAATCGGGAACTACTGAATTACATTTTTCCAATATAAGGTAACTTCCACAGTATGCCCTTCATACTTACAAAGCGAGATGAATTGTCATTCCTCACTGTCTTGGCATTACCATAAGACTCCAGCAGAGGGTTAGCTGCAATGATCTGATCCTCAAGAGACCCCTGATTGAGAAGAACACAAGTTGCTCAGAAATTAGTAAAGTGGTAAAATGTGTTTTTGTCGATTGCTTGAACACTTTTCTTGAAACAGGATTCACCACTGGATTTTTTTTACACAGCCAGCCAACCTGAAATGTGTTAAAAAGCCAAACATGAGCACAACCTACCTGCATTTTGCTGGGGTCTACTTCCTTCTTGCCACCAGACACTGCAATGGTGGCAAAGTACTGGATGACACGCTTGGTGTTGACAGTCTTTCCTGCACCGGATTCTCCACTGGTTTATATGACAGAGGGGTTTTAGGTACATGTTTGAGTGTTGTCTTTTACCAAGAAATAGCATAGAAAATACACTGTTGACCTGTTTTCTAACATAAGTAAATCTTTAACAAATACTCCTTCTCATCAACTCATTATTACACATAGCCTAATGCTCTAATCCATTCATAATGTAATGTATTTCATCACACCAAGAGACCCAACTTATTACAATAGAAACACCTTCTCAATGACATTTTAGTAAACAACTTACGTAATCAGGACGGACTGGTTCTCCTTATCTGTAACCAAAAAACATATTGCTTATCATACTCAAGCAACATTATGGGGACATTATTGCATTCATAGCATCATCACGAATTTCAATTTGGAACATTTTTCATTCAAGGGTAGTGAAATCAGATATTCCCAGCAAACTGTTTTAACCTAGACTAGAAAACAGTAGATACATCTCTAAAGTATATTCTATCTATCCATCTATCCATCTATCCATCTATCCATCTATCCATCTATCCATCTATCCATCTATCCATCTATCCATCCATCCATCCATCCATCCATCCATCCATCCATCCATCCATCCATCCATCCATCCATCCATCCATCCATCCATCCATCCATTCATCCATCCATCAGCACTTATGGACATCAATAGAGCTTCATATTTATCTATCCATGGTCGTGACCTTTAAGTCTTTACTGAAGACTAGGGCTAGGGTCAGCCTGTCCTATCTGGTGAAATTCTCCTGTCTTATCTGGTATCCTGTGTGAACTTAAGTACTGTCTCATGCCTCAGGACTACCTGGCCTGATGACTCCTGGCTGTCCCCAATCCACCTGGTCGTGCTGCTGCTCCAGTTTCAACTGTTCTGCCTGCGGCTATGGAACCTGACCTGTTCACCGGACGTGCTACCTTGTCCCATATATATATATATATATATATATATATATATATATATATATATATATATATATCTCTCTCTCTCTCTCTCTCTCTCTCTCTCTCTCTCTCTCTCTCTCTCTCTCTCTCTCTCTCTCTCTCTCTCTCTCTCTCTCTCTCTCTCTCTCTCTCTCTCTCTCTCTCTCTCTCTCTCTCTCTCTCTCTCTCGCACCTGCTGTCTCGACCTGTGAATGCTCGGCTATGAAAAGCCAACTGACATTTACTCCCATAATGACAAAGCCAAAACAGATTTTTAGAAGTTTGAGCAAAGTACTCAGACCCTTTTCTATGAGACTCGAAAATGAGGTCAGGTGCGTCCTGTTTCCATTGATCATCCTTGAGATCATTTCTACAACTTGATTGGAGTCCACCTGTGGTAAATTCAATTGATTGGACATGATTTGGAAAGGCACACACCTGTCTATATAAGGTCCCACAGTGGACAGTTCATGTCAGAGCAGAAACCAAGCCATGAGGTCAAAAGAATTGTCCGTAGAGCTCCGAGACAGCATTGTGTCGAGGCACAGATCTGGGGAAGGGTACAAAAGAAATCTGCAGCATTGAAGGACCCCAAGAACACAGTGGCCTCCATCATTCTTAAATGGAAGAAGTTTGGAACCTCCAAGACTCTTCCTAGAGCTGCCGCCCGGCCAAACTGAGCAATCGGGGGAGAAGGGCCTTGGTCAGGGAGGTGACCAAGAACCTGATGGTCACTCTGGCAGAGCTCCAGAGTTTGTCTGTGGAGATGGCAGAACCTTTCAGAAGGACAACCATCTCTGCAGCACTCCACCAATCAGGCCTTTATGGTAGAGTGGCCAGACGGAAGCCACTCCTCATTACAAGGCACATGACAGCCCCCTTGGAGTTTGCCAAAAGGCACCTAAAGGACACTAAAAGACTCTCAGACCATGAGAAACAAGATTCTCTGGTCTGATGAAACCAAGATTGAACTCTTTGGCCTGAATGCCATGCTTCACGTCTGGAGGAAACCTGGCACCATCCCTACGGTGAAGCATGGTGGTGGCAACATCATGCTGTGGGGATGTTCTTTCAGCAGCAGGGACTGGGAGATTAGACAGGATCAAGGGAAAGATGAACAGAGCAAAGTACAGAGAGATCCTTGATGAAAACCTGCTCCAGAGCGCTCAGGACCTCAGACTGGGGCGAAGGTTCACCTTCCAACAGGAAAACGACCCTAATCACACAGCCAAGACAATACAGGAGTGGCTTTGGGACAAGTCGCTGAATGTCCTTGAATGGCCCAGCCAGAGCCCGGACTTGAATCCAATTGAACATCTCTGGAGAGACCTGAAAATAATTGTGCAGCAACGCTCCCCATCCAACCTGACAGAGCTTGAGAGGATCTGCAGAGAAGAATGTGAGAAACTCCCCAAATACAGGTGTGCCAAGCTTGTAGCGTCATACCCAAGAAGACTTGAGGCTGTAATCGCTGCAAAAGGTGCTTCAACCAAGTACTGAGTAAAGTGTCTGATTACTTATGTAAATGTAATATTTCAGGTTTTTATTTCTAATACATTTCTAATAATGTCTAAAAACCTGTTTTTGCTTTGTCATTATGGGAAAAAACAATTTAATTAATTTTATAATAAGGCTGTAATTTATCAAAATATGGAAATAGTCACGTTGTCTGAATACTTTCCGAATGCACTGTAATCTCCACCCTGCAGTGCCAGAAGAGGACTGGCCACCCCTCAGAGCCTGGTTCCTCTCTAGGTTTCTTCTTAGGTTCCTGCCTTTCTAGGGAGTTCACCGTGCTTCTACATCTGCATTACTTGTTGTTTGGGGTTTTAGACTTGGTTTCTGCTATTGTAAAAAGGGATTTATAAATAAATGTTATTGATTGATCCAACCTCCTATCCAATCCATCCAATCCACCCAATCCATCCAATCCATCCAATACATCCATCCATGAGATCTCGTACCAATCATCATGAACTGAAAGGCGTTGTCAGAGACGGAGAAGATATGGGGTGGAGCCTCCACCCTCTTCTTCCCTCTGTAGGCGTTGACAACCTGTTCATCGTACACTGGGAGCCACTTGTAGGGGTTCACCGTGGCACAGAAGAGCCCAGAGTATGTCTGGATGAAAGTGATTAAATTAAATTAGGAGATTAGTAAAGTCAGATGGACTTTTACCTGGATTTATGTGAGGATGTACTTTGGTATATTATGGTATACTGATGTGGGTCTACTGTATTGATATGTTTTGGTTTCTGTTTACATTTTAGTCACTTATATTTAGACCGACTTACATGAGCATTTAGGGTTAAGTGCCTAGCTCAAGGGCACATCGACAGATTTTTCACCTAGTTGGCTCAGGGATTAGAACCAGCGACCTTCCGGTTACTGGCACAACGCTCTTAACCACTAAGCTACCTGCCGCCTATCATTCATTATGTGTAGGACTGTATTTGTGTATTTATTATGTTCGTGTGTGTGTGTTTGTATGTGCAGGTTTCTTACATAGATCATCCATGCTGCATAACGCTCTTTGAGGTTATACAACACAGAGGCTTCATTCAGGTAGGTCATCATGGCCATGTCCTCAATCTTGTCATACTTAGGGGGGTTCATCTCATAGATGTCTGCATCTTTGAACTCTTTTCCTTCCTGAAACAGTCAGACATATAGATTACACGCAGATCAAAGTGGACATGACTGAATGTTTTTTGCTAATGAAATAGTTGAATCAACAAAAATCAACAACTTTTTTATCACCCACTGACACTGGTGATTCTTGACTAGTCAATAACAAAAAAATAATTTTAAAGCCATCTTTAAATAGCAGCAATAAAAATGATCTGTTTGAAGGTTATATTCTGCTAGCATAAAAACATTGGTATTTGTTTTTTTGCATTTAGTTGATTTTTCAAGTCTTAGAGTAATTGCACAAACTTGAATTTGAATACTTTTCAGATCAGGCTTACCTCCTTAGAACCGTCAGGTTTGGTGACTGTTACAGTACACTTCCCATCGGCCCTGGCAGTGACCAGACCCTTAAGGTACAGCTCCACCTTGTCTGTCACATAGCAGGAGTTCTTTGAATCAAAGGGCATGGCTTGTGCCTCCATCCTCTCCTTCTCAGACTTGCGGAGGTATATGGCAGCCTTGCCGTAGATTTGCATCTCAGCGTCCGTACTCATGGTGACGGATCACTAGGAAAGAGATGAAACAAGAAACATGATTGACTCTGTGGTGCTTCCTCCCCAGTCAACAGAGTTAGATGAGCGGTATCTCTCAGAATATTCTCATCACTTTTTATGTGAAGACTCAAACCATGTCTCACCTTCTTTTTCCCCTTCTACAGATGAATGTGTACTTCTTGGAGGACCCTGTGAAACATTAGGGTGTTGTGAAAACACACAAGTCTAAAGCCTTATCATTTAGCACCCAAAGGGCTAGAAAACATTTAACTCAATCATTACAGCCATGTCAAATTCAACTACAGGTGCAACTGATAACTTTCATTTTCCTAGTGGCATCTCACTTCACTACACATCTACACATTCCGTCAGGAATTCTAATTTAAACAAAAACTAGAAACCCAGTTCCATTCTAAAAACCCAGTTACATTCTAGACCAAGTGCAGGAGCACCACCTTTGCCCGTACATGAAAGTTACAGATTGAAAGCAAAACATTTTTTAAAAAACATTTTAAATCAATGCCACTTGATTGCATATTGTCAAATCTTACAAGAGACATGCAGAACTCAATTCAAACATTGCAGATAGCTACGGCATCAGATGCTGAGTGCAAAGATGAGACAAATGTAAAAATCTAAGGTGGAGAGGTCTTACCACAGAGGAAGAAGGTATCTGTCTTGTCGATGCTGGGGCCTCAGCCTCCTTATATCTGGTTGGAAGTGCCAACCAAGCAAAAGTTAATTATGGACCACTCTGGGAAAGGACATGAATTGGATGAGAGACCTCAGTGTGTCTGTGTCTCACTAGCACCTCCCACTTCCAGGAGCGCCACACTCCCATTACATGACTTTTTAATGTCATGTTTGCCTCTGAATTGAATTTCACTGAATTTACGTAAATGAGAGATGTCATTACTAATAATTATGACAATATCAAAAGTTTGATTCATCCCAATGTTACTTCTACTGAACCTTATATACTGTAATGGAGTGAGTCCATGTTTACCCACTACTCTAAAATAGGTTTCATGAAATCTAATCTGACCTTATTTAGTTCAATTTTATTGGCATTAATCCTCATCAACAACTTTATATATACAATGCCAGTCGAAAGTTTGGACACACCTACTCATTCCAGGTTTTTTCTTAATTTGTATCTATTTTCTACATTGTAGAATAATAGGGAAGACATCACAACTATGAAATAACACATATGGAATCATGTAGTAACCAAAAAAGTGTTAAAAAAATCCAAATATATTTTATATTTGAGATTCTTCAAATAGCCACCCTTTGTCTTGATGACAGCTTTGCACACTCTTGGCATTCTCTCAACCAGCTTCACCTGTAATGCTTTTCCAACAGTCTTGAAGGAGTTCCCGCGTATGCTGAGCACTTGTTGGCTGCTTTTCCTTCACTCTGCGGTCCGACTCATCCCAAACCATCTCAATTGGGTTGAGGTCGGGGGATTGTGGAGGCCAGGTCATCTGATGCAGCACTCCATGACTCTTATTCTTGGTCAAATAGCCCGTACACAGCCTGGAGGTGTGTTGGGTCATTGTCCTGTTGAAAAACAAATGATAGTCCCACTAAGCCCAAAATAGATGGCATGGCGTATCGCTGCAGAATGCTGTGGTAGCCATGCTGGTTAAGTGTACCTTGAATTCTAAATAAATCACAGACAGTGTAACCAGCAAAGCACCCCCACTCCATAACACCTCCTCCTCCATGCTTCACGGTGGGAACTACACATGCGGAGATCATCCATTCACCCACACCGCGTCTCACAAAGACACGGCGGTTGGAACCAAAAATCTCCAATTTGGACTCCAGACCAAAGGACAAATTTCCACCGGTCTAATGTTCATTGCTCGTGTTTCTTGGCCCAAACAAGTCTCTTCTTCTTATTGGTGTCCTTTAGTAGTGGTTTCTTTGCTGCAATTCGACCATGAAGGCCTGATTCACACAGTCTCCTCTGAACAGTTGATGTTGAGATTTGTTGAACTCTGTTAAGCATTTATTTGGGCTGCAATTTCTGAGGCTGGTAACTCTAATGAACTTATCCTCTGCATCAGAAGTAACTCTGGGTCTTCTATTCCTGTGGCGGTCCTCATGAGAGCCAGTTTCATCATAGCGCTTGATGGTTTTTGCGACTGCACTTGAAGAAACGTTCAAAGTTCTTGACATTTTCCGTTTTGTCTGACCTTTATGTCTTAAAGTAATGATGGACTGTCGTTTCTCTTTGCTTATTTAAACTTTTCTTGCGATAATATGGACTTGGTCTTTTGCCAAATAGGGCTATCTTCTGTATACCACCCCTACCTTGAAACAACACAACTGATTGGCACAAACGCATTAAGAAGGAATGAAATTAAACAAATTCACTTTTAAGAAGGCACACCTGTTAATTGAAATGCATTCCAGGTTACTACCTCATGAAGCTGGGTGAGAGAATGCCAAGAGTGTGCAAAGCTGTCATCAAGGCAAAGGGTGGCTGTTGAAGAATCTCAAATATAAAATATATTTTGATTTGTTTAACACTTTTCTGGTTACTACATGATTATTATACAATGTAAAAAATAGTAAAAATTAAGAAAAACCCTTGAATGAGTGTGTCCAAACTTTTGACTGGAAGTGTATGTTCACCTATTATTTTTATAATTTAGCTTGCAAACACATCTGAACTGTCTCCTCACCTCATGCTTGTGACGGAGTTGGCCGATTTGATTTATCACCCTGGTGGAACCATAAACAAATTATATTTTAAAGCTAGAAAATAAACATTTAGGCTATCATTTAAAACTTTTATAACTTTTAAAACTTCTAATGTGTAGTTACACTATCTATACACAGGTATGTGGACAAGCCTTCAAATTAATGGATTCGGCTATTTCAGCCGCAGCCGTTGCTGACAGGTGTTTACATTTGAGCACACAGCCATGCAATCTCCATAGACAAACATTGGCAGTAGAATGGCTTTACTGAAGAGCTCAGTGACTTTCAACGTGGCACCGCCATAGGATGCCACCGTTCCAACAAGTCAGTTCATAAAATTTCTCCCCTGCTAGAGCTTCCCCGGTCAACTGTAAGTGCTGTTATTGTGAAGTGGAAACGTATAGGAGCAACAACGGCCGCAAAGTGGTAGGCCACACAAGCTCGCAGAACGAGACTGCTGAGTGCTAAAGCATTGCAACACTCACTACCGAGTTCCAAACTGCATCTGGAAGCAACGTCAGCACAATGTTTGTCGGGAGGTCATGAAATGGTTTTCCATGGCCGAGCAGCCACACGCAAGTCTAAGATCCCCATGCCCAATGCAAAGCGTCGGCTGGAGTGGTGTAAAGATCGTCGCCATTGGACTCTGGAGCAGTGGAAACGCGTTCTCTGGAGTGATGAATCACGCTTAACCATCTGGCAGTCTGACGGACAAATCTGGATTTGGCGGATGCCAGGAGAAGCTACCTGCCTGAATGCACAGTGCCAACTGTAAAGTTTGGTGGAGGAGGAATAATGGTCTGGGGCTCTTTTTCATGGTTCGGGCTAGGTCCCTTTGTTCAGCATGACAATGCCCCCATGTACAAAGCAAGGTCCTTATAGAAATGGTTTGTCGAAATCTGTGTGGAAGAACTTGACTGGCCTGCAAAGAACCCTGACCTCAACCCCATCGAACACCTTTGGGATGAATTGGAACTCCGACTGCAAGCCAGGGCTAATCGCCCAACATCAGTGCCCAACCTCACTAATGCTCTTGTGGCTGAATGGAAGCAAGTCCCATCAGCAATGTTCCAACATCTGGTGGAAAGCCTTCCCAGAAGAGTGGAGGCTGTTATAGCAGCAAAGGTGGGACCAACTCCATAATAATGCCCATGATTTTGGAATGAGATGTTCGACGAGCGGTCCACATACTTTTGGTCATGTAGTGTATTTATCTACAGTATGATAGTCCTTCCGCGAAATGAGCCCTTTAGCATCCCTTTGACATTTTAAGTAGAAATTGTGTACCAATATTTGAATTTTAAAAGCCTGTTATATTAAATGAAGTGCTCTGATTTATAATATGAATAAAGATTCTAATTCTAAATTATAAATGCTAATTAGTGTATTTTGGAATGTCCCTCTGTGACTTTGTTGATTATAGCTCCCTAAACCCCAAAATTATCATTGCTAGTTATTTTGTTGCTTTGAACAAATACATTTTGCAAGATAATTATTTATTTCACGTGATTCATTTTAAGGTCAATGTGAACTGAACTCTCGTTTTAATATGATGAATCTATTCCTTTTAAAATATATTTTTCAAAGCAAACGTTTAACATCTAATAGTCAAATCTTGGTGTAAAAGCAGGTGAGCTGGTTCTACTCTTTTTGGCCATTTTCTGGTGTTTTGTGGTGGAAAACTGAGCGTGTCGAGAATAACACGTCAACCCTTTTACCCATAGATAGACAGGCTAGAAATGTTATAACAATTTACATTTTTTTGTGAAGCTTGCATTCAATTGCCCTTCCCTGTTCCACACAACAAGCTTCCATACCCCCTGTCACGAGGGGATTGATGGCTGACTTCAGATGAAAACATCAACCCTGTTACATTCCACCCTGTTATGTTATTTGGCACTTAATATGCACTTACTATAGTATGTTTTTTATTTAACCTCTTGAGATGGTTAAACATGTGTTTTATTAAGTTGAACATCTGTTCTCTATGACGGAATGTTAAACTTACGTGAAATAAAACGTTTTCTTTCACCAAGTTTCACTACCCAAAAGGGACTCATTTCGTGGAATGACCCATGATCTATTGAAGATGCTGGAGGTGCTTTTATTTGTCTCACATTTCAGTTGGCTAAAACGGTCCAGTAGGATTCTTATGACTTACATACCAGTACAGTATTTCAATAATCTTATCCACTCATATTGCTGACAGCGATATAACTGCCTCAAACTTTTATTACACTCTGATATAAACCGCTTAGCAGCTGAGCTAGCTTCAATGATGACCTTTATTCATGACCTTTTCTGTTGGCCATGAATTTTCTGAGCAATGACTGAGCATCACTCAGGACAAAATATACATGCCATGCAAAGGGATAAATGTACGGAAATAAATGTGCCAAATTATTTTCTATGCTCTGAAATGGCACGCAGAACACTGTTAGAACTCATCGAAACTCTGCTTGGATGTCGAGAGACCCAATTTGATTTAGACGTGTGGTATGAAACATTTTGTGATATCATATATTTTGAAATGAAAATTATGTGAAAAATTATGTGAATAAAGAGTACATCCCCAACAGAGAAAAGTTTACAAGCCGAACAGGCCTTATTGGAATGATTAGTTAAGGGACCTATGGTCTGTAATGCACAGAGCGGAGCACTTATTTATACAGTGTAAAGATAGGAATACAAGAGGCCATCTTAGAAAGGAATTTAAGAAAAAACAGCATGTGTTTTATAAAAGACTGCCTATTCTAACACAGATATCAGATTACACCTTGAGCAGATACAGATAAGAGATACAGTGAGGGAAAAAGGCTGTGTGTCTTGGGTCATTGTCATGCTGGAATACCCATCCACGACCCATTTTCAATGCCCTGGCTGAGGGAAGGAGGTTCTCACCCAAGATTTGACGGTACATGGCCCTGTCCATCGTCCCTTTGATGCAGTGAAGTTGTCCTGTCCCCTTAGCAGAAAAACACCCCCAAAGCATAATGTTTCCACCTCCATGTTTGACGGTGGGGATGGTGTTCTTGGGGTCATAGTCAGCATTCCTCCACCTCCAAACACGGCGAGTTGAGTTGATGCCAAAGAGCTCGATTTTGGTCTCATCTGAACACAACACTTTCACCCAGTTCTCCTCTGAATCATTCAGATGTTCATTGGCAAACTTCAGACGGACATGTATATGTGCTTTCTTGAGCAGGGGGACCTTGCGGGCGCTGCAGGATTTCAGTTCTTCACGGCGTAGTGTGTTACCAATTGTTTTCTTGGTGACTATGGTCTCAGCTGCCTTGAGATCATTGACAAGATCCTCCCGTGTAGTTCTGGGCTGATTCCTCACCGTTCTCATGATCATTGCAACTCCACGACGTGAGTCTTGCATGGAGCCCCAGGCCGAGGGAGATTGACAGTTACTTTGTGTTTCTTCCATTTGCGAATAATCGCACCAACTGTTGTCACCTTCTCACCAAGCTGCTTGGCGATGGTCTTGTAGCCCATTCCAGCCTTGTGTAGGTCTACAATCTTGTCCCTGACATCCTTGGAGAGCTCTTTGGTCTTGGCCATGGTGGAGAGTTTGGAATCTGATTGATTGATTGCTTCTGTGGACAGGTGTCTTTTATACAGGTAACAAACTGAGATTAGGAGCACTCCCTTTAAGAGTGTGCTCCTAATCTCAGCTCGTTACCTGTATAAAAGACACCTGGGAGCCAGAAATCTTTCTGATTGAGAGGGGGTCAAATACTTATTTCCCTCATTAAAATGCAAATCAATTTATAACAATTTTGACATGCGTTTTTCTGGATATTTTTGTTGTTATTCTGTCTCTCACTGTTCAAATAAACCTACCATTAAAATTATAGACTGATCATTTCTTTGTCAGTGGGCAAACGTACAAAATCAGCAGGGGATCAAATACTTTTTCCCTCACTGTATATACAGGGGGTACTGAGTACTGTGCGGGGGTACAGGTTAGTCGAGGTAATTTGTACATGTAGGTAGGGGTAAAGTGACTATGCATAGATAATAAACAGTGAGTAGCAGCAGTGTAAAAACAAAGGGGGAAGAGATGCTTCCATCCAGCCACTCTACCATAAAGGCCTGATTGGTGGAGTGCTGCAGAGATGGTTGTCCTTCTGGAAGGTTCTCCCATCTCCACAGAGGAACTCTGGAGCTCTGTCTGTGACCATCGGGTTCTTGGTCACCTCCCTGACCAATGACCTTCTCCCCCGATTGCTCAGTTTTGCCGGGCGGTCAGCTCAGGAAGAGTCTTGGTGGTTCCAAACATCATTTAAGAATGATGGAGGCCACTGTGTTCTTGGGGACCTTCAATGCTGCAGAAATGTTTTGGTACTCTTTCCCAGATCTGTACCTCGATACAATCCTGTCTCGGAAATCGACAGACAATTCCTTCGACCTCATGGCTTGGTTCTTGCTCTGACATGCACTGTCAACTGTGGGACCTTATATAGACAGGAGTGTGCCTTTCCAAATAATCTCCAATTAATTGAATTTACCACAGGTGGACTCCAATCAAGATGTAGAAACATCTCTAGGATGATCAATGGAAACAGGATGCACCTGAGGTATATTTGTTTTTTATTTTTAATACATTTGCAAAAGTTTCTAGAAACCTGTTTTCACTTTGTCATTATGGGGTATTGTGTGTAGATTGATGAAGAAAAAAAAGTAATTTCATCCAATTTAGAATAAGGCTGTAACGTTACAAAATGTGGAAAAAGTCAAGGAGACTGAATACTTTCCGAATGCACTGTATTTATTTGATACCTCTCTAGAGTTAATGTTATTGTTGGATATTGATTAATTCTTTATGCCCGGTGTCCACCCAGCACATCAGTACAAGAAGCCCTATAGGGGGGAGCTGACGGATGCAGTAGTTGAGCAGGGGGCTGACCATCTGGAAGGACCCCATCAAGGCCTTTTCATTTCTTGGACTGTGCTCTCGTCTTCACTGCAGCCAACTGGAAATGCAGAAACATAAAGTTGTATTTTAAAACATTAGACAAACCACTTCCCATGAGACATTAGCTTGTCATTTAGTGGGTGAGGCCAATAGTTTCCCCTTTTGCAGTGTGACTTATCAAGGAAACTTATCACGTGTGTACAACTGGTGTTGGAACTTTATTAGATGTGCAGTGAAATCAAGTGGGACATTTATCCTAACTGAGTGCAGTGAACCACTTCTACATGGAAATTAAAAGGATATAAAAAGAGATTAGGTGGGACAATTTTAGCCAATGAGAGGGCAGATAATCGTGTGTACAACAGATAGACTCATATTTGTATCTGTGCCATTATAGTGTCTTTGACACCATGGGCAGTGCCATTGAAGCTATCTCCATTTTGGAGTAGTCAATTATATTCTTCTTAATTGGCTGATGGCTCCCAACTCATAGGAATCCCAACCTGATTTCAAATAAATGAAGGTTATGATAATTTGATTTAGCTGAACCCGCTGTGTTAGAGCTGGGGTGGAATAAAAGCCTGCACACCATGTGGATGGGCTGTCCAGGACAGGGGTTGCAGGACCCTGATATACTGTTATTAACTGTCCAGTGTTATTAAGCAGTTGAGTAAACTGTCATTATAAAACTGTTATTGTACATTTGTATTTTAGCAGGGCCTTGGTGGGATTCGATAGTAACTGTTGATCCAATACATTTTGCTCTGTAAAACGACCCGCAAAGTAGTTTTGCCTGAGTCACCCCAGCGCCTTGGCTCACGTCAGCATTTTTTAAACATGATTCAATCCATTAAAATGTCAAACCCACTGAAAATCTAAATCTGGATGTGGTATGTCACATGCTGTGGCATGGATCCACAAAACAACCAAGCTTGGCTCAGATAATTCAGATCTTATTTTCCAGGTCACAAATTTCACTGTAAATCTATTACGGTGTCAGCAATGTGAGGGCCTCATGGTTGACTAATAATTTCAAAATAATGTGCTGGCCTGTATCGGATCTCCCTGTGTTCCATAGTATAGGTATGAGGTCTTCACTTTTCAGTATTCAGTGTGAAGTTAATGGTGGGCTAAATGTAATATTAATCTAATACATTTACAAGGATAAACACTTGGATCAAATGGGGAGCTGTTGTGTTTTTCAGCAAGCTTTACAGATCTTTGGACAAACAAGTGGTCCACAATTATTACCCCGTCAGTGACCTTCTCCAAACTGGCCATGATCCGGAACTGGCAGCCTAAAATCATTTGGTATTTCTTCATGCTTTATGACCCTGCGTCATAGAGATGGTATTAAACAACATCTGCTGAGCTGTTCTTGAAACTCCAAGTTGATCCCAAACGGTCCATGACAGAGATACAAGAAGCGAACCAAAGCAACAGATCATTTACAAGCCCAAAATGGTCATGTTTAGAAACGGGTGTGTCAGAAATACATCCAGCTTTCCACAGCAATATATCTAAAGAAATGTGGCTTTGCTATATTGGCAAATCTGCTGCCATTTGCACCAGAGGATATGACCATACAGACTCCACTAGATGGCCCCACCAATGATCAATGTTGAGAAGTGAAACCCATCACATTCAGTAGCAAAATTGGAAGACTGATTTAAATCATGGGGAAAATGGAAGGTGTTCCTGTCAGCCTGTGAATGAGTTGAATAGAAGGTGTTGAATAGAAGGTTGTCCAGTTTAACTGCGGCTTTGATAATAGCCTTGACCTCTATGGCAGGAGCCTCTGCTTCATAGTCCTGCAATTTATCCCATGGACAGGGCCGTGTACCAAAAAGTCATTTGTCAAACAGTCATAATAACAGTCAACTTTAATGTCGCAATCATCTCAATAATGTTGTACTCAACCGTCCTGAAGCCACTCCTGCATTGCCACGGCTGCGTGCTTAGGGTCGTTGTCCTGTTGGAAGGTGAAACTTCGCCCCAGTCTGAGGTCCTGAGTGCTCTGGAGCAGGTTTTCATCAAGGATCTCTCTGTACTTTTCTCCATTCATCTTTCCCTCGTTCCTGACTAGTCTCCCAGTCCCTGTTGCTGAAAAACATCCCCACAGCATGATGCTGCCACCACCATGCTTCACCGTAGGCATGGTGCCAGGTTTCTTCCAGACGTGACGTTTGGCATTCAGGCCAAAGAGTTCAATCTTGGTTTCATCAGACCAGAGAATCTTGTTTCTCACAGTCTGAGAGTCCTTTAGGTTCCTTTTGGCAAACTCCAAGCGGGCTGTCATGTGCCTTTTACTGAGGAGTGGCTTCTGTCTGGCCACTCTACCATAAAGGCCTGATTGGTGGAGTGCTGCAGAGATGGTTGTCCTTCTGGAAGGTTCTCCCATCTCCACAGAGGAACTCTGGAGCTCTGTCAGAGTGACCATCGGGTTCTTTGTCACCTCCCTGACCAAGGCCCTTCTGCCCCGATTTCTCAGTTTGGCCGGGCAGCAGCTCTAGGAAGAGTCTTGGTGGTTCCAAACTTCTTCCATTTAAGAATGATGGAGGCCACTGTGTTCTTGGGGATCTTCAATGCTGCATAACTTTTTTGGTACCTTTCCCCAGATCTGTGCCTCGACACAATCCTGTCTTGGAGCTCTACGGACAATTCCTTCAACGCCATGGCTTGGGTTTTGCTCTGACATGCACTGTCAACTTTGTGACCTTATATAGACAGGTGTGTGCCTTTCCAAATCATGTCCAATCAATTGAATTTACCACAGGTGGACTCCAATCAAGTTGTAGAAACATCTCAAGGATGATCAATGGAAACAGGATGTACCTGAGCTCAATTTCGAGTCTCATAGCAAAGGGTCTGAATACTTATGTAAATAAGGTATTTCTGTTTTTACTTGTAATAAATGTGCAACAATTTCTATAAACCTTTTTTTGCTTTGTTATTATGGGGTATTGTGTGTAGACTGATGAGGAAAACATGTAATTTAATTCATTTTAGAATAAGGCTGTAACATAACAGAATGTGGGGAAAGGGAAGGAGTCTGAATACTTTCTGAATGCACTTTACCTATGTGAGAATGCTGTTCATTTACTTTAGCTCAGCGGTCAACACCATTGTCCAATCCAAACTCATCACCAAGCTTAGGACCCTGGGACCGAACACCTCCCCCTGCAACTGGATCCTGTACTTCCTGACGGGCCGACCCCAGGTGATGAGGGTAGGCAATGGTTTGGCATGGGCCTTCAAATCCTACAAAAGTTCCACAGCTGTACCATTGAGAGCATCTTGACTGGTTGCATCACTGCTTGGTATGGCAATAGCACCGCCCTCTATCACATGGCGCTACAGAGGGTGGTGCGGACAGCCCAGTACATCACTGGCACTGAGCTCCCTGCCATCCAGGACCTCTATATCAGGCGGTGTGAAAGGAAGGCCCGGAAAATCGTTAAAGACTCCAGCCACCCAAGCCATAGACTTTTCTCTCTGTTTCCCAATGACAAGCGGTACCGGTGCATCAAGTCTGACACCAACAGGCTCCTGAACAGCTTCTATCCCCAAACCATAAGACTGCTAAATACCAGTTGACCCTTGTATTCTGAGTTGACCCTTGTATTTTATTTATATTTTTTGCACTGTCTTTATGCACAGGCACACACACACAAACACTCACTGCATAATTTGCTTACACATAATATGCACATACATTTATACTGACTCTACGCACACCCGCTCACATACAATCCTCATATATACGCTGCTGCTACTCTGTTTTATCATATACTGTATCGTGATGCCTAGTCACCTTACCCCTATACATATCTACCTCTATCACTCCAGTATCCCTGCACATTGTAAATATGGTACTGGAACTTACTGACCCTGTATATATTATGATTTCTTACTTTCTCGTGTTCTTATTTCTTATTTTTATATTGATTACTGTATTGTTGTGTTTAGAGCGTGCAAGAAAGGCATTTCACTGTACTTGTGCACGTGACATTACAACTTCAAACTGAGACGCTCTCTCATTGACCTCCATACAAAAAATTCCTCACTTCGTGGGCTTTTCTTTTGTGGACAGATTTTGAGAAGAGTGAAACCTCTCACTTCGCCTTTTCCTCTCTGATCTAGGGAAGGGGCGTGGCCTAGGTTAATTAGGAGCAATTGGGAGTCCTGTAGGAGTGGCATGACCCTTCACAACAAGTTGATCTAGCTGAATCCGCTGTGGTGGAACAAGAGCCTGCAAACATGTGGATGGGCTGTCCAGAACAAGAGTTTCAGGACCCTGATATAATGTTATTAACTGTCAGATGTCATTAAGCAGTTGAGTAAACTGGCATTATAAAACTGTTTTGTACATATTTGAAGTATTTTAGCAGGGCCTTGCAGGGATCAGATAGTGACTTGATCCAATATATTTTGTTCTGTAAAAACGACTCAGTCTGTGCTCACATAGTAGTTTTATGACCACAGACAGTAATTTGCCTGAGACACCCCAGAGCTTTGGCTCACTTCAGCATTTTTTTTTACATGATTCAATCCATTAAAATGTCAAAGCCAATCCAAATTAAAATCTAGATATGAAATGTCACATGCTGTTGCATGGATCCACAAAACAACTAAGCTTGGCTCAGTTAATTCAGATCTTATTTTCCAGGTCACATATCTTGCTGTAAATCTATTACGGTGTCAGCAATGTGAGGACCTCATGGTCGACTAATAAGGTCAGAATAATGTGCTGGCCTGTATCGTATCTCTCTGTGGTCCACAGTATAGGTATGAGGTCTTCACTTTTCAGTATGCAGTGTGAAGTTAAAGGAGGCCTAAATGCAATATTAATCTAATACATATACAAGGATAAACACTTGGATCAAATGGGGAGCTGTTGTGTTTTTCAGCTTTACAGATCTTTGGACAAACAAATAGTCAAAAGTATTACCCTGTCAGTGACCTTCTCCAACCATGATCTGAAACTAGGTGTCAGAAATACATGCAGCCTGAAGTCGTTTGGGATTTCCTTATGACCCTCCGTCATAGAGATGGTATCAAACCACATCTGCTGAACTGTTCTTGAAACTCCAATTTGATCCCATACAGTCGATAGCAGAGGTACAAGAAGCGAACCAAAGCAACAGATAATTTACAAGCCGACTATGGCCATGTTCAGAAACGGGTGTGTCAGAAATACATCCAGCTTCCACAGCAACATATCTAAAGTCATTTGGTTTTGATTTATTGGCAGATCTGATGCCATTTGAGCTGTGTACCAGAGGATATGACCATATATGGAACAGACTTATACCTGTTATAGACATTATTAAACGGACCAGTCAAATACCTGCTTCTTTTTGGACAGCTTTATTTTTTAGACCTTCAATTGTAAACACAACAGAGATTGCAGGAAGACACAGCCAAGGACAAGAAAAGTGAAGTCCATAACAGAGAACATCAATAAAACTGGGAATCCCACACCCTCCCTTCAGCTGCAGCTGTTGGAACACAAGCGTCTCTGGGGGAGCAGGGGACTCGTCCTAGCCAAGCACACCAATGATCAATGTTTATAAGGGAAACCCTTCACATCCAGTCGCACTATTGGAAGACTGATTTGAAAAATGGAAAGTGTTCCTGTCTGCCTGTGAATGAGTTGAATACAAGGTGTTGAATAGGTTGTCCAGTTTAACGCTAGAACTGTTGCCCCCCCCCACACATTTCAGATATACTATTACATTTACATTTTAGTCATTTAGCAGACGCTCTTATCCAGAGCAACTTACAGTTAGTGAATACATATTTTTATTTTTATTTTTTATACTGGCCCCCCGTGGGAATCGAACCCACAACCCTGGCATTGCAAACACCATGCTCTATCAACTGAGCTACATCCCTGCCGGCCATTCCCTCCCCTACCCTGGACGACTTGTGCGCCGCCCATGAGCCTCCCGGTCGCGGCCGGCTGCGACAGAGCCTGGATTCGAACCAGGATCTCTAGTGGAACAGTTAGCACTGCGATGCAGTGCCTTAGACCACTGCGCCACTCAGGAGGGTACTATCACAAAAATTATAATTTGGTTGTTTATGAAGGTAACATTAGAATTGGAAAAATATATATTTTCAAATAACACAATAGCATTTTCATTAGTATGTTAGTAAAAAGAAAAAACACAAATGTAAATGTTCAATCTATTTTATTTTTTGGAGTGCCTTTGTTACAACTATGAAACTGAAGGCTACTGATGAAAACATGATTATATGCGCTTGATAAATAATATAGTGAAAATCAGCACAAAAGCAATAATGGCATTATAATGAATATAAGTGTCGATATGACAGCAGTCAAAAATTGTCATTTATATGTCGGATACCATAGTGAATGGGTCTGTTTCCAGGCATCGCGTTGTCGTTTCTTTGTCATCAAAACGGAGGTAACGCATGATCTGTCTGAAGCAATCCCATGCCATGGTTTCTCCAAAGAAAGGTATCCCATACATGTCTGACCAGAAATTGTCCTTATACACGGACCTACAGGATTGAAATTACCATGCAGGCTTGAAATGAACGCTTCCAGCTCATCAACAGACAGATCCCAGGAAGCGTCTCCTTGCTCCCTGAGCCACAGTCCCTGATGTGCTGTAGTGTCCATGGCACTTAAACAACATCAGCTGGTGAAAGTTGATGAGTGAGCTGATGTTGTTTTGCTTAAGATGCTCTCATGTCTAGAGGGGTGGAGCACATGACACTCCATCCAGGATATGACAGTTTGCTTCATGGGTCCAGCGAGCAGAGTACCATAACTACACGCAGATCTGAGATGCGGGAGGATGGCACACTTCCTGTACTGAGTAGCCTACAGAGGAATATGAGAAGCATGCGATTGCTGAACTTATGTAGATATTCTAAACAAAAGTGTTTTGATAACTTTCAAGTGTAACAGTTCCATGTGGAACTAATACATAATACTGTAATAATACATAATACTGTAGAATATGGGTGTACCGAGTACTCGGACAAAACGACTATCTTAACGGGTATGGATATATATTTTTTGTAATTACACATGATCGAAAAAAATGAGTAATTTGCCGCTGCCAGCACGTATCTCTCTTTAACTCAAATAGCGTGAAGCGCTGTGTGCTCTCAACAACTACTGGCTAGTTCTTCTGTCTGTAAAGAAATGGGCGGGGTATCGGTTGAGCCTGCTGCAACGATTGGATTAGAACAAGCCGCTTTCCCTCTGCTCTCAATTCCCCAGACAGACACACGCTCGGCTCTGTTTCACTCACTCGCAGTCACGCGTCAGAATCCGTAGCTAGTTATTGTTGTTCAATGTAGTTATTTCCTGGTCGACTTTGCTGAGGCGTATGTTTTTTGGGGGGTCTTTCTACTTGGCGTTGTACAGGGTTTCCCAAACTCTGTCCTCGCCCAGGCATGTTTACCGAGCAACAGATCATTCGAAAATAAAATAACGTTTATTTTGATTGTACAAATGTTGTGGCATAAGTGTGGGGAGAGAAAGGTTTTGCTCCTCCGAAGTGAAACAATATATGGGGCGAATTAGCCTACCTTCTAAATCTGTGTCTGGAATAAATGCAGGCAGTAGTAGCCAGCCAAGCATTAGGCTATTTTTTTGCCTATTTAGTTTATAATTGAATAGGACTAATTAAGTAAATAATGGGCATTTTCATCATTCGGGGTCGTTTACCTTTGAACAATGTGTGTGAAGGAACATAAGGACGTGCTCTGAGATGCGCTGTGAGGTAGGGTGATATCAGGTAAAATGGGCCATCAGGTAAAATGGGCCATTTAAGGTTTGGGGGTCCCAGCCCCTCTGGAATTTAGAGCCAATGACTGCAAAGGATTTCAAACTGTTGTCATAACTGTACTTGACAAGTAACAGGTGATTTGATTGGTTCATGGTTGCTATGGTGGGCAGTGCAATAATTCAAATCAAGACTGCACCAGAAAGCTGCATGGTGAGTAGCCTGGCATACCAAATCTAACTAAACTATTATAAGGATGATAAATCTGTAAAAAAACAACAACATGCCCATAAAAAACTATGCATAATATCTGTCTTGATGGCATCAATCAGAAATAATGTTGTTAGTTTGGTATATGAACATATTTTTTGAAAAAGTGATGCTTTTTTGGGGGGCCCAATTTACCTTAACCCCTTGAGGTAAAATGGGCCACATGGTTTCAGCTAAAATGGGCCATCATTTGTGTCACTCACAAACACACATACACATGTGTTTGAGTGTGTGTGAGTGAGTTTGTGTGTAAGGGTGTGTGTTTGTGTTTGTATGTGTATGTACGTGCATACACACACACACACACACACACACACACACACACACACACTCACACCATGACCCCCCCCAACAGTAATAATGGTAGTATTTTATTTACAGTGAGTATGGCAAACGAGAAGGAAGCGAGAGGAGAGGAGAGAGGGAGAAGGAAAGAGAGAGGAAGTGAGAGGAGAAGGAAGGATGAGAGAGGAGACAAGCAGAGGAGACAGGAAGTGAGAGAACAGGTGAGGAGAAAGGAATGCAGAGGAAATGAGAGGAGACAGAACGAGAGAAAAGAGAGGAGGAGCAAGGACCAGAGAGGAAAGGATACAAAGATAAAACAGGGAGGGAAAGGAAGGCCAAACAACTACAATCTGTGGAAAGAGGAGAGGATGAAGGGTGCCTTAGATGAATACAGGGAGGGAGTGAAGAAAGGAATTACAGTGAGTGTGCACTTCTTATCACGAGCATGGGGTGTGCCGCGATCCACACTGCAAAGACGCATCAGCGGAAAGGTGACTGGCAGTGAACATGTGTCAGGGCGGAAGCCCTACCTTCCAGAGGAGGCGGAAAGGGAGCTTGCTGCCACCCTCAAGACATTGGCGCAGAGGGGGTTTCCCTTCACAAAGCGTGATGTCCAGCAAGTGGCCTTTGATTTTGCAGCCAACAACGACATATCTGGTTTCTCCCTGACAGCAGGAAGGGCCGGATATTACTGGTTTCAGAACTTTCTAAAGCGAAACCCAGAGCTTGGGATGCGCAAGCCAGAGGTCCTGTCTGCAGCACGGGCTGCTGGACTTAACAAAGAGGTGGTTAGCCAGTGGTTTAACCAGTATGAGAACCTTTTGGTCGAGCTGGGTATTGAGGGCACACCGTCACATATATGGAACTGTGACGAGTCTGGGCTTCAGGACCAGTTCAGTTCGACAAAGGTTGTTGGACAGGTTGGCCAGCCATGTGTGGAGGTGTGTGCCGGAGAGAAGGGGGAGACAACAACTTGTCTGGCAGCGTTCAATGCAGAAGGTACATACAGTCGAACAATAATTATTTTTAAGGGGAAGCGTGTTCGTTCTGAGTGGCTACAGGGATGCCCGGAGAACACCAGCGTAAGGTGTTCAGACAATGGCTGGATTACCTCTGACCTCTTTCTGGAATGGGGTCAAATGTTCATTCAGTCCCTCCCCAGGGATGACCCCAGGCCCCATCTTCTCCTCCTTGACGGCCACAGTAGCACAATAATTTGGAATGTGAATTTTTGTATTTTTGTGAATGCACATTTTGTTCTAAATGTGTTGTTCACACACACACACACACACACACACACACACACACACACACACACACACACACACACACACACACACACACACACACACACACACACCACTGACAGTTCACTGATCTATGCTGTTCCAAAATGGATTTTTTTAATTGCACATTTGAATATGTGGGTTTGCACCCAAAATGTTTTTTGAATGGCACATATGAATTTTTGTTTAATGCAGTTTAAATGTTATGTGGCTGTATAAGCAACTGTGTTTTAAAATTAAAATTGATGATAAATGACTATTTCCCTTTGGAGTTTGACTGGCCCATTTTACCTGAAGCTGTGGCCCATTTTACCTGAAACTGCTCATGCAACAAATGTTGGCAGAGCTGATGTTTCAAGAACTGTAGGGCCTAAATAATTATATTTTATTAAATAATTTCAACACAAAATTATCAAAAACAGTCATTATTAATCATAAAAACACATGGAAAAGGCATATATGGTATTGTATTATTGTCCCAAACGATTTACCAAAAAGTGGCCCAATTTAGCTGATGTCACCCTATAGGCTTTACCAGCATTTAAAGCACACTTGCAGGTTTTCCGATCACGAGTAAATCCGATTACAAGTATCAAGTGTGATAAAACGGATATGATTACCAATACTAGTATGATGAGATCTGCACACACCTAGTTAATATGCAAACGGGGGGATGAATTGTAATCCTAACCCAACCTTAATTTACCCGTTGTTACTCAGTCACTTACCAAACTCAGTTTTTATGACCAAAATGATCCTATTTACACTTTGTAGTCCATTTTGACACTAGAGTAAATGTCTCTGACTCATATCATGCCACATAGGACGTTTAGAAAAAAAGGAGAAGTTGGTTTTCAAGGGCAGTCGACCTGTCACTACAGACCCCCTGGTTCGATTCCAGGCTGTATCACAACCGGCCGTGATTGGGAGTCCCATAGGGCGGCGCACAATTGGCCTAGCGTCGTCCGGGTTTGGCCGGTGTAGGCCGTCATTGTAAATAAGAATTTGTTCTTAACTGACTTGCCTAGTTAAATAAAGGTAACATTTAAAACATTTAAAATGAACTGCTGCTTTGGTAATAGCCTTGACCTCTATGGCAGCTGTTATATCTGGGATGACTGAAGACCTGATGATAGGAGACTCTGCTTTATACTCCTGCAATTTATCCCACAGACTTGGCCATGTACCAAAAAGTCATAATATGTCAAACAGTCGTAATAACATTCAACTTTAATATCGCAATCATCTCAGTAATTGTGTATGCGGCCACCGGCTTCTTAGGCATTGATCAATGTTCAATGTTAAATTCAAGTCTTTCTACCTTTACATCTAAACCAATATGACAACAATTTCAATTAAACTTAGCAAATCAACTTGTATGGAGGTACACAACACACTCCCCTCTGGTCATGTTCCGTTCAGCCGTTAACGAAAACCACATACCTGATTTTTAACAGGGCCGTTAAATGTCACAAATGTTCCGACTTGAAGTAATTATTTTATCAATTCTGCTTTAAGATTTGGTACATGGTCCTCTTAGAGAATGTTTTGTATCGTTGGCGTTTTGTTTTTGTGTTTGTGAAACAAAATATTTCAACCCCTCCCCCAAAAAGGAAACAAATGTCAAATAAATGTCAACAATCCTTCCTCCAAAGGAACCTTCTATGGATTAAATGATGTGAAAATCCCCAAAACAATGGTATTTTTTTGTTCTAGTTGAGGAATCACTATAATAGCTTTCTAATAGCTACAATAATGTGGCATACAGACTGTGACTTTCTAGCTAACCTTCCTTTCTCAAGAAGTTAATGCTTCCTCTTTCAGAACCTGTTCATAATCCACTTCATTTTTACATGTTGAACGCTAAATCTGTTCAAAATCACAACATTGAAATGACATCAGTGTGGGACCAATGAGTCTGATCATCTTGCCCTCACACTGCAAGGCCCAGGGGCAGGACCTTTCTCTTTAGGTCATACAGATCATGATTCCAGAGTCTCTAATTGGTTGCATTGAATCAACCAATGTTTGCGTGCCACATCAGATTGCTATACCATATGACGTAGTTAGCTGATACGTTAATAAAAATCAAATCCTTCTGAGATCTGGCATGCGTCTTCAATGTAGTCAGCATGGAGGGTGGCCATTGTGTTTCAGAACCACAGATGTCACAAAACCTGCACCTTAAAGTAAGCTTATAGAGCGGGTAACTGTTCACTGCTACAGAAACTGCCTTCTGACTCCATGTATCTAGTATGTTTTGACTGAGTGTTTGGCCTTCATTCCAACCTCTCCCGCCACTGTAGATTCTATTTATGTTCGTCTCATAAAAGTGTGAAGCCTCTGCTATGCTGACAAAGCTATCCAGCCTCCAACTCATTGCAATTTGAACCCTCTGGTAAATCTGAATAAGTGTAACATTACCGAATACATTAAAATGCTTTTTTCCTAAATGGGTATGGACTTGTTATTGCTTGTTTAGCAGATGGGGATCTGTGGAACTTCCTCCTCAGCCTGCATCATCTCCACTTGTGCTGCCAAATAGCTTTTCTGTGGTGCGACTGGGTAAGACGCTTCAGGAGGGTGGTCATATGTGAGGTACAGTTCCTGGGGTGGAATGTTATTCATATTTTTCATAATTTCATAATTAATAAAGAGGAAAAGATGGGTGTCAAAATGATTGGTCATATGTGTTTGTCCTGGGTTTGAGCCTTGGTATTTGCCGAATCAGGAGGAAGCGGTGATCGCTAAGCAAGCAGCATCACGTCCTTTACACTTGGAGTCATTAAAACATGTTTTTCAACCACTCCAAACATTTCTTGTTAACAAACTATACTTTTGGCAAGTCGGTTAGGACATCTACTTTGTGCATGACACAAGTAATTTTTCCAACAATTGTTTACAGACAGATTATTTCACTTATAATTCACTGTATCACAATTCCAGTGGGTCAGAAGTTTACATACACTAAGTTGACTGTGCCTTTAAACAGCTTGGAAAATTCCAGAAAATGATGTCATGGCTTTAGAAGCTTCTGATAGGCTAATTGACATCATTTGAATCAATTGGAGGTGTACCTGTGGATGTATTTCGAGGCCTACCTTCAAACTCAGTGCCTCTTTGCTTGACATCATGGGAAAATCAAAAGAAATCAGCCAAGACCTCAGAAAAGTTCATCCTTGGGAGCAATTTCCAAATGCCTGAAGGTACCACGTTCATCTGTACAAACAATAGTATGCAAATATAATCACCATGGGACGCAGCCGTCATACCGATCAGGAAGGAGACGCGTTCTGTCTCCTAGAGATGAACGTTCTTTGGTGCGACAAGTGCAAATCAATCCCAGAACAACAGCAAAGGACCTTGTGAAGATGCTGGAGGAAACAGATACAAAAGTATCTATATCCACAGTAAAACAAGTCCTATATCGACATAACTTGAAAGGCCGCTCAGCAAGGAAGAAGCCACTGCTCCAAAACCGCCATAAAAAAAGCCAGACTACGGTTTGCAACTGCACATGGGGACAAAGATCGTACTTTTTGGAGAAATGTCCTCTGGTCTGATGAAACAAAAATAGAACTGTTTGGCCATAATGACCATCGTTATGTTTGGAGGAAAAAGGGGGATGCTTTCAAGCCAAAGAACACCATCCCAACCAAGAAGCACAGGGGTGGCAGCATCATGCTGTGGGGGTGCTTTGCTGCAGGAGGGACTGGTGCACTTCACAAAATAGATGGCATCATGAGATAGGAATATTATGTGGATATATTGAAGCAACATCTCAAGACATCAGTCAGGAAGTTAAAGCTTGGTCGCAAATGGGTCTTCAAAATGGACAATGACCCCAAGCATACTTCCAAAGTTGTGGCAAAATGGCTTAAGGACAACAAAGTCAAGGTGTTGGAGTGGCCATCAAAGCCCTGACCTCAATCCTATAGAAAATGTGTGGGCAGAACTGAAAAAGCGTGTGCGAGCAAGGAGGCCTAAAAACCTGACTCAGTTACACCAGCTCTGTCAGGAGGAAAGGGACAAAATTCACCCAATGTTACGAACCCCGTGGCTTTAAACGTCTAGGGTGGATGGACAAGAGACCCGTAACATAATTCATGCAAATTAGAAGCGTGACATGGAACAGTGAGAACAAAAACTACACGACAACCATAAACTACTGTCAAACATAAAAGGTTTATTTTTGAACACACGGTAAAGGTTTGGGAAAAAGGGTTGAGCAGGACCCAAGAAATGAAACAATAGTGTAAAACACCCCTAAACTGATCTTGCCTGCCTCAAGAACCGCTAAGCTACTGCTAATCATACAAAAATACAGTGGGTGGTCCGCTCAGGTCTAACTAGTGTTTTTAGACAGTTTTCTTCCTACGGGTAATGTATGCCCAAGGGCAACTTGCTTAAATTCCCCTTTTCCCAGAAACACACAACAAAGTTACCAAACAGAGTAACCAGCAAATGAGTGAGTACACAAAACACCACAGTATCCATACTCACATACGGAAAATAGTCTCTCACAACAAACACAACTGACTGGCTTTTAAACAATGGGATGTGTGATTGAAAAAACCAGAAACAAGTGGTGCAATGCAGAGGAATGTCCACTGATTGGTCCACCTCAGCAATCAGCAGACACCCCAACGACCACCGATCAGGAACATACAGGACACATGTGATTAGGGCAGAAGGAGAGGAAAAACACAAAAAGACACAGGATACCTGTATCCGTAACACCCAACTTATTGTGGGAAGCTTGTGGAAGGCTACCCGAAATGTTTGACCCAAGTTAAAAAATGTAAAGGCAATGCTACCAAATACTAATTGAGTGTATGTAACCTTCTGACCCACTGGGAATGTGATGAAATAAATAAAAGCTGAAATAAATCATTCTCTCTATTATTATTCTGACATTTCACATTCTTAAAATAAAGTGGTGATCCTAACTTACCTAAGACAGGGAATCTTTACTAGGATTAAATGTCAGGAATTGTGAAAACTGAGTTTAAATGTATTTTGCTAAGGTGTATGTAAACTTCCGACTTCAACTGTATATACTATGTACTTACCATACTACCAGTATATTCTATTTACAACATGCATTAAGTATCAAATACCAACATACTAGGCTCTTCCATACTGAGAAAGCATGATCTAATGAAGGCTATGGGGAAAGTGCATAAAGATGCCAGAATAGATGTCACATCATTGTTTTTAGCACCATCCACAGAGTTGGTAAACTACAGTCTGTGACATGGTTCAATGTGCCAATATTTTGAGTCTGAAAAATACGATTATCATCCTCAATAGTGTGCAGCGAAAGCCTAAATGAGTATGACATCATGGCATTATAAATTATAATGTTATTATGTAACATAAATTACAAACAGTCAATTCAATGCAATGTAATAAAGGTAATTCAGCCCTGAAGGGCAATCGTTTCTGGCAGGCATAAGACACAATTAAAATAAAATAATCATACACTTAAGATATAAGCATTTGGAAATCTTTTCCATTGTGTTTCCTTCCACATACACACCTATCTACTGCAGCGATCTCCTGCCTGTTTCCTGAAGAGCACACACACACACACACAGACACAGACACAGACACAGACACACACACACACACACACACACACACACACACACACACACACACACACACACACACACACACACACACACACACACACACACACACACACACACACACACACACACACACACACACACACACACACACACACACACACACACACACGGTATCCATAAATACTTACTCCCTGCCAGCCCAGGGGAAGCCCTTGCTGAGTACAGCCGTGATCCCCCGTTTCCTAAAGCACGTGTCTATAAATATGCTAGCCAACCAACTCTCAGGGAAAGCCCTCACTACATGCTGACTCACAGACGGTCAGGGTGGAGAGGTTAACTGTGGTTATTATTAACTGTATGTTTTGGCAATGCTTTAGGCTCCTCCGATTCCCCAATGCTTTAGGCTCCTCCGATTCCCCAATGCTTTAGGCTCCTCCGATTCCCCAATGCTTTAGGCTCCTCCAATTCCCCAATGCTTTAGGCTCCTCCGATTCCCCAACACTTTAGGCTCCTCCGATTCCCCGCCAGGATCTCTTTCAGGCACCTCCACTAACATTTGCAGTGGCAGGCAAAAAAAGCCCCCTTGTGTAGCGTCTTCTAGCCTGGGCGTTTAGTGCCCTCTATTGGAGAATAGTTATACTACATGTTGTTTGGAGATTTGCAATAAATAGCAAGGTCCATGAGGTGGGTCATGTTCATTAAGGCATGCAACAAAAACATCTTCAAAACATTTTGCACTGGAAAACAAAACATTAACCTTTAGCCGATAATTTCCGCGGCCCCGCGGAAATCTAACATAATAAAAAAAATCCCCATAAAAATCCGTCAATTTAAGCTATAGATACTTTATCTGTTTTTTTTTTGCATGGGCTGCATGTCTCAATCCAACGCATCCGCCGATATCGCCCTTCCGCATCTGCCGTGAAAAGTGGCAGAGCTAGAGCGGTGTTTGTCAGACTATGAGACATCCCGAAAATCGGTCGTCTCACAAAATCGTCTGTGGTGTCGGAACGGTTTGGGATTGTGACCACCCTATTGAAAGATGAGACTCTCACGAACACGACGGCGTTCTCCGTCCACAAACCTCACAAGACTCGTCTGAAGGTCCCCGGTACCAGTAAAAAAACAAACAATAGAAATATATATGGAGATATGCACTAAACTAAAATAAGGGGATAAAAAGGGTACTAAACGGTAACTTTTGTTGGGCAAGAGCAGTAGCAGCCAGGGAAGTGTTGGGAAAGTAATTAGGTGACATCTTGTGGTCTTAAGGTGAATTACGGTTGGGGGGGGGGGGGGGGGGGGGGGGGGGGGCCTGTTGTTCCATGTAGTCAATCTGTTATTCAGTGCGTTTCTATTGGCTAATAGTAGTAATGCCAAATTCAATGTTTCAACCAATAATTTTTCTATATATTTTTTTGATACCTTAAGTGGTCTTAAAATTAAAAATCAAACAGCTAAATCATCCTTGGTATGATCATCTTAAAACAATGTAATTGTTAGTTTAGAACCCCCTCCTCCGGTTTAGACAGGGATTAGACTCCAGAGGGTTAATCTCCCCTGGTTTAGACAGGGATTAGACTCCAGAGGGTTAATCTCCCCTGGTTTAGACAGGGATTAGACTCCAGAGGGTTAATCTCCCCTGGTTTAGACAGGGATTAGACTCCAGAGGGTTAATCTCCCCTGGTTTAGACAGGGATTAGACTCCAGAGGGTTAATCTCCCCTGGTTTAGACAGGGATTAGACTCCAGAGGGTTAATCTCCCCTGGTTTAGACAGGGATTAGACTCCAGAGGGTTAATAGTTAGCCCTTGGAAATCTTTACGGCCCTGAACAACAATGAATATGCTCTTGGCATCTTTTTCGATTTATCCAAAGCGGTTGACACAATTGATCATGAAATATTCCTTTCTAAATTGCATTATTATGGTTTTCATGATTATACATATAATTGGCTATATAGTGATGTTTATGATAGAGAACAATTTGTTTATGCAAAAGGCTGTGCATCTGCCAGGGCCAAGATATCCTGTGGCGTGCCACAGTGTTCAATAATTGGACCTTTGTTATTCCTAATCTATATCAATGACCTTCCTTCTGTGTCTTCTACCTTACTTCCAGTTCTCTTTGCTGATTATACCAATTTCAATTTATCACACAATAATTTTGATTAACTAATTAATGAAGCCAACTCCGGCATGGCCACATTTCCTGAATGGTTCCAGATAAACAAATTATCTTTAAATGTTAAAAAAATCCAACTTTATTGTAGTCACTAGTAAGAATAAGACATTTTGTAAAAGAAGAGCCAGAATCTCAATTGTTGGGAATGAAATGGAACAAGTCACATCCACTAGATTCCTCAGAGTTCTAATTGATGAAAAGTTATCCTGGAAAGATCATATTCAATTTGTCAGCAGCAAAGTGATGAAATCTGTTGGTATCATCAGAAAGATGAGTGGTTTGGTTCATCAGGCTTGCTTCCTAACTCTACTATAGCTTCATTTACCCATATCTCATTTACTGTAATATTGTCTGGGCCAGTACATATGCCTCCTACTTACAGAAATTACTCATCATACAAGATACATTTGCAAGACTAGACACCTCCTCTAATTACCTGGCTCCATCTGTACCTTTGTTTAAGAAACTCAATATATTTTCTATTTACGACATTAATGTACGCCAATTATGCACTTTCATCTACAAATACTCATACCTCCCAGTCAGTTTACCTAAACCCTTTAATGGATTCTTCCAGGTTAATTCTGAAATCCATCTATATAACACAAGACACTGCGATAACCTTCACCCTCTCCACTGCCACACCTCACATAGTCAATTCTCTATCAGATACAGAGGTACCATACTCTGGAATTGTTATCTTCACATTGTCAAAATATCATCATCCCTCAATAACTTCAAGTGAAGACTGGGGGTCAGCCTGATGAACCAAACTACTCAGTAATCTCCTCCATGAAGACTGGGGGTCAGCCTGATGAACCAAACTACTCAGTAATCTCCTCCATGAAGACTGGGGGTCAGCCTGATGAACCAAACTACTCAGTAATCTCCTCCATGAAGACTGGGGGTCAGCCTGATGAACCAAACTACTCAGTAATCTCCTCCATGAAGACTGGGGGTCAGCCTGATGAACCAAACTACTCAGTAATCTCCTCCATGAAGACTGGGGGTCAGCATGATGAACCAAACTACTCAGTAATCTCCTCCATGAAGACTGGGGGTCAGCCTGATGAACCAAACTACTCAGTAATCTTCTCCATGAAGACTGGGGGTCAGCCTGATGAACCAAACTACTCAGTAATCTCCTCCATGAAGACTGGGGGTCAGCCTGATGAACCAAACTACTCAGTAATCTCCTCTATGAAGACTGGGGGTCAGCCTGATGAACCAAACTACTCAGTAATCTCCTCCATGAAGACTGGGGGTCAGCCTGATGAACCAAACTCCTCAGTAATCTCCTCCATGAAGACTGGGGGTCAGCCTGATGAACCAAACTACTCAGTAATCTCCTCCATGAAGACTGGGGGTCAGCCTGATGAACCAAACTACTCAGTAATCTCCTCCATGAAGACTGGGGGTCAGCCTGATGAACCAAACTACTCAGTAATCTCCCCCATGAAGACTGGGGGTCAGCCTGATGAACCAAACTACTCAGTAATCTCCTCCATGAAGACTGGGGGTCAGCCTGATGAACCAAACTACTCAGTAATCTCCTCCATGAAGACTGGGGGTCAGCCTGATGAACCAAACCACTCAGTAATCTCCTCCATGAAGACTGGGGGTCAGCCTGATGAACCAAACTACTCAGTAATCTCCTCCATGAAGACTGGGGGTCAGCCTGGTGAACCAAACTCCTGAGTAATCTCCTCTATGAAGACTGGGGGTCAGCCTGATGAACCAAACTACTAAGTATTCTCCTCCATGAAGACTGGGGGTCAGCCTGATGAACCAAACTACTCAGTAATCTCCTCCATGAAGACTGGGGGTCAGCCCGATGAACCAAAGTCCTCAGTAATCTCCTCCATATAGCCTAACTCTCACACACTCACATGCACCCACATTTAAACAAAACAAATATATATATTATTTTTTACATGATTACTGATCAATTCATTTTTACATTTATAATTAGTAGGTTTTGTTATGTTTTAACAAACCTTTTTTATTTTTGAACTTATGTATTGTATATAGTCTTTTTGTGGTGTGTTTTTTATATAAGCCCTTGGTGTAAGGTTCTGTATTTATTTTCTTAGTTCACCTTGTGTTCTTGAACGTAGCCCTGTTTCTTTGTGTTCTTGAACGTAGCCCTGTTTCTTTGTGTTCTTGAACGTAGCCCTGTCTTTCATTCTTGTTCATTGATTTCACCTGTGTTAGTTACTCACCTGGTCTCATCAGCTCCTTATTTAGTTCAGTTCTTTCTGTTTGTGCCTTGTGAGGTATTGTTTGTTTTGACTCTACTAAGCCTTTTCCTAGCTTGTTTGTGAGAACCAGTTTTAGCCTTCAGTCCTAGTTTTGTTTCACCTGCTTGTTTGGCTACCTGTGTATGACCATTGCCTGCCTGTGACCATGATTCCTGCCTTCTTTACCTGGTTGTATTCTGGTTTGTTGACATATATACAACTAGAAACAGGCTTCACTAAGCCAAATATTGCCTACTGGGGTATTATTTAGTCAGTGACAATGTATGTCTGTCTCTCTCTTTCTCTCTCTCTAGATACAAGCAAAGGATAAAAAGATGCTTAAAATAAAAACCGAGATGAATGTATTAAAATATAAATAAAGTAAAATAAATTGAATGATCAATCAATTCAGTTCTAATTTGCTAAATTGTTGGCTACTGTCCAAATGTTTTTTGAAATAATTATAATGTTTAGGTAAGATTTGAATGGATACTCATTAAGTTCTAATTAGGGTTTATCTAACATTAGGATGATAACATCCCAAAAATATTCAAATAATGTTTTTGATAACACATTTTCTCCTAACATTACCTCAAATGTTGTGCACAACATCTGTAACAACCACCAAGTTCTCATTAGGTTTTCAGGTAATGTAATAACAGAATGTACCAGTAAAATTGGTTCTGTGAAAGTTCCTAGAACATTCGTGAAATGAAAATGAATCAGACTACAAGATGCCATGTAGAAAAAAACGTGACGGCCCTGATGGAGAAATTATACAATGATTGCTCTGCAAGTACAAAGCACAAGCTCTCGATCACCGTACATGGCGTTAACAACTGATTGTTGGACATCTATAAACACGCTGTCATACATCACTGCAAAGAGCCATCACACTGATGAGTAGTGGGACATGAAGTACTGAGAAGATGGAGGAGAGACACACAACAGAGAACCTAAAACGTTGTTGCTGAGTGGGTGGGGGACAGCTGTAAAATGAGAGCCATCTGGTAGGTCGCCAGGACTGCGGTAGATTGAACTGCATTGCCCCCTAGTAGTTGTCATACACACTACCATATCTGAATTGTGAATTCACTTCATAATTATTATTTTACGTGAAAACAAATTGCAGTTTACATTTTAATAAAATGTATCTTTGTCACATTCCTATTCTGTAACTTTCTAATTATAATTCACGATTAATTTGCGATTATCCGTAAATCGTGGTAGCATCCACATTAATCTCAGATAATAAAGATAAACACAAAAGTAGAGAAAATGTCTAACTTGCCTCTTGGAAACAGGCCCTTTATATCCTAATCAGACAGCGCCAAATGTTCTGTAAACACCATCCTCTTGGTGACAGGCCCTTTATATCCTAATCAGACAGCACCAAATGTTCTGTAAACACCATCCTCTTGGAGACAGGCCATTTATATCCTAATCAGACAGCACCAAAAATTCTGTAAACACCATCCTCTTGGAGACAGGCCATTTATATCCTAATCAGACAGCACCAAATGTTCTGTAAACACCAGCCAGATAGGCTCGTAGGGAGTCAAAACAAAAAGCTAGTGACTTTATCAGCTGCTACAGAATCACACAGGGTCTATACTTGTGAACATTAGAAAAAGTTTGTTTCAACTTCTTTGTCTCAAAATGCGCATCAGCCAATTAAAATCGTTGACGAAGTTGCACGTGATACAGTTGTACGTGATACAATGTTTCATGTATAGCTGTCCCCATAAGATAACATGGCCCATTTAGCCCTAAGCTAACCTGACCAGCTTGCTGGCGATTACTTCCTGTAACAAATTCCGCATCAGCCCATCAAAGATCTTAGACTTTATATCCACCAACCAATGGCATTTCTTAAAATAGATCAACTTGACCACCGGAGGATCATTTAAACCTCCAAATGCAAGGTTTACTTTAGTTATTGCATGATGCTTCCTTAACCACGCCACTAGCTACTAACGTTAGACAACATTCAAGAGACACGTTTTCACATATGACAAAATCCCAAGTTTTTACTTATCCATTTCACACACATCCATGCGCTTTTTACGGAAAAAGATAAGAGGTCTATACAACATTTAAGTTTATTGTACAGTACATCATCAAAAAAATTAATCAGTTGAAGATCCTTACTGTCAAATACCTGTCATGTACCCCCACTACCATTCCTTCCAGGTGGCGTGTGCCACTAAGGCAGTCGACTGTGACTCTTCCGGGTTCAGGAACCTTGGGTTTGAGGACGCAAGGGGGCCTCATTTGTGAAGTGCACCAGTCCCTCCTGCAGCAAAGCAAACCCAAACCATGATGCTGCCACCCCTGTGCTTCACGGTTGGGATGGTGTTCTTCAGCTTTCAAGCACCCCCCTTTTTCCTCCAAACATAACGATGGTCATTATGGCCAAACAGTTCTATTTTTGTTTCATCAGACCAGAGGACATTTCTCCAAAAAGTACGATCTTTGTCCCCATGTGCAGTTGCAAACCATAGTCTGGCTTTTTTATGGCGGTTTTGGAGCAGTGGCTTCTTCCTTGCTGAGCGGCCTTTCAGGTTAAATCGATATAGGAGTCGTTTTACTGTGGATATAGATACTTTTGTACCTGTTTCCACCAGCATCTTCACAAGGTCCTTTGCTGTTGTTCTGGGATTGATTTGCACTTTTCACACCAAAGTACGTTCATCTCTAAGAGACAGAACGCATCTCCTTCCTGAGCGGTATGACGGCTGCGTGGTCCCATGGTGTTTATACTTGCGTACTATTGTTTGTACAGATGAACGTGGTACCTTCAGGCGTTTGGAAATTGCTCCCAAGGATGAACCAGACTTGTGGAGGTCTACAAATTTTTTCTGTAGTCTTGGCTGATTTCTTTTGATTTTCCCATGATATCAAGCAAAGAGGCACTGAGTTTGAAGGTAGGCCTTGAAATACATCCAAAGGTACACCTCCAATTGACTCAAATTATGTAAATTAGCCTTTCAGAAGCTTCTAAAGCCATGACATCATTTTCTGCAATTTTCCAAGCTGTTTAAAGGCACAGTCAACTTAGTGTATGCAAACTTCTGACCCACTGGAATTGTGATACAGTGAATTATAAGTGAAATAATCTGTCTGTAAACAATTGTTAGAAAAATGATTGTGCCATGCACAAAGTAGATGTCCTAACCGACTTGCCAAAACTATAGTTTGTTAACAAGAAATGTGTGAAGTGGTTGAAAAACGAGTTTTAATGACTCCAACCTAAGTGTATGTAAACTTCCGACTTCAACTGTATATCAAATCTCCAAACAACTGTAGTATAACTATTCTCCAATAGAGGGCACTAAACTCCAAGGTTAGAAGAAGCTACATGAGGGGCCTTTTTTCGCCTGCCACTGCAAAGTTTCTGGAGGTGCCTGAAAGAGATCCTGGCGGGGAATCGGAGGAGCCTAAAGCATTGGGGAATCAGAGGAGCCTAAAGCATTGCCAAAACAAACAGTTAATATTAACCACAGTTAACCTCTCCACCCTGACCGTCTGCGAGTCAGCATGTAGTAAGGGCTTTCCCTGACAGTTGGTTGCCTAGCATATGTATAGACAACGTGTGTGAGTGTTTTAGGAAAGGTGGGACCACGGCTGTCCTCAGCAAGGGCTTCCCCTGGGCTGGCAGGGAGTATTTATGGACTACCGTGAGTGTGCGGGTGCTCTTTAGGAAACAGGCAGGGGATCACCGCAGTAGATACGTGTGTATGTAGACGTGAACGCAATGGAAAATATTTCAAAATAATTATCTTAAGTGTATGATTATTGCCTTTTAACCATGTCCTATGCCTGCCATAAATTATTGCCCATCAGGGATTAATTACGTTTATTGCATTAAATTGATGCTTGTTTGTAATTTGTTTCAAAATTACAGGATTTTTTATAATGCCAGGATGTCATACCCATTTAGGCTTTTCATCTAGAAGATTCCTTTGCACACTATTGAGGAAGAGAATCGTATTTTCACTCGTTTGCTGTGTTCACTGTATTGTAGATTCCTCTCCATTATGTTGTTGTTGTATTAGCACAGTAAACTTGATGTACTCCTGAGTGGTGCAGTGGTCTAAGGCACTGCATCGCAGTGCTAACTGTGCCACTAGATCCTGGTTCGAATCCAGGTTCTGTCGCAGCCGGCCGCGACCGGGAGACTCATGGGCGGCGCACAATTGGCCCAGCGTCGTCCAGGGTAGGGGAGGGAATGGCCGGCAGGGATGTAGCTCCGTTGATAGAGCATGGCGTTTGCAACGCCAGGGTTGTGGGTTCGATTCCCACGGGGGGCCAGTATAAAAAAATATGTATTCACTAACTGTAAGTCGCTCTGGATAAGAGCGTCTGCTAAATGACTTAAATGTAATATCAATTCAAGATGCCAGCAAATTGAAAAACAGAAAAAGTAGATTAAGCAAATGTCCCGGGGCGCATTAAACCATGTCGCACGCCGTAGCCTTCATTAGTATGTTGATATTTGCTACTTAATGCATATATTTTTACTAAACAGTATGTTGTAAATAGAATATACTGGTAGTATGGTAAGTACATTGTATATACACTGATTGTTCAAAAGATTAGGAACACCTGCTCTTTCCATTACATAGACTGACCAGGTGAATGCTATGATGCCTTATTGATGTCACTTGTTAAATCCACTTCAATCACTGTAGATGAAGGGGAGGAAACAGGTTAAATAAGTGTTTTTAAGGCTTGAGACAATTGAGACATGGATTGTGTATGTGTGCCATTCAGATGGTGAATGGGCAAGACTAAATACAGTTATGGGGAAAAAAGTATTTGATCCTATGCTGATTTTGTATGTTTGCCCACTGACAAAGAAATGATCAGTCTATAATTTTAATGGTAGGTTTATTTGAACAGTGAGAGACAGAATAACAACAACAAATCCAGAAAAATGCATGTCAAAAATGTTATAAATTGATTTGCATTTTAATTAGGGAAATAAGTATTTGACCCCTCTGCAAAACATGACTTAGTACTTGGTGGCAAAACCCTTGTTGGCAATCACAGAGGTCAGACGTTTCTTGTAGTTGGCCACCAGGTTTGCACACATCTCAGGAGGGATTTTGTCCCACTCTTCTTTGCAGATCTTCTCCAAGTCATTAAGGTTTCAAGCCTGACGTTTGGCAACTCGAACCTTCAGCTCCCTCCACAGATTTTCTATGGGATTAAGGTCTGGAGACTGGCTAGGCCACTCCAGGACCTTAATGTGCTTATTCTTGAGCCACTCCTTTGTTGCCTTGGCCGTGTGTTTTGGGTCATTGTCATGCTGGAATACCCATCTGTAGTCTATCACAGTGCCATCCGTTTTGTCTCCAAAGCCCCATATACTACCCACCACTGTGACCTGTACGCTCTTGTTGGCTGGTCCTCACTACATATTCGTCGCCAAACCCACTGGCTCCAGGCCATCTATAAATCACTGCTAGGCAAATCCCCGCCTTATCTTAGCTCATTGGTCACCATAGCAACACCCACCCGTAGT
The DNA here is from genome assembly GCF_964263955.1 of Coregonus lavaretus. Lineage (NCBI taxonomy): Eukaryota > Metazoa > Chordata > Actinopteri > Salmoniformes > Salmonidae > Coregonus > Coregonus lavaretus. The sequence continues at coordinate 810,918 of NW_028157882.1, read as the reverse complement.
CTGCGCTCCAGCAGGTATATCTCACTGGTCATCCCCAAAGCCAACACCTCCTTTGGCCGCCATTCCTTCCAGTTCTCTGCTGCCAATGACTGGAACAAATTGCAAAAATCTCTGAAGCTGGAGACACTTATCTCCCTCACTAACTTTAAGCATCAGTTGTCAGAGCACCTTACCGATCACTGCACCTGTACACAGCCCATCTGAAATTAGCCCGCCCAACTACCTCATCCCTATATTGTTATTTATTTTGCTCATTTGTACCCCAGTATCTCTATTTGCACATCATCTCTTGCACATCTATCATTCCAGTGTTAATACTAATTGTAATTATTTTGCACTATAGCCTATTTATTGCCTTACCTCCATAACTTGCTACATTTGCACACACTGTATATATATTTATTTCTGTTGTATTTTTGACTTTGTTTTGTTTTACCCCATATGTAACTCTGTGTTGTTGTTTTTATCGCACTGCTTTGCTTTATCTTGGCCAGGTCGCAGTTGTAAAGGAGAACTTGTTCTCAACTGGTTTACCTGGTTAAATAAAGGTGAAATAAAAAAATAAAAAAATAAAAAAAATAGGCAGCATACCTCCTCCTCCAAACACGGCGAGTTGAGTTGATGCCAAAGAGCTCGATTTTGGTCTCATCTGACCACAACACTTTCACCCAGTTCTCCTCTGAATCATTCAGATGTTCATTGGCAAACTTCAGACGGCCCTGTATATGTGCTTTCTTGAGCAGGGGGACCTTGCGGGCGCTGCAGGATTTCAGTCCTTCACGGCGAAGTGTGTTACCAATTGTTTTCTTGGTGACTATGGTCCCAGCTGCCTTGAAATCATTGACAAGATCCTCCCGTGTAGTTCTGGGCTGATTCCTCACCGTTCTCATGATCATTGCAACTCCACGAGGTGAGATCTTGCATGGAGCCCCAGGCCGAGGGAGATTGACAGTTATTTTGTGTTTCTTCCATTTGCGAATTATCGCACCAACTGTTGTCACCTTCTCACCAAGCTGCTTGGCGATGGTCTTGTAGCCCATTCCAGCCTTGTTTAGGTCTACAATTCTGTCCCTGACATCCTTGGAGAGCTCTTTGGTCTTGGCCATGGTGGAGAGTTTGGAATCTGATTGATTGATTGCTTCTGTGGACAGGTGTCTTTTATACAGGTAACAAACTGAGATTAGGAGCACTCCCTTTAAGAGTGTGCTCCTAATCTCAGCTCGTTACCTGTATAAAAGACACCTGGGAGACAGAAATCTTTCTGATTGAGAGGGGGTCAAATACTTATTTCCCTCATTAAAATGGAAAATCAATTTATAACATTTTTGACATGCGTTTTTCTGGATTTTTTTGTCTCTCACTGTTCAAATAAACCTACCATTAAAATTATAGACTGATCATTTCTTTGTCAGTGGGCAAACGTACAAAATCAGCAGGGGATCAAATACTTTTTTCCCTCTGAACGGGGTATGGTAGTAGGTGCCAGGCGCACCGGCTTGTGTAAAGAACTGCAACGCTGCTGGGGTTTTCACGCTCAAAAGTTTTCCATGTGTATCAAGAATTGTCCACCACCCAAAGGACATCCAGCTAACTTGACATAACTGTGGGAAGCATTGGAGTCAACATGGACCAGCATCCCTGTGGAACGCTTTCAGTGTACAGTCAACTTAAAAATGATTGGCACCCTTTATAAAGATTTGTCAAAGAAATACTACAAATATTGATTTTTTTTTAATTATTTATTGTAATTGTTAAGGAACCATTTAAACAACCTTACTGTTTCACTATACTCCCATTGTCTAGGGCAGGTTTTCCCAACCCTGTTCCTGGAGAGCCTACCCTCCTGTAGGTTTTCACTCCAACCCCAGGTGTTACTAACCTGATTCATCTTATCAACCTGCTAATTATTAGAATCAGGTGCAAAAACCTACAGGACGGTAGCTCTCCAGGAACAGGGTTGAGCAGTCCTGGTCTAGGGGACCTAGGCTTGCCTAATTGTTCTGTATCCTGACTAGGTGTGTGCATAAACATGAAAGTATGAGTGTGCGGACCATGTTGGGTGTGTGTGTGTGGGGACAGCGGATTTGCTTACCGGCTCTGGTGGGACTCCATGGTCGGGCCAGCTCAAGCGGGTCGTTCATGTTCAGATGGTGACAAACAATAAAAGATAATATGGAAAACTCGAAAAGGGCATGTCAAAAGAAAGATACAAAATAAAAGCCCCGCTGGTGGGAGATCGTTCAGCTGAGTAGTTCAGTAATCCCTCCCAGCTGTGCATACCACATCCTTCTAATGCAGACCAGAGCTTCCTGGCCTGGCCCCGCCTCCACTGGCCCCTAGGGATGGGATGTGTATCATAGTAGTATGCTGAATGACTGTGGCCTACTGTCACGCCCTGACTCAGGGGACGTTGAATTGTTGAGTCAGGGTGTGTATATTCCGTGTTATGTTGTGTTTTTCTATGTTTTGTTCTAGATCGTTCAGATCTATGTTGGCCAGGGTGGTTCCCAATCAGAGGCAGCTGTAGCTCGTTGTCTCTGATTGGGACCATACTTAGGCAGCCTGTTTGGCACCAGTCTGGGTGGGATCTTGTTCTGTATAGGTTTGTGTTGTGTAACCTTTAGACTTCAAGTATCGTTTGTTTGTTGTTTTGTCGTGTTCAGTACTTGAATAAATATGTACGCTTATCACGCTGCGCCTTGGTTCCACAAATCTTTAAACGATCGTGACACCTACCACTCTTACCTACCCACCTCATGGGCCTTGCTATTTATATCAAATCTCTACCGTGATGTGTGTGTGTGTATGTGTGTGTGTGTGTTTGTGTGTGTGTGTGTGTGTGTGTGTGTGTCTACATAACATAGTACAATTGTTCAGAGAAAGAGATTTTGTTTAACAAGTAATATTATTTTTTTACAAAAACATATATGGGGGATTGGAAATTATGCAGACAATTACATTGATGGAAGCTACAATCTATCTGCAATATTAAAGCTGATCTACCCCCTAATAAATAAATAAAATCAATACTCCGGCACTTAAAATGTACTTGGCAAGAGCCCCAGGACCAGTGGAAGCAAAACAACCCCATAACATCAAACATCCACCACCATATTTTACAGTAGGGATGAGGTTATTTTTTGCATACGCATCCTTTTTTTAGATGCCAAACAGCATTTACATTTGTTGTTTGCTCTCTATAAAGGATTTGTTCTGGCAACCATTCCAAATAACCTATTGGTATGGAAGTGGCATCTAATTGTAGATTTGCAGACTTGGTGACCCAAAGATGCGACCAAGTAATGTTACTCTCCAACTTTGGCGCTTGGATATTTATTTGCTTCCCGAACCATCTTCCTCACTGTGGATGGGGATAAGTTAAACTTGCCTGGTATTGGACACAAGTGCATCACTGTACCAGTGGTTTTAAACTTCTTAATTGTTAGCCTAATAGTGGTAACTTGTGTTTTCCTAGTTTCTCATTGCCTGATTTATGAAGGTCAACAACCATGTGTCGTTTCATTTGTGAGTTCTTTGTCTTTTCTTACAGTGAAGGACAACAAATATATTTTACATTTGTGTTACCTCATTTTTAAACCCCAGTGAAACAGGAAGCCGTGGAAGCACACAACACAGTTCCTGAGATTAACTTTGAAAAGGCAGAATGTTAATGCAGATTTTATTTTGTTTGATTGTATTTCTAAGAATCTTTAGGGGTGCCAATAATTTTGACACCCATCTTTTAGAGAAAAAAAGTATTACTTGTTAAATAAAATCTCTTTCTCTGAGCAATTGTATTAGTATAACACACGACAGCCCACCTGAAGCTTCTTCTTTATTAATTATGAAATTATGAAAAATATTAATAACATTCCACCCCAGGAACTCTACCTCACATATGACCACCCTCCTGAAGTGTCTTACCCAGTCGCACCACAGATCCCCATCTGCTAAACAAGCAATAACAAGTCTCTACCCGTTTAGGAAAAAGCATTTTAATGTATTTGGTTATGTTACACTTATCCAGATTTACTAGAGGGTTCAAATTGCAATGAGTTAGATGCTGGATAGCTTTGTCAGCATAGCGGAGGCTTCACACATAGCAGAGGCTTCACACTTTCATGAGAAGGCTATAAATAGAATCTACAGTGGTGGGAGAGGTTGGAATGAAGGCCAAACACTCAGTCAAAACAGACTAGATACATGGTGTCAGAAGGCCGTTTTTGGAGCAGTGAGCAGTTACCCGCTCTATAAGCTTACTTTAAGGTGCAGGTTTTGTGACATATGTGGTTCTGAAACACAATGGCCACCCTCCATGCTGACTACATTGAAGACGCATGCCAGATCTCAGAACGCCTGGATTGATGTTTATTAACATATCAACTAACTACATCATATGATATAGTAATCTGATGTGGCACCCAAACATTGGTTGATTCAATGCAACCAATAAGAGACTCTGGAATCATGATATGTATGACCTAAAGAGAAAGGTCCTGCCCCTGGGCCTTGCAGTGTGAGGGCAAGATGATCAGACTCATTGGTGCCAGACTGATGTCATTTCAATGTTGTGATTTTTAACAGATTTAGAGTTCAACATGTAAATAGGAAGAAGGAAGTGGATTATGAATAGGTTCTGAAAGAGGAAGCATTAACTACTTGAGATTATTCTAACTATTATAAAGTGGTTGGTGTGATTCCTCAACTAGAACAAAAAAATACCATCGTTTTGGGGATTTTCACATCATTTAATCCGTAGAAAGTTCCTTTGGTGGAAGGATTGTTGACATATATTTGACAATAATAAAAAAAATCACTAACACAAAAACAAAACGCCCACTATACAGAATATTATGTAAAATGGTCAACATACGATTGCCAAATTCATATCTTAAAGCAGAATTGATAAAATAATTAATTAAAGTCGGAACATTTCTGACATTTAACGGCCCTGTTAAAAACCAGGTATGTGGTATGTGGTTCTCTGAGATGATTGCGATATTAAAGTTGACAGTTATTATGACTGTTTGACATATTATTACTTTTTGGTACATGGCCCTGTCTGTGGGATAAATTGCAGGACTATAAAGCAGAGGCTCCTATCATCAGGTCTTCAGTCATCCCAGATATAACAGCTGCCATAGAGGTCAAGGCTATTACCAAAGCAGCAGTTAAAGGTCGACTGCCCTTGAAAACCAACTTCTCCTTTTGAAAACGTCATATGTGGCATGATATGAGTCAGAGACATTTACTTTAGTGGCAAAATGGACTACGAAGTGTAAATAGGATCATTTTGTTCATAAAGTCAGTCTCGTCCAAAACAGAGTTTGGTAAGTGACTGCGTAACAACGGGTTAATGAAGGTTGGGTTAGGATTACAATTACTGTATTTCAACAATTCATCCCACTTTTACATATTAACTAGGGGTGTGCTGATCTCGTATTAGTTATCGTATCATTTTTATCACGCTTGATAACCCGGAAGTGCGTTTAAAATGCCTGCGTGATGAGATAACTCGATCCGGTGGAATACGACGATACCAGCGCTTATTTCAGAGAGCGCTCGTAAGCCAAGCCCCAGCGGGCAGAGCTAGGTCTGTTGGACAGGAACACGTTTTAATACCATAAAAAGCCTCTCATTTTACAGTGGGTCCGCAATGGTTTTGTGTAGCCTAGATATGCTAATACATTTGAGACCAGTGTATTGCAGTTAATTTAGTCTTTGACATAATCAGTAAAATATATTTGAGTAGTTAACAGGGAAACAGCAACGAGTCAAAGATAGTTCACAATAGAACATACCAGAGGAGGGCATCGGTTACTAGGCTACCTACATTATTGGGATCATCTGCTTACCGCAAGTGTTTGGAATACATTGAGCTCGTTGACAAAACAGACCATGGAACGCCTTATCACACGAAGGTCCGCGGTGGGTCTGTGTGAATTATGCGATTATATTGGAGACAGGTTTACAGCAGTGAATGTCATCTATTAAAATACTCATATTATTTCTAAGTAGCAGCCATATCAGCCAGGGAAACTAATTGTTCTCACTTTATGAAAGAACATTCAGATGTGTCTGCCTGACTGTTGGGCTCTTTACCTGAATTATTCAGATTTTCTTGTGATCACAACAAAACCATTTATTTTTCTCAAATAGAGATGGAATTAAATTGTGTTTTCTTTGAAAAGATGGGCCTGGCTGAGAATAGAACATTCAGTTTTCTGCTTGTGTGGCGCTGTTTACCGCATCTTTCTGGATTATCTTGTGACTAGAACAAAACTACTTATTTTACTCAACTAGAGATTGAAATAAATGGTGTTTCAAAAAAAACCTGGACGTGCCTGGCCCAATCCTACCTGGCCCCACTCTACCTGCTGCTGCCTCCACTGTTTTGTTCTCCCACTCAAGCCGTCCCCCTCAAGTTTCCACCTCATATTCTCTCCAATCCCACCCTGACCTGGAAGGTTTGGTCAAACAAGAAATCAATAATTCGGTTGTACATTCTCCCACTGATATCCATTCTGTTCAATTTAATCAGTAAACCTTCCTGCCACATTGTATCATATGCTTTTTCAATGTCCAAATATACTACTGACATCACTTCCTTCATTGCCAAAGCTTTGGTCACCTCAGTACTAACTTTAACCAATGCATCATATACTGTCAACCATAACATCTTCCTCAGACTAACACAGGTATCAGGTATCTATCTATACTGTCAACCATAACATCTTCCTCAGACTAACACAGGTATCAGGTATCTATCTATACTGTCAGCTGTAACATCTTCCTCAGACTAACACAGGTATCAGGTATCTATCTATACTGTCAGCCGTAACATCTTCCTCAGACTAACACAGGTATCAGGTATCTATCTATACTGTCAGCCATAACATCTTCCTCAGACTAACACAGGTATCAGGTATCTATCTATACTGTCAGCCATAACATCTTCATCAGACTAACACAGGTATCAGGTATCTATCTATACTGTCAGCCATAACATCTTCCTCAGACTAACACAGGTATCAGGTATCTATCTATACTGTCAGCCATAACATCTTCCTCAGACTAACACAGGTATCAGGTATCTATCTATACTGTCAGCCATAACATCTTAATCAGACTAACACAGGTATCAGGTATCTATCTATACTGTCAGCCATAACATCTTCCTCAGACTAACACAGGTATCAGGTATCTATCTATACTGTCAGCCATAACATCTTCCTCAGACTAACACAGGTATCAGGTATCTATCTATACTGTCAGCCATAACATCTTCCTCAGACTAACACAGGTATCAGGTATCTATCTATACTGTCAGCCATAACATCTTCATCAGACTAACACAGGTATCAGGTATCTATCTATACTGTCAGCCATAACATCTTCATCAGACTAACACAGGTATCAGGTATCTATCTATACTGTCAGCCGTAACATCTTCCTCAGACTAACACAGGTATCAGGTATCTATCTATACTGTCAGCCGTAACATCTTCATCAGACTAACACAGGTATCAGGTATCTATCTATACTGTCAGCCGTAACATCTTCATCAGACTAACACAGGTATCAGGTATCTATCTATACTGTCAGCCATAACATCTTCATCAGACTAACACAGGTATCAGGTATCTATCTATACTGTCAGCCGTAACATCTTCATCAGACTAACACAGGTATCAGGTATCTATCTATACTGTCAGCCATAACATCTTCCTCAGACTAACACAGGTATCAGGTATCTATCTATACTGTCAGCCATAACATCTTCCTCAGACTAACACAGGTATCAGGTCCCTGTACTGTCAGCCGTAACATCTTCCTCAGACTAACACAGGTATCAGGTATCTATCTATACTGTCAGCCGTAACATCTTCATCAGACTAACACAGGTATCAGGTATCTATCTATACTGTCAGCCGTAACATCTTCCTCAGATTAACACAGGTATCAGGTATCTATCTATACTGTCAGCCGTAACATCTTCCTCAGACTAACACAGGTATCAGGTCCCTGTACTGTCTTTCCGTTCCCCGTCATCCTCTTTAACAGTTTCCACACATCCCCCAGTTGTGTTCCCCTTCTTAAAGAAGAACAGAATTCCCACCATGCACCTTTCTTTGCATTCTTAATCACTTTCCCAGCCAACACTCTCTTTCTCTGAAAGACTGTCATGCTATCAAATGTCAAATTATTCTTCAAAGTTTTAAAAGCATTATCACGATCGTTGATGGCCTTATTACATGCTACAGTCCACCAAGGAACTACCCCCCCCCCCCCCCCCTTATTGGAATAGCTAATAAGGCAGCATCCAATATGGCTCTTGCTGTCTTGCCATAACTGATTTGACAGAGTAATATCAGATAGATAGGATAGCATAGCCAGCTTCAGCTATCACCAAGCTATGCTAGCTAGCTGCTGTCAGCTTGGCCAAACACAAGGTCAGTGCAGGCTTTAGCCTACACATAGAACTGAATTAGCTGACCATGTTGAGATACCGTGTCAGTCAGGAGGGGACAAGTCCTCCACTTCAAAACTTAGTTCTCTCCATAGCAAAGCTGGCGTAGCTGTACTCTCGCTGTACTCGCCACTGCACTTGTTTGTTGTGATTGAATGGCAAAGACACACCCGAGAAACACCCACATCAAACCACATCCACAAAACAACTCCTTTGCCTTCAGTTATGGCGGCTAGCATTTCTTAATGAGCATTGATGAAAAACGAGGCCAAATCAGGAAGTGCAGTCGCCCTTTAAAACACTAGAACCGCTAAAGCAGTCATTTTGACTGCTCATTAATGAATGAATTTGTACGCCATTTTTAAAAGTCATGCCCCCCTCCGTCCTTGACGCTTCCTATATAAATCTATAGAACACTCTGCCGTTGTTAGAATCTTAACATCACAAACAGAACTGGAGTTACATCCAGTTTTAGAAGGGCAAAAAAGCCAAATAAGCCAGAACGGTAGGAAGGGACGGCAACGTTTGAATAGAACAAGCCAAAGGCAATGCTACTGGCCGATTATCAGCACAACATGTCATCACTGAGAGAGCTTTCACACTGAGAGAACTTTCACACTGAGAGAGCTTTCACACTGAGAGAGCTTTCACACTGAGAGAGCTTTCACACTGAGAGAGCTTTCACACTGAGATAACTTTCACACTGAGAGAGCTTTCACACTGAGAGAGCTTTCACACTGAGAGAGCTTTCACACTGAGAGAACTTTCACCAACTTACATTGAAAGAGCGTGTATAAGGACAATTTCTGGTCAGTCATGTATGGGATACCTTTCTTAGGAGAAACCATGGCATGGGATTGCTTCAGAGAAATCATGCGTTACCTCCGTTTTGATGACAAAGAAACGACAACGCGATGCCTGGAAACAGACACATTCGCTATGGTATCCGACATATAAATAATTGACAATGTTTGACTGCTGTCATATCGACACTTATATTCATTACAATGCCATTATTGCTTTTGTGCTGATTTTCACTATTTATCAAGCTCACTTGGCGCTAATAATCATGTTTAGGCTACTGAAGCGTGTCTTGCTGACGGTGCGTCTTGGTGGTTGGGGTATTTATGTCATTTTGTAAATCGAAAAAGAAGCTTTTACCGTGTTCCAACACACATGCTGTCTGTTTCATAGTTGTAACATTCCACCATTAAAATAGATTGAACACAAGCATTTTTTTGTTTTGCTTGTTTTTACATAGAGCCTACAGTAGCCTAACATAAACTAATGAAAATCCTATTGTGTTTATTTTCGTATTCTAATGTTACCTTCATAGACACAACCAAATGATTATTTTTGCGATAGTATATCTGAAATTAATTATTTACACTGTTAGAACTGCTAATTAGCTTGCAGGGGGGCAACCTTCTATTCAACGCCTTCTATTCAACGCCTTCTATTCAACGCCTTCTATTCTACGCCTTCTATTCAACGCCTTCTATTCAACGCCTTCTATTCTACGTCTTCTATTCAACGCCTTCTATTCAACGCCTTCTATTCAACGCCTTCTATTCAACGCCTTCTATTCAACGTCTTTTATTCAACGGCTTCTATTCTACGCCTTCTATTCTACGCCTTCTATTCTACGCCTTCTATTCTAAGCCTTCTATTCTACGCCTTCTATTCAACGCCTTCTATTCAACGCCTTCTATTCTACGTCTTCTATTCTACGCCTTCTATTCTAAGCCTTCTATTCAACGCCTTCTATTCTAAGCCTTCTATTCTACGCCTTCTATTCTACGTCTTCTATTCTACGCCTTCTATTCTAAGCCTTCTATTCAATGCCTTCTATTCTAAGCCTTCTATTCTACGCCTTCTATTCTACACCTTCTATTCTACGCCTTCTATTCAACGCCTTCTATTCTACGCCTTCTATTCTACGCCTTCTATTCAACGCCTTCTATTCAACACATTCACAGGCAGACAGGAACACTTCCCATTTTTCCCATGGTTTAAATCAGTCTTCCAATAGAGTGACTGGATGTGAAGTGTTTCACTTCTAAACATTGATAATTGGTGGGGCCATCTAGTGGATTGGGCAGTCACTTGTCCTTTCTCTTCCAAAAGGCTTGGCTAGGACGAGTCTCCTGCTCCCCCAGAGACGCTTGTGTTCCAACAGCTGCAGCTGAAGGGAGGGTGTGAGATTCCCAGTTTTATTGATGGTCTCTGTTATGGACTTTACTTTTCTTGTCCTTGACTGTGTCTTCCTGCAATTTGTGTTGTGTTTACATTTGAAAGTCTAAAAATAAAGCTGTCCAAAAAGAAGCATGTATTTGACTGGTCCGTTTAATAATGGCCATATCAGGTATAAGTCTGTTTCATATATGGTCATATCCTCTGGTGCACGGCACAAATTGCAGCAAATCTGCCAATAACGCAATGCCAAATTACCTTAGATACATTGCTGTGGAAGCTGCATGTATTTCTGACACACAGTTTCTGAACATGGCCATATTGGGCTTGTAAATGATCTGTTGCTTTGGTTCGCTTCTTGTAACTCTGTCATCGACTGTATGGGATCAAATTTGAGTTTCACGAACAGCTGAGCAGATGTGGTCAGCTACCATCTTTTTGACGGAGGGTCATAAAGCAATCCCAAACGACTTCAGTCTGCACGTACAGTACCAGTCCGGATTTTTCTTTATTTGTACTATTTTCTACATTGTAGAATAATAGTGAAGACATCAAAACTATGAAATAACACATATGGAATCATGTAGTAACCAAAACAGTGTTAAACAAATCAACATATATTTTATATTTGAGATTCTTCAAAGTAGCCACCCTTTGCCTTGATGACAGCTTTGCACACGTTTGGCATTCTCTCAACCAGCTTCATGAGGAATACCTTTCCAACAGTCTTGAAGGAGTTCCCACATATGCTGAGCACTTGTTGGCTGCTTTTCCTTCACTCTGCGGTCCAACTCATCCCAAACCATCTCAATTGGGTTGAGGTCGGATGATTGTGGAGGCCAGGTCATCTGATGCAGCACTCCATCACTCTACTTGGTCAAATAGCCCTTACATAGCCTGGCTATGTAGACGCTCGCGAGCAGTTTGGATGAAATGATTGAATAACATGTATGTGTACATTTGGTTAAAAAACATTCCTACTACATTTTCATTAAAGTGAGATGAGAAAATGATGGTTAATATAGCTATTATGTGATCCATTCTTGTCCGATTTAATATTGTGAGGCAACATTTTGTGGTTGTGCAACATTGCGGCGTTGACATATGCTCTGGCACCCCAATGGTGGAACAAGCTCCCTCACGACGCCAGGACAGCGGAGTCACTCACCACCTTCCGGAGACACTTGAAACCCCACCTCTTTAAGGAATACCTGGGATAGGATAAAGTAATCCTTTAAAAAAAACATATTCCAAACAACATGTAGTAACTACTCTTCAATAGAGGCCACTAAACACCCTGGGCCTTTTTATTCCTGCCACTGCAAAGGTTATTGGAGGTGCCTGAAAGAGATCCTGGAGGGGAATCGGAGGAGCCTAAAGCATTCCCAAAACCACAGTTAACCTCTCCACCCTGACCGTTGTTAAGTCGGCATGTAGTGAGGGCTTTTCCTGACAGTTGGTTGGCTAGCATATTTATAGACAACGTGTGCGAGAGTTTTAGGGAACAGGGGATCACGGCTGTACTCAGCAAGGGCTTCCCCTGGGCTGGCAGGAAGTAGATATGGACTACCGTGGTGTGTGTGCCCTTTAGGAAACAGGCAGGGGATCACCGCAGTAGAAACACAATGAAACATCTTTTTAAATGTTTACATCTTAATTAGCATGATAATTCATTAAATTATTTAGCGCTTTTCATAACATGAATACATCTCCAGGCGCTTTATAAGCAAGAAGGAGAGGAGACCAGAAAGCTCTCCACACACAAAGTTCATTGTGCTAGCCAGTCATCCTCACTGAACCCTCTGCCTCAGCACTGCATTCCTACTGTATCTCCTATTCCTCTCAAGCTTCAGGTGACTCCTCAAATGATCAGGAACCAGCAGCCAGGTGAAACAAGAAGCTGGTACTGTGTCCAGATGCATCATTCAAACAAAAACATAAGCCAGCTAGATAGCCAAGAGTTAACCTGCCAGACAATCTGCAAATCTGTAAGTCTGTGGTTTCAAAGCACCAGATATATGCAATAAAAACTCAATGTTATCAAAACAGATGATAAAAAACAACAATTAAAAATACTTAAAATAACTAAATGTGTACATATTTACAGAGCTCATACCAGCATGAAATTAAAATAGAAAATATATATTTTAAAGATATGCATTACTCAGTGTTTAAATTAATTAACCAATGTTAAATGTATTTGCATGATATTGATTCTTGACATCACCATTCACCCCAGATGAACAGGGGAAACCTTATCAGTATCTTTGCTAACACCCTGCAGTCACCAGTAGACTAGCTAGCTATCTAAACAACGCCTTCTAAGAACATGTATTGATGGTTACAAGGCGTGTGACGCAGGAGGAATATTTCACAGAGGGGTGGCTTGGTCGTTGCGTAGGGGTGCTTGCGATAATTCAATACTATATTATGACACAAGTAATAACAAATACCCGTTTAGGAAAAAAGCATTTCATGTATTCGGTAATGTTACACTTGCGTGTAAATACAAAGAGGAAAGTGGCTTATGAATAGGTTCTGAAAGTGGCGCAGTGGTCTGTGCCACTAGAGATCCTGGTTCGAATCCAGGCTCTATCGTAGCCGGCCGCGACCGGGAGACCCATGGGGCGGCGCACAATTGGCCCATTGTCGTCCAGGGTAGGGGAGGGAATGGCCGGCAGGGATGTAGCTCAATTGATAGAGCATGGCGTTTGCAACGCCAGGGTTGTGGGTTCGATTCCCACGGGGGCCAGTATGAAAAAATTATAATTATAATGTATGCACTCACTAACTGTAAGTCGCTCTGGATAAGAGCGTCTGCTAAATGACTAAAATGTAATGAAAGAGGAAGCATTAACTACTTGAGAAAGGAAGGTTAGCTAGAAAGTCACAGTCCATATGCTACATTATTGTAGCTATTAGAAAGCTGTTGGTGTGATTCCTCATCAAACTAGAACAAAAATATACCATTGTTTTGGTGATTATTAGAGGAGGGGAGTGTGTTGTGTATCTACATCCAAGTTGATTTGCAAAGTTTCATCGAAATTGTTGTCATATAGGCTTAGATGTGATGGTATAAATATGTTTTATTTAATATAGTATTTACATTTAGCAGACGCTCTTATCCAGAGCGACTTACATGAGCAATTAGGGTTAAGTGCCTTGCTTAAGGGCACATCTACAGATTTTTCACCTAGTCGGCTCGGGAATTAGAACCAGCGACCTTTCGGTTATTGGCACAACGCTCTTACCCACTAAGCTACCTACCGCCCTGAGTATGAATTGAACATTGAGCATTGATCAGTGCCTATTTAAGAAGCCGGTGGCCACCAGCTTCTTAATGTTTTGCTACACTGTTCCTAATGAACACAACCCTGATTCCAATCCAACAGGTTGCGTACAACATTATTTAGATGATTGCGACATTAAAGTTGACTGTTATTATGACTGTTTGACAAATGACTTTTTGGTACACGGCCCTGTCCATGGGATAAATTGCAGGACTATGAAGCAGAGGCTCCTATCATCAGGTCTTCAGTCATCCCAGATATAACAGCTGCCATAGAGGTCAAGGCTATTACCAAAGCAGCAGTTAAACTGGACAACCTTCTATTCAACTCATTCACTGGCTGACAGGAACACTCAATTTTCCCCATGATTTAAATCAGTCTTCCAATTTTGCTACTGAATGTGAAGTGTTTCACTTCCAAACATTGATCATTATGAAAAAAATGTATGCACTCACTAACTATAAGTCGCTCTGGATAAGAGCGTCTGCTAAATGACTAAAATAAAAAAATAAAAAATAAAATCATTGGTGGGGGCCATCTAGTGGAGTCTCTATGGTCATATCCTCTGGTGCAAATGGCATCAGATCTGCCAATAAAGCAAAGCCAAATTACCTTGCTGATATACAGTGCTTTCGGAAAGTATTCAGACCCCTTCCTTTTTTCCACATTTTGTTACGTTACAGCCTTATTCTAAAACGTATTAAATACAGTGCCTTGCAAAAGTATTGGACTTTTTCCTATTTTGTTGCATTACAACCTGTAATTTAAATTGATTTTTATTTGGATTTAATTTAATGGACATACACAAAATAGTCCAAATTGGTGAAGTGAAAAATAATAACTGCATATGTACATTTTAGTCATTTAGCAGACGCTCTTATCCAGAGCGATTTACAGTTAGTGAGTGCATAAATTTTTTTCATACTGGCCCCCCGTGGGAATCGAACCCACAACCCTGCCGTTGCAAGCGCCATGCTCTACCAACTGAGCTACACGGGACCATATATTCACCCCCTTTGCTATGAAGCCCCTAAATAAGATCTGGTGCAACCAATTACCTTCAGAAGTCACATAATTAGTTAAATAAAGTCCACCTGTGTGCAATCTAAGTGTCACATGATCTGTCACATGATCTCAGTATATATACACGTGTTCTGAAAGGCCCCAGAGTCTGCAACACCACTAAGCAAGGGGCACCACCAAGCAAGCAGCACCATGAAGACCAATGAGCTCTCCAAACAGGTCAGGGACAAAGTTGTGGAGAAGTACAGATCAGGGTTGGGTTATAAAAAAATATCAGAAACTTTGAACATCCCACGGAGCACCATTAAATCCATTATTAAAAAATTGAAAGAATATGGCACCACAACAAACCTGCCGCCCACCAAAACTCACGGACCAGGCAAGGATGGCATTAATCAGAGAGGCAACAAAGAGACCAAAGATAACCCTGAAGGAGCTGCAAAGCACCACAGCGGAGATTGGAGTATCTGTCCATAGGACCACTTTAAGCCATACACTCCACAGAGCGGGGCTTTACGGAAGAGTGGCTAGAAAAAAGCCATTGCTTTAAGAAAAAAATAAGCAAACACGTTTGGTGTTCGCCAAAAGGCATGTGGGAGACTCCCCAAACATATTGAAGAAGGTACTCTGGTTAGATGAGACTAAAATTGAGCTTTTTGGCCATCAAGGAAAAAGCTATGTCTGGCGCAAACCCAACACCTCTCATCACCCCGAAAACACCATCCCCAAAGTGAAGCATGGTGGTGGCAGCATCATGCTGTGGGGATGTTTTTCATCAGCAGGGACTGGGAAACTGGTCAGAATTGAAGGAATGATGGATGGCGCTAAATACAGGGAAATTCTTGAGGGAAACCTGTTTCAGTCTTCCAGAGATTTGAGACTGGGACGGAGGTTCACCTTCCAGCAGGACAATGACCCTAAGCATACTGCTAAAGCCACAGTCGAGTGGTTTAAAGTGAAACATTTAAATGTCTTGGAATGGCCTAGTCAGAGCCCAGACCTCAATCCAATTGAGATTCTGTGGTATGACATCAAGATTGCTGTACACCAGCGGAACCCATCCAATTTGAAGGAGCTGAAGCAGTTTTGCCTTGAAGAATGGGCAAAAATCCCAGTGGCATGATGTGCCAAGCTGATAGAGACATACCCCAAGAGACTTTCAGCTGTAATTGCTGCAAAAGGTGTGTCAGTGATGCTGTAGGTGGGTGTAGTGGTGGAATCAAGCGCAGGACACCGAAGTACAGTCCAAAAGACTTTAGTGAAATTCCACAAGGGAAAATGAACAAACTGGCCCGAAGGCGAAACTCCGCACGTAGGCGGACAAAACAAACGGGCGCACTACACAGGTGCGTAAAACGCTCCAACACAGTGGAGAGATAGCTCAACCGAGCGAATAATGTAAACACGTCCAGTAACGCACGACAGACAATAAAGCAATCACACACAACACTGGACAAACACAACGAGTAACTTATAGGACGCTAATTAACCTAAACGATAACAGGTGTCACAACAAACAGACAAAAGCAAACGAACATAGAAACATGCAACGATGGCAGCTAGAATTCCGGAGACAACGAACGCCGAAGCCTGCCCGAACAAGGAAGAGAGGCAGCCTCGGCCGAAACCGTGACAGTACCCCCCCCTTGACGCGCGGCTCCAGACGTGCGCCGACTCCGGCCTCGGGGACGAACAGGAGGACGCGGAGCAGGGTGCGTCGGGTTCCCACGATGGAATTCCGTCAGGAGAGACGGGTCCAAAATGTCTCTCCTCGGCACCCAGCACCGTTCCTCCGGACCGTACCCCTCCCACTCCACTAGATATTGGAGACCCCCCATCCGACGTCTCGAATCCAAGATGGACCTCACGGAGTACGCCGGTGCCCCCTCGATGTTCAATGGGGGCGGAGGAGTCTCCCTGATCTCACTTTCTTGGAGTGGGCCAGCTACCACCGGCCTGAGAAGAGACACATGGAACGAGGGGTTAATACTTTTATATTCAACAGGTAGTTGTAACTTGTAACACACCTCGTTCAACCTTCTCAGGACTTTAAATGGCCCTACAAACCGCCGACCCAGTTTCCGACAGGGCAGGCGGAGGGGCAGGTTTCTGGTAGAGAGACAGACTCGATCACCAGGTGCGTACACCGGTCCCTCACTGCGGTGGAGATCGGCGCTCGCCTTATGACGACGGAGGGCCCGCTGCAGGTGGACGTGTGCAGCGTTCCATGTCTCCTCCGAGCGCCGCGCCCACTCATCCACCGCAGGAGCCTCGATCTGGCTCTGCTGCCAAGGTGCCAGAACCGGCTGGTAACCTAACACACATCGAAAAGGGGTTAGGTTAGTGGAGGAGTGGCGTAGGGAATTCTGGGCCATCTCGGCCCAGGGAACGTACCTTGCCCACTCCTCCGGCCGGTCCTGGCAGTATGTTCTAAGAAACCTACCCACATCCTGGTTCACGCGTTCCACCTGCCCATTACTCTCCGGGTGGTAACCCGAGGTGAGGCTCACCGAGACCCCCAACCGCTTCATAAAGGCTCTCCAAACCCTGGAGGTAAATTGGGGACCTCGATCAGACACAATATCCTTGGGTACCCCGTAGTGCCGGAACACATGGGTGAATAGTGCTTCGGCAGTTTGCAGGGCAGTAGGAAGGCCCGGCATGGGGAGCAGACGACAGGCCTTAGAAAACCGGTCCACAACGACCAGTATAGTGGTATTTCCCTGTGAAGGACGAAGGTCAGTAAGGAAATCCACCAAGAGGTGAGACCATGGTCGTTGTGGAATGGGCAGGGGTAGTAACTTACCCCTAGGCAGATGTCTAGGCGCCTTACACTGGGCGCACACCGAGCAGGAGGAAACATAAACCCTCACATCCCTTGCCAACGTGGGCCACCAGAACTTGGCACTAAGACAGTGCACTGTCCGGCCGATACCAAGGTGTCCAGAGGAGGGTGACGTGTGAGCCCAATAGATCAATCGATCCCGAACCTCGAGCGGAACGTACTTCCGACCCTCCGGGCATTGCGGTGGACTAGGGTCGGTGCGTAACGCCCGCTCGAGTTCAGCATCGACCTCCCACACTACCGGTGCCACCAGACACGACTCCGGCAGTATGGGAGTGGGCTCCACGGACCTCTCCTCCGTGTCATACCGCCGAGACAGCACATCTGCCTTACCGTTCTGTGACCCAGGGATGTACGTGATCTTAAATGTAAACCGGGTCAAAAACATATTCCATCTTGCCTGGCGAGGGTTCAGCCTCCTCGCTGCCCGGATGTACTCCAGGTTACGGTGGTCCGTCAAAATGAGGAAAGGGTGTTGAGCCCCCTCAAGCCAGTGCCTCCACACCTTTAGGGCCTGTACCACGGCTAACAGCTCCCTGTCCCCTACGTCATAGTTTCGCTCCGCCGGACTGAGCTTCTTAGAATAAAAAGCACAGGGGCGGAGTTTAGGTGGCGCGCCTGACCGTTGTGAAAGCACGGCTCCTATACCGGCCTCAGACGCGTCCACCTCTACCTGAAATGGCAAAGAGGGATCCGGATGCGCCAGCACCGGGGCCGAGGTAAACAGGTCCTTCAGCCTCCCAAACGCCCTGTCCGCCTCGGCAGACCACTGCAGATGCACCGGACCCCCCTTCAAAAGAGACGTGATGGGAGCTGCCACCTGTCCAAAACCCCGGATAAACCTCCGGTAGTAATTCGCAAACCCCAAAAACTGCTGCACCTCCTTCACAGTGGTTGGTGTTTGCCAATTACGCACGGCTGACACCCGGTCTACCTCCATCTTCACCCCTGACGCAGACAACTGATACCCCAAAAAGGAGACCGACTCCTGGAAAAACAGACACTTCTCTGCCTTAACATACAGGTCGTGCTCCACCAGCCTCCGCAACACTCTGCGCACCAGGGCCACATGCTCGACTCGGGTAGGCGAGTACACGAGAATGTCATCTATGTACACAACCACCCCCTGCCCCTGCATGTCCCTGAAGATCTCATCCACGAATGATTGGAAAACTGACGGAGCGTTCATCAACCCGTATGGCATGACAAGATACTCGTAATGGCCCGAGGTGGTACTAAAGGCTGTCTTCCATTCATCGCCCTCCCTGATGCGCACCAAGTTGTACGCGCTCCTGAGATCTAATTTAGTGAAGAAACGCGCCCCATGCAATGACTCCGTCATGGTCGCAATCAGCGGGAGTGGATAACTGTACTTCACCGTGATCGGATTGAAACCACGGTAATCGATGCACGGGCGTAACCCACCATCCTTTTTCTTCACAAAAAAGAAACTCGAGGACGCAGGGGAAGTGGAAGGCCGTATGTATCCTTGTCTCAGAGATTTGTCTATGTAAGTCTCCATAGCTTTCTTCTCCTCCTGAGACAGAGGATACACATCCTCTGGAGGTCTATCGCACAATCTCCCTGCCTATGGGGCGGCAACTGCGTCGCCCTCGACTTACTAAACGCAATAGCCAAATCCCCATACTCAGGGGGAACGTGCAATGCGGGCACCTGGTTTGGACTCTCCACCGAGGTAGCCCCTACGGAAACGCCCAAACATCGACCCACACACTGGGCAGACCACTCCATCAGAGCCCTCTCCTGCCATGAAATAGATGGGTTATGGGTACTCAACCAGGGCATGCCCAGCACCACCGGATACGCAGGCGAGTCGATCAGAAATAGCTGAATCATCTCCTGATGACCCCCCTGCGCACACATCCTAAGTGGCGCAGTGACCTCCCTGATCAAGCCCGCACCCAACGGACGGCTATCTAGGGCATGAACGGGGAACGGGACATCAACAGGGACACGGGGGATCCCTAAGGCTAAACAAAACTTCTTATCAACAAAATTCCCAGCCGCGCCTGAATCTACCAGCGCCTTATGCTGGGAATGAGGTGCTACCTGTGGGAAACGCACAGGTATACAGAAATGTGCAACAGAGAGCTCTGGGTGAGTGGGGCGCCTACTCACCTGGAAGGACTCCCCAGTGCGGGACCTGTCGTCCTCTCCCCTAGGAGGCCATCCCCAGCACCTAGCCGCGGTGTGTCCTCCCCGACCACAGTTGGTGCAGGAGATGGACCCCTCGTAAGCCGACCCCTCCTCTCTCTAGCACCAACGCCCCCGAGCTCCATGGGGCACGGCTCGGAGGCGCTGGAGGATGAAATGGACGGACCCCCCTCGGAACGTCCACGGGTAGCTAGCAGGTTATCCAGCCTGATGGACATGTCGACCAACTGGTCGAACGAGAGGCTGGTGTCCCTACAGGCCAGCTCCCTACGGACGTCCTCGCGTAGACTACATCTGTAGTGATCGCTGAGAGCCCGCTCATTCCACCCTGCATCCGCCGCTAGAGTACGGAATTCTAAGGCGAACTCCTGGGCACTCCTCCTCCCCTGCCGGAGGAAGACCAGACGCTCCCCCGCCGCTTTCCCCTCCGTGGGATGGTCGAACACCGCCCTGAAGCGGCGGGAGAACTCGTCGTAGGTGATGGTGTCCGCGTCGATCCTCCTCCACTCTGCGTTGGCCCATTCCAACGCCTTCCCGGAAAGGCAGGAGATCAGGGCGGACACGCTCTCATGTCCCGAAGGCGCCGGGTGCACGGTGGCCAGGTAAAGCTCCACCTGGAGAAGGAATCCCTGACACCCGGCCGCGGTCCCATCGTAGGCCCTCGGGAGCGAGAGTCGAACTCCTCTGGCTTCCGGAGCGGGAATGGGCTGACTTGCCGATGGTGCTGGCAGAGAGGATGGCGGTGGAGGAGTCCCCCAGCCTCGGATGGTGGTGATCACCTCCTGCAGTGCGGACCCCATCTGCAGGATCTGGTCACTCTGTTCTCGGACCCTGTCCTCCAGCGTCGCCTGGGCTGCTGCGGCTCCTGCTGATTCCATTCTTGAAGGTGTGTGATTTTGTCAGTGATGCTGTAGGTGGGTGTAGTGGTGAAATCAAGCGCAGGACACCGAAGTACAGTCCAAAAGACTTTAGTGAAATTCCACAAGGGAAAATGAACAAACTGGCCCGAAGGCGAAACTCCGCACGTAGGTGGACAAAACAAACGGGCGCACTACACAGGTGCGTAAAACGCTCCAACCCAGTGGAGAGATAGCTCAACCGAGCGAATAATGTAAACACGTCCAGTAACGCACGACAGACAATAAAGCAATCACACACAACACTGGACAAACACAACGAGTAACTTATAGGACGCTAATTAACCTAAACGATAACAGGTGTCACAACAAACAGACAAAAGCAAACGAACATAGAAACATGCAACGATGGCAGCTAGAATTCCGGAGACAACGAACGCCGAAGCCTGCCCGAACAAGGAAGAGAGGCAGCCTCGGCCGAAACCGTGACAAGGTGGCTCTACAAAGTATTGACTTTGGGGGGGTGAATAGTTATGCACGCTCAAGTTTTCTGTTTTTTTGTCTTATTTCTTGTTTGTTTCACAATAACAAATATTTTGCATCTTCAAAGTGGTAGGCATGTTGTTTAAATCAAATTATACCAACCCCCCCAAAATCCATTTTAATTCCAGGTTGTAAGGCAACAAAATAGGAAAAATGCCAAGGGGGGGTGAATACTTTTGCAAGCCACTGTATGTATTTTTTCTCATCAATCTACACACAATACCCCATAATGACAAAGCGAAAACAGGTTTTTAGAATTTTTTGCACATTTATTAAATATAAAAAAACAGAAATACCTTATTTACATAAGTATTCAGACCGTTTGCTATGAGACTCAAAATTGAACTCAGGTGCATCCTGTTTGCATTGATCATGCTTGAGATGTTTCTACAACTTGATTGGCGTCCACCTGTGGTAAATTCAATTGATTAGACATGATTTGGAAAGGCACACACCTGTCAATATAAGGTCCCACAGTTGACAGTCAAAGCAAAAACCAAACCATGAGGTCGAAGGAATTGTCCGTAGAGCTCCGAGACAGGATTGAAGGGTACCAAAACGTTTCTGCAGCATTGAAGGTCCCCAAGAACACAGTGGCCTCCATCATTCTTAAATGGAAGAAGTTTGGAACCACCAAGACTCTTCCTAGAGCTGGCTGCCCAGCCAAACTGAGCAATCGGTGGAGAAGGGCCTTGGTCAGGGAGATGGGAGAACCTTCCAGAAGAACAACCATCTCTGCAACGCTCTACCAATAAGGCCTTTATGGTAGAGTGGCCAGGCTGAAGCCACTCCTCAGTAAAAGGGACTTGACAGCCCGCTTGGAGTTTGCCAAAAGGCACCTAAAGGACTCAGACCATGATAAACAAGATTCTCTGGTCTGATGAATACAAGATTTAACTCTTTGGCCTGAATGCCAAGCATGACATCTGGAGGAAACCTGGCACCATCCCTACGGTGAAGCATGGTGGTGGCAGCATCATGCTGTGGGGATGTTTTTCAGCGGCAGGGATTGGGAGACTAGTCAGGATCGAGGGAAAGATGAACGGAGCAAAGTACAGAGAGATCCTTGATGAAAACCTGCTGCAGAGCGCTCAGGACCTCAGACTGGGGCGAAGGTTCATCTTCCAACAGGACAACGACCCTAAGCACACAGCCAAGACAATGCAGGAGTGGCTTCGGGACAAGTCTGAATGTCTTTGAGTGGCCCAGCCAGAGCCCTGACTTGAACCCGATCGAACATCTCTGGAGAGACCTGAAAATAGCTGTGCAGCGACGCTCCCCATCCAACCTGACAGATCTTGACAGGATCTGCAGAGAAGAACGGGAGAAACTCCCCAAATACAGGTGTGCCAAGCTTGTAGCATCATACCCAAGAAGACTGGAGGCTGTAATCGCTGCCAAAGGTATTTCAACAAAGTACTGAGTAAAGGGTCTGAATACTTACGTAAATGTGATATTTCTGTTTATTTTTATTTTTTATAAATTTTCAAAAATTACTAAAAACCTGTTTTTGCTTTGTCATTATGGGGTATTGTGTGTAGATTCATGAGGAAAAAAACAATTTAATCAATTTTAGAATAAGTCTGTAACGTAAAAACTATTTTAATGTGGAAAAAGTCAAGGTGTCTGAATACTTTCCGAATGCACTATATTGCTGTGGAAGCTGCATGTATTTTTGACACACCCGTTTCTGAACATGGCCATATTGGGCTTGGAAATTATCTGCTTTAGTTTGCTTCCTGAAACTCTGCCATGGACTGTATGGGATCCAATTGGAGTTTCAAGAACAGCTCAGCAGATGTGGTTTGATACCACCATTATGACGCAGGGTCATGAAGACATCCCAAATGACTTTAGGCTGCATGTATTTCTGACAGCCAGTTCTGGATCATGGCCATGTTTGGAGAAGGTCACTGGCAGGGGGTAATACTTTTAGACTTGTTTGTCTTAAGATCTGTAAAGCTGAAAAACACAATATCTCCCCATTTGATCCAAGTGTTTATCCTTGTATATGTATTAGATTAATATTACATATAGCTAGCCCTCAAAATGACACACTGCATGCTGAAAAGTGAAGACCTCATACCTATACTGTAGAACACAGAGAGATCCGATACAGGCCAGCACATTATTTTGACCTTATTAGTCGCCATTAGGTCCTCACATTGCTGATACCATAATAGATTTACAGCGAGACATATGACCTGGAAAATAAGATCTGAATTAACCGAGCCAAGCTTGTTGGTTTTGTGGATCCATGCCACAGCATGTGACATTTCACACCCAGATTTAGATTTTTGCTGTGTGTGACATTTTAATGGATTGAATCATGTAAAAAAAAATGCTGACGTGAGCCAAGGCACTGGGGTGTCTCAGGCCAACCCCTTTGCGGGTCGTTTTACAGAGCAAAATGTATTGGATCAACAGTTACTATCCAATCCCACCAAGGCCCTGCTAAAATACAAATGTACAATAACAGTTTTATAATGACAGTTTACTCAACTGCTTAATAACATTGGACAGTTAATAACAGTATATCAGGGGCCTGCAACCCCTGTTCTGGACAGCCCATCCACATGGTGTGCAGGCTTTTATTCCACCCCAGCTCTAACACAGCGGGTTCAGCTAAATCAAATTATCATAACCTTCATTTACTTGAAATCAGGTTGGGATTCCTATGAGTTGGGAGCCATCAGCCAATTAAGAAGAATAGAATTGACTACTCTAAAATGGAGATAGCTTCAATGGCACTGCCCATGGTGTCAAAGACACTATAATGGCACAGATACAAATATGAGTCTATCTGTTGTACACACGATTATCTGCCCTCTCATTGGCTAAAATGGTCCCACCTAATCTCGCCTCCTCCCGCCTGCCTTCCATCTTTGAGGACATGTATTTCCATTGTTAGAGCGGTCACGCGAATATCTTGTCAATATAATATACAATCTTTGGCAAAACAACTTGTTGTGAAGGGTCATGCCACTCCTACAGGATTCCCAATTGCTCCTAATTACCCTAGGCCACGCCCCTTCCCTCCACACCTGTTTCCTCTCCCTAATTACCTCTCCTCTGCCTTTTACACCCCTTTCATTTCCCATATAAGAAGCATGCTTTTAAAAAAGGATATGTATATATATGTATGTATATGTATTATATGTATGTATATATATATATATTTGCGAGAGAGAAAAAACATATGGGGGATTGGAAGTGATGCAGACAATTACATTGATGGAAGTTACAATCTATCTGCAATATTAAAGCTGATCTACCCCCCAAAATGAAATTAAAAGAAAAAAAAGAAGAAGAAATAAATAAGCATGCTTCTACCTGAGTAATAGTTCATGCTTGGTGATGCCCGATTCTGTCCGTCCGTTGTGTGACATGAGAAAGTAAGGCTGCATTTTCACAGATAGCCCAATTCAGATGTTTTTTTCACTAATTGGTTTTTTGACCAATCAGATCAAGTATTTTGCCAATAATTCGGCAAAAGATCAGAAGTGGGCTTCCTGTGTAAATGCAGCATAAGTTCCTTTATATTATTCTACATTGTAGCAGTAAATCCGATATATAATGCTGCCTCTAACTTGCCCTATGTTAATCCTTACATTCATGCCCTCAGTTTATGCTAAATGCTATTTCTCCTTTGTTATGTTTATGACATGATAGACAGTAGCCATACTACATCACCCCTTGGTTTACACAGGAGCAAAGCAGAGCTCCAAAATGCTAAGACATGAGGTTCCCAACACTGGCCTTCCAAATGAATGATAGAAGTACACCCACATACAAAAAATAGCTTTTATTTGTTAATATCACGCTTTTGATGAGCAATGGTTAAGCGCTGATCTTTGATAGGGAAATATTTCATGTACAAAACCACAAATAGCTTGATTCCAATGAGTTGCTACAGGCAAATAGAGAGGTAGGCCAAGTCTTACTGATATGTAGAAGTGGTTCACTGCACTCAGTTAGGATAAATGTCCCACTTGATTTCGCTGCACATCTAATAATGTCCCAACACCAGTTGTACACACGTGATAAGTTTCCTTGATAAGTCACACTGCAAAAGGGGAAACTATTGGCCTCACCCACTAAATGACAAGCTAATGTCTCATGGGAAGTGGTTTGTCTAACGTTTTAAAATACAACTTTATGTTTCTGCATTTCCACAACCTAACCTTCCTATCAACCTTTACGAGCCCCAACTCCAACTCCTAAACCTTAATCAACCTCCATTCCAAACCCTCCCCTCGTGTGCTCTGTGTTCCTACTCCACCTGATTCCGAATCTCAATCTCCTCATTGCATTCTGACCAATGAAAACATCCTACCGCAATCAATCCTTTGTTCTATATTGAATTCCTTTATTTTGGGGGATTTGCCTGTATTGAATTATTAGGTATTACTGCACTGTTGGAGCTAGGAACAGAAGCATTTTGCTGCACCTGTGATAACATCTGCAGAATATGTGTTACACGACCAATACAATTTAATTTACAACTAATCATAATCTTCAATTTATCCCTTAATTACCTGAAATCAGGTTCAGTATGTTAGTGCTGGAGTGGAAGAAATACAATTCAGTTCATTCAGGAAGTAAACTGAAATTCCAATTTTTCACAACGCTTTTAATTTTATTTAAATTTCAGTTCACTTCCTGAATTGACTTGCAATTACCCCTGATCTGCATTGTGAGGAGACCCATGGATGTAAAGTCAGTTGAGGTCTTTGTGGCCAAATGCACAGTTGTATAGTTGGGTATGAAAGCTTTTACATATTCCTCTGCCACTGATCTAAGGTCAGTTTTATCCCGGAGGGTCACTTCTGCCAAGAGCAAGATTGGAGCTTAGAAAAACATGTCCCTCAAATACTAAAACACAGGTCATAGATCACGCAAGATCTTTGCACATTAAAATAACTTTTATGTCATAAACATTTAGTCTGCATGGTGCGAATGTTCTCTCCACCCACAAACACGTCAAGTAAATATATTGTCTAATAACAGTGGCATCGGTGCCAGAATAAGGCTGTGTTGGCAGATATACCAAACAATAAACCTTGGCTGCAGTGAAGACGAGAGCACAGTCCAAGAAATGAAAAGGCCTTGATGGGGTCCTTCCAGATGGTCAGCCCCCTGCTCAACTACTGCATCCGGCAGCTCCCCCCTATGGGGCTTCTTGTACTGATGTGCTGGGTGGACACCGGGCATAAAGAATGAATCAATATCAATACATAATAGTAGATAAGGTTATCCAATCAATAACAATAACCCTCGAGAGGTAACAAATAAATAAATACAAATAAATGAAACGGAAGGCGTTTAAACAAAGAGAAGAGTCAGGTGTGAGAGATATAGGCCTACACAATCTATACATACATGCACTTTGCTGTATGTCTGGAGCTAAATATTTTACATCATCATAGGCTTTACCTAATAAAAAAAAACGAAAATACACAATGGAGAAAAAAACATTTCAATTTCTCATGGCACAGCCACATAATGCCAGGGTATATCTGGTGGGCTTTCTCCTCACAGCTCAGCCACATAATGCCAGGGTATATCTGGTGGGCTTTCTCCTCACAGCTCAGCCACATAATTCCAGGGTGTATCTGGTGGGCATTCTCCTCACGGCTCAGCCACATAATTCCAGGGTGTATCTGGTGGGCATTCTCCTCACGGCTCAGCCACATAATTCCAGGGTTTATCTGGTGGGCATTCTCCTCACGGCTCAGCCACATAATTCCAGGGTGTATCTGGTGGGCATTCTCCTCACGGCTCAGCCACATAATTCCAGGGTGTATCTGGTGGGCTTTCTCCTCACGGCTCAGCCACATAATTCCAGGTTGTATCTGGTGGGCTTTCTCCTCACGGCTCAGCCACATAATTCCAGAGTGCTTTTAGGTAGGTTGTACATAATATACACTACATGACCAAAAGTATGTGGACACCTGCTTGTCGAACATCTCAGTCCAAAATCATGGGCATTAATATGAAGTTGGTCCCCCCTTTTTCTGCTATAACGGCCTCCACTCTTCTGGGAAGGCTTTCCACTAGATGTTGGAACATTGCTGTGGGGACTTGCTTCCATTCAGCCACAAGAGCATTAGTGAGGTCGGGCACTGATGTTGGGCGATTAGGCCTGGCTCGCAGTCGGCGTTCCAATTCATCTCAAAGGTGTTCGATGTGGTTGAGGTCAGGGCTCTGTGCAGGCCAGTCAAGTTCTTCCACACCGATCTCGACAAACCATTTCTGTATGGACCTCACTTTATGCATGGAGCATTGTCATGCTGAAACAGGAAAGGGCCTTCCCCAAAGTGTTCCCACAAAGTTGGAAGCACAGAATAGTCTAGAATGTCATTGTATGCTGTAGCATTAAGATTTCCCTTCACTGGAACTAAGGGGCCTAGCCCAAACTACGAAAAACAGCCCTAGACCATTATTCCTCCACCACCAAACTTTACAGTTGGCACTATGCATTCGGGCAGGTAGCGTTCTCTTGGCATCCGCCAAACCCAGATTTGTTAGTCGGACTGCCAGATGGTGAAGCGTGATTCATCACTCCAGAGAACATGTTTCCACTGCTCCAGAGTCCAATGGCTGCGAGCTTTAAAACAGTTTAAAGTGCATCAGAGAGCTTAAAGGAGCAGGTTTAAAAACGTGCAATATTTGGTCAACAGCCCTCCAATCTGGGATTTAAAATCATCAATCAGAATAAAATGATCCAGCTTTAAATCCTTTTGTAAAATGTTCCACAATGATGGGGCAGCAAAGCTAAATGCACTCCTACCAAACTCTGTTCTTGTGTTGGGAACATTATATAAAATCACTTCCTACCAAACTCTGTTCTTGTTTTGGGAACATTATATATTATCACTTCCCACCAAACTCTGTTCTTATTTTGGGAACATTATATACAATCACTTCCTACCAAACTCTGTTCTTATGTTGGGAACATTATATAAAATCACTTCCTACCAAACTCTGTTTTTGTGTTGGGAACATTAAATTATTCCTCAAAATACACCACATTTCTGTTACCTGAAAACAAACTTGCAAACCCCTTCTTCCACTCATTAAGTACCTGTGTGATATCAGAGTTCAACCCCCCCCCCCCCCCCGCTCTTCATTAAGTACCTGTGTGATGTCACAGTTCAACCCCCCTGCCCTTCATTAAGTACCTGTGTGATATCAGAGATAAACCCCCCCTCCCCTTCATTAAGTACCTGTGTGATATCACAGTTCAACCCCCCTGCTCTTCATTAAGTACCTGTGTGATATCAGAGTTCAACCCCCCCTGCCCTTCATTAAGTACCTGTGTGATATCAGAGTTCCACCCCCCCCCCCCCTGCTCTTCATTAAGTACCTGTGTGATATCACAGTTCAACCCCCCTGCTCTTCATTAAGTACCTGTGTGATATCAGAGTTCAACCCCCCCCCTGCCCTTCATTAAGTACCTGTGTGATATCAGAGTTCAACCCCCCCTGTCCTTCATTAAGTACCTGTGTGATATCAGAGTTCAACCCCTCCTGCTCTTCCCGGACGTCTTATTCGGTTCTAGAACTGTAGAGTATGTCTTATCTGTATCTGCTCAAGGTGTAATAACTACCCTGTCTGATATCTGTGTTAGAATAGGCAGTCTTTTATAAAACACATGCTGTTTCTTCTTAAATTCCTTTCTAAGATGGCCTCTTGTATTCCTATCTTTACACTGTATAAATAAGTGCTCCGCTCTGTGCATTACAGACCATAGATCCCTTAACTCATCATTCCAATAAGGCCTGTTCGGCTTGTAAACTTTCCTGACTTGGGGGTGTATTCTTTATTCAGATTTTTTTCTCCCATTTCAAAATAAATGATATCACAAAATGTTTCATACCACACGTCTAAATCAAATTGTGTCTCTCGACATCCAAGCAGAGTTTCGATGAGTTCTAACAGTGTTCTGTGTGCCATTTCAGAGCATAGAAAATAATTTGGCACATTTATTTCCGTACATTTATCCCTTTGCATGGCATGTATATTTTGTCCTGAGTGATGCTCAGTCATTGCTCAGAAAATTCATGGCCAACAGAAAAGGTCATGAATAAAGGTCATCATTGAAGCTAGCTCAGCTGCTAAGCGGTTTATATCAGAGTGTAATAAAAGTTTGAGGCAGTTATATCGCTGTCAGCAATATGAGTGGATAAGATTATTGAAATACTGGTATGTTGCTATGTAAGTCATAAGAATCCTACTGGACCGTTTTAGCCAACTGAAATGTGAGACAAATAAAAGCACCTCCAGCATCTTCAATAGATCATGGGTCATTCCACGAAATGAGTCCCTTTTGGGTAGTGAAACTTGGTGATTGAAAACGTTTTATTTCACATAAGTTTAACATTCCGTCATAGAGAACAGATGTTCAACTTAATAAAACACATGTTTAACCATCTCAAGAGGTTAAATAAAAAAAAATACTATAGTAAGTGCATATTAAGTGCCAAATAACATAACAGGGTGGAATGTAACAGGGTTGATGTTTTCATCTGAAGTCAGCCATCAATCCCCTCGTGACAGGGGGTGTGGAAGCTTGTTGTGTGGAACAGGGAAGGGCAATTGAATGCAAGCATCACAAAAAAATTTAAATTGTTATAACATTTCTAGCCTGTCTATCTATGGGTAAAAGGGTTGACATATTATTCTCGACATGCTCAGTTTTCCATCACAAAATACCAGAAAATGGCCAAAAAGAGTAGAACCAGCTCACCTGCTTTTACATCAAGATTTGACTATTAGATATTAAAGTCCAGGTGTGCATAATAATGGGGCGCAGGTGTTGCGTAATGAAGGGTTGCCAGCACTGGTGGACGGCGCACTGGAGCCTCACGTGGGCATCGGTCCAAACCTGTTCTGCGCGCCTGAACCACTCGTCCACCGCAGGAGCTTCGGCCTGGACATATGAGACTAGGGACGCTGAGGCATGGGAAGGGGAAGGAGTTTCCCTGCTGGAGCGTGCCGGGGAGATGAAGTTTGGGCACATACGGAACCGGAGTTGACGTAGTGACCGACGTCCTGCGCCAAGGTGGGCCAACAGTACTTTACAGAGATGGATTGAATAGTGCGGGTGATACCTGGATGTCCAGCGACAACAGTTGTGTGCGCCCAGGTCAACAGCCGATCCCTTATCCCAGTGGAAACCCATATGGGAAGGCTTTCCACTAGATGTTGGAACATTGCTGAGGGGACTTGCTTCCATTCAGCCACAAGAGCATTACTGAGGTCGGGCACTGATGTTGGGCGATTAGCCCTGGCTTGCAGTCGGAGTTCCAATTCATCAGGTGTTTGATGGGGTTGAGGTCAGGGTTCTGTGAAGGCCAGTCAAGTTCTTCCACACCAATCTCAATAAACCATTTCTGTATGAACCTTGCTTTGTGCACGGGGGCATTGTCATGCTGAAACAGGAAAGGGCCTTCCCCAAACTGTTACCAGAAAGTTGGAAGCACAGAATCATATAAAATGTCATTGTATGCTGTAGCGTTAAGATGTCCCTACACTGGAACTAAGGGGCCTAGCCGAACCATGAAAAAGAGCCCCAGACCATCATTCCTCCTACACCAAACTTTACAGTTGCCACTATGTATTCGGGCAGGTAGCGTTCCGCCAAACCCAGATTTGTCCGTCGGACTACCAGATGGTGAAGCGTGATTCATCACTCCAAAGAACGCGTTTCCAATGCTCCAGAGTCCAATCGTGGTGAGCTTTAGACCATTCCAGCCGACGCTTGGCATTAGGCATGGTGATCTTAGGCTTGTGTGTGACTGCTCTGCCATGGAAACCCATTTCATGAAGCTCCCGACAAACAGTTATTGTGCTGACGTTGCTTCCAGAGACAGTTTGGAACTCGGTAGTGAGTGTTGCAACCGAGGACAGACGATTTTTACGCGCTACGCGCTTCAGCACTCGGCGGTCACGTTCTGTGAGCTTGTGTGGCCTACCACTTTGCGGCTGAGCCGTTGTTGCTTCTAGACGTTTCCACTTCACAATAACAGCCCTTACAGTTGACCGGGGCAACTCTAGCAGGGCAGAAATTTGACGAACTGACTTGTTGGAAAGGTAGATTCCTATGAGGGTGCCACGTTGAAAGTCACTGAGCTCTTCAGTAAGGCCATTCTACTGCCAATGTGTGTCTATGGAGATTGCAATGCTGTGTGCTCAATTTTATACCCCTGTCAGCAACGGGTGTGGCTTAAATAGCTGAATCCACTAATTTGAAGGGGTGTCCACATACTTCTGTATATACAGTGCATTCGGAAGGTATTCAGACCCCTTCCCCTTTTCCACATTTTGTTACGTTTAAGCCTTATTCTAAAATTGATTACATTTTTTAAAATCCTCATCAATATACACGCAATACCCCATAATGACAAAAAGAAAACAGTTTTTTAGAAATGTTTGCAAATGTATTATAAATAGAAAACAGAAATGCCTTTTTACATAAGTATTCAGACCCTTTGCTATGAGACTTGAAATTGAGCTCCGGTGCACCCTGTTTCCATTGATCATCCTTCAGATGTTTCTACAACTTGAATGGAGTCCACCTGTGGTAAATTCAATTGATTAGACATGATTTGGAAAGGCACACACCTGTCTATATAAGGTCCCTCAGTTGACAGTGCATGTCAGAGCAAAAACCAAGCCATCAGGTCAATGGAATTGTCCGTAGAGCTCCGAGACAAGATTGTGTCGAGATCTGGGGAAGGGTACCAAAAAATTTCTGCAGCATTGAAGGTCCCCAAAAACACAGCGGCCTCCATCATTCTTAAATGGAACAAGTTTGGAACCACCCAGCCAAACTGAGCAATCAGGGAGGTGACTAAGAACCCGATCGTCACTCTGACAGAGCTCCAGAGTTCCTCTGTGGAGATGGGAGAACCTTCCAGAAGGACAACCATCTCTGCAGCACTCCACCAATCAGGCCTTTATGGTAGAGTGGCCAGACGGAAGCCACTCCTCAGTAAAAGGCACATGACAGCCCGCTTTGTTTGCCAAAAGGCACCTAAAGGACTCTCAGACCATGAGGAATAAGATTCTCTGGTCTTATGAAACCAAAATTGAACTCTTTAGCCTGAATGCCAAGCATGACGTCTGGAGGAAACCTGGCACCATCCCTACGGTGAAGCATGGTGGTGGCAGCATCATGCTGTGGGGATGTTTTTTAGCGGCAGGGACTGGGAGACTGATCCGGATTGAGGGAAAGATGAACGGAGCAAAGTACAGAGAGATCCTTGATGAAAACCTGCTCCAGAGCACTCAGGACCTCAGACTGGGGCCAAGGTTAACCTTCAAACAGGACAACGACCCTAAGCACACAGCCAAGACAACGCAGGAGAGGCTTCGGGACAGTGGCCCAGCCAGAGCCCGGACTTGAACCCGATCGAACATCTCTGGAGAGACCTGAAAATAGCTGTGCAGCGACGCTCCCCATCCAACATGACAGAGCTTGAGGGGAATGGGAGAAACTCCCCAAATACAGGTGTGCCAACCATGTAGTGTCATACCCAAGAAGTTTCAAGGCTGTAATCGCTGCCAAAGGTGCTTCAACAAAGTACTGATTCAAGGTTCTGATTACTTACAGTACCAGTCAAAAGTTTGGACACACCTACTCATTCAAGGGTTTTTCTTTATGTTTTACATTGTAGAATAATAGTGGAGACATCAAAACTATGAAATAACACATTTTGAATCATGTAGTTACTAAAAAACAGTTAAACAAATCGATACATATTTTATATTTGAGATTCTTCAAAGTAGCCACCCTTTGCCTTAATGACAGCTTTGCACACTCTTGGCATTCTCTCAACCAGCTTCACCTGGAATGCCTTTCCAACAGTCTTGAAGGAGTTCCCACATATGCTGAGCACTTGTTGGCTGCTTTTCCTTCACTCTGCGGTCCAACTCATCCCAAACCATCTAAATTGGGTTGAAGTCGGGTGATTGTGGAGGCCAGGTCCTGATGCAGCACTCCATCACTCTGCTTCTTGGTCAAATAGCCCTTACACTTCCTGGAGGTGTGTTGGGTCATTGTCCTGTTGAAAAACAAATGATAGTCCCATTAAGTGCAAACCAGATGGGATGGCGTATCGCTGCAGAATGCTGTGGTAGCCATGCTGGTTAAGTGTGCCTTGAATTCTAAATAAATCACTGACAGTGTCACCAGCAAAGCACCCCCACACCATCACACCTCCTCCTCCATGCTTCACGGTGGGAACCACACATACGAAGGTCATCCGTTCACCTACTCTGCGTCTCACAAATGCACGATGGCTGGATCTAAAACTCTCAAATTTGGACTCATCAGACCAAAGGACAGATTTCAACTGGTCTAATGTCCATTGCTCGTGTTTCTTGGCCCAAGCAAGTCTCTTCTTCTTATTGGTGTCCTTTAGTAGTGGTGTCTTTGCAGCAATTCGACCATGAAGGCCTGATTCACTGTAGGAAAGGAAGAAACAGCGTCTGTGCCACCAGTAAGTACAGACAGTAACGTTAGTATAACTCCCCCCGCACAGTCCCTGCAGCCGGACAACTTTCTCATGGCTTCTGGAGGGAAATACTGTTGGAATGCTCAACCGGTGTCGCTCATTCAGCCGACAGAAACCTTCAACCGGTTTTCCCCATTATGTAGCGAGTCGGAGTCTGAGTCTGAGTCTTCTCTAGTCTCTACTCCTCCCGTTACGGGGTCTGAGACGCCGAAGGCTCCCACCATTAGCTCTGACAAATTGAAAACCCTAGTCATTGGCGACTCCATTACCCGCAGTATTAGACTTAAAACGAATCACCCAGCGATCATACACTGTTTACCAGGGGGCAGGGCTACCGACGTTAAGGCTAATCTAAAGATGGTGCTGGCTAAAGCTAAAACTGGCGAGTGTAGAGAGTATAGAGATATTGTTATCCACGTCGGCACCAACGATGTTAGGATGAAACAGTCAGAGGTCACCAAGTGCAACATAGCTTCAGCGTGTAAATCAGCTAGAAAGATGTGTCGGCATCGAGTAATTGTCTCTGGCCCCCTCCCAGTTAGGGGAAGTGACGAGCTCTACAGCAGAGTCTCAGCACTTAATCGCTGGTTGAAAACTGTTTTCTGCCCCTCCCAAAAGATAACATTTGTGGATAATTGGCCCTCTTTCTGGGACTCACCCACAAACAGGATCAAGCCTGACCTGCTGAGGAGTGACGGACTCCATCCTAGCTGGAGGGGTGCTCTCCTCTTATCTACCAACATAGATAGGGCTCTAACTCCTTTAGCCCCACAGTGAAATAGGGTGCAGGCCAGGCAGCAGGCTGTTAGCCAACCTGCCAGCTTAGTGGAGTCTGCCAATAGTATAGTCAGTGTAGTCAGCTCAGCCATACCCATTGAGACTGTGTCTGTGCCTCGACCTAGGTTGGGCAAAACTAAACATGGTGGTGTCCACCCTAGCAATCTTATTAGGATAAAGACCTCCTCCATTCCTGCCATTATTGAAAGAGATCGTGATACCTCACATCTCAAAATAGGGTTACTTAATGTTAGATCCCTCACTTCAAAGGCAGTCATAGTCAATGAACTAATCACTGATCATAATCTTGATGTGATTGGCCTGACTGAAACATGGCTTAAGCCTGATGAATTTGCTGTGTTAAATGAGGCCTCACCTCCTGGTTACACTAGTGACCATATTCCCCGTGCATCCCGCAAAGGCGGAGGTGTTGCTAACATTTACGATAGCAAATTTCAATTTACAAAAAAAAAAATGACGTTTTCATCTTTCGAGCTTCTAGTCATGAAATCTATGCAGCCTACTCAATCACTTTTTATAGCTACTGTTTACAGGCCTCCTGGGCCATATACAGCGTTCCTCTCTGAGTTTCCTGAATTCCTATCAGACCTTGTAGTCATAGCAGATCATATTCTAATTTTTGGTGATTTTAATATTCACATGGAGAAGTCCACAGACCCACTCCAAAAGTCCTTCGGAGCCATTATCGACTCAGTGGGTTTTGTCCAACATGTCTCTGGACCTACTCACTGCCACAGTCATACTCTGGACCTAGTTTTGTCCCATGGAATAAATGTTGTAGATCTTAATGTTTTTCCACAAAATCCTGGACTATCGGACCACCATTTTATTACGTTTGCAATCGCAACAAATAATCTGCTCAGACCCCAACCAAGGAGCATCAAAAGTCGTGCTATAAATTCTCAGACAACACAAAAATTCATTGATGCCCTTCCAGACCCCTTCTGCCTACCCAAGGACGTCAGAGGACAAAAATCAGTTAACCACTTAACTGAGGAACTAAATTTAACCTTGCACAATACCCTAGATGCAGTTGCACCCCTAAAAACGAAAAACATTTGTCATAAGAAACTAGCTCCCTGGTATACAGAAAATACCCGAGCTTTGAAGCAAGCTTCCAGGAAATTGGAACGGAAATGGCGCCACACCAAACTGGAAGTCTTCCGACTAGCTTGGAAAGACAGTACCGTGCAGTACCGAAGAGCCCTCACTGCTGCTCGATCATCCTACTTTTCCAAATTAATCGAGGAAAATAAGAACAATCCAAAATTTCTTTTTGATACTGTTGCAAAGCTAACTAAAAAGCAGCATTCCCCAAGAGAGGATGGTTTTCACTTCAGCAGTGATAAATTCATGAACTTCTTTGAGGAAAAGATCATGACCATTAGAAAGCAAATTACGGACTCCTCTTTGAATCTGCGTATTCCTCCAGGGCTTAGCTGTCCTGGATCTGCACAGCTCTGCGAGGGCCTGGGATCGGGAGAGACACTTAAGTGTTTTAGTACTATATCTCTTGACACAATGATGAAAATAATCATGGCCTCTAAACCTTCAAGCTGCATACTGGATCCTATTCCTACTAAACTGCTGAAGGAGCTGCTTCCTGTGCTTGGCCCTCCTATGTTGAACATAATAAACAGCTCTCTATCCACCGGATGTGTACCAAACTCACTAAAAGTGGCAGTGATAAAGCCTCTCTTGAAAAAGCCAAACCTTGACCCGGAAAATATAAAAAACTATCGGCCAATATCGAATCTTCCATTCCTCTCAAAAATTTTAGAAAAAGCTGTTGCGCAGCAACTCACTGCCTTTCTGAAGACAAACAATGTATACGAAATGCTTCAGTCTGGTTTTAGACCCCATCATAGCACTGAGACTGCACTTGTGAAGGTGGTAAATGACCTTTTAATGGCGTCAGACCGAGGCTCTGCATCTGTCCTCGTGCTACTAGACCTTAGTGCTGCCTTTGACACCATCGATCACCACATTCTTTTGGAGAGACTGGAAACCCAAATTGGTCTACACGGACAAGTTCTGGCCTGGTTTAGATCCTACCTGTCGGAAAGATATCAGTTTGTCTCTGTGAATGGTCTGTCCTCCGACAAATCAACTGTACATTTCGGTGTTCCTCAAGGTTCCGTTTTAGGACCACTATTGTTTTCACTATATATTTTACCTCTTGGGGATGTTATTCGAAAACATAATGTTAACTTTCACTGCTATGCGGATGACACACAGCTGTACATTTCAATGAAGCATGGTGAAGCCCCAAAATTGCCCTCGCTAGAAGCCTGTGTTTCAGACATAAGGAAGTGGATGGCTGAAAACTTTTTACTTTTAAACTCGGACAAAACAGAGATGCTTGTTCTAGGTCCCAAGAAACAAAGAGATCTTCTGTTAAATCTGACAATTCATCTTGATGGTTGTAAAGTCGTCTCAAATAAAACTGTGAAGGACCTAGGCGTTACTCTTGACCCTGATCTCTCTTTTGACGAACATATCAAGACTGTTTCAAGGACAGCTTTTTTCCATCTACGTAACATTGCAAAAATCAGAAATTTTCTGTCCAAAAATGATGCAGAAAAATTAATCCATGCATTTGTTACTTCTAGATTAGACTACTGCAATGCTCTATTTTCCGGCTACCCGGATAAAGCACTAAATAAACTTCAGTTAGTGCTAAATACGGCTGCTAGAATCCTGACTAGAACCAAGAAATTTGATCATATTACTCCAGTGCTAGCTTCCCTACACTGGCTTCCTGTTAAGGCAAGGGCTGATTTCAAGGTTTTACTGTTAACCTATAAAGCGTTACATGGGCTTGCTCCTACCTATCTTTCCGAGTTGGTCCTGCCGTACATACCAATACGTACGCTACGGTCACAAGACGCAGGCCTCCTAATTGTCCCTAGAATTTCTAAGCAAACAGCGGGAGGCAGGGCTTTCTCCTATAGATCTCCATTTTTATGGAACAGTCTGCCTACCCATGTGAGAGACGCAGACTCGGTCTCAACCTTTAAGTCTTTACTGAAGACTTATCTCTTCAGTAGGTCATATGATTGAGTGTAGTCTGGCCCAGGAGTGTGAAGGTGAACGGAAAGGCTGGAGCAACGAACAGCCCTTGCTGTCTCTGCCAGGCCGGTTCCCCTCTCCACTGGGGTTCTCTGCCTCTAACCCTGTTGCAGGGGCTGAGTCACTGGCCTGCTGGTGCTCTTTCATGCCGTCCCTGGGAGGGGTACGTCAATTGAGTGGGTTGAGTTACTGACGTGATCTTCCTGTCTGGGTTGGCGACCCCCCCCCCCCTTGGTTTGTGCTGTGGTGGAGACCTCTGTGGGCTATACTCGGCCTTGTCTCAGGATTGTAAGTTGGTGGTTGGGGATATCCCTCTAGTGGTGCGGGGGCTGTGCTTTGGCGGAGTGGGTGGGGTTATATCCTTCCTGTTTGGCCCTGTCCGGGGGTTTCTTCGGATGGGGCCACAGTGTCTCCGGACCGCTCCTGTCTCAGCCTCCAGTATTTATGCTGCAGTAGTTTATGTGTCGGGGGGCTGGGGTTAGTTGGTTATACCTGGAGTACTTCTCCTGTCTTATCCAGTGTCCTGTGTGAATTTAAGTATGCTCTCTCTAATTCTCTCGTTCTCTCTTTCTCTCTGAGAACCTGAGCCCTAGGACCATACGTCAGGACTACCGGGCATGATGACACCCTGCTGCCCCCAGTCCGCCTGGCCTTGCTGCTATTCCAGTTTCAACTGTTCTGCCTGCGGCTACGAAACCCCTACCTGTCCCAGACCTGCTGTTTTCAACTCTAAATGATCGGCTATGAAAAGCCAACTGAGAGACCTGAGCCCTAGGACCATACGTCGGGACTACCGGCCGTGGTGACTCCTTGCTATCCCCAGTCCGCCTGGCCTTGCTGCTATTCCAGTTTAAACTGTTCTGCCTGCGGTTATGGAACCCCTACCTGTCCCAGACCTGCTGTTTTAAACTCTAATGATCGGCTATGAAAAGCCAACTGAGATTTATTCCTGATTATTATTTGACCATGCTTGTCACTTATGAACATTTTTGAACATCTTGGCATGGTTCTGTTATAATCTCCACCCGGCACAGCCAGAAGAGGACTGGCCACCCCTCATAGCCTGGTTCCTCTCTAGGTTTCTTCCTAGGTTTTGCCTTTCTAGGGAGTTTTTCCTAGCCACCGTGCTTCTACACCTGCATTACTAGCTGTTTGGGGTTTTAGGCTGGGTTTCTGTACAGCACTTCGAGATATTAGCTGATGTAAGAAGGGCTATATAAAATAAAATTGATTGATTGATTGATTGATTCACGCAGTCTCCTCTGAAAAGTTGATGTTGAGATGTGTCTGTTACTTGAACTCCGTGAAACATTTATTGAGGCTGGTAACTCTAATAAACTTATCCTCTGCAGCATTGTTAACTCTGGGTCTTCCTTTCCTGTGGCGGTCCTCATGAGAGCCAGTTTCATCATAACGCTTGAGGGTTTTGCGACTGCACTTGAAGAAAATTTAAAAGTTCTTGAAATTTTCCAGATTGAACTACCTTCATGTCTTAAAGTAATGATGGACTGTCGTTTCTCTTTGCTTATTTGAGCTGTTCTTGCCTTAAAATGAACTTGGTATTTTACCAAATAGGGCTATCTTCTGTATACCTCCCCTACCTTGTCACAACACAACTGATTGGCTCAAACGCATTAAGAAGGAAATAAATTCCACAAATTAACTTGTAGCAAGGCACACCTGTTAATTGAAATGCATTCCAGGTGACTACCTCATGAAGCTGGTTGAGAGAATGCCAAGAATGTGCAAAGCTGTCATAAAGGCAAAGGGTGGCTACTTTGAAGAATCTAAAATCTAAAATATATTTTGATTTGTTTAACACTTTTTTTTGTTAATAGATGATTCCATATGTGTTATTTCATAGTTTTGATGTCTTCACTATTATTCTACAATGTAGAAAATAGGAAAAATATAGAAAAACCCTTGAATGAGTAGGTGTGTCCAAACTTTTGACTGGTACTGTATATATGAAGATGTTGTTAAAGATGAATGCTACTAAAGTTGAACTAAATAAGGCTAGATTAAATTTCATGAAAACTATTTTAGTGGTAGTGGGGCAACATGGACTCACTCCATTACAGTATTTGAGGGTCAGTGGTAGTAACATTGGAATACATTTGATAAATCAAACATTTTTGATATTGTCATAAATATTAGTAATGACATCTTTAATTTACGTAAATTCAGTGAAAATCAAGTCGGAGACAAATATGACATTAAAAAGTAATGTAATGGGAGTGTGTAGCTCCTGGAAGTGGGAGGTTCTAGTGAGAGACAGACACACAAGTCTGGGGGAGGTCTCTCATCCAATTCATGTCCTTCCCCAGAGTGGTCCATAATTAACTTCTGCTTGGTTAGCACTTCCAACCAGATATAAGGAGGCTGGGGCCCCAGCATCCATAAGTCAGATACCTTCTTCCTCTGTGGTAAGACCTCTCCACCTCCTTAGATTTTTACATTTGTCTCATCTTTGCACTCAGCATCTGAGGCAGTAGCTAACTGCACTGTTTGAATTGACTTCTGCATGTCTCTTGTAAGATTTTATTAAAAAAGATATAGTTGTTGTATTATGTGTTTTACTTTAAATGTGTTTTATTTCAAATCTGTAACTTTCATTTACAGTCAAAAGTGGTGCTCCTGCACTTGAAAGGGTGGTCTAGAACGTAACTGGGTTTTTAGGGTTATTTATTTGAATTCCTGACAGAATGTGTATTAAAGTGAGTTGCCACTAGGGAAATGAAAGTTATCAGTTGCACCTGTAGTTGAATTTGCTGTAATGATTTAGTTGAATGTTTTCTAGCCCTTCGGGGGCTAAATGATAAGGCTTTAGACTTGTGTGTTTTCACAACACCCTAATGTTTCACAGGGTCCTCCAAGAAGTACACATTCATCTGTAGAAGGTAAAAAAGAAGGTGAGACATGGTTTGAGTCTTCACATAAAAAGTGATGAGAATATTCTGAGAGATACCGCTCATCTAACTCTGTTGACTGGAGAGGAAGTACCACAGAGTCAATCATGTTTCTTGTTTCATCTCTTTCCTAGTGATCCGTCACCATGAGTACGGACGCTGAGATGCAAATCTACGGCAAGGCTGCCATATACCTCCGTAAATCTGAGAAGGAGCGGATGGAGGCACAAGCCACGCCCTTTGATTCAAAGAACTCCTGCTATGTGGCAGACAAGGCGGAGCTGTACCTTAAGGGTCTGATCACTGCCAGGGCCGATGGGAAGTGTACTGTAACAGTCACCAAACCTGACGGCACTAAGGAGGTAAGCCTGATCTGAAAAGTATTCAAATTCAAGTTTGTGCAATTACTCTATTTCATTACACTAATTCTTGAAAAATGTACTAAATGCAACAATGAAAAAATACAAATGTTTGTTGTAAGTAGAACACAACCTTCAAGCACATCATTTTTATCGCTGTTATTTAAAAATGGCATTGATTTTTTGTTATTGACTAGTCAAAAATCACCAGTTATTTGTCAGTGGGTGATAAAGTAGTTGGATTAAATGTGGATATGCATTTTTTAAATGATTCAACTTGTATTTAATGAGCAAAAAGCATTCAGTCATGTCCACTTTGATCTGTGTGTAATC
This sequence comes from Coregonus lavaretus, assembly GCF_964263955.1. NCBI lineage: Eukaryota > Metazoa > Chordata > Actinopteri > Salmoniformes > Salmonidae > Coregonus > Coregonus lavaretus. The sequence goes on along the minus strand of NW_028157882.1, from coordinate 769,527 downwards.
TAGATTTCTGACTGTTTCAGGAAGGAAAAGAGTTCAAAGATGCAGACATCTACGAGATGAACCCCCCTAAGTATGACAAGATTGAGGACATGGCCATGATGACCTACCTGAATGAAGCCTCTGTGTTGTATAACCTCAAAGAGCGTTATGCAGCATGGATGATCTATGTAAGAAACCTGCACATACAAACACACACATACATGAACATAATAAATTCACACATACAGTACTACACATAAATTAATGATAGAACCCAAAACATATCGATACTGTAGACCCACATCAGTTCCCGATTGGTGCAGTGGTCTAAGGCACTGCATCGCAGTGCTAGCTGTGCCACTAGAGATCCTGGTTCGAATCCAGGCTCTGTCGCGACCGGGAGACCCATGGGGCGGTGCACAATTCGTCCAGGGTAGGGGAGGGAATGGCCGGCAGGGATGTAGAGCATGTTGTTTGCAACGGCAGGGTTGTGGGTTCCATTCCCACGGGGGGCCAGTATGAAAAAAGATAATGTATGCACTCACTAACTGTAAGTCACTCTGGATAAGAGCGTCTGCTAAATGATTAAAATGTAAATATACCAAAGTACACTCACATTAATCCAGATAAAAGTCCATCTGACTTTATTAATCCCCTAATTTAATTTAATCACTTTCATCCAGACCTACTCTGGGCTCTTCTGTGCCACGGTGAACCCCTACAAGTGGCTCCCTGTGTACGATGAAGATGTTGTCAACGCCTACAGAGGGAAGAAGAGAATGGAGGCTCCACCCCATATCTTCTCCGTCTCTGACAACGCCTTTCAGTTCATGATGATTGGTACGAGCTCACAGAGATGGATGGTTGGATCAGTCAATCTCATTTATTTATAAAGCCCTTTTTAAATCAGCAGATGTCACAAAATGCTTATACAAAAACCCAGCCTAAAACCCCAAACAGCAAGCAATGCAGATGTAGAAGCACGGTTGCTAGGAAAAACTCCCTAGAAAGGCAGGAACCAATGAAGAATCCTAGAGAGAAACCAGGCTCTGACGGGTGGCCAGTCCTCTTCTGGCTTAAGGCCAGATCGTTCTTCAAGATGTTCAAATGTTCGTAGATGACCAGCAGGGTCAAATAATAATCACAGTGGTTGTAGAGGAGGGTGCAACAGGTCGGCACCTCAGGAGTAAATGTCAGTTGGCTTTTCATAGCCGAGCATTCAGAGGTCGAGACAGCAGGTGCGGTAGACAGAGAGAGAGAGAGAGAGAGAGAGAGAGAGAGAGAATACTTCAGTCCACACAAGACACCAGATAAGACAGACTGGCCCTAGTTTTCAGTAAAGATTTAACGGTCAAGACCGAGTCAGTGTCTCTCACATGGCTAGACAGACCAATCCATAAAAGTTTACATAAGTGCTGATGGATGGATGGATGGATGGATGGATGGATGGATGGATGGATGGATGGATGGATGGATGGATGGATGGATGGATGGATGGATGGATGGATGGATGGATGGATGGATGGATGGATGGATGGATGGATGGATGGATGGATGGATGGATGGATGGATGGATAGATAGATAGATAATGTTCTAAAATGAAATTCATGATGATGCTATTAATTAAATAATGTCCCCATAATGTTGCTTGAGTATGATAACCAATATGTTTTTTGGTTCCAGATAAGGAGAACCAGTCTGTCCTGATTACGTAAGTTGTTTACTAAAATGTCACTTGAGAAAGTGTTTGTATTGTAATATGTTGGGTCTCTTCGTGTGATGAAATATATGACATTATGAATGGATTAGAGCATTAGGCTATGTGTAATAATGAGTCGATGAGTGGGAATATTTGTTAATTATTTTCTTATGTTAGAAAACAGGTCAACAGTGTATTTTCAATGGTATTTCTTAATGAAACCAATCTGTCACTCAAACATGTAACTAAAACCCCTGTCATATAAACCAGTGGAGAATCCGGTGCAGGAAAGACTGTCAACACCAAGCGTGTCATCCAGTACTTTGCCACCATTGCAGTGTCTGGTGCCAAGAAGGAAGTAGACCCCAACAAAATGCAGGTAGGTTGTGCTCATGATGGGCTTTTTAACACATTTCAGTTTGGTTTTATGTGGAACAATAAATTCCAGTGGTGAATCATGTTTCAAGAAAAGTGTTCAAGCAATCGAGAAAAACTAATTTTACCACCTTACCAGCTTCTGAGCAATTTGTGTTTGTCTCAATCAGGGGTCTCTTGAGGATCAGATCATTGCAGCTAACCCTCTGCTGGAGGCTTACGGTAATGCCAAGACAGTGAGGAACGACAACTCGTCTCGCTTTGTAAGTATGAAGGGCATACTGTGGAAGTGACCTTATATTGGAAAAATGTAATTCAGTAGTTCCCTACTGTTATGCAGATGTAGGATCTTATTTTGATCACTCTGTTAGATGTTAGATGTATTTGTTGACCTATTTATAACCCCCATGCACTACTATAGGGTAAATTCATCAGGATTCACTTCCAAGGTGGTAAACTGGCTAAAGCTGACATTGAGACCTGTGAGTTGGTTTTGATTGTTTCTCAATGCTTTCCTAAATTCACACAGATTCTCTCTCTCTCTCTCTCTCTCTCTCTCTCTCTCTCTCTCTCTCTCTCTCACTATGTCTCTCACTTTGTCTCTCACTCTTTCTCTCATTCACTCACTCACTCACTCACTCACTCACTCACTCACTCACTCACTCACTCACTCACTCACTCACTCACTCACTCACTCACTCACTCACTCACTCACTCACTCACTCACTCTTTCTCCCTCAGACCTGCTGGAGAAGTCCAGAGTGTCCTTCCAGCTGCCCGATGAGAGAGGCTACCACATCTTCTTCCAGATGATGACAGGCCACAAACCTGAGATAGTTGGTACGAAAAGAAGAGGTTCATGGGAAATTCTTCCCACCCCCATCTATGGAACTTATTAAAACTATTCATAGTCTACACTAATAATACTATTACAATGAGTACATCCAAGGTAACAAGGCATCTAGACATGGGTCAGGTCTTTGAGAAATATATATCAAGTAATGCACTATGATGCACTAGTCCACAAGTCTCAGTCCCCTCTTTTGATGCTATTTATTAAATACTACATGTATCCTTGAGTCCATCTATTGAGTAAAGGAGGGAGAGATACTGTAAAGGTAGGACAACAGAATTCTAAGAGATTTAACTGACAAGCTGTTCTCTGTTGTCCACAGAAATGGCGCTCATCACCACCAACCCCTACGACTTCCCCATGTGCAGCCAGGGTCAGATCGCTGTGGCCAGCATCAACGACAAGGAAGAGCTGGATGCCACAGATGTGAGTCCAACAAAGGGTTAACCAAACTCTAGATATGGAATTTATAGGACCACCATACACGCTGACTGCATGTATTTGTTGGTTTGATTCTAAATGCCTTGTGTTAGTTAGGCATGTGCCTCAAGGCAATCTTCATGACTTCACACTTAGCCTTGAGGCACAAACATGTACGACATCCACAAGAGAGAGCGCCACTAAGTACCCTGTGGAACTGTGTAAAACTCCTTTTGTGCTGCCATCTACTAGTGTGATGGTCAAGAGTCAAATCTATCCATCCCATTCATTCTGGAAGGAGCAGCACAGAACTGTAGTGTAACTGAGCAAACTACAGTTCAGTTCATCACTGTTGTACTTCCTCTTTAATGCCAGGATGCCATTACAATCCTGGGCTTCACTAATGATGAGAAGCTTGGCATCTATAAGCTGACAGGAGCTGTAGTGCACCATGGCAACATGAAATTCAGGCAGAAGCAGCGTGAGGAGCAGGCCGAGCCAGACGGCACAGAGGGTGAGTCCCACTCATAGATATACAATATGTAAAGCATTAGTCCCATTCCCAGTCCCAAACATAGAAATAGAACATGTAAGACAGACAGTGCCACATGAAAGTCAGGCAGGAGACCATTTCTAGAGAACAAATTCCAACCTCCAGAAATGATGGATGTGGGTGAATCAAAACCTAACTCACAAAGAAGGTAGCCAAACTATTTTGTCAGTGTGACATCAGAAACAAGTGATGTTGTGTGCCTGAGTCTGTTGTTGTTGGTTCTCTCTCCAGTGGCTGATAAAATCGCCTACCTGCTGGGCCTGAACTCAGCTGAGATGTTGAAGGCTCTGTGCTACCCCAGAGTGAAGGTCGGCAACGAGTATGTGACCAAGGGACAGACTGTGGCTCAGGTAAGGCGGCCAAACACAGCATCTACCATTTTCTGAGCACTGGAATGTTCGTGGGGACGAGTGCTTTGCTTTTTTTGAATAGTGATGTTGTTCTTCCCAAGCTCTTATCACCTTATCAGTAGACATGGTCAATATCTCATGTATTAATTTGAGGTATTATTATTACAGGTTAATAACTCAGTCAGTGCTCTGGCCAAGTCTATCTATGAGAGGATGTTCTTGTGGATGGTCATCCGTATCAACGAGATGTTGGACACCAAGAATCCAAGGCAGTTCTATATCGGTGTGCTCGATATTGCCGGGTTTGAGATCTTTGATGTGAGTATGAGACCAGAACAAGACAATTAGTTGTGATTGAGATGGATTACAGAATTGTATGATGAAAGTATCCCTTTTAAAATTCCATCAACAGTACAACAGCATGGAACAGCTGTGCATCAACTTCACCAATGAGAAACTGCAACAGTTTTTCAACCACACCATGTTCGTCCTGGAGCAAGAGGAGTACAAGAAGGAGGGAATCGTCTGGGCCTTCATTGACTTCGGCATGGACTTGGCTGCCTGCATTGAGCTTATTGAGAAGGTAAACTGTCTGTGAGGATTATATTGGACCACAACAGCAAAGCTCATAGGGATCGATGTATGACATATTATCTCAGTGGTACAACGTATCTGACTGTTGAGAACTCAATATGTTTCCTATTATGTGCCTCTAAATGAATATAATCCTATAATAGCATTTTTTACTAAACTAATAAATGTGATCCTAAATGTAAATATCACTAACTTGATATACATCTCTTTTCATAAAGCCATTGGGCATCTTCTCCATCCTTGAAGAGGAGTGCATGTTCCCCAAGTCTTCAGACACTACCTTCAAGGACAAGCTGTACTCCCAGCATCTTGGGAAAACACAGGCGTTTGAGAAGCCCAAGCCTGCCAAAGGCAAGGCAGAGGCCCACTTCTCCCTGGTGCACTACGCTGGTACTGTGGACTACAACATCACTGGCTGGCTGGAGAAGAACAAGGACCCCCTGAACGACTCAGTTTGTCAGTTATATGGGAAGTCTGGAGTCAAAATTCTGGCTGCCCTGTATCCCGCTGCCCCACCAGAGGGTAAGGCAACACGTCAAAATATTTAATTAAGCACTAGCTACAACTCAGACCCACATTTTCTTTAAAGTCTTTGAATGTATCACAATTTCTCAGGGTGTTTTCACCGGGTTAATTTATTAATACACTCGGTTAATTCAATCATACAATAAGTGCTATTTTACATAATCTCATTGGCAGCATTTGCCTCTAGATAAGTGTGAAGTTAACCAGAGATTCTCTGGTTTATAATTGGTATGCTTGCTGAAGACAAGACCACTCTAGATTTTCTTACATACTCTTATTATTATTCTATTTATTCCACCTGCTCTAGGAAATGTACTTTTCTAGTTATCTTTCACTTTTCCCCATTTTAACAGATAAAGCCAAGAAAGGAGGCAAGAAAAAGGGTGGTTCCATGCAGACTGTGTCCTCCCAGTTCAGGGTGAGCTTTTGAAACGTGTATATTCAGTCCTTCAAAAGGTGCCTTGATTATCATAAATGATGTCTGAGAAAATGGTTTGTAACCCTCTTACAGGAGAACTTACATAAGCTGATGACCAACTTGAGGAGCACTCATCCTCACTTTGTGCGCTGCCTGATCCCCAACGAGTCAAAGACTCCAGGTACCATAAATATTGAGTTAAATATGTCATCTTATCAGTAAAGTATCAGTCACTTTAACAAGCCCATTCTTTAATCTGTTTATGTGTATTAAAAGAGACTTGGTTTGTTTTACCAGGTCTGATGGAGAACTTCCTGGTTATCCACCAGCTTAGGTGTAATGGTGTACTGGAGGGTATCAGGATCTGCAGAAAGGGCTTCCCCAGCAGAATCATCTATGCTGACTTCAAGCAGAGGTACACACACACACACACACACACACACACACACACACACACACACACACACACACACACACACACACACACACACACACACACACACAAACACACACAGAGAGAAAGATCTGCTCCAAGGGATTCCCCAGCATCAGAATAGGCTTACCTTTTACGTAATATAACCAACCTGTTACAACTTGACATACTTTAAAACTGACTCCTCATTCAGGTACAAAGTACTGAATGCCAGTGTCATCCCCGAGGGCCAGTTCATGGACAACAAGAAGGCTTCTGAGAAGCTGCTTGGTTCCATTGATGTGAATCACGAGGATTACAAGTTTGGACACACCAAGGTCAGTCAAATACCCCCAGCAAAAGCTGACAACAAAATACATTTACATTTACATTTTAGTAATTTAGCAGACGCTCTTATCCAGAGCGACTTACAGTTAGTGAGTGCATACATTTTCATACTGGCCCCCCGTGGGAAACAAACCCCACAACCCTGGCGTTGTAAGCGCCATGCTTGTTATTTCTTCTTCATTTAACTAATGGAAAAGGTGGAAAAACATTGTAGTGTTTTTGTCTTCAAAGTCATACAAGTATAGAAGAGAAACTAAACTCATTATCATTTGTATTGTGTTAGAGTGGTATGGCTGCAGGTATCTGTATCCATTATTATTTATCTACAGTGCCATCAGAAAGTATTCACACCCCTTGACTTTTTCTACATTTTGTTGTGTGAAAAGTTGAGATTTATATGGATGTAATTGTGATTTATTGTCAATGATCTACACAAACTATTATAATGTCAAATTGGAAGAAAAATTCTAACATTTATAAAAACAATTATGAAAAATAAAACACTAATATATCTTGATTACATAAATATTCAGCCCCCTGAGCCAATACATGTTAGAATGACTTTTGGCAGCGATTACAGCTGTGAGCCTTTCTGGGTAAGTCTCTAAGAGCTTTCCACACCTGGATTGTACAATATTTGAAAAATGTTCTTAAAAAAATTCTTCAAGCTCTGTCAAGCTGGTTGTTCATCATTGTTAGACAGCCATTTTCAAGTCAAAACTGTAACTTGGCCACTCAGGAACATTCAATGTCGTCTTGGTAACAACTCCAGTGTAGATTTGGCCTTGTGCTTTGGGTCATTGTCCTGCTGAAAGGTGCATTTGTCTCCCAGTGTCTGTTGGAAAGCAGACTGAACCAGGTTTTCCTCTAGGATATTTGCCTGCGCTTAGCTCTACTCCGTTTCTTTTTATCGTAAAAAAACTCCCCAGTTTTTGCCAATGAAAAGCATACCCATAACATGATGCAGCCACCAACATCCAACATCCTTGTGTTGGATTAGCCCCAAACATAACGCGTTCTATTCAGAACATAAAGTTAATTTCTTTGCAACATTTTTTTGCAGTTTTACTTTATTGCCTTATTGCAAACAGGATGCATGTTGTGGAATATACATCTATATAGGCTTTCATTTTTTTCACTCTGTCATTTACGTTAGTGTTGTGGAATAACTACAATTTTGTTGATCCATCCTCAGTTTTCTGCTATCACAGCCATTAAATTCTGTAACTGTTTTAAAGTCACCATTGACCTCATGGTGAAATCCCTGAGCGGTTTCCTTCCTCTCCGGCAACTGAGTTAGGAAGGACGCCTGTATCTTTGTAGTGACTGGGTGTATTGATACACCATCCAAAGTCTAATCAAGAACTTTACCCTGCTCAAAGGGATAGTCAATGTCTGATTTATTTATTTTACCCATCTACCAATAGGTGCCTTTCTTTGCGAGGCATTGAAAAACCTCCCTGTGGTTGAATCTGTTTGAAATTCACTGCTCGACTAAGGGTAATTGTATGTGTGGGGTACAGAGATGAGTTAGGCATTCAAAAATCATGTTAAACACTATTATTGCACACAGAGTGAGTCCATGCAACTTATTATGTGACTTGTTAAGCACATTTTTACTCCTGAACTTATTTAGGCTTGCCATAACAAAGGGGTTGAATACTTATTGACTGAAGACATTTCAGCTTTTCATTTCACATTCATTAATTAGTAAAAATGTGTCTAAAAACATAATTCCACTTTGACATTATGGGGTATTGTGTGTAGGCCAGTGACACAAAATCTCAATGTAATTTTAAATTCAGGTTGGAAAAAGTTGAGGGCTGTGAATACTTTCTGAAGGCACTGTACAACTGTACAATAACATACAACTTATAAAACAACCTATCACATGGTTTGTTTGTAAGCATTGCAAAGTGTATGTTGTTCAAATCAATATAATGGTGTTGTTCCCCTCTTTTGATTCAACTCTGTGTATCTGTCACCATCTGTGGTTCCATCGATCATGTTTCAGGTGTTCTTCAAAGCCGGTCTTCTGGGTGTCCTGGAGGAGATGAGAGATGAGAAGCTGGCCACTCTGGTCGGCATGGTCCAGGCTCTCAGCCGTGGATTCCTCATGAGGAGAGAGTTTAGCAAGATGATGGAGAGGAGGTGAGGAATAATGGACATCTTGGCAAAGCTTTCTGTCAACCACCTGTATCTAATGCATTATGATAACATGCTGTATATGCTGTGAGTTGTTCAGAATGAGAAAGTACATCTTATAATGCTCTATTAAAGCTTTTGGGTTAATTCATTTATAAAGTCAAAAGATTGATGTAGCAACTAAAGATTTTTATAGCTTCAGTTTGGGGTTTGGCTGTTCAATTGTCATTTAAATTTGTGGTATTTAACCATTCATTCTTGAAGAATATAAAATGAATCATGAGCTTAGCATGACCGTCAGTCGTTGCATCTAGACCGCTGTCTGTGAATTTAAGAGGGGTTACACTTCCCTAGCCCCATTCCTCAGCTGTAAACAAACAGTGGCGGGGGTGTTCTGTTTTGTTGTTCTTTGAATCCCAGAATGTAGCTTTAAGCATGTCACTCACCATGCCACCCTATCCTTTCTGTCGACCAGAGAATCCATTTACGCCATCCAGTACAACATCCGCTCATTCATGAATGTGAAAACCTGGCCATGGATGAAGTTGTACTTCAAGATCAAGCCCCTGCTGCAGAGCGCAGAGACTGAGAAGGAGCTGGCCAACATGAAGGAGAACTATGAGAAGATGCAGACAGACCTGGCCAAGGCTCTGGCCACGAAGAAGCAAATGGAGGAGAAGTTGGTGTCCCTGACGCAGGAGAAGAATGACCTGGCACTTCAAGTTGCATCTGTGAGTGAAAAACAACCCTAATATGGGCACATTTACACACACATGAACACATACATATGAACACACTGTGAAGTATGTGGCTAACTCACACATTTTTATTGCCCATGTTATATATTTAATGAATTTCTACTGATTTGCTCTGATCTCCTTGACTAAAGTGTATATTTTGAAACACAAAGTCAGGCCTATGATTTTTTTATCCTGCTCTGAAACTAGGAAGGAGAGAGTCTGAATGATGCTGAGGAAAGGTGCGAGGGGCTCATCAAGAGCAAGATCCAGCTGGAGGCCAAACTCAAAGAGACGACCGAGAGGCTGGAGGATGAGGAGGAGATCAATGCTGAGTTGACTGCCAAGAAGAGGAAGCTGGAGGATGAGTGCTCTGAGCTGAAGAAGGACATTGATGACCTGGAGCTCACCCTGGCCAAAGTGGAGAAGGAGAAGCATGCCACCGAAAACAAGGTCTAGTGTCTTACCATAGACAGTCTAACCAAACAATAATCAACTCAAAACATAGCTTAACAGAAAGGGAATTCAAGTTTTATTTTTGGTGCTGGAAAAAATAAGACACAAAATAGTTGAATTTCAGTTGCGGGGTACTCCCCACATTCATTGCATGTTCTGCTCCCTACTCATTTATGACTTCCATTCAGTACACTGGCATGGTGTACACTGCCATCTAGTGTTGAATCTATAGTACAGTACTTGTTGACACATTTCTAATTGAAATGAATGCAATATATAACAAACTAAATCTCCCCTTTATGGTGAAGTATAATTATGTTAATAATTATGACCATTTTCAGGTTAAAAACCTGACAGAGGAGATGGCATCTATGGATGAGAGTGTTGCCAAGCTGACCAAGGAGAAGAAAGCCCTCCAAGAGGCCCACCAGCAGACACTGGACGACCTGCAGGCAGAGGAGGACAAAGTCAACACTCTGACCAAGGCCAAGACCAAGCTGGAACAGCAAGTGGACGACGTGAGTGGAGTTTGAAATTTTGGCCATGATAGAATGTAAGATGATATTATCTTCAGTTGTTTAGATTTGAACAATATATGTGTTTTTATCTTATAGCTTGAGGGTTCTCTGGAGCAAGAGAAGAAGCTCCGTATGGACCTAGAGAGATCCAAGAGAAAGCTGGAGGGAGATCTGAAACTGGCCCAGGAGTCCATAATGGACCTGGAGAATGACAAGCAGCAAGCTGATGAGAAAATCAAGAAGTAAACACAAACAAATGACTACAGTATCAGCTGCTATAATGGTTGTTCTTGATTACTTATGAATTAGCATTTGCATGTCATTCTTAAAAGCAATGTGAATGGTATTATACTCCCTTTACACTATCAAACCTAAACCAACTCTGCAATCAACGTGTTTGTGTTTTTTAGGAAGGAGTTTGAGACCACTCAGCTCCTCAGCAAGGTTGAGGATGAGCAGTCTCTGGGAGCTCAGCTGCAGAAGAAGATCAAGGAACTCCAGGTACAGTACAGGATATACGTTCCAGTACAGAAAAGCACACATCTGAATCATTTCCTGTAAAAATTGTTCTGTTAGCATACATGTTTCCCGGTGGCTTCTGATGGCTGAGTAGGCTGGAAGATGGTGTTTCTTGCTGGTGCTTCTTACCATTGTGGGTTTGCTTCCTGCATGGGACACTGTCAACTCAATATATTAGTGTAACTGTCCTTGTATTAAGACATTTATGCAAAATATACATACTATTATTATTTTGTGAGATTCAACTGTTTCAACTGTATTGTAGTGTTCATCCTCCCTGCTCCTGCCCCCTGTTCTAGGCCCGTATTGAGGAGCTGGAGGAGGAAATTGAGGCTGAGCGTGCTGCCAGGGCTAAGGTTGAAAAGCAGAGGGCCGATCTCTCCAGGGAACTTGAGGAGATCAGCGAGAGGCTGGAGGAGGCCGGAGGCGCCACTGCTGCTCAGATTGAGATGAACAAGAAGCGTGAGGCTGAGTTCCAGAAGCTGCGTCGTGATCTTGAAGAGTCCACCCTGCAGCATGAGGCCACAGCTGCCGCTCTGCGCAAGAAGCAGGCTGACAGTGTGGCTGAGCTCGGGGAGCAGATCGACAACCTGCAGCGCGTCAAGCAGAAGCTGGAGAAGGAGAAGAGCGAATACAAGATGGAGATTGATGACCTCTCCAGCAACATGGAGGCCGTCGCCAAGGCTAAGGTGAGTAGTGATGTTTTGGTCAAGCAGTGTTGAGGAGGGTCAACTACATTACCATTCAACTGAACTGAAGTTGACAGGAGTCCCAAATATAAATAAATTATGGTAAATGTTTCACTAACAGGGCAATCTGGAGAAGATGTGCCGTACTCTTGAGGACCAGCTGAGCGAGCTGAAGACTAAGAATGATGAGAATGTTCGCCAGGTCAACGACATCAGCGGACAGAAGGCCAGACTCCTGACAGAAAATGGTACCGTCAACAATGAACAACAATTCAATGCTTTCCTTCAGTAGAACACAATAACGTGTTGGGGGCTGTATCCACATAATTTCTACTGTACTATTCTCCACTTAACAATGCCCTATGATATCTCCAAATACATTTTCAATCTTAGAGAACAGAGACCCTATTAACTAGATATCCCTCTATCCCTGCAGGTGAGTTTGGCCGCCAGCTGGAGGAGAAGGAAGCCCTGGTGTCTCAGCTGACCAGAGGAAAACAGGCCTTCACCCAGCAGGTGGAGGAGCTGAAGAGGGCTATTGAGGAGGAGGTCAAGGTAAGGGACCCAAAATGGAGAGTTTAGAGCCATATCTTCACATAGACGGTGACTACGCCACCCTCAGAGACTTACCGTATTTTGTTTAACTATCTCTCTAATCTCTCTTTGTCTCTTTCTCTCTCACAGGCTAAAAACGCACTGGCCCACGGTGTCCAGTCTGCCCGCCATGACTGTGACCTCCTGAGGGAGCAGTTTGAGGAGGAGCAGGAGGCCAAGGCAGAGCTGCAACGCGGTATGTCCAAGGCCAACAGTGAGGTGGCTCAGTGGAGGACTAAGTATGAAACTGATGCCATCCAGCGCACAGAGGAACTGGAGGAGGCCAAGTGAGTCGCACGCAACAGCAACAACTCAGATATAGGGTGTGGATGATGAGGAGGGTAGGGGGCTCTGAGAAAATGTTACGTCAATATATATTGTAACATATGTTTCAAACTGAAAAACCATCCTCTGTTGTCCAACAGGAAGAAGCTGGCCCAACGTCTGCAGGAGGCTGAGGAGACCATCGAGGCGACCAACTCCAAGTGCGCCTCCCTGGAGAAGACCAAGCAGAGGCTGCAGGGAGAGGTGGAGGACCTCATGATTGATGTTGAGAGAGCCAACGCATTGGCCGCCAACCTCGACAAGAAGCAGAGGAACTTTGACAAGGTGAAAAATAATAAACCTGTATTTTTGATCAATTGTACAATTGTAGCATATTTCTAATTTAAAAACTCTTCATCAATGTCTTCTAATGAAAATCCCATGTATTTCCCTAGGTTCTGGCAGAGTGGAAGCAGAAGTATGAGGAGGGTCAGGCTGAGCTGGAAGGAGCTCAGAAGGAGGCTCGCTCTATGAGCACTGAACTCTTCAAGATGAAGAACTCCTACGAGGAGGCTCTGGATCATCTGGAGACTCTAAAGAGAGAGAACAAGAACCTGCAACGTGAGCGTTTGACAGCAATTCTATGTGGCTAATGTTTGACTAGTGTTTTGAAAATGGAGGGAACTGTAATCATCAACATTAATATTACATCATTTCAGAATTTTCATGTACAGTATATACAGTCGTATGAAAAAGTTTTGGCACCCCTGACAATTCCATGATTTCCATTTATAAATAATTGGGTGTTTGGATCAGCAATTTCAATTTGATCTATCAAATAACTGATGGACACAGTAATATTTCAGTAGTGAAATTAGGTTAATTGGATTAACAGAAAATGTGCAATATGCATCAAAACGAAATTAGACAGGTGCATACATTTGGGCACTCCAACAGAAAAATCACATCAATATTTAGTAGAGCCTCCTTTTGCTAAAATAACAGCCTCTAGACACTTCCTATAGCCTCTAATGAGTGTCTGGATTCTGGATGAAGGTATGTTGGACCATTCCTCCTTACAAAACATCTCCACTTCAGTTAGGTTTGATGTTAGCCGAGCATGGACAGCCCGCTTCAAATCATCCCACAGATTCTCACTGATATTCAGGTCTGGGGACTGGGATGGCCATTCCAGAACATTGTACTTGTTCCTCTGCATAAATGCCCGGGTAGATTTTGAGCAGTGTTTTGGGTCATTGTCTTGTTGAAATATCCAGCCCCGGCGTAACTTCAACTTTGTGACTGATTCTTCAACATTATTCCCAAGAATCTTCTGATATTGAGTGGAATCCATGCAACCCTCAACTTTAACAATATTCCCAGTACCGGCACTGGCCACACAGCCCCACAGCATGATGGAACCCCCACCAAATTGTACTGTGGGTAGCAAGTGTTTTTCTTGGAACGCTGTGTTCTTTTACCGCCATGCATAACGCCCCTTGTTATGACCAAATAACTCAATCTTTGTTTCATCAGTCCACAGCACCTTATTCCAAAATTAAGCTGGCTTGTCCAAATGTGCGTTTGCATACCTCAAGCGACTCTGTTTGTGGCGTGTGTGCAGAAAAGGCTTCTTCCGCATCACTCTCCCGTACAGCTTCTCCTTATGCAAAGTGCGCTGAATTGTTGAACGATGCACAGTGACACCATCTGCAGCAAGATGATGTTGTACGTCTTTGGAGGTGGTCTGTGGGCTCTTTTTGACCATTCTCACCATCCTTCGCCTTTGCCTCTCCGATAGTTTACTTGGCCTGCCACTTCTGGCCTTAACAAGAACTGTGCCTGTGGTCTTCCATTTCCTCACTATGTTCCTCACAGTGGACACTGACAGCTTACATCTCTGCGATAGCTTTTTGTAGCCTTCCCCTAAACCATAATGTTGAACAATCTTTGTTTTCAGGTCATTTGAGAGTTGTTTTGAGGCCCCCATGTTGTCACTCTTCAGAGGAGAGTCAAAGAGAACAACAACTTGCAATTGGCCACCTTAAATACCTTTTCTCATGATTGGATGCACTTGTCTATGAAGTTCAAGGCTTAAATGAGCTCACCAAACCAATTGTGTGTTCCAATTAATCAGTGCTAAGTAGTTACAGGTATTCAAATCAACAGAATGACAAGGGTGCCCAACATTTTTCATAGCCTATTTTTCACATCTGATTTAATTTCATACAACTTAATATTGCTACACTAAAAATCTTTGTCTGGACAATACCCCAGTACTCAGCTTTTATTAGAAAATGAATGGCATGCCACTATGATCATTTTCTGTGATGACAGAGTAAATTATTATGCAGCCTCAGAGGGGTGCCCAAACTTTTTCATATGACATACATATATATATGTATTTTTTTCTTACATTTACATTTACATTTTTAGTCATTTAGCAGACGCTCTTATCCAGAGCGACTTACAGTTAGTGAATGAGTGCATGCTTTTTTTTTTTTTTTACTTGTAGTCGGTATTCCTTTGAATATCCCAAAGAAGTGGAAGGCGATTAGATTTGCAAGACCGTGTGAAGTGCTGTTAATTAATTAACTGTTAATATGATTTAATGTCAAATTCAGTGCATTGGCGATATTCATTGAAAATCTCCCAAGTCTAAACTGCACCGGTGTGTGTGTGTGTGTGTGCAGAGGAGATCTCTGACCTGACTGAGCAGATCGGAGAGACTGGCAAGAGCATCCATGAGCTGGAGAAGGCCAAGAAGACCGTGGAGACAGAGAAGTCTGAGATCCAGACCGCTCTGGAGGAGGCTGAGGTACAAACTACAGCTGTTTGATAGGAAAAGCAGTGTTACACTAGCCAATGCCAGCTACAGTGAAATGCTCTCTGTATTGGTGTTTATTGTAGTCATATATATTTAATTCCTACATCCAAATGTACTGAACACAATTGGCCTGACTGCTTCTGTTTGTCCAGGGCACACTGGAGCACGAGGAATCCAAGATTCTGCGTGTGCAGCTGGAGCTCAACCAGATCAAGGGTGAGGTGGACAGGAAGATCGCTGAGAAGGATGAGGAGATGGAGCAGATCAAGAGGAACAGCCAGAGGGTGGTTGACTCCATGCAGAGCACCCTGGACTCTGAGGTCAGGAGCAGGAATGACGCCCTGAGGGTGAAGAAGAAGATGGAGGGAGACCTGAACGAGATGGAGATCCAGCTGAGCCACTCCAACAGGCAGGCCGCTGAGGCCCAGAAACAGCTGAGGAATGTCCAGGGACAGCTCAAGGTAAAGGGATTGGGACATCAAGCTTAAAAATCTGAACATGGAGAGGGATTTGTTTGTAAATCTGTAGAAAAGAATAGAACAGAGGAATTGAATAGAGTGGACTATGTACTGTAGAAAGGTAGGGATATTGGGGAAATTCTTACCAATGAACAATTCCATCACCCATCTTATCACCCCTACTTCCACAAGTCCTAACGAACCTATGTCATTGTGGACCCCAGGATGCCCAATTACACCTTGATGATGCCGTCCGTGCCGCAGAGGACATGAAGGAGCAGGCAGCCATGGTGGAGCGCAGAAACGGTTTGATGGTGGCTGAAATCGAGGAGCTGAGAGTTGCTCTGGAGCAGACAGAGAGAGGCCGCAAAGTGGCTGAGACTGAGCTGGTAGACGCCAGCGAGCGTGTTGGCCTGCTGCACTCCCAGGTATGGGTCAAAAGCCATTTCTAATGAAACTCAACCAAACATACCGTTTAAACACACCTGGAATTCGACAATGCTTGCTTTTAGATTTTCTGAATTTCATCCTTGTAAGTTCTCTTGAGAGCCAAACAAATCGTATTTTTTCCTCCTTCAGAACACCAGCCTTCTGAACACCAAGAAGAAGCTAGAGACTGATCTGGTGCAGGTGCAGGGAGAGGTGGACGACATCGTCCAGGAGGCCAGGAATGCAGAGGAGAAGGCCAAGAAGGCCATCACGGATGTGAGTCCTTGAATAACATCAACTTCATTTGTCCCTAAGGGCCAATGGTAGCTGGGCTGGTTAAGAACAACAAAGATCTCAGAGGGACGTTATGATTGGTGCAAATTGAACCATAAATTAAACAAACTACTTTTCCAGGCGGCCATGATGGCTGAGGAGTTGAAGAAGGAGCAGGACACCAGCTCTCACTTGGAGAGGATGAAGAAGAACCTGGAGGTCACAGTCAAGGACCTGCAGCACCGCCTGGATGAGGCTGAGAATCTGGCCATGAAGGGAGGCAAGAAGCAGCTCCAGAAACTGGAGTCCAGGGTGAGTTAACAGCAGGGTGGATTAGGGTGGATTGAAAGACAGATTGATGGAAATGTATTTGATCATAAAAATACTCAGGAGCATTGTGTAATGACTTTTCTCTCAATAACCCACATAGATCAGGGGTTCCCAAACTTCTTCGCATAGGGGACCCCTTTTGTGATAGCGAATTCATCAGGGACCGCCTCATAATATCAGAACACAACTCCTACTTTAGAGTGCGATAGAAATAGCATCCACACAGTTTTACTATGGCTTTAGCAATACATGGTCAGACTAATCAAGTCTTGGCCCCTGGGAAACAACATTTGAAAGTCCCCTTTCTTGGCATCAGAGGGAATATTTTGCCGTTTTAAAGCTAATTTCCTGCAATTCTACACATTTTGCAATTTTAAAGCTTAAATTACAGTGCAATTATGTTGAAAACAAAAACATTGGGAATATGTTACACTTATGTAGTAGAGTTGAGAAGAATTGGAGCTTTCAAATAAAGTCAAGATATAAGAATGGGTTTATCTAGTTGTTCGTTTAGGCTTGTACAGTTCTTCTAAACTGCCATTTCAGTCATAGATTCAGTAATAATAATAATAATAATAATAATAATAATAATAATAATAATAATAATAATAATAATACAAATTCACAATACATAAACACACATCCATCCAATTCATCTCATAGTAATTTTTATTTACATCTAGTTAGATATCTTTCATTTCTTTCTCTCTCTAGATCACTAGCTACATGTCTCATTCACTCTGCTGCAAAAGGGCCGTTACTAGGGAAGCTAGAGTTGCTTTGCGGGGTTACCAGCAAGCAGGCTAACGGCTAAATTAGCTTGTAGGCTAGAGGATTTTCATAAGTTCATAAAAACATGAAAACATAACATAACATCTTAACAAACATATGTACTTAGGGATGAAAGTTGGACAGAGGATCTAGAAATCTCTGTGCAAGAAACACTTGGACAAACTTTAAAAAAACTAATGTTAGGCTATTATCTGGCAATTGTGCAGTTATTATGTGCCAGATGTTATGACTACAAAGCGTTATAAATGGCCTATTTGGGAGATTGACTTGTCATTTCAATAGGTATAGGCTAGGTCTACTGATTAAACTCTGGGTTTATGATTGTAATTCAACTTTGCCGTGGTTTGGTTAGCTAGATGCAGGTAGCCTATAGCCCCTGATAGACTACAGTAGCCTAGGCAACGATTTAGCAGCTTGCTTAGTTCAAATGAACAGACTAATTTATTTAACATGAATAGCGAGGCGATTTCGAGGTAAGAAGTGCTTCTGTTGCCCAAAAGCCTGCTGGAACGGGCTACTGAGGATGGGGTCGTAATTTAAATCACTGAATCATATATTAATAATATGGATATGAACTGAATAGGCCTATGCTTGTCAACAACAGCCAGTGATTTTTTTGTTTTGTTTTTACCTGTAGCCTAATCTGACTTATTGTTACCTTCAATCTAATGCATTCTAACAACAGCTATAGAACTGTGACCATGATCACAATTTATAACTTACCATTTCAGTAAATAAACATTGTCATTAATAATTTCATTCGAACACAAGGCTACAACAACAATAAGCAGAAGTTAAAGGCTATTTATTACATCTGTTTGCAAGCAGCAGGTAGGCTACACAAGTGGCACAAATTGATTTGCAATGACTCCAGTGTTATCGTAATTTCAACATATTTATTGTATCAAATGGTAGGCTACAGTAGCCTACATAGGCATATAAATGAAAAGGCTACTTGATGGCCACATTTAATGTCAGTTTCATTGTGGACTTTTCCCCATAACAGAAGCACGCGAGGGAGTTCCATAACTTCATTTTAAAATGTCCACTCGCGCAACACTCGTGACCCAAGAACTGCACATGCAAAAAAGCTTTTGCTTGATATAAGCAAAGTCGACATTAGAATGATGTTTAAACCACCTCCGAGCTAATATATCTAATGCGCTCTAGAGCGTCTAAAGTCATTTTACTGTGCTTTGTGGCCTTATTTCTTGATGCACATCAGTTCTAGCGCGTTAATATGTTTTCTGGAAAAGGCATGGAAATAGGTGTCTCCATAATGACAATCTAAATAGCCTACATACAACCGGTAAGAAGTTGACATGACGTGCGCGGGTGCTTCTCTAGCTCCTCTCACTCACGTGCAGTGTTGCCACTTAGCGACCTAGTCGCTATATTTAGCGAGCATTCATACCCCTCTAGCGACACATTTTCAAAAAAGCGACTAGCGACAAATCTAGCGACTTTTTCTGGTGTTATTGGAGACTTTTGGAGACTCTGACGTGAAAGCACGTATCGTTCTTACTCTTCTCAACGAGCAGCGGGTGCTGCCGTGGGGCCCCACCCCTGTCCCAAAGCACTCACAGGCGGTCCAGTCCTCGCGCAGCAGTCCCTCCCAGCTGCAGTCAGAGCAGGAGATGTTCACCCCTCCGCGTCCAGACTGCAAATGAATCGCGCATGCGGGAAGCATGCAAAAAAAAAAAGTAACTCCGCCAGAGGGTCACTTTTGCCGGTCCCAAGCCCGGATATAGGAGGAGGGTTGGAATTGTGACATAAAAAAAAACAAGAATCGACAGAAGAAAATTCATTTTTAGTTCTAAATATATTTAGGGTGTTTTTTACTCACTTTTTGTCTCTCCCAGGACGTTCTTCCTCTCTCCTACAGCGTCCATCACAATTACATGCACATGGCCAATTATGCAAATTAGGTGATGACATCATTTAGTGACTTCTAGTGACTTTTAGGACAGCCAATAGCTAATTTCCTTACTGAGGAGTTAGCAACACTGCTCACGTGACTCGTCAGTCAACACACACACACACACACACACACACACACACACACACACACACACACACACACACACACACACACACACACACACACACACACACACACACACACTCCTCTGGCCCTCCACCTCCCCACCACTCAATTAAATTAAATTCAAAGGGCTTTATTGGCATGGGAAACATATGTTTACATCTATATATTTTTTTATAAAAATGCCATGGCGGCCGTGGTGTAATTTAGAAGTAACCCAAAAAAAACCCGACATCGTTTTCTAAGTAGCCCCATTTTGTGGGAGAACTGCAAAATGGCAAACCCTGCTCACAACATGAATACAGGCGAGTGGTGGCCTCTAGTGGTCATACTGGCACAGCATCATACGCTGCTAAATACATGCCACAATGGATAAAAAAAAGTCTATATATATTATAAATACAAGATGAATTTAGTTGAAACAATTGATCGTTGTCGGAATACTGCGCATACCAATATCCCTGTGAGGCGCCCCACCCATGTTGTGCATCTAAGGGTTAAGAACATAAATAGTGGATGAATAACATTACGCTGTATTGGATTGGACCCTTTAAACTTGTTCCACAGATCCCTGGTAGTTGAATCTGTTGTTGCTAGCAATATTCATGAACAAATTGAAATTGGAAATTGCACTTTGGGAACCACTTGTAAAAGTACATAGGGACAGACAACAATTGTGCCTCCTTGACTGGGTAGAAGACTATACCTCTGTTTTATAAAGATTTGTTACGTCTGATTTCACCACCTCAAACAAATGCCTACGTTTATTTCTTCCACAAAGGTGCGTGAGCTCGAGACTGAGGTGGAGGCCGAGCAGAGAAGAGGTGTAGACGCAGTCAAGGGAGTCCGCAAGTATGAGCGCAGAGTCAAGGAGCTCACTTACCAGGTAAGAGAAAGTGCCTTCTTCACACACTTGACAGTAACACAGACAGGTTTGTGTATACAACTATGGGACATTGATTCTTTGATCTTCTCCCACAGACTGAGGAGGATAAGAAGAATGTTAGCAGACTTCAGGACCTGGTAGATAAGCTGCAGTTGAAAGTGAAGGCCTACAAGAGGCAGGCTGAGGAAGCGGTGAGTCACAGACTTAGTCAAATACTCTGAAAGCATAAATTCGAAAACATTTTTCCCCCCTACAAAACTTCATGTCCATACAGTTTAATTGAAGTAAGTGTTGCTACTTCACATTGCTGTACTGGGGGCTGGTCTAGTGATAGTTCTGGAGGCAGCGGTTTGATCCCCTGTTCCTCCACTCACTTTCTCTGCTGTATCATCTATCTCCCTATATACATTGCTATCCTGTATCTGTCAATATTTTTGTTATGTTGAAAATACCTTTAAAAACATTTATTTGCTAACTGAAGTATCAAACTTTAAATGCTGATGTTCCGCTCTCCATCTCTTTTCTTCACCCAGGAGGAAGCAGCCAATAGCCATATGTCTAAGTTCAGGAAGGTTCAGCATGAGCTGGAGGAGGCTGAGGAGCGTGCTGACATCGCTGAGACTCAGGTCAACAAGCTCAGAGCCAAGACCCGTGACACTGGAAAGGTACAGAACTGCTGCAAAACCTTCACCTGTTACACTCACTCAACTGTATTTAAGACCTCTAAGAAGCATATTTCAGGTAGGGCAACATAATCTAATAAAATTAATTCAGTTGGTACTTCAACATTGAAAATCCAAGCTGAGCGCTGAGCGCTGAGCATGAAATGCTTGATCCATTATATTCTATCCATGTATTTGTCATGTTCATTATTATTACTGATCCATTATATTCTTTCTTTCTTCTTACAGGGCAAAGAAGTTGCTGAATAAACAAGACAAAGTCTTATCATTTTCCTGTGTTGCATAAAATATGATTTTCATGGTGAAATGTTGAGCATTGATTAAAAACATGTAGACCTACATACACTTACTTTGTGACTGTGGACTTATTTCTTAGCAAACAGCTTTTTCATACCATAAAAAATATTGTACTTTAAATAATGGAGCAATCTGGGATTCCAACAACTTCAAAGTGGTCACCCTGACAAAGTGTTCACATCAGCTGAGGGATGAGGCTGGAGAAATGGAACCACTCAAATTCATAGACTGAGCTATGGATGTAAGGACTGACCAGTTAAACGTCAAAATTATAGTTTTAACCCTTTACACTCAGGGGAATTGGCCTATATGGACAGGCCCAAATTAAAATGTTTCTGAAAGAAACATATACGAGAAGCATACGCATAAGCATGGTAGCAATTGAAAGGGAACGCTTTGGAGATGGACCAGATTTCTGTATTTGAATTTTGTCACAGATTATGCACACATGAATCTATTGTGGACACACTACGTAAATATAACTGGTGATCGAGCATCTGACCAAATTACGTGAGATTTTAGTTCTGGGTTTAACCAATATGATGTAAACCAGAGGAGGCTAGTGGGAGGAGCCATAGGAGGACGGGCTCATTGTAATGTCTGGAATGGGATAAATGGAACGGCATCAAACATGTTGTTTCCATAGGTTTGATACCGTTCCATTTATTCCATTCTAGCCATTACAATGAGCCTGTCCTTCTATAGCTCCTCATTCCTGGAAAATGTATCTTTCATAGGCTATAGAATAGTCTGATTATGCTGCGCTCAAAACAACTGGGAACTCGTAAATCTCCAACTTCAGTGCATTCAAGACCACTGGGAACTATGGGGGAAAAAACGAGCTCCGATTTGAACGGTCATCCAACTCGGAATTCCAAGTCGGAAACTCTGGCATCTTTCTACAGCTCCCACTTTCCGACCTGAAGATCACTGACGTCATGATTTGACCAAGTTTTTTTTCTCAAGTTCCCAGTTGAAAGCACCATAAACCCTCACGAAATCATGAAAATAAAATAATTAGATATCTCATCAATCTTAATTTATTTGATTTAAGAACACTGTAGTCTTAAAGTCACTTGATGATAACTGAACTATACATGGACAACATTTTCACAAAATAAACTTCAGAACCTCTCTTCTCTGTACATTATAATTAATCTGTAACTGTCAAGTAAAACAAAGCTTTAAACAACGTTTAAGTGATCCTGAATCCAGAAAATGAATGGTGAAGTCACTTCCAGACACAGTAGACTCCTCCTCCTCACCACTCTATAATCATGGACAACATTTTCACAAAATAAACTTCATAATCTCTCTTCTCTGTATATTATTATTTTTATATATTATCTTTGCGGTCTGTAATTCATTGATGACTGATATTAAAGCAAAGTCATCATCTGTGTGTATTCCACATATAATACTGTTTTTGGAATCCTTCGCCACCCTTTTCTCACGAAACGACAGTTAGCTTGAACTAGTCATGACTATTCAACAAAACAATAAATAATTTTCTAGTTTATTTCCAGCAAATTTCTTAAGTTACATGATTGTATAGCTAGCAAAGGAGTTTTGATGTTGAGGGTCCAGTATTTATGAAGTTTGGCTTTGAGGACAAAAACTAGCATAGTTCAGCTAGGCAGCTAGTTTAGCGTGGGAAAAACGGGGAAAACAAGCTCGGGACAGGATATAGCTGGGCGCACATGCGCACTACGCTAATTCAGGACACAGATTGTAGTTTCTATGCCCTGTTATCAGAAGCTGGTGGCGAAACGAATACATCAGATGCCAAATATTAAAGGAGATCGAATCGATATACAATCCCGAAATCATCTCTAACTGTCAAGTGAAACAAAGCTTAAAATGATGCTTAAGTGAATCCGAATCCAGAGAATTAAAGGTGAAGTCGCTTCCAGACACGGTAGACTCCTCCTCCTCACCACTCTATAATCTCTGCATTCTGTCATTCAGGGATGTCTGATACTGCAGCAGTCATGTGTGTATTCCACACATTTACCTGTTGCTTTTGTGGAACACTTCCTGTAGTGATGAAATGTGTCTCAGCATTAGATCCAATATATGGATTGAACACCGGCTGTATATATTGGACCTCAGCAGCTCTGAGGAGAAAAGTAAACAGTGTTTAAAATGGCTGACACGACGAGACCACTCTTTAGCTGTGTAGCGAAGTCGGACTGTATCCGGGGAGGGGTAGTTTCTGCAGCAGTTGAACCCTTAAGACAAAGTGGACTTTTTTTTATTTTTTTTGTCATTTAGCAGACACTCTTATCCAGAGCGACTTACAGTTAGTGAGTGCATACATTATTTTAATTATTTTTCATTCTGGCTCCCCGTGGGAATCGACCCCCCAACCCTGGCGTTGCAAGCGCCATGCTCTACCAACTGAGCTACACGGGGCCCAAAATATGTTGAAGGGCTGGATTTCATTACATTTACATTTTAGTCATTTAGCAGACGCTCTTATCCAGAGCGACTTACAGTTAGTGAGTGCATACATTATTTTAATTATTTTTCATACTGGCCCCCCGTGGGAAAATAACCTACAACCCTGGCGTTGCAAGCGCCATGCTCTGCCAACTGAGCTACAAATGCCCGTTTTCTTCTACATCGACCCCATAACCCCACCAGAAACTACCCATCCCCAGATACAGTCTTACTTCACTAGACAGCTAAAGATTGGCCTCATCGTGTCAATGAAAATGATACAGGAAGTGTTCCACAAAAGCAAAAGGTTTATGTGTGGAATACACACATGAGCTAGATAATTGTTTAATTTTTTTGTGATTTCGTGAGGACTTCTGTGGCCTTCAACTGGGGAAAAATAAACTAAGTCAAATCATGACGTCAGTGATCTTCAGGTCGGAAAGTCAGCGCTGTAGAAATATGCCAGAGTTTCCAACTTGGAATTCCGAGTTAATTGTTTTGTAATTGTTTTGTATTCACGAGGACTAATCAAACTATTCTATACCCTTTGAAAGTGACACATCATTTTTCAGGAACTAGCCTTGTAGTTTATGAACTTTTTTCAGGAAGTATCAGGAAGTAGCCTTGTAGTTTATGAACATTTTCCAGGAAGTAGCCTTGTGGTTTATGAACTTTTTTCAGGAAGTAGCCTTGTAGTTTATGAACATTTTTCAGGAAGTATGGTAATATTTTATGTATCATTAAGGCAAATGTTGGGAAGTGCTAAAAGGTAAAATATAGTAAACATGGTTTATACTTTGTAATCCAGATGCATGCTCAAATAAGGAATATAGCCAATGTGGTGTGTAGCCATGCCTTAATGTATGTACGTGTATTATTTGTAAAGAAAGGGTCTGCCACCAATATAATGAGATAAGGGAGAGAGGCATCATATGGAAAAGCGCCCATGGCCTTTTGGAGTAAACCACATGTGACATCTGGACGTTGAAAGATAAGGGTAGAGTGGCACTAAAATAAGTTAATCATTTGCCCTAAGGGGAGGGACTGTATATGCTATGTAACATGATTATGCATTTGTGTGTATAAAAGGGAGCTCTAAGCCAAAGAGAGAGAGTCGTTCCATGGAGTGGCTCGGCTTTGTTATGCAAATAATAAAGTCTAATTTTTGGATTCACAAGCTCCAGTCTCTTGAGAGATATTTTTGAGTTGACTACTTTTGAGTCAAATATTTCTACGACAGAAGTAGCCTTGTAGTTTATGAACTTTTTTCAGGAAGTAGCCTTGTAGTTTATGAAAGTTTTTCAGGAAGTAGCCTTGTAGTTTATGAAATTTTTCAGGAAGTAGCCTTGTAGTTTATGAACATTTTCCAGGAAGTAGCCTTGTAGTTTATGAACTTTTTTCAGGAAGTAGCCTTGTAGTTTATGAACTTTTTTCAGGAAGTAGCCTTGTAGTTTATGAACATTTTCCAGGAAGTAGCCTTGTAGTTTATGAACATTTTCCATGAAGTAGCCTTGTAGTTTATGAACATTTTCCAAGAAGTAGCCTTGTAGTTTATGAACTTTTTCCAGGAAGTAGCCTTGTAGTATATGAATATGTTTAGGCTTTTTGAATAGGTAAAAACATAGAGCAATGGTCTTCAGTGCAAAAACTAAATAAAAGGCATCTACCAGAAGTAAATTCATCCACCAACACTAATATAATTATAATTATACACTGCTCAAAAAAATAAAGGGAACACTTAAACAACACAATGTAACTCCAAGTCAATCACACTTCTGTGAAATCAAACTGTCCACTTAGGAAGCAACACTGATTGACAATACATTTCACATACTGTTGTGCAAATGGATAGACAACAGGTGGAAATTATAGGCAATTAGCAAGACACCCCCAATAAAGGACTGGTTTTGCAGGTGGTGACCACAGACCACTTCTCAGTTCCTATGCTTCCTGGCTGATGTTTTGGTCACTTTTGAATGCTGGCGGTGCTTTCACTCTAGTGGTAGCATGAGACGGAGTCTACAACCCACACAAGTGGCTCAGGTAGTGCAGCTCATCCAGGATGGCACATCAATGCGAGCTGTGGCAAGAAGGTTTGCTGTGTCTGTCAGCGTAGTGTCCAGAGCATGGAGGCGCTACCAGGAGACAGGCCAGTACATCAGGAGACGTGGAGGAGGCCGTAGGAGGGCAACAACACAGCAGCAGGACTGCTACCTCCGCCTTTGTGCAAGGAGGAGCAGGAGGAGCACTGCCAGAGCCCTGCAAAATGACCTCCAGCAGGCCACAAATGTGCATGTGTCTGCTCAAACGGTCAGAAACAGACTCCATGAGGGTGGTATGAGGGCCCGACGTCCACAGGTGGGGGTTGTGCTTACAGCCCAACACCGTGCAGGACGTTTGGCATTTGCGTTCTGCTGCCTGCAACATCCTCCAGCATGACCGGTTTGGTGGTGGGTCAGTCATGGTGTGGGGTGGCATTTCTTTGGGGGGCCGCACAGCCCTCCATGTGCTCGCCAGAGGTAGCCTGACTGCCATTAGGTACCGAGATGAGATCCTCAGACCCCTTGTGAGACCATATGCTGGTGCGGTTGGCCCTGGGTTCCTCCTAATGCAAGACAATGATAGACCTCATGTGGCTGGAGTGTGTCAGCAGTTCCTGCAAGAGGAAGGCATTGATGCTATGGACTGGCCCGCCCATTCCCCAGACCTGAATCCAATTTAGCACATCTGGGACATCATGTCTCACTCCATCCACCAACGCCACGTTGCACCACAGACTGTCCAGGAGTTGGCGGATGCTTTAGTCCAGGTCTGGGAGGAGATCCCTCAGGAGACCATCCGCCACCTCATCAGGAGCATGCCCAGGCGTTGTAGGGAGGTCATACAGGCACGTGGAGGCCTCACACACTACTGAGCCTAATTTTGACTTGTTTTAAGGACATTACATCAAAGTTGGATCAGCCTGTAGTGTGGTTTTCCACTTAAATTTTGAGGGTGACTCCAAATCCAGACCTCCATGGGTTGATAAATTTGATTTCCATTGATAATTTTTGTGTGATTTTGTTGTCAGCACATTCAACTATGTAAAGAAAAAAGTATTTAATAAGATTATTTCATTCATTCAGATCTGGGATGTGTTATTTTAGTGTTCCCTTTATTTTTTTGAGCAGTGTATATATTACAAAAATATAAATGCAACAAGTAAAGTGTTGGTCCCATGTTTCATAAGCTGAAATAAAAGATCCCAGAAATGTCCCATATGCACATGTCGTGGAAATTCACCACTAAGGACTCAAACTCAATGTTAATTATTCATCTTTATTATCACAGGCCGGAGAGGTTCACAAACTCAATCCAAGCTTGATGAAAACTCTGACAAGGGCATTCCCTCTCAGTCCTCATATACTGCTATGCAAACAAGTCAAATAAGCATGATTTACATTATTAATTATTAACGTTGGTTCCTGCATGTGACTGACCGATACCTCACTAGGTTTCTTTTATCAAAGCTGAGACCTTGAAACTGAGATACTCCTCTTGGTTCCCAGAGAAAGGTTCTGGGCGTACTGCCAAATTGCTTATACAGTGATAGTGAGGATTCCTCCCATGCACAATCAATCAGTGTGTACAATCAGTCACTCGCATGAACCTAAAAGAGTTGGTTATTAGAAAAGCAGCATTTATGCTAAACATACGATCCGTGTACGATCTGACACACACAAACATACAATTTTCCCTCACACACAAAAAGCTAATTTCTCTCAAATTTGGTGCACAAATTTAGTTTACATCCTTGTTAGTGAACATTTCTCCTTTGCCAAGATAATCATTCCACTTTACAGGTGTGGCATATCAAGAAGCTGATTAAACAGCATGATCATTACACAGGTGCACCTTGTGCTGGGGACAATAAAAGGCCACTCAAAAATGTGCAGTTTGTCGTGCCATTCATCTGCTGCCATCACCTCATGTTTCAGCATGATAATGCATGGCTCCATTTGGCAAGGATCTGTACACAATTCCTGGAAGCTGATAATGTCCCAGTTCTTCCATGGCCTGCATACTCACTAGACATGTCACCAGTTGAGCATGTTTGGGATGCTCTGGATCGATGTGTATGACAGCGTGTTCTAGTTCCCGCCAATATCCAGCAACTTCGCACAGACATTGCAGAGGAGTGGGACAACATTCCACAGGCCACAATATACAGCCTGATCAACTCTATGCGAAGGAGTTGTGTCGCGCTGCATGAGGAAAATGCTGGAAAATGGTGGTCACACCAGATACTGACTGGTTTTCTGATCCACGCCACAACCTTTGTTTTAAAGGTATCTGTGACCAACAGATGCAAATCTGTATTAACAGTCATGTGAAATCCATAGATTAGAGCCTAATGAATGTATTTCAATTGACTGATTTCCTTATATGAACTGTAACTCAGTAAAATCTTTGAAATTGTTTCATGTTGCGTTTATAATTTTGTTCAGAATATATCTTAAATGACTGCGTTTTAACAAATATGATGATATAATTGTCAAGCCCATTCAAAATATTAGGGGAAATGACCCTGAAGTATGATGTAGGACGACGTCACTTTAACAGAGTATTTTCCTCATGAAAGGTACATTTATCCATCGGAACCTTGCAAAAGACTATTGCATGTTTATGTGTATTACTGTGCTTATAATGTGTATTACCGTGTTTATAATGTCTATTACCGTATTTATAATGTGTATTACCGTGTTTATAATGTGTATTACCGTATTTATAATGTGTATTACCGTGTTTATAATGTGTATTACCGTGTTTACAATGTGTATTACTGTGTTTATAATGTGTATTACGTATTTATAATGTGTATTACCGTGTTTATAATGTGTATCACCGTGTTTATAATGTGTATTACCGTGTATTACCGTGTTTATAATGTATATTACCATGTTTATAATGTGTATTACTATGGTTATAATGTGTATTATTGTGTTTATAATGTGTAAAACCGTTTTTATAAAGTTCATTATTGTGTTTATAATGTGTATTACCATAATTTTCATAAGAAATTATATAGACATTGTATTACCATAAGAACTCTAATCATTACAGAAGTGTATATCTGCCGAAAATCTATTAGAAATGCTAATTGGTTAATGATAAATCATTATTTGTCATTTCTTTTCCCATTTATATGCACGTTAGTCCCCTGTAGATCAGTTGGTAGAGCAGGGCGCTTGCAACGTCAGGGTTGTGGGTTCGTTCCCCACGGGGGGCCAGTATGAAAAATGTATGCACTCACTAACTGTAAGTCGCTCTGGATAAGAGCATCTGCTAACTGACTAAAATGTAAATGTAAAAAAATAATATCAGTAAAACCCAGAACCAAAATATTGAGTAATTTGGTCAGATGCTCAATAACCATTTATGTTTACGTAGTCTGTCCACTAAATACTTATTTATGCATAATCTGTGACAAAATTCAAATGCAAAAAATCTGGTTTGTTGTTTTCTGAGAACTTTGTGCTGAGAATATCCCCACAATTCCACCGAGTGTAAAGAATTAAAACTATCATTTTGATGTTATGGATGGTCAGTCCTTACATCCATAGCTCAGTCTGAGAATTTGAGAGTGGTTACATTTCTCCAGCCTAATCCCTCAGATGTTTACCAAAGAAAGTTACCGCTTTGTTGGGGTGTCTGCTTTGTTGATGTTGGAATCCCAGATTGCTCCTTTAATTAAAGTACAATATTTGTATGGTATGAAAAAGCTGTTTGCTGAATAATAAGTCCACAGTCACAAAGGAAGTGTATGTAGGTCAACATGTTTTTAATCAATGCTCAACATTTCACCATGAAAATCATATTTTATGCAACACAGGAAAATGATAAGACTTGGTCCTGTTTATTCAGCAACTTCTTTGCCCTGTAAGAAGAAAGAAAGAATATAATGGATCAGTAATAATAATGAACATGATAAATATATGGATAGAATATAATGGATCAGTAATAATAATGAACATGATAAATATATGGATAGACTTGGATAGAATATAATGGATCAGTAATAATAATGAACATGATAAATATATGGATAGAATATAATGGATCAGTAATAATAATGAACATGATAAATATATGGATAGACTTGGATAGAATATAATGGATCAGTAATAATAATGAACATGATGAATATATGGATAGACTTGGATAGAATATAATGGATCAAGCATTTAAGGCACAGTGCTCAGCTTGGATTTTCAAATTTGAAGTACCAACTGAATTCATTTTATTAGATTATTTTGCCCTACCTGAAATATGCTTCTTAACGGTCTTAAATACAGTTGAGTGAGTGTAAAAGGTCAGTATTGACCTCTGAAGAATGAATCATAGGTGGTGTTGATGTGGTCATATTTGAACATGAGTCAGGTATAGGTTTAGCAGCAGTTCTGTACCTTTCCAGTGTCACGGGTCTTGGCTCTGAGCTTGTTGACCTGAGTCTCAGCGATGTCAGCACGCTCCTCAGCCTCCTCCAGCTCATGCTGAACCTTCCTGAACTTAGACATGTGCTGGTTTGCTGCTTCCTCCTGGGTGAGGAAAAGAGATGGAGAGCGAAACATCAGCATTTAAAGTTTGATGCTTCAGGTAGCAAATTAAAATATACATTTTTAAAGGTATTTTCAATCAAACAAATATTGGCAGATTTAGGACAGCAATGTATATAGGGAGATGGATGATACAGCAGAGAAAGTGAGTGGAGGAACAGGGGATCAAATCGTTGCCTCCAGCAATACCACTATACCAGCAAATTAATATTAAACCCCGTCTCCTTTTGCATAATTTGCATAATTCATTGTTGACTGTAGCAACACTTACTTCAACTTAACTATACGGATATTACGTTTTGTAACGTCTACTAGGGATTTTTTTTTTTTTTTTTTTTTTTTTTATGTATGCTTTCAGAGTATTTGACTAAGTGTGTGACTCACCGCTTCCTCAGCCTGCCTCTTGTAGGCCTTCACTTTCAACTGCAGCTTATCTACCAGGTCCTGAAGTCTGCTAACGTTCTTCTTATCCTCCTCAGTCTGTGGGAGAAGATCAAAGAATCAAATTCAGTATAGTTCTATAAACAAACCTGTCTGTGTTACTGTCAAGTGTGTGAAGAATGCACTTTCTCTTACCTGGTAAGTGAGCTCCTTGACTCTGCGCTCATACTTGCGGACTCCCTTGACTGCGTCTACACCTCTTCTCTGCTCGGCGTCCACCTCAGTCTCAAGCTCACGCACCTTTGTGGAAAAAATAAACGTAGGCATTTGTTTGTGGTGAAATCCGATGTAACAAATCTTTGTAAAACAGAGGTATAGTCTTCTACCTAGTCAAGGAGGCACAATTGTTGTATGTTCCTATGTACTTTTCACAATTTTTATTGAAGGGGTCTGTAATAATAACAACCTTTCATTATCTAGGTCAATGGTTCCCAAAGTGGAATTGACATTAAATTTTTTATGAATATTGATAGCAACAACAGATTAAACTAACAGGGATCTGTGGAAAATGGGTGCAATACAATACAAATCAAATCAAAATGTGTTGTTTTTGCGGGTGTAGCGAAATGCTTGTGTTTCTAGCTCCGACAATATAATTAACCCTTAGATGCACAAGAGGGAGGCTCACAGTGATATTGGTATCCACAGTACTCCATCAATTATATATGTTTTCAACCCAATTCTTCTGGTATTTGTAATATACTGTATATTACCATTGATCAATTTTGGCATGTATTTATTTCAGTAGCAGTATGGCCACTAGAGGACGCCACTCGCATGTTTTAATGTTATGAGATTTCTTCTATTATGAGGCTCGCGCTATGACAGTTGAGAGAAGTTTGCCAAGTGAGCCAACAGCAAGAAAGAAGCACCGACATAAATACATTGGTATATCTTTATTTTGAAGGTAAGCGACTGGGAAAGCACTATATTAATGTTTCTGGAGTATGTGTATATGTTTTTTAAGATTAATATGTTTTTTTAAGATTTAAGTTATGTTGTATTTTCACGTTTTTATGAACTTATGAAATAAGTGTAACATATTCCTCAAAATGTTGATTTTGAACATAAATGCTTCCTGATTTAAGCTTTTAAAACCGCTACATTTTCTCTCCGCTCCATGGCAAAATGTGTAGAACAGCAAGACAGAAGCACCGACATAAATACATTGTTATATCTTTATTTTGAAGGTAAGCGACTGGAAAAGCACTATATTCGAGACGGTAATGTTTCTGGAGTATGTATATATGTTTTTTAAGATTTATATGTTTTTTAAAGATTTAAGTTATGTTGTATTTTCACGTTTTTATGAACTTATGAAATAAGTGTAACATATTCCTCAAAATGTTGATTATGATTATCTCTCCGCCCCATGGCAAAATGTGTAGAATTGCAAGAAATTAGCTGTAAAATTACAAAATGTTCTCTCTTTCCAAAGGCAAAAAAATTGTAGAACTGCAGAAAATTCGTTTTAAAACTGCAAAATGTTGTTTCTGATGCCAAGAGGTGACTTTAAAAATGTTATTTCCCAGGGGCCGAGACTTGATTTGTCCGGCTTGATTAGTCCGGCCATGCACTGCAGAAGTCATAGTAAAACCAAAGATGAAGACTTGTGGACAATGCCATGGCGACCATCACTAGCTAATCTCATGCGCAGAAACACATCATCAGGTCTAACGGTTGTGCTGAACTGCACATGTGCAGTCAAATCAAAAGCTTCTCCTTCGGTAGAAAGTTGTTTTTGATGAAAATGGAAACGTGTCCGTTTGTTACTTTCACTAGGTTGTAGTAAGGTCTTGCCTTTAGATTTCAAGAAAATTAACATCCAAGGATGAATTTTACACTTCTCCCATAAACATCTCAAACCCCACACCCCAGTCTGGTCTGCCAAGTCTGCCAAGTCCGCTTCGTAAGGGTTCCCAGAAGTCTTGCAATGTTGCACCTCTGGGTTTAGAAACTCCATGGTGAAATTACTTGGATGCTATTTTTATCGCACTCTAAAGTAGGAATTGTCTTCTGATATGATGAGGGGGTCCCTGATGAATTCGCTATCACAAAAGGGGTCCCGAGGCTAAAAGTTTGTGAACCCTTGATATAGGTGGTTTAGGGTGGCAGGTATCCTAGCAGTTCAACGTTGCTGGTTCAAATCCCGGAGCCTTTAACATGAACAATGTGTTGATGTGCAAGGCACTTAACCCTAATTTGGACTTTTATTGAGAGAAAGTGTCTCCTGTGTATTTTTATATATGATCAAATACATTTCCAGCAATCGGTCTTTCAATCCACCCTAATACACTCTGCTGTTAACTCACCCTGGACTCCAGTTTCTGGAGCTGCTTCTTGCCTCCCTTCATGGCCAGATTCTCAGCCTCATCCAGGCGGTGCTGCAGGTCCTTGACTGTGACCTCCAGGTTCTTCTTCATCCTCTCCAGGTGAGAGCTGGTGTCCTGCTCCTTCTTCAGCTCCTCAGCCATCATGGCCGCCTGGAAAAGTAGTTTGTTTAATTCATGCACCAATTGGCACCAATCATAACGTCTCTTTGACATCTTTATTGTGGTTAACCAGCCCAGCTACCATTGGCCCTTGGGGACAAATCAAGTCGATGTAATTCAAGGACTCACATCAGTGATGGCCTTCTTGGCCTTCTCCTCTGCATTCCTGGCCTCCTGGACGATGTCGTCCACCTCTCCCTGCACCTGCACCAGGTCAGTCTCCAGCTTCTTCTTGGTGTTCAGAAGGCTGGTGTTCTATAGGAGGAAACAATATGATTTGTTTGGCTCTCAAGAGAACTGGCTCTCTACGATTCACAAGGCTGAAATTCTGGAATTCTAAAAGCTGTCAAATTCCAGATGTGTTTAAACGGTATGCTTGGTTGAGTTCCATTGGAAATGGCTTTTGACCCATACCTGGGAGTGCAGCAGTCCAACACGCTCGCTGGCGTCTACCAGCTCAGTCTCAGCCACTTTGCGGCCTCTCTCTGTCTGCTCCAGAGCAACTCTCAGCTCCTCGATTTCAGCCACCATCAGACCGTTTCTGCGCTCCACCATGGCTGCCTGCTCCTTCATGTCCTCTGCAGCGCGGACGGCATCATCAAGATGCAATTGGGCATCCTGGGGTTTACAATGACATAGGTTCATTAGGACTTGTGGAAGTAGGGGCGATAGGATCGATCAGTGACAGAAATGTAAATTGGTACGAATTTCTCCAGTATCGTTACATTTAGAACATAAACCACTTTCTACAGATTTACAAACAAATCCCTAGCCATGTTTAGGTTTTGAACCTGATGTCCCAGTCCCTTTACCTTGAGCTGTCCCTGGACGTTCCTCAGCTGTTTCTGGGCCTCAGCGGCCTGCCTGTTGGAGTGGCTCAGCTGGATCTCCATCTCGTTCAGGTCTCCCTCCATCTTCTTCTTCACCCTCAGGGCATCATTCCTGCTCCTGACCTCAGAGTCCAGGGTGCTCTGCATGGAGTCAACCACCCTCTGGCTGTTCCTCTTGATCTGCTCCATCTCCTCATCCTTCTCAGCAATCTTCCTGTCCACCTCACCCTTGATCTGGTTCAGCTCCAGTTGCACACGCAGAATCTTGGATTCCTCGTGCTCCAGTGTGCCCTGGACAAACAGAAGCAGTCAGGCGAATTGTGTTCAATACATTTGGATATAGGAATTGAATATACCCTGAGTGTACCAAACATTAAGAACACCTTCCTAATATTGAATTGCTATTTTTCCCTCAGAACAGCCTCAATTCGTTCGGGTATGGACTTTACAAGGTGTTGAAAGCATTCCACAGGGATGCTGGCCCATGTTGACTACAATGCCTCCCACAGTTGAGTCAAGTTGGCTGGATGTCCTTTGGGTGGTGGACCATTCTTGATACAAATGGGAACTGTTGAGCGTGAAAAACCCAGCAGCTTTGCAGTTCTTGACACATTTAAACATGTACGCCTGGCACCTACTACCATACCCCGTTTAAAGGCAATTAAATATTTTGTCTCATTCACCCTCTGAATGGCACACATACACAATCCATGTTTCAATTGTTTCAAGGCTTAAAATTCCTTATCTACACTGATTGAAGTGGATTTAACAAGTAACATCAATGCAGGATTATAGCTTTCACCTGGATTCACCTGGTCAGTCTATGTCATGGAAAGAGCAGGTGTCCTGAATGTTTTGTACACATATGACTACAATAAACTCCAATACAGGGAGCATTAGACTGTAGTTGGCATTGCTAGTGTAACACTGCTTTTCCCATCAAACAGCTGTAGTTTGTACCTCAGCCTCCTCCAGAGCGGTCTGGATCTCAGACTTCTCTGTCTCCACGGTCTTCTTGGCCTTCTCCAGCTCATGGATGCTCTTGCCAGTCTCTCCGATCTGCTCAGTCAGGTCAGAGATCTCCTCTGCACACACACACAGGAGCAGTTTAGACTTGGGAGATTTTCAGTGGATATCACCAATGTACTGAAGTTGACATTGAATCATAATAACAGTTAATTAATTAACAGCACTTCATGCGGTCTTGCAAATCTAATTGCCCTCCACATCCTTGGGTTGATCAAAGGAATAGCGATCACAAGTTTAAAAATATATATATATTTTGAACTGAACATGAAAACTCTGAAATGGTGTAATAGTAATTTGGATGATTACAGTTCCCTCCATTTTCAAAACACTAGTAAAACATGAGCCAAATAGAACTGCTGTCAAATGCTCACGTTGCAGGTTCTTGTTCTCTCTCTTCAGGGTCTCCAGATGATCCAGAGCCTCCTCGTAGGAGTTCTTCATCTTGAAGAGTTCAGTGCTCATAGAGCGAGCCTCCTTCTGAGCTCCTTCCAGCTCAGCCTGACCCTCCTCATACTTCTGCTTCCACTCTGCCAGAACCTAGGGAAATACATGGGATTTTCATTAAAAGTCATAGATGAAGAGTATTGATTCATAAATATGCTACAATTATACTACAATTGATCATATTGCAGACAGTAAATATCACCCAAGTGTGAGGTTTCTTTCTTTTGACCTTGTCAAAGTTCCTCTGCTTCTTGTCGAGGTTGGCGGCCAATGCATTGGCTCTCTCAACGTCAATCATGAGGTCCTCCACCTCTCCCTGCAGCCTCTGCTTGGTCTTCTCCAGGGAGGCACACTTGGAGTTGGTCGCCTCAATGGTCTCCTCAGCCTCCTGCAGACGCTGGGCCAGCTTCTTCCTGTTGGACAACAGAGGGAGGTTTTAGGGGCTGAAACAAATGTTACAATTCATGTTGATGTAGCATTTTCTCAAAGCCCCCTACCACCCTCACCATCCACACCATATATTTGAGTTTTTTCTGTTGCGTGTGACTCACTTGGCCTCCTCCAGCTCCTCTGTGCGCTGGATGGCATCAGTTTCATACTTAGTCCTCCACTGAGCCACCTCACTGTTGGCCTTTGACATGCCGCGTTGCAGCTCTGCCTTGGCCTCCTGCTCCTCCTCAAACTGCTCCCTCAGGAGGTCACAGTCATGGCGGGCAGACTGGACACCGTGGGCCAGTGCGTTTTTAGCCTGTGAGAGAGAAAGACAAAGAGAGATTTGAGAGATAGTCAAACAAATTATAGTAGAAGTCTCTGAGGGTGGCGTAGTCACCATCTATATGAAGATATGGCTCTAAAACAGGGTTGTCCAACTGGCGGGCCACAATAATATTTGGCCCCTCAAGTTTTCGGGGGTGGGGGACTATAAAAGACAGTAAAAACATTTTTGGGGAAATCTGTTCCAAAGTATTCTTCAGGACAGGGGGCCTACCCCCCCCTCAGGACCGCACCCCCAGCCATCCTCACGTACTTTGTGACCCCTTCGATTTTTATTTTGGGGTGCATGACGCCCATGTATGTGATCGTATAGAAATGTAAGCAAGGTTTGAAATAATAATGTTTTAGTCAAATATTACAGTGGGGAAAAAAGGTATTTAGTCAGCCACCAATTGTGCATGTTCTCCCACTTACAAAGATGAGAGAGGCCTGTAATTTTCATCATAGGTACACGTCAACTATGACAGACAAAATGAGAAAGAAAAATCCAGAAAATCACATTGTAGGATTTTTAATGAATTTATTTGCAAATTATGGTGGAAAATAAGTATTTGGTCAATAACAAAAGTTTCTCAATACTTTGTTATATACCCTTTGTTGGCAATGACACAGGTCAAACGTTTTCTGTAAGTCTTCACAAGGTTTTCACACACTGTTGCTGGTATTTTGGCCCATTCCTCCATGCAGATCTCCTCTAGAGCAGTGATGTTTTGGGGCTGTCGCTGGGCAACACGGACTTTCAACTCCCTCCAAAGATTTTCTATGGGGTTGAGATCTGGAGACTGGCTAGGCCACTCCAGGACCTTGAAATGCTTCTTACGAAGTCACTCCTCCGTTGCCCGGGCGGTGTGTTTGGGATCATTGTCATGTTGAAAGACCCAGCCACGTTTCATCTTCAATGCCCTTGCTGATGGAAGGAGGTTTTCACTCAAAATCTCACGATACATGGCCCCATTCATTCTTTCCTTTACACGGATCAGTCGTCCTGGTCCCATTCACTAGGTCCCCCCGTGTGGTTCTGGGATTTTTTCTCACCGTTCTTGTGATCATTTTGACCCCACGGGGTGAGATCTTGCGTGGAGCCCCAGATCGAGGGAGATTATCAGTGGTCTTGTATGTCTTCCATTTCCTAATAATTGCTCCCACAGTTGATTTCTTCAAACCAAGCTGCTTACCTATTGCAGATTCAGTCTTCCCAGCCTGGTGCAGGTCTACAATTTTGTTTATGGTGTCCTTTGACAGCTCTTTGGTCTTGGCCATAGTGGAGTTTGGAGTGTGACTGTTTGAGGTTGTGGACAGGTGTCTTTTATACTGATAACAAGTTCAAACAGGTGCCATTAATACAGGTAACGAGTGGAGGACAGAGGAGCCTCTTAAAGAAGAAGTTACAGGTCTGTGAGAGCCAGAAATCTTGCTTGTTTGTAGGTGACCAAATACTTATTTTCCACCATAATTTGCAAATAAATTCATTAAAAATCCTACAATGTGATTTTCTGGATTTCTTTTCTAAATTTGTCTGTCATAGTTGACGTGTACCTATGATGAAAATTACAGGCCTCTCTCATCTTTTTAAGTGGGAGAACTTGCACAATTGGTGGCTGACTAAATACTTTTTTTCCCCACTGTATATCTGTTTGTGCTTCTTGCGTTCAATTTGCAGTCTACAAATTATTTGTAATTATGTTCCGGCCCCCTGACCATCCGCTCAAGAAAAAAATCAGCACACGGCTGAATCTAGTTGATGATCCCTGCTCTAAACTCTGTGGTCGGTGGAGTCCATTTTGGGTTCCTTACCTTGACCTCTTCCTCAATCTGCCTCTTCAGCTCCTCCACCTGCTGAGTGAAGGCCTGTTTGCCTCTGGTCAGCTGAGACACCAGGGCTTCCTTCTCCTCCAGCTGGCGGCCAAACTCACCTGCAGGGATAGAGGGACATCTTGTTAATGAGGTCTATGTTCTCCAAGATTGAAAATGGAGTTTGAGGTATTGTAGGGCAATGTTAGGTGGTGAATAGTATACCAGGACCAGTGGAGGCTCCTCAGAAGAGGAAGGAGAGGACCATCCTCCTCAGTGAAATTCATTAAAAATAAAAATAGTGAAACATTTAAAAAGTTATCCTTTTTAGATAAAACTACGCTAAATATATTCACG
The DNA here is from genome assembly GCF_964263955.1 of Coregonus lavaretus. NCBI lineage: Eukaryota > Metazoa > Chordata > Actinopteri > Salmoniformes > Salmonidae > Coregonus > Coregonus lavaretus. Next base: position 730,863 of record NW_028157882.1, on the reverse strand, counting down.
TCACCAAATAATTGATTAAAACACATTGTTGCGAAATGAAGGTCTACAGTAGCCTTCACAGCACTCTGTAGGGTAGCACCATTGTTTAGCCGGAGGACAGCTAGTTTCCGTCCTCCTCTTGGTACATTGACTTGGTTCTCACCCCCTTCCATAGACTTACACAGTAATAATGACAATGTACTGCAACCTATCATAGCTCTTGCAGCATGAACGGACATGTTTTTTTTCTCACTTTCACTTAGCTAGCGAATGCAGCTTGCTAGTTTAGCCTACTCAAACACCCGGCTCAAATGCTATGTTAGTTAGCTGGCTATGGCTATTCAACACTGGAACTCTTCCAAGTCAAGGCAAGCTTTTGGTTTTATTAATTTATTGCCGGTGTAACTGCTAAACTGCTTGCTGACTGTACTGCATGATTGTAGCGGGTTTACTAACGTGTTAGTTCTAGTAGCTATGTTGACTAGCTATGGTGACAAAACTGTAGGCTGTGTGTAGCAGTTAGTGGTTATGATATGAAGGTTTGGATTGGAAAGTTTTTTTTCGCCTGATCACAGACAGCTGATGTGTTTTGCACTGAAGTCCAGATGTCAAGGGAAAAGGTGAGAGGAGGAGAGCGCGTAGATGCGAGAAGGAATTATACAACGAGCAAAATGATCATGCTTTTTGTATGTGGCTTCTATGAAAGTGAACTGTGTTTGCGTGTGATCAGGGATGTATTCATTCCGCCGATTCTGTTGGAAAATGTTTCTTAAACGGAAGCAAATGGAACAAAATGAGGATAAACATACCTGAATTTGTCCAATAGAAACTCTCGTTTGCAACTGTTGGACTAATGATTACAACCTAGATCAGCTAGATTCAGGTAAGAGTGTGCAAGGCGGTATTGAATGTGTCACTGTCTCTCACCTCGATTACTCTAATTTTTCTCTCAACCTGTGCACCTACATTGTAAACTTTCATTCATAGGCTAGGTTGTAGAAACCTCATGATGGGTATAGGGAAAATGTTAGTATCATGTAGTAGCCTAAACCTATCGATGTTACATTGAGCTGGGTGAATCAAATATGAATGAGTCATCCAATATGCTGTAATAGAAATAAGGCCATGCTCCTAAAAAAATGCATCATCCTCCTTCATCTTAAACATCACCGGCCGCCACTGATGTGGACTATGGACATAAATCCACAACACAGTTTATTGTGTTCTACTGAAGTAAAGCATTAGTTTGTTGTTCATTGTTGATGGTACCATTTTCTGTCAGGAGTCTGGCCCTCTGTCCACTGATGTCGTTGACCTGGCGAACATTCTCATCATTCTTAGTCTTGAGCTCGCTCAGCTGGTCCTCAAGAGTACGGCATATCTTCTCCAGATTGCCCTGTTAGTGAAACATGTTCCATAATTACTTTAGATATGGGACTCCTGTCAACCTCAGTTCAGTTGAATGGTAATGTAGTTGGCCCTCCTCAACACTGCTTGACCAAAACATCACTACTCACCTTAGCCTTGGCGACGGCCTCCATGTTGCTGGAGAGGTCATCAATCTCCATCTTGTACTCGCTCTTCTCCTTCTCCAGCTTCTGCTTGACGCGCTGCAGGTTGTCGATCTGCTCCCCGAGCTCAGCCACACTGTCAGCCTGCTTCTTGCGCAGAGCGGCGGCTGTGGCCTCGTGCTGCAGGGTGGACTCTTCAAGATCACGACGCAGCTTCTGGAACTCAGCCTCACGCTTCTTGTTCATCTCAATCTGAGCAGCAGTGGCGCCTCCGGCCTCCTCTAGCCTCTCGCTGATCTCCTCAAGTTCCCTGGAGAGATCGGCCCTCTGCTTCTCAACCTTAGCCCTGGCAGCACGCTCAGCCTCAATTTCCTCTTCCAGCTCCTCAATACGGGCCTAGAACAGGGGGCAGAAGCAGGGGGGATGAACACTACAATATAGTTGAAACAATTGAACCTAAAAAAATAATAATAGTAGGTATATTTTGCATAAATGTGTTAATGCAAAGACAGTTAATATATTCAGTAGACAGTGTCCAATGCGGGAACCAAAACATTTACATTTACATTTTAGTCATTTAGCAGACGCTCTTATCCAGAGCGACTTACAGTTAGTGAGTGGATACATATTTATTTATTTTTCATACTGGAATCGAACCCACAACCCTGGCGTTGCAAATGCCATGCTCTACCAACTGAGCTACATCCCTGCCAGCCATTCCCTCCCCTACCCTGGACGACTTGTGCGCCGCCCCATGGGCTACGACAGAGCCTGGATTCGAAACAGGATCTCTAGTGGCACAGCTAGCACTGCGATGCAGTGCCTTAGACCACTGCGCCACAAAACCACAATTAAGAAGCATCATCTTTACAACAGTAAGAAGCACTAGCAAGAAACACCATCTTCCAACAAACTGAGCCATCAGAAGCAACCGGGAAAAATGTGTGCTACCAGAATAATGTTTTTCAAGAAATGATTCAAGTCTGTGCTTTCCTGTACTGGAGCTTAGATCCTGTACTAATATACACTAATATATTCAGTAGACAGTGTCCCATGCAGGAACCAAAACCACAATGGTAAGAAGCACCAACCAGAAACACCATCTTCCAACCTACTGAGCCATTAGAAGCCACCAGGAACACTGTCTGCTACCAGAAAGTGTTTTTCAGGAAATGATTCAGTTGTGGGCTTTTATCCTGTACTGTACCTGGAGTTCCTTGATCTTCTTCTGCAGCTGAGCTCCCAGAGACTGCTCATCCTCAATCTTGCTGAGGAGCTGAGTGGTCTCAAACTCCTTCCTAAGAAACACAAATACGCCAATTGCAGAGTTGGTTTCGGTTCGATAGTGTAAAGGGAGAGTATCATACCATTCACTTTGCTTTTAAAGGGATACTTCAGCATTTTGGAATCTACTTCCACAGAGTCAGATGAACTTGTGGATACCATTTTTATGTCTCTGCATCTAGTATGAAGGAAGTTAGAAGTAGTTTTGCGAGCCAATGCTTACTAGCATTAGCACAATGACTGGAAGTATATGGTATCTACTAGCATGCTAGCAGTTACTATAGACTTCCAGTTATTCCGCTAACACTAGTTAGCAACTTCAAACTGCATGCAGAGACATAAAAATGGTATCCACGAGTTCATCTCAGTCTGGGGAAGTAGATAAAGGGCTTCCTGAAGTATCCCTTTAAGAATCACATGTATATGCTGATTCATAATTACAAGAATTAGCCAAAAACAGGTAGCAAGTAATACTGTTGTGATTTGTTTGTGTTTACTTCTTGATTTTCTCATCAGCCTGCTGCTTGTCATTCTCCAGGTCCATTATGGACTCCTGGGCGAGTTTCAGATCTCCCTCCAGCTTTCTCTTGGATCTCTCTAGGTCCATACGGAGCTTCTTCTCTTGCTCCAGAGAACCCTCAAGCTATAAGATAAAAACAAATATATTATTAAAATCTAAACAACTGAAGATAATATCATCTTACATTCTATCATGGTTAAAATGTCGAACTCCACTCACGTCGTCCACTTGCTGTTCCAGCTTGGTCTTGGCCTTGGTCAGAGTGTTGACTTTGTCCTCCTCTGCCTGCAGGTCGTCCAGTGTCTGCTGGTGGGCCTCTTGGAGGGCTTTCTTCTCCTTGGTCAGCTTGGCAACACTCTCATCCATAGATGCCATCTCCTCTGTCAGGTTTTTAACCTGAAAATGGTCACAACATAATTATACTTCACCATAAAGGGGAGATTTAGTTTGTTATATTTTACATTCATTTAAATTAGAAATGTGTCAACAAGTACTGTACTATAGATTCAACACTAGATGGTAGTGTACACCATGCCAGTGTACTGAGTGGAAGTCATAAATGAGTGGGGAACAGAACATGCAATGAATGTGGGGAGTACGCCGCAACTGAAATTCACCCACAATACAACTTGAATTCCATTTCTGTTAAGCTATGTTTTGAGTTGATTATTGTTTGGATTATTGTTTGGTTAGACTGTCTATGGTAAAACACAAGACCTTGTTTTCGGTGGCATGCTTCTCCTTCTCCACTTTGGCCAGGGTGAGCTCCAGGTCATCGATGTCCTTCTTCAGCTCAGAGCACTCATCCTCCAGCTTCCTCTTCTTGGCAGTCAACTCGGCATTGATCTCCTCCTCATCCTCCAGCCTCTCGGTCGTCTCTTTGAGTTTGGCCTCCAGCTGGATCTTGCTCTTGATGAGCCCCTCGCACCTTTCCTCGGCATCGTTCAGACTCTCTCCTTCCTGGTTTCAGAACACGAGGACAAATCAGAGGCCTTACTTTGTGTATCAAAATATACACTTTAGTCAAAGAGGTCAGATTAAATCAATAGAAATTCATGAAATAAATACAGCATATTTTAATAAATACAGCCACATACTTTACAGAGAATTCATATGTGTGTGTGTTCATCTGTGTATTCATGTGTGTGTAAATGTGCCCTTATGATGGTCGTCTTTCACTCACAGATGCAACTTGAAGTGCCAGGTCATTCTTCTCCTGCGTCAGGGCCACCAACTTCTCCTCCATTTGCTTCTTCGTGGCCAGAGCCTTGGCCAGGTCTGCCGTCATCTTCTCATAGTTCTCCTTCATGTTGGCCAGCTCCTTCTCAGTCTCAGCGCTCTGCAGCAGGGGCTTGATCTTGAAGTACAACTTCATCCATGGCCAGGTTTTCACATTCATGAATGAGCGGACGTTGTACTGGATGGTGAAAATGGAATCTCTGGTCGACAGAAAGGACAGAGTTACATGGTGAGTGATATCCCACTGGGCGCAAATGTCAGTTCAACATCTAGTTTTGATTTACATTTGGTTGAGTTGTCAACTAACGTGAATTCAACGTGAGAAATCAACCAAAAATGTCACCATGTTATTGTTTTTAGGTTAAAAGTTGGGTGAAAAAATTGAAATTTCAAATCCACGTTGATTCAACGTCATCACACTGAATGTTTTGGTTGAAATGATGTGGATATAACGATGATTCAACGAGTTTTTGCCTATTGGGATGCTTAATAAAGCTACATTCTGGGAGTCGAAGAACAACAAAACCAGCGCCACCTTTTGTATACAGCTGAGGAATAGGGCTAGGGAAATGTAACCCATCTGAAACTCATAGACAGCTCTCTAGATGCAAGGACTGACAGGTGATGCTGAGCTCATGAGGCATTTTATATTTTTCAAAAATGAACGGGTTAATATCACAAATGTATATGCCAATTGAACAGCTTGCCACATCCCAAACTGCAACTTTAATAGAGCATTATAAGACGTACTTTCTCATTCTGAACAACTCACAGCATATACAGCATGTCATCATAATGCATTAGATACAGGTGGTTGACAGTATGCTTAGCCAAGATGTCCACTATTCCTCACCTCCTCTCCATCATCTTGGTGAACTCTCTCCTCATGAGGAATCCACGGCTGAGAGCCTGGACCATGCCGACCAGAGTGGCCAGCTTCTCATCTCTCATCTCCTCCAGGACACCCAGAAGACCGGCTTTGAAGAACACCTGAAACACAGGTTAGCATGGTCAATGGAACCACAGATGGTGACAGATAGAAAGGGTTGAATCAAAAGAGGGGAACAACTCCACTAGATTGATTCCAACTACAAACTTTGCAATACTTACAAACAAACCATGGGATAAGTTGTTTATAAGTTGTAAGTTATTGTACAGTTTTACAGTGCCTTCAAAAAGTATTCACACCCCTAAACTTCCTCCAGCCTGAATTTAAAATGGATTACATTGAGATTTTGTGTCACTGGCCTACACACAATACCCCATAATGTCAAAGTGGAATTATGTTTTCAGACACATTTTTACAAATTAATAAAAAAGGAAAATGCTTACAAACTAACCATGGGATAGGATGTTTCTATGTTGTTAGTTATTGTACAGTTGTAGATTAATAATGTCCACAGATACAGATAACTGCAGCCATACCACTCTAACACAATGCACATGATAATGAGTTTAGTTTCTCTTCTATACTTCTATGACGTTGAAGTAAAAAACACTACAATGTTTTTCCACCTTTTCCTTTAGTTAAATGAAGAAGAAAGAACAAAAGGATGGATAGATCAACTGCAGAGATTTTATATTGTAAGGGTTTAAATTATCATTGAAGTAGTGTTTTGTTGTCAGCTTTTGCTGGGGGTATTTGACTGACCTTGGTGTGTCCAAACTTGTAATCTTCGTGATTAACATCAATGGACCCAAGCAGCTTCTCAGAAGCCTTCTTGTTGTCCATGAACTGGCCCTCAGGGATGACACTGGCATTCAGTACTTTGTACCTGAATGAGTAGACATTTTTAACACATGTCAAGTTGTAAGATGTTTGTTACATTTCATAAAGGTAAGCCTATTCTGATGCTGGGAAAACCCTTGGAGCAGATCTTTCTGTGTGTGTGTGCGTGTACCTCTGCTTGAAGTCAGCATATATGATTCTGCTGGGGAAGCCCTTTCTGCAGATCCTGATACCCTCCAGTACACCATTACACCTGAGCTGGTGGATAACCAGGAAGTTCTCCATCAGACCTGGTAAAACAAACCAAGTCTCTTTTAATACTCATAAACAGGTTAAAGATTGAGATTGTTAAAGTCACTGATACTGTACTGATAAGATGACATATTTAACTCAATATTTCTTGTACCTGGAGTCTTTGACTCGTTGGGGATCAGGCAGCGCACAAAGTGAGGATGAGTGCTCCTCAAGTTGGTCATCAGCTTATGTAAGTTCTCCTGTAAGAGGGTTACAAACCATTTTCTCAGAAATCATTTATGATAATCAATGCAACTTTTGAAGGACTGAATATGCAACTTTCAAAAGCTCACCCTGAACTGGGAGGACACAGTCTGCATGGAACCACCCTTCTTCTTGCCTCCTTTCTTGCTTGTATCTGTTAAAATGGGGAAAAGTTCAAGATAACTAGAAAAGTACATTTCCTAGAATGGAATAAATAGAATAATAATAAGAGTATGTAAGAAATCTAGAGTGGTCTTGTCTCCAGCAAGCACATTAATTATAAACCAGAGAGTCTCGGGTTAATTTCACACTTATCTGGAGGCAAATGCTGCCAAGGAGATTATGTAAAATAACACCTATTATATGAGTAAATTAACCCAGTGATAAACCCTGAGAAATTGTTATATATTCAAAGACTTTAAAGAAATGTGGGTCTGAGTTGTAGCTAGTGCTTAATTAAATATTTTGACGTGTTGCTAGCCTTACCCTCTGGTGGGGCAGCGGGATACAGGGCAGCCAGAATTTTGACTCCTGACTTCCCATATAACTGACAAACTGAGTCGTTCAGGGGGTCCTTGTTCTTCTCCAGCCAGCCAGTGATGTTGTAGTCCACAGTACCGGCATAGTGCACCAGGGAGAAGTGGGCCTCTGCCTTGCCTTTGGCAGGCTTGGGCTTCTCAAACGCCTTTGTTTTCCCAAGATGTTGGGAGTACAGCTTGTCCTTGAAGGTAGTGTCTGAAGACTTGGGGAACATGCACTCCTCTTCAAGGATGGAGAAGATGCCCAATGGCTTTACGAAAAGAGATGTATATCAAATTAGTGATATTTACATTTAGGATCACATTCATTCCTTTAGTAAACATGCTATTATATGATTATATTGATTTAGAGGCACATAATAGGAAACATATTGAGTTCTCAACAGTCAGATGCGGTGTAAAACTGTGATAATGTCTCACACAGCGCTCCCTATGAGCTTTGCTGTTGCGGTCCAATATAATCCTCACAGACAGTTTACCTTCTCAATAAGCTCAATGCAGGCAGCCAAGTCCATGCCGAAGTCAATGAAGGCCCAGACAATTCCCTCCTTCTTGTACTCCTCTTGCTCCAGGACGAACATGGTGTGGTTGAAAAACTGTTGCAGTTTCTCATTGGTGAAGTTGATGCACAGCTGCTCCATGCTGTTGTACTGTTGATGGAGTTTTAAAAGGGATAATTTCATCATACAAGGCTGTAATCCATCTCAATCAAAATGAATTATCTTGTTCTGGTCTCATACTCACATCAAAGATCTCAAACCCGGCAATATCGAGCACACCGATATAGAACTGCCTTGGCTGCTTGGTGTCCAACATTTCGTTGATACGGATGACCATCCACAAGAACATCCTCTCATAGATAGACTTGGCCAGAGCCATGACTGAGTTATTAACCTGCAATGATAATACCTCAAATTAATACATGAGATATTGACCATGTCCAGTGATAAGGTGATAATCATTTTGGGAAAACAACAACACTATTCAAAAAAAGCAATGCACTCTTTCCCAAAATAATTCTGGTCCACAGAGAAAATGGTAGATGCTGTGTTTGGCCGCCTTACCTGAGGCACAGTCTGTCCCTTGGTCACATACTCGTTGCCGACCTTCACTCTGGGGTAGCACAGAGCCTTCAACATCTCAGCTGAGTTCAGGCCAAGCAGGTAGCCGATTTTATCAGCCACTGGAGAGAGAACCAACAACAACAGAATCAGGAACACAAGATGGCTTGTTTCTGATGTCAAACTGGCAAAATAGTTTGGTCTACTTCTTTGTGAGTTAGGTTTTGATTCACCCACATCCATAATTTAAAATAATTTCTGGAGGTTGGAATTTGTTCTCTAGAAATGATCTCCTGCCTGACTTTCATGTGTCACTGTCTGTCTTACGTGTTCTATTTCTATGTTTGGGACTGGGAATGGGACTAATGCTTTACATATTGTATATCTATGAGTGGGACTGGGAATGGGACTAATGCTTTACATATTGTATATCTATGAGTGGGACTCACCCTCTGTGCCGTCTGGCTCGGCCTGCTCCTCACGCTGCTTCTGCTTGAATTTCAAGTTGCCGTGGTGCACTACAGCTCCTGTGAGCTTGTAGATGCCAACCTTCTCATCATTAGTGAAGCCCAGGATTGTAATGGCATCCTGGCATTAAAGAGGAAGTACAACAGTGATGAACTGAACGGTAGTTTGCTCAGTTACACTACAGTTCTGCGCTGCTCACTGCAGAACAATGGGATGGATAGATTTGACTGGCTTCTCTGTTCCAAATGATAACGCTTGGCCAACACACTAGTAGATGGCAGCACAAAAGGAGTTTTACACAGTTCCACAGGGTACTTAGTGGCACTCTCTTGTGGATGTCGTACCCATTCCCTTTCTAGAGTTTGGTTAACCCTTTGTTTGACTCACGTCTGTGGCATCCAGCTCTTCATTGTCATTGATGCTGGCCACAGTGATCTGACCCTGGCTGCACATGGGGAAGTCGTAGGGGTTGGTGGTGATGAGCGCCATTTCTGTGGATGACAGAGAACAGCTTGTCAGTTAAATCTCTTAGAATTCTGCTGTCCTACCTTTACAGTATCTCTCCCTCCTTTACTCAATAGATGGACTCAAGGATACATGTAGTATATAATAAATAGCATCAAAAGAGGGGACTGAGACTTGTGGACTAGTGTGATCACAATGCATTACTAGATAGATTTTTCCCAAAGACCTGACCCATGTCTAGATGCCTTGTTACCTTGGATGTACTCATTGTAATAGTATTATTAGTGTAGACTATGAACATTTTTAATAAGTTCCACAGATGGGGGTGTGAATAATTTCCCATGAACCTCTACTTTGCCGTACCAACTATCTCAGGTTTGTGGCCTGTCATCATCTGGAAGAAGATGTGGTAGCCTCTCTCATCGGGCAGCTGGAAGGACACTCTGGACTTCTCCAGCAGGTCTGAGGGAGAAAGATTGAGTGAGTGAGTGAGTGAGTGAGTGAGTGAGTGAGTGAGTGAGTGAGTGAGTGAGTGAGTGAGTGAGTGATGAGTGAGTGAGTGAGTGAGAGATTGTAATATTAGATAACATTTGATGATATCATCTCCAACAAAGAATCTGTGTGAATTTAGGAAAGCATTGAGAAACAATTAAAACCAACTCACAGGTTTCAATGTCAGCTTTAGCCAGTTTACCACCTTGGAAGTGAATCCTGATGAATTTACCCTATAGTAGATCATGGGGGTTAGAAATAGGTCAACAAATAAATCTAACATTTGTTATTGGATAGACCCCTTTAAATGTTACAGTTTGTTGGACATTTATTGATATAACAATTGGGAACTACTGATATACTTTTTTTGCAATATAAGGTAACTTCCACAGAATACCCTTCATACTTACAAAGCGAGACGAATTGTCGTTCCTCACTGTCTTGGCATTACCGTAAGCCTCCAGCAGAGGGTTAGCTGCAATGATCTGATCCTCAAGAGACCCCTGATTGAGACAAACATAAGTTGCTCAGAAACTGGTAAAGTAATTTTTTCTTGGAATGTGTTAAAAAGGCAAACATGAGCCCAACCTACCTGCATTTTGCTGGGGTCTGCTTCCTTCTTCTTCTCGCCACTAGACACTGCAATGGTGGCGAAGTACTGGATGACACGCTTGGTGTTGACAGTCTTTCCTGCACCGGATTCTCCACTGGTTTATATGACAGAGAAAGAGGGGTTTTAGTTACATGTTTGAGTGACAGATTGGTTTAATCTGTAAGAAAGATTTAAACAAATACACTGTTGACCTGTTTTCTAATATTCCCATTTATCAACTCATTATTACACATAGCCTAATGCTCTAATCCATTCATAATGTCATGTATTTCATCACACCAAGAGACCCAACTTATTACAATAGAAACACTTTCTCAAGTGACATTTTAGTAAACAACTTACGTAATCAGGACGGACTGGTTCTCCTTATCTGGAACCAAAAAACATATTGCTTATCATACTCAAGCAACATTATGGGTACATTATTGCATTCATAGCATGAATTTCATTTTGGGACATTTCCCATTCAAAATCAGAAATCGGATATTCCCAGCAAACTGTTCTAACCTAGACTAGAAAACAGTAGATACCTCTCCAAAGCATATTTTAACTTCCATTCATCCATCCATAAACACTTTCGGACTTATGGACATCCATCCAACCATCCAATCAACCAACCAACCAACCATCCATCCATCCATCCATCCATCCAACCAACCAACCATCCATCCATCCATCCATCCATCCATCCATCCATCCATCCATCCATCCATCCATCCATCCATCCATCCATCCATCCATCCATCCATCCATCCATCCATCCATCCATCCATCCGTCCATCCATCCATCCATCCATGAAAGCTCGTACCAATCAGCATGAACTGAAAGGCGTTGTCAGAGACGGAGAAGATATGGGGTGGAGCCTCCATCCTCTTCTTCCCTCTGTAGGCGTTGACAACCTCTGCATCGTACACGGGGAGCCACTTGTAAGGGTTCACCGTGGCACAGAAGAGCCCAGAGTAGGTCTGGATGAAAGTGATTAAATTAAATTAGGGGATTAGTAAAGTCAGATGGACTTTTACCTGGAATAATGTGAGGATGTGGGTGTACTTTGGTATACTGATGTGAGTCTACTGTATAGTACTGTATGTGTGTATTTATTATGTTCATGTATGTGTGTGTTTATATGTGCAGGTTTCTTACATAGATCATCCATGCTGCATAACGCTCTTTGAGGTTATACAACACAGAGGCTTCATTCAGGTAGGTCATCATGGCCATGTCCTCAATCTTGTCATACTTAGGGGGGTTCATCTCGTAGATGTCTGCATCTTTGAACTCTTTTCCTTCCTGAAACAGTTAGAAATCTAGATTATATACAGATCAAAGTGGACATGACTGAATGTTTTTTGCTCATTAAATACAAGTTTAATCATTAAAAAAATGCATATCCACATTCAATCCAACTACTTTGTCATCACCCACTGACACATAACTGGTGATTCTTAACTAGTCAATAAAATAAATTCAATGTCATTTTTAAATAGCTGCGTTAAAGATGATGTATTTGAAGGTTATATTCTGCTTACAAAAAAAAGAAATGCTTCTTAATATATATTTTGTTAAAGATTTTATATTTTATATTGAAATATTTTTGATCATTTTGAAGATTTTTCAAGAAATTGAGTAATTGCACAAACTTGAAAACTTTTCAGATCAGGCTTACCTCCTTAGTGCCGTCAGGTTTGGTGACTGTTACAGTACACTTCCCGTCTGCCCTGGCAGTGATCAGACCCTTAAGGTACAGCTCCGCCTTGTCTGCCACATAGCAGGAGTTTTTTGAATCAAAGGGTGCGGCTTGTGCCTCCATCCTCTCCTTCTCAGATTTACGTAGGTATATGGCAGCCTTGCCGTAGATTTGCATCTCAGCGTCCGTACTCATGGTGACGGATCACTAGGAAAGAGGAAAGAGATTAAACAAGAAACATGATTGACTCTGTGGTACTTCCTCCCCAGTCAACAGAGTTAGATGAGCGGAATCTCTCAGAATATTCTCATCACTTTTTATGTGAAGACTCAAACCATGTCTCACCTTCTTTTTTCCCCTCCTACAGATGAATGTGTACTTCTTGGAGGACCCTGTGAAACATGTGAGTGTTGTGAAAACGCACAAGTCTAATGCAGTGGAGGCTGCTGTGCCATAATAATGGCTGGGGCGTAGCAAATGGAATGGCATACAGACACATGGAAACCACCACCATGGAAACCACCACCATGGAAACCATGTCTTTCATGTATTTGATACCATTCCACCTATTCCGCTCCAGTCACTACCACGAGCCCGTCCTCCCCGATTAAGGTGCCACCAACCTCCTGTGGTGTAAAGCCTTATCATTTAGCCCCCGAAGGACTAGAAAACATTTAACTAAATAATTACGGCCATGTCCAATTCAACTACAGGTGTAACTGATAACTTTCATTTCCCTAGTGTCAACTCACTTTAATACATTCTTTTATTTTTTTTATTAAAATGAATACCCCTGATAACCCAGTTACATTCTAGACCACCCCCTCAATTTACAAACAAGTGCAGGAGCACCGCTTTTGACGGTAAAGGATATATATATTTGTTTTACACTGTAAACCACTGCCACTTGATTGCATATTGTCAAATCTTACAAGAGACGTGCAGAACTCAATTCAAACAGTGCAGTTAGCTACTGCCTCAGATGCTGAGTGCAAAGATGAGACAAATGTACAAATCTAAGGAGGTGGAGAGGTCTTACCACAGAGGAAGAAGGTATCTGACTTATGGATGCTGGGGCCCCAGCCTCCTTATATCTGGTTGGAAGTGCCAACCAAGCAGAAGTTAATTATGGACCACTCTGGGGAAGGACATGGACTGTAGGAGAGACCTCCCCCCCAGACCTGTGTGTCTGTCCCTAACTAGCACCTCCCACTTCCAGGACCACCACACTCCCATTACATGACTTTTAATGTCATATTTGTCCATTAATTGAATTTCACTGAATTTACATAAGAGAGATTTCATTACTAATAGTTATAACAATATCAGAAGTTTGATTTATCAAATGTATTCCAATGTTACTACCACTGACCCTCAAATACTGTAATGGAGTGAGTCCATGTTGCCCCACTACCACTAAAATAGTTTTCATGAAACCTAATCTAGCCTTATTTAGTTCAACTTTATTGGCATTAATCCTCATCAACAACTTTATATATGTTCACCTATTATTTCTATTATTTAGCTTGTAAACACATCTGAACTGTCTCCTCACCTCATACTTGTTACGGAGTTGGCCGTTACCTCGTGCCTTGCTTAGTTTGATTTATCACCCTGGTAGAACCATATTAAATAAAACAAGAACATATTTAAATTAATATTTAAAAGCTAGAACAGAAACATTTATAATTTCAATTACAGCTTATAAAACTTTTAAATGTTATGTGTAGTTTTTATCTACAGTATGATCTATTGAAGATGCTGAAGGAGCTTCTATTTGTCTCACATTTCAGTTGGCTAATATAGTCCAGTAGGATTCTTATGACTTACATAACACCATACCAGTATTTCAATCATCTTATCCACTCATATTGCTGACAGCGATATAACTGCCTCAGACTTTTATTACACTCTGAAGTAAACCGCTTAGCAGCTGAACTGGCTTCAATAAAAGTGATGTAACATGAATAGGGAATAGTTACAATAAAGTAACAGATTCCTTTACATTTACATTATATTTGAATTAATCCTTTACGTTACAATTTTGATAACTTTTATAAAAGACAGCTGTAGGAAGTTGCAGAAACACATTATTTTTAATACATGTAATTGAGCAAGTTCGTCTTTCAAGTCAGGCATTTCACATTCTTCAATGTCAAACACATCACTTCTGTTTTCAAACATCTGCATTCAAATAGACGTTTAAATGTTATTTGTGTCAAATATGGTGCAGCTAAATTAATGTTCAATAGGGTGAAACCTTACAGAACATTCAGACAAAAATATATTGTGAAGAACAGATATGACTGTCAGGTAGAATAGGGTATCATGTCAGCTCTATTCAATACCTTTCTATCAGCAATGTTCAGAACATTTCAACTCCCTGAATACTCCCTGTTCGTTCAGGTTCAGTGTCCACCCTGCACATCAGTACAAGACCCTCAATAGGGTGGAGCTACTGGATGCAGTAGTTGAGCAGGGGGCTGACCATCTGGAAGGACCCCATCAAGGCCTTTTCATTTCTTGGACTGTGCTCTCGTCTTCACTGCAGCCAAGGTTTATTGTTTGGTATATCTGCCAACACAGCCTAATTCTGGCACCGATGCCACTGTTATTAGACCAGATATTTACTTGCCGTGTTTGTGGGTGGAGAGAACATTAACACCATGCAGACTAAATGTTTATGACATTAAGTTATTTTAATGTGCAAAAAATGTAATATGTACTCCTGCAGGGCTGGCTCCAAGCATAAGTGACATAAGCGGTCGCTACGGGGCCCCAGCGGTCGCTATGGGGATTCAGTCGGGATTCTCAACTTACTGTTAAGAGTTAGAACGGTGGAATAAGGTGCAAGTTCGAAATTTAGTTGTGCATCAGCAGTTTTTCTCTTGTTTTTCACAGTCACTGACAGTCACTCAATTAGCCATGTCATCTAACAATTTTTAGATTGGTAAGGTAGTCTAGCCAGCTATCTACACTTGTAGTAATCATGGCCGAATACCGACCGGGCATGTAAGGCACATGCCGAGGACCCCTGAACTCCAGGGGGGCCCCCATTGATTTTGTTATTCACTCTCACTCAGATATCATTAACATGGCATAAGTCATGGCAACGTGTAGAATTGAAGAAATTTGCTTTAAAAACTGCCAACATTTCTCTCCACTCCAAGGCAAAATGGGTAGAATTGAAGGAAATAGGCTTAAAAGTGCAACAACAAAAAAATGATCTCTGCCCCAAAATGTGTAGAATTGCCTAAACCTGCTTTAAAACAGCCACATTTTCTCTACGTGTCGTTCAGTACAAACCCTTCCACAACGTAGCAAACATTGAAGCGAACTGAATGCACCTCAGGTGTTTAAATGTTTGTTGAATAGTGCCAGTTGGGAGTTAGAGGTGAGCAAGAGAAAGACATGTTTGTTTTTATTGTTTATTGCAGCCAAGTTTCATTTTAGCGACAGTCTGATGTGATGCGAACGGGCAAAAGCGGCGAAGGAGGGGCTCTCTTCTCAAATCTAACGGTAATCTGCGCCACTCTGTCATGTTGTCAACAAGGCAACGTGATTCATAAACATACAACATCTCTTTTCCATCAAATATATGTTTGAATTTTCAAACTAGTTTTCATTGGGAAGGCAGATAAAGCCTTTTAATCAAAAGTAATCACTTTTGTATGTGAAAACACAGAATCGTCCTCATCACTCCACGTGCTTAATTAATTCACTTTTGTTTTGAGACGAGCTCACACCCGGGAGGAAGCCTGGTTCCAAAACTAATGCAATCAAAACTAAGCCGCTTCACCTGGGGCATGCACTGGACATTAATAGAACTCCCTCACTGGTATTTTGACCAATCACATCAGATATTTTCACATCAGATCTTTTTAAAAGCTGATCTGATTGGTCAAAAGACCAATTATTGAAAAAGAGATCAGAATTGGGCTGCCTGTCTAAACGCAGCCTAACATACTGAACCTGATTTTAAGTAATTAAGGGCTACATTTTAGATTACAATTATTTGATTTAGCTGAACCCATTGTGTTAGTGCTGGGGTGGAATAAAAGCCTGCAAACCATGTAGATGGGCTGTCAAGAACAGGAGTTGCAGGCCCCTGATATACTGTTATTAACTGTCAGATGTCATTATGCAGTAGAGTAAACTGTCATTATAAAACTGTTATTGTACATATTGTGGCTTTGCCTTGGGAGGATAGCACCTCTTGATCCAATACATTTGAAGGGTGCTTTAAATGACTCAGTCTGTGCTCGCAAAGTAGTTTTATCACCACAGACAGGAGTTTGCCTGAGACACCCCAGCGCTTTGGCTCACGTCAGCATTTCCTTTACATGATTCAATCCATTCAAATGTCACAGCCAGTAAAAATCTAAATCTGGATGTGAAATGTCACATGCTCTGGCATGGATCCACATAACAACCTAGCTTGGCTAATTCAGATTTTATTTTCCAGGTTTCATATCTCGCTGTAAATCTATTTTGGTGTCAGTAATGTGAGGACCTCATGGTCAACGAATAAGGTCAAAATAATGTGCTGGCCTGTATTATATCTCTCTGTATTCCACAGCATAGGTTACAGTGGTGTGTATTCATGGATGCCAAGGGAAGCCAGGCTTCCCAAAAAAATTGACCAATTAAAAATAAACATATAACATAACTTATATTTTGTCTCTCTGTTTCATAATTTCCCTTCAGTTTGCAAGAGGCTGATAAGATAAGACATCTGTAGAATTTGATCCGATGATAGGTCAGATGCCCATTTTACACACACACAAACCTAGTGATAGGAATTAATTAAGTTCTTGCCTAGCAACGGCGCTGTACCTATCTAAAAAATCCATATCAATGTAAAAATCCACATCAACGACACCCTCTGCTCTATTAACCCTGGTAACCTCAACCTGCCTTTCTCGCTCCAGACATTTCTGATCCCCAGCCCTATGGGCACCAGTGGCGTGTATTCATGGAAGCCAAGGGAAGCCAGGCTTCCCCCCCAAAAAAAATTCCAATAAAAAATGTACATTATTTATCTTTCGTCTATCTGTGTTTCATAATTGTCCTTCAAGTCGCAAGAGGCTGAATGTATCTCACCGGAGAAAGCATCCAAGCGAGCGAAACAGCGCCCCTCTGTCTCTGTATGTGTAGGCCATCTATCTGATGCTGTCTGGTCAAAAAGAGTATGACATGTTGTCAACCGTAGGAATGAATGCAAGGGTAGCCAGCGAGCATTTGGCCTCCCTTGATATATATTTTTTATACAATAGTAGCCAATCAGTGTTGAGCTAAACTGAGTGAGCTCAACTGTGAATTGTCCTGGCGCACCAAACAAAAGTGTAAATCTCTGTGGTTCTAAATCAACAGTTGTTTAGTAGTCCGAAAATGTCGTAAACATTAACTTGCTTGACCGTGCTGTAGATCAATTATCACAACACATTTCCCAGTGATTTTACCCACACACCGCTGCTGATAGGTTATGAGGTCTTCACTTTTCAGCATGCAGTGTGAAGTCAATGGAGGGCTAAATGTAATATTAATCTAATGCATTTACAAGGATGAACACTTGGATCAAATGGGGAGCTGTTGTGTTTTTCACCAACTTTTCTTTGGACAAACATACTAAATGGCATAAATGTCAGTTGCAAGACGTAGTCAACAGTTTTACCCTGTCATTGACCTTCGCCATGGCCAACGTGTGTAACTAGGTGTCAGAAATACATGCAGCCTGAAGTCATTAGGGATTTGCTTTATGACCCTCCGTCATAGAGATGGTATCAAACCACATCTGCTGAGCTGTTTCTTGAAACTCCAATTTGATCCCATACAGTCGACGTCAGAGTTACAAGAAGCAAACCAAAGCAACAGATCATTTACAAGCCCAATATGGTCATGTTTAGAAACAGGTGTGTCAGAAATACAAAAATAAAGTGCCATAGGGGGGAGAGAATTGAGAACCACTGACTTAGTCAACCGTTCTCTATTGATACAAGGCCATGCGTGAGTCTTTCACAAGACACCGTCACTGGCTATAATCGTATATAACATGTAGTGGCATAACACAAGAGATTAGATGAACAGGAATGACACTCACTGACGGATGCACAAAAACAACTGTGTGCAAACCCCACCCCAAAATATTTGAATGAGTCACATCAGATCTTTTTAAAAGCTGATCTGATTGGTCAAAAGACCATTTATTGAAAAAAAGATCAGAATTAAGCTGCCTGTCTAAACGCAGCCTAACATACTGAACCTGATTTCAAGTAATTAAGGGCTAAATTGAAGATTATGATTACTTGATTTCGCTGAACCTGCTGTGTTAGTGCTGGGGTGGAATAAAAGCCTGCACACCATGTAGATGGGCTGTCCAGAACAGGAGTTGCAGGCCCCTGATATACTGTTATTAACTGCCAGATGTCATTAAGCAGTTGAGTAAACTATAATTATAAAACTCATTGTACATATTTGATGTATTTTAGCAGGGCCTTGGGAGGATCGGATAGTAACTCTTGATCCAATACATTTCAAGGGTGCTTTAAACGACAGTCTGTGCTCACAAAGTAGTTTTATCACCACAGACAGGAGTTTGGCTGAGACACCCCAGCGCCTTGGCTCACGTCAGCATTTTTCTACATGATTCAAACCATGAACATGTCACAGCCAGTCAAAATCTAAATCTGGATGTGAAATGTCACATGCTATGGAGAGGTGGGGGCATGCTTTGGCAAGGATCCACATAACAACCAAGCTTGGCTAATTCAGATTTTATTTTCCAGGTCAAATATCTCGCTATAAATCTATTACGGTGTCAGCAATGTGAGGACCTCATGGTCGACTTATAAGGTCAAAATAATGTGCTGGCCTGTATCGAATCTCTCTGTGGTCCACAGTATACGGTCAAGTCATTCACTAAACCCTAAACCTCAACTACATCTCGTAATGAATAATGTGGAAATTGAGCAAGTTGAGGTGACTAAACTGCTTGGAGTAACCCTGGATTATAGACTGTCATGGTCAAAGCATATTGATACAACAGTAGCTAAGATGGGGAGAACTATGTCCATAATTAAGCGCTGCTCTGCCTTCTTAACAACACTATCAACAAGGCAGGTCCTACAGGCCCTAGTTTTGTCGCACCAAGACTACTGTTCAGTAGTGTGGTCAGGTGCCACAAAGAGGGACTTGGGAAAAATGCAGTTGGCTCAGAACAGGGCAGCACGGCTGGCCCTTAAAAGTACATGGAGAGCTGACATTGATGACGTGCATGTCAGTCTCTCCTGGCTCAGAGTGGAATGAGATTGACTTCATCACTGCTTGTTTTTGTGAGAGGTGTCGACGAGCTGAATGTACGGACACCCATGCATACTCCACAAGACATGCCACCAGAGGTCTCTTCACAGTCCCCAAGTCCAGAACGGACTATGGGAGGCGCACAGTCCTACATAGAGCCATGACTTCATGGAACTCTATTCCACATCAGGTAACTGATGCAAGCAGTAGAATCAGATTTAAAAAACAGGTAAAAATACACCTTATGGAACAGCAGGGACTGTGAAGAGACACACACACAGGCACATACACACATACATATAAACACTCACTCTACACACACGTACACATGGATGTTGTATTGTAAATATGTGATAGTGGAGTAGTGGCCTGAGGGAACACACTAAATGTATTGGGTAAAGTGTTATGAAATATAATGTCATGTATTTTAAATTGTATGTAACTGCCTTAATGTTGCAGGACCCCAGGAAGAGTAGCTGAACCCGCTGTGTTAGTGCTGGGCTGGAATAAAAGCCTGCACACCATGTGGATGGGCTGTCCAGAACAGGAGTTGAAGGCCCCTGATATACTGTTAATAACGGCCTGATGTTATTAAGCAGTTAAACTGTCATTATAAAACTCATTGTAGATATTTGACGTATTTTGGCAGGGCCTTGGGAGGATCGGATAGTAACTCTTGATCCAGTACATTTTAAGGGTGCTTTAAATGACCCAGTCTGTGATCACAAAGTAGTTTATTACCACAGACAGGAGTTTTCCTGAGACACTTTTCACGCATCATGTTCAAATCATCTATAAGTGACTTTGTTGAGCTTCACAATACACTTTTGATACTTTCAAATTATTTGGACATGATGCCCGAAAAATGCTAATATCGGTCCCATGACTTGAACGGGAATTGTGACACAAATGCTAAAACGGTAGCATTTGGAAACAGTGCCAGGGTAACTAAACCCAAGCATGGATTGCTGTCATACCTTGTCCATAGACTGCTTACAGGTAAGGAAACCAATATGTCATTTGGGTGAACTATCCTAAACATCAATCCAGGCGTTCTGAGATCTGGCATGCGTCTGCAATGTAGTCAGCATGGAGGGTGGCTATTTGCTTAAGAAGCACAGATGTCACAAAACCTGCAACTTAATGTAATCTTGCAGACTGGGTAACTGCTCACCGCTCCAACACCATGTATCTGACACCATGTATCTGACACCATATATCTGACACCACTTATCTGACACCACGTATCTGACACCATGTATCTGGCACCATGTATCTGGCACCGCGTATCTGACACCATGTATCTGACACCATGTATCTGACACCATGTATCTGGTACCATGTATCTGGCACCGCGTATCTGACACCACGTATCTGACACCATGGATCTGACACCATGGATCTGCCACCATGTATCTAGTCTGTTTTGACTAACTGATTGGCCTTTATTCCAACCTAAAGGCCAAACAGTCTGTGGATTCTATTTATAGCCGTCTCATAAAAGTGTGAAGCCTCTGCTATGCTGACGAAGCTTTCTAGGGGGTCACAGTGGCGTGAGAGCTATCTAGGGGGTCACAGTGGCGTGAGAGCTATCTAGGGGGTCAAAGTGGCGTGAGAGCAATCTAGGGGGTCACAGTGGCGTGAGAGCTATCTAGGGGGTCACAGTGGCGTAAGAGCTATCTAGGAGGTCACAGTGGTGTGAGAGATATCTAGGGGGTCAAAGTGGCGTGAGAGCAATCTAGGGGGTCACAGTGGCGTGAGCGCTATCTAGGGGGTCACAGTGACGTGAGAGCTATCTAGGGGGTCAAAGTGGCGTGAGAGCAATCTAGGGGGTCACAGTGGCGTGAGAGCAATCTAGGGGGTCATAGTGACGTGAGAGCTATCTAGGGGGTCACAGTGGCGTGAGAGCTATCTAGGAGGTCACAGTGACGTGAGAGCTATCTAGGGGGTCACAGTGGTGTGAGAGCTATCTAGGGGGTCACAGTGTTGTGAGAGCTATCTAGGGGGTCACAGTGACGTGAGAGCTATCTAGGGGGTCACAGTGACGTGAGAGCTATCTAGGAGGTCACAGTGGTGTGAGAGCTATCTAGGTGGTCACAGTGGTGTGAGAGCTATCTAGGGGGTCACAGTGACGTGAGAGCTATCTAGGGGGTCACAGTGGTGTGAGAGCAATCTAGGGGGTCACAGTGGTGTGAGAGCTATCTAGGGGGTCACAGTGACGTGAGAGCTATCTAGGGGGTCACAGTGACGTGAGAGCTATCTAGGAGGTCACAGTGGTGTGAGAGCTATCTAGGTGGTCACAGTGGTGTGAGAGCTATCTAGGGGGTCACAGTGGTGTGAGAGCTATCTAGGGGGTCACAGTGGCGTGCGAGCTATCCAGGGGGGCACAGTGGCGTGAGAGCTATCTAGGAGGTCACAGTGGCGTGAGAGCTATCTAGGAGGTCACAGTGGTGTGAGAGATATCTAGGGGGTCACAGTGGTGTAAGAGCTATCTAGGGGGTCACAGTGGTGTGAGAGCTATCTAGGGGGTCACAGTGCCGTGAGTTTGGGGGGGTGAATGTAGCAGATGAGGATCTTTTAGTGTCTCCACTTATGCTAGCTTTTGGGTGGCATGACTGGGTAATATGTTTCAGCAGACATCCTTTACACGTGGTTCAAGTGAACATTGACAGCACAATTAATAAAAAGCTTATGTGTCTGAAACTTGTCTTGCCTACTGCTTAGAAATGCAGTCACCTCCAAAATGATTGGCAACCTTGATGACGATGACCAAAAAAGACTGTATCAAATAAATAATACAAATACTGAGCTGTGTTGTATGCTAAAAAATAGATTTTGTTTAACAAGTAATATTTTATTCGGTGTGGCTGCAGATCAGACTATTCTCTGACCTGTTTTTTCTTCTTGTGGCTGCAGATCAGACTATTCTCCAACCTGTTTTTCTTTCTTGTGGCTGCAGATCAGACTATTCTCCGACCTGTTTCTGCACATGTGCAGGATTCTCTACGTAGATTTTTGTATGTAGTTGCTGCTCACTCTGCTTCCCCATCCTTCCTCCCAGCAGCGGTGATCGGACACCCTTTTGTCTAGTTTAGCTTAGTCTACATACTTTGACGTGTTGTACAATAGATATGATCAACTTCTTTGTCTGTTGTAGCAGTAGGCTATTGCTAACATAAGCAACACACAAACAGGCAGTCTATTTAGGCAAGCTATTTATAGGTAGCATATCAAACACAAGCAAGACACAGACCTGGCAGTCTAAATAGCAATAAGGCACACACCTGTCTATATAAGGTCCCACAGTTGACAGTGCATGTCAGAGCAAAAACCAAGCCATGAGGTCGAAGGAATTGTCCGTAGATCTGGGGAAGGGTACCAAAAAATGTCTGCAGCATTGAAGGTCCCCAAAAACACTGTGGCCTCCATCATTCTTAAATGGAAGTAGATTGGAACTGTCACGACCGTCAAAAGGATTGGACCAATGCACAGCGTGGAATGCGAACATACTTTATTTATATTCACCACACGAACAAAAACAACAAAACGATACGTGAAGTCCACGGTCAAATACACAAACCAACACGGAACAAGATTCCACAAACACAACTGCCCAAACGGCTGCCTAAGTATGGTTCCCAATCAGAGACAACAAGCAACAGCTGATTCACGTTGCCTCTGATTGAGAACCACCCCGGCCAACATAGAAACACAATGAACTAGATCCTGAACATAGAAACACAAAACATAGACTCTACACACCCTGGCTCAACATAACAGAGTCCCCAGAGCCAGGGCGTGACAGGAACCACTAAGACCCTTCCGAGAGCTGGCCGCCTGGCCAAACTGAACAATCGGGGGAGAAGGGCCTTGGTCAGGGAGGTGACCAAGAACCCGATGGTCACTCTGACAGAGCTCCAGAGTTCCTCAGTGAGATGGGAGAACCTTCCAGAAGGACAACCATCTCTGCAGCACTCCACCAATCAGACCTTTATGGTAGAGTGGCCAGACGGAAGCCATTCCTCAGTAAAAGGCACATGACAGCCTGCATGGAGTTTGCCAAAAGGCACCTAAAAGACTCTTAGACCATGAGAAACAAGATTTTCTGGTCTGATGAAACCAAGATTGAACTCTTTGGCCTGAATGCCTCTGGTCTGATGAAACCAAGATTGAACTCTTTGGCCTGAATGCCAAGCATCACATCTGGAGGAAACCTGGCACCATCCCTACAGTGAAGCATGGTGGTGGCAGCATCATGCTGTGGGGATATTTTTCAGTGGCAGGGACTGGAAGACTAGTCAGGATCGAAGGAAAGATTAACGGAGGAAAGTACATAGAGATCCTTGATGAAAACCTGCTCCAGAGCACTCAGGATATCGGACTGGGGTGCTGAGTGGCTTCGGATCAAGTCACTGAATGTCCTTGAGTGGCCCAGCCACAGCCCGGACTTGAACCCGATCTAACATCTCTGGAGACACCTGAAAATAGCTGTGCAGCAACACTCCCCATCCAACCTTACAGAGCTTGAGACGATCTGCAGAGAAGAATGGGAGAAACTCCCCAAATTAAGGTGTGCCAATCTTGTAGCATCCTACCCAAGAAGACTTGAGGCTGTAATCACTACCAAAGGTGCTTCAACAAAGTACTGAGTAAAGGGTCTGAATAC
Source organism: Coregonus lavaretus (assembly GCF_964263955.1). Lineage (NCBI taxonomy): Eukaryota > Metazoa > Chordata > Actinopteri > Salmoniformes > Salmonidae > Coregonus > Coregonus lavaretus. The sequence continues at coordinate 706,812 of NW_028157882.1, read as the reverse complement.
TTATGTAAATGTAATATTTCCGTGAAGGGAGGGGGAGGTTGAGCAGCAGATATGTAAGAAACATTTCAGGCAATTTGTGTAATAGTCTTGGTTAGTGTTGGGTGTTTTAAGAGGGATTGCCCTTACCTGTGTTCCCTGACTATGTAAGGAGCCTCACTTGGCCCCAGTCTCAGTGCCCCAGTCTCAGTACCCCAGTCTCAGTACCCCAGTCTCAGTGCCCCAGTCTCACTGCCCCAGTCTTAGAACCCCAGTCTTAGAACCCCAGTCTCAGTGCCCCAGTCTTAGTGCCCCAGTCTTAGTACCCCAGTCTCAGTACCCCAGTCTTAGTACCCCAGTCTTAGAGCCCCAGTCTTATTGTCCCAGTCTCAGTACCCCGGTCTTAGAGCCCCAGTCTCAGTACCCCAGTCTCAGTACCCCAGTCTTAGTACCCCAGTCTCAGTACCCCAGTCTCAGTGACCCAGTCTTAGTGCCCCAGTTTCAGTACCCCAGTCTCAGTACCCCAGTCTCAGTACCCCAGTCTTAGTGCCCCAGTTTCAGTACCCCAGTTTCAGTACCCCAGTCTCAGTACCCCAGTCTCAGTACCCCAGTCTCAGTGCCCCAGTCTCACTGCCCCAGTCTTAGAACCCCAGTCTTAGAACCCCAGTCTCAGTGCCCCAGTCTTAGTGCCCCAGTCTTAGTACCCCAGTCTCAGTACCCCAGTCTTAGTACCCCAGTCTTAGAGCCCCAGTCTTATTGTCCCAGTCTCAGTACCCCGGTCTTAGAGCCCCAGTCTCAGTACCCCAGTCTTAGTACCCCAGTCTCAGTACCCCAGTCTCAGTGACCCAGTCTTAGTGCCCCAGTTTCAGTACCCCAGTCTTAGTACCCCAGTCTCAGTACCCCAGTCTCAGTACCCCAGTCTTAGAACCCCAGTCTTAGAACCCCAGTCTCAGTACCCCAGTCTTAGTGCCCCAGTCTTAGTACTCCAGTCTCAGTACCCCAGTCTTAGTACCCCAGTCTCAGTACCCCAGTCTCAGTGACCCAGTCTTAGTGCCCCAGTTTCAGTACCCCAGTCTCAGTACCCCAGTCTCAGTACCCCAATCTTAGTACCCCATTCTCAGTACCCCAGTCTCAGTACCCCAGTCTCAGTACCCCAGTCTCAGTGCCCCAGTCTCAGTGCCCCAGTCTTAGTGCCCCAGTTTCAGTGCCCCAGTCTCAGTATCCCAGTCTTAGTACCCAGGTCTCAGTACCCCAGTCACAGTACCCCAGTCTTAGTACCCCAGTCTTAGTACCCAGTCTCAGTACCCCAGTCTCAGTACCCCAGTCTCAGTACCCCAGTCTTAGTACCCCAGTCTCAGTGCCCCAGTCTCAGTACCCCAGTATTAGTACACCAGTCTTAGAGCCCCAGTCTTATTGTCCCAGTCTCATTACCCCAGTCTTAGAGCCCCAGTCTCAGTGTCCCAGTCTCAGTACCCCAGTCTCAGTGCCCCAGTCTCAGTGCCCCAGTCTCAGTACCCCAGTCTCAGTGCCCCATTCTCAGTACCCCAGTCTTAGTACCCCAGTCTTAGTACCCCAGTCTCAGTACCCCAGTCTGTGTCCCAGTCTCAGTACCCCATTCTTAGTGCCCAAGTCTCAGTACCCCAGTCTGTGTCCCAGTCTCAGTACCCCATTCTTAGTGCCCAAGTCTCAGTACCCCAGTCTTAGTACCCCTAGTCTCAGTGTCCCAGTCTCAGTAACCCAGTCTCAGTACCCCAGTCTCAGTACCCCAGTCTCAGTGCCCCAGTCTCACTGCCCCAGTCTTAGAACCCCAGTCTTAGAACCCCAGTCTCAGTGCCCCAGTCTTAGTGCCCCAGTCTTAGTACCCCAGTCTCAGTACCCCAGTCTTAGTACCCCAGTCTTAGAGCCCCAGTCTTATTGTCCCAGTCTCAGTACCCCGGTCTTAGAGCCCCAGTCTCAGTACCCCAGTCTTAGTACCCCAGTCTCAGTACCCCAGTCTCAGTGACCCAGTCTTAGTGCCCCAGTTTCAGTACCCCAGTCTTAGTACCCCAGTCTCAGTACCCCAGTCTCAGTACCCCAGTCTTAGAACCCCAGTCTTAGAACCCCAGTCTCAGTGCCCCAGTCTTAGTGCCCCAGTCTTAGTGCCCCAGTTTCAGTGCCCCAGTCTCAGTACCCCAGTCTTAGTACCCAGGTCTCAGTACCCCAGTCACAGTACCCCAGTCTTAGTACCCCAGTCTTAGTACCCAGTCTCAGTACCCCAGTCTCAGTACCCCAGTCTCAGTACCCCAGTCTTAGTACCCCAGTCTCAGTGCCCCAGTCTCAGTACCCCAGTATTAGTACACCAGTCTTAGAGCCCCAGTCTTATTGTCCCAGTCTCATTACCCCAGTCTTAGAGCCCCAGTCTCAGTGTCCCAGTCTCAGTACCCCAGTCTCAGTGCCCCAGTCTCAGTGCCCCAGTCTCAGTACCCCAGTCTCAGTGCCCCATTCTCAGTACCCCAGTCTTAGTACCCCAGTCTTAGTACCCCAGTCTCAGTACCCCAGTCTGTGTCCCAGTCTCAGTACCCCATTCTTAGTGCCCAAGTCTCAGTACCCCAGTCTGTGTCCCAGTCTCAGTACCCCATTCTTAGTGCCCAAGTCTCAGTACCCCAGTCTTAGTACCCCTAGTCTCAGTGTCCCAGTCTCAGTAACCCAGTCTTAGTACCCCAGTCTCAGTACCCCAGTCTCAGTGCCCCAGTCTTAGTGCCCCAGTTTCAGTACCCCAGTCTCAGTGCCCCAGTCTCAGTACCCCAGTCTTAGTACCCCAGTCTCAGTACCCCAGTCTTAGTGCCCCAGTCTCAGTGACCCAGTCTTAGTGCCCCAGTTTCAGTACCCCAGTCTCAGTACCCCAGTCTCAGTACCCCAATCTTAGTACCCCATTCTCAGTACCCCAGTCTCAGTACCCCAGTCTCAGTACCCCAGTCTCAGTGCCCCAGTCTCAGTGCCCCAGTCTTAGTGCCCCAGTTTCAGTGCCCCAGTCTCAGTATCCCAGTCTTAGTACCCAGGTCTCAGTACCCCAGTCACAGTACCCCAGTCTTAGTACCCCAGTCTTAGTACCCAGTCTCAGTACCCCAGTCTCAGTACCCCAGTCTCAGTACCCCAGTCTTAGTACCCCAGTCTCAGTGCCCCAGTCTCAGTACCCCAGTATTAGTACACCAGTCTTAGAGCCCCAGTCTTATTGTCCCAGTCTCATTACCCCAGTCTTAGAGCCCCAGTCTCAGTGTCCCAGTCTCAGTACCCCAGTCTCAGTGCCCCAGTCTCAGTGCCCCAGTCTCAGTACCCCAGTCTCAGTGCCCCATTCTCAGTACCCCAGTCTTAGTACCCCAGTCTTAGTACCCCAGTCTCAGTACCCCAGTCTGTGTCCCAGTCTCAGTACCCCATTCTTAGTGCCCAAGTCTCAGTACCCCAGTCTGTGTCCCAGTCTCAGTACCCCATTCTTAGTGCCCAAGTCTCAGTACCCCAGTCTTAGTACCCCTAGTCTCAGTGTCCCAGTCTCAGTAACCCAGTCTTAGTACCCCAGTCTCAGTACCCCAGTCTCAGTGCCCCAGTCTTAGTGCCCCAGTTTCAGTACCCCAGTCTCAGTGCCCCAGTCTTAGTACCCCAGTCTCAGTACCCCAGTCTTAGTGCCCCAGTCTTAGTACCCAGTCTCAATACCCCAGTCTCAGTACCCCAGTCTTAGAGCCCCAGTCTCAGTGTCCCAGTCTCAGTGCCCCAGTCTCAGTACCCCAGTCTAAGTACCCCAGTCCCAGTAACCCAGTCTCAGTACCCCAGTCTCAGTGCCCCAGTCAGTGCCCCAGTCTCAGTGCCCCAGTCTCAGTACCCCAGTCTCAGTAACCCAGTCTCAGTGCCCCAGTCTCAGTACCCCAGTCTTAGTACCCCAGTCTTAGTACCCCAGTCTCAGTACCCCAGTCTGTGTCTCAGTCTCAGTACCCCATTCTTAGTGCCAAAGTCTCAGTACCCCAGTCTTAGTACCCCAGTCTCAGTGTCCCAGTCTCAGTAACTCAGTCTTTGTACCCCAGTCTCAGTGTCCCAGTCTCAGTACCCCAGTCTTAGTACCCTAGTCTCAGTGTCCCGGTCTCAGTAACCCAGTCTTAGTACCCCAGTCTCAGTGTCCCAGTCTCAGTGTCCCAGTCTCAGTACCCCAGTCTCATTGTCCCAGTCTCAGTACCCCAGTCTCAGTACCCCAGTCTCAGTACCCCAGTCTTAGTACCCCAGTCTCAGTACCCCAGTCTTAGTGCCTCATCTAAGAAGGACATCAGCTCCTACAAGAGTAGCAAGTGTCTTTTTTGATTCAATAAGTTGTTGCTAGGGCAACTGAATTCAAGTGCTGTCTCTCTACCTAGTAGCTTACTTAATCATTGTTGTTTGAACTGTCTGATTGGTCAGTACTTGTGTCTATTGCTGCGGACTCAGATTCGTTTTCAGGCCCGTTTGTGTAATTGTCTTTCTAATCGTAGTCCTGTTGTCATGTAGGGGGTGATTTTCTTCACCTCTGCTAGGCAATCAGCAATTAGTACTTCAGTCTCAGTGCCCCAGTCTTAGTGCCCCAGTCTCAATACCCCAGTCTCAGTGCCCCATTCTCAGTACCCCAGTCTCAGTACCCCAGTCTCAGTACCCCAGTCTCAGTGCCCCAGTCTCAGTACGCCAGTCTTAGTACCCCAGTCTCAGTGCCCCAGTCTCAGTACCCCAGTCTTAGTACCCCAGTCTTAGTACCCCAGTCTCAGTACCCCAGTCTGTGTCTCAGTCTCAGTACCCCATTCTTAGTGCCAAAGTCTCAGTACCCCAGTCTTAGTACCCCAGTCTCAATGTCCCAGTCTCAGTACCCCAGTCTTAGTACCCCAGTCTCAGTGCCCCCGTCTCAGTGCCCCAGTCTTAGTATCCCAGTCTCAGTGTCCCAGTCTCAGTACCCCAGTCTTAGTGCCTCATCTAAGAAGGACATCAGCTCCTACAAGAGTAGCAAGTGTCTTTTTTGATTCAATAAGTTGTTGCTAGGGCAACTGAATTCAAGTGCTGTCTCTCTACCTAGTAGTTTACTTAATCATTGTTGTTTGAACTGTCTGATTGGTCAGTACTTGTGTCTATTGCTGCGGACTCAGATTAGTTTTCAGGCCCGTTTGTGTAATTGTCTTTCTAATCGTAGTCCTGTTGTCATGTAGGGGGTGATTTTCTTCACCTCTGCTAGGCAATCAGCAATTAGTACTTCAGTCTCAACCTATTTTTTCAGCAGCAGCTGTAAGCGGCGGTCTTGTCAAGCGCCAGTGTTGTCGCCAAAACGAAGACTGTCGCCGAAACAAAGATGGTTCTCTACCAAGTTTTTCTACAGAGTTATTGGAGGAAGGAAAGAGAGGAAGGCTCCTCACCACTCTCTCATTTAAGTATTTTCGATATTTTTAGATTATATCATTTTTGATATTTTGTAGCTTTGTCAACTATGTGTGTGTTTTCTATTCCCCTTTCGCTCCTCTCCTTGTAGGTTTTACAGACGCCCATTACGCCCCACTGTCCGTGGCTGCAACCCTTCTAACGAATGTTACCCTGCGCGCACAGCCCATGTGCAATTCCTGGTCTCCGGCAGTGTTTGGAACTGCCGATCTGCGGTCATCTGCAGTCATCTTAGCCTATGCTGCCCTTCAGTCCCTAGACTTTTTGGCCATGACAGAGACATGGATTACTTAAGTGGAGATTATATTTTCCCTCTCTCACTTGTCCATCTCCTCATTTGAATTCCATGCTGTCACTGTAACTTGCTAACTAGCGTTAGCCAATTGCTAACTAGAATTAGCGTACAGACTGGAAGTCTATGGTAACTGCTAGCATGGTACTAACGCTAGTTAGTATTGATTCACGAAACTACATCTAACTTCCTTTATACTGGAAGCAGAGACATAAAAATGGTATCCATGAGTTCATCTGACTCTGGGGAAGTAGATAAAAGGCTTTATTGCCAAAATCCTGATGTATCCCTTTAACATTGTTGTCATCTATCGCCCACCAGGTGCCTTTGGAGAGTTTCCTCAATGAGCTTGACACCTTGATAAACTAATTTCCTGATGATGGCTCACCACTCATCGTACTTGGTGACTTCAACCCCCCGATGTCTGACTTCTATTAATTTCTTTCCACCTCTCATTTCCTCTTTTTACCTCACCCTTTCCCAGTCCCCTCCCACTCACAAGGCGGGCAATGCGGCTGACCTCATCTTTACTAGATGCTGTTCGCCTACTAATCTCACTGCAACCCTCCTCCAGCTCTCTGATCACTACTTTGTTTCCTTTTCTCTATCTCTCTCCTCCAACCCTACCCACTCAGCCCCTACCCAGATAGACATGAGCCGTCACAATCTTTGCGCTCTCTCTCCCACTATTCTCTTCTCTTCTATCCTATCATCTCTGCCTTCTGCCAAATCCTTCTCCCTCCTATCTCCTGATTCTGCCACTTCAACCCTACTCTCAATCAAATAAAATGTTTTATTCGTCACATGCTTCGTAAACAACAGGTGTGGACTAGCAGTGAAATGCTTACTTATGGGCCCTTCCCAACAATGCAGAGAAAAATGAAATAGAGAAATAATAGAAAAGTAAAACATGTAATAATAAAAGTAATAATAGATACACAATCAGTAACGATAACTTGGCTATATCAGTACGATAACTTAGGGTACCAGTACTGTGTCGATGTGTAGGGGTACGAGGTAATTGAGGTAGATATGTACATATACCTAGGAATAAAGTGACAGACAGTAAACCGTAGCAGCAACATACCAATCAGTTTCCATACCAAGCTGTGATGCAGCCAGTCAAGATGCTCTCAATGGTGCAGCTGTATAACTTTTTGAGGATCTGAGGGCCCATGCCAAATCTTTTCAGCTTCCTGATGGGGAGGAGGTGTTGTTGTGCCCTCTTCACGACTGTGTTGGTGTGTTTGGACCATGATAGTTCCTTAGTGATGTTGACACGAGGAACTTGAAGCTCTCCACTACATCCCCATCGATGTGAATAGGGGCGTGCTTGGCCCTCCGTTTCCTGTAGTCCACGATCAGCTCCTTTGTCTTGCTGACATTGAGGGAGATGTTGTTGTCCTCGCACCACACTGCCAGGTCCCTGACCTCCTCCCTCTAGGCTGTCTCATTGTCATCGGTGATCAGGTCTACGACTATTGTGTCATCTGCAAACTTAATGATGGTGTTGGAGTCGTGCATGGCCACGCAGTCGTGGGTGAGCAAGGAGTACAGGAGTAAACTAAGCAAGCACCCCTGAGGTGCCCCCGTGTTGAGGGTCAGCGTGGCGGATGTGTTGTTGCCTACCCTCACCACCTGGGGGGGTCCGTCAGGAAATCCAGGATCCAGTTGCAGAGGGAGGCATTCAGTCCCAGGGTCCTTAAATGAGTCAATGAAAAGCATTCTCACGTAGGTGTTCCTTTTGGGAAAGGACAGTGTGTAGTGCAATAGAGATTGCGTGATCTGTGGATCTATTGGGGCGGTATGCAAATTGGAGTGGGTCCAGGGAGTCTAGGATGATGGTGGTGTTGATGTGAGCCATGACCAGCCTTTCAAAGCATTTCATGGCTACAGATGTGAGTGCAATGGGGCGATAGTCATTTAGACAGGTTACATTGGCGTTCTTGGGCACAGGGAAATGTTTGAAACATGTAGGTATTACAGACTGCATCAGGGAGAGGTTGAAAATGTCAGTGAAGACACTTGCCAGCTGGTCAGCACATGCTCTGAGTACCCGTCTGGCCCTGCGGCCTTACTCACATCGGTTATGGAGAGCGTGATCACACAGTTGTCTGGAACAGCTGGTGCTCTAACGCATGGTTCAGTGTTGCTTGCCTCGAAGCGAGCATAGAAGGCATTTAGCTCGTCTGGTAGCTCACGTCACTGGGCAGCTCGCGGCTGGGTTTCCCTTTGTAATCCGTGGTAGTTTGCAAGCCTTGCCACCAGTGGTGTAAAGTACTTAAGTAAAAATACTTTAAGGTATCTGTACTTTACTTTACTATTTATATTTTTGACTACTTTTACTTTTACTCCACTACATTCCTAAACAAAATGATGTACTTCTTACTCCATACATTTTCCCTGGCACCCAAAAGTACTTGTTACATTTTGAATGCTTAGCAAGACAAGAAAATGGTCCCATTCACACACTTATCAAGAAAACATCCCTGGTCATCCCTACTGCCTCTGATCTGGCGGACTCACTAAACACAAATGCTTTGTTTGTAAATTATGTCTGAGTGTTGGAGTGTGCCCCTGGCTATCTGTAAAAAAAATTAACAATAAAAAATAATATCTTGCCATCTGGTTTGCTTAATACAAGGAATTTATACTTTTCATTCTTAAGTATATTTTAGCAATTTTACATTTACTTTTGATACTTAAGTACATTTAAAATCAAATACTTTTAGACTTTTACTGAAGTAGTATTTTACTGGGTGACTTTCACTTTTACTTGAGTCATTTTCTATTAAGGTATCTTTACTTTTACTAAAGTATGACAATTGGGTACTTTTTCCACCACTGCTTGCCACATCTGACGAGTGTCAGAGCAGGTGTAGTAGGATTCGATCTTAGTCCTGTAATGATGCTTTGCCTGTTTGATGGTTCATCGGAAGGCGTAGCGGAATTTCTTATAAGCGTCTGGGTTAATGTCCCGCTCCTTGAAAGTGGCAGCTCTAGCCTTTAGCTCAGTGCGGGGATATGTACGTACGGTCACTGTGGGGATGACGTCGTCGATGCACTTATTAATGAAGCCAGTGACTGATGTTGTAAACTCCTCAATGCCATCAGATGAGTCCCGGAACATATTCCAGTCTGTGCTAGTGAAACAGTCCTGTAGCCCTCCCTTTCCGCATCCTTTGACTCTCACTTTCTCCTTTCCTCCCGGCCGGCCCGGCCCTCCCCTCCTTCTGCATGGCTGATGGACTCAATGCGAGCTCACAGCTGAGCAAAAATGGGGGAAAACTAAACTTCTGGAGGACATATCAGCCTTTCACTCCCTCCTCTCTACCTTTTCTTCCTCTGTATCTGCTGCTAAAGCCACTTTCTATCACTCTAAATTTCAAACTTGTGCCTCTAACACTAGGAAACTCTTTGCCACCTACTTCTCCCTCCTTAATCCTCCACCTCCTCCCCCTCCTTCCTCCCTCTCTGCAGACGACTTTGTAAACTACTTTCACTCAGCCTATGGAGCCCCTAGTCCCACTCACACAGCCTTGAGCTCTGTCTCCCCTCTCTCTCCCAAGATGAAATCCTGCGACTAGTGATGTCAGGCCACCGGACAACCTGCTCCCTTGACCCCATTCCCTCCTCTCCTCTCCAAACCATCTCTGAAGACCTTCACTTCCCTCATCAACTCATCCCTGACAAGTGGCTACGTCCCTTCTGACTTCAAGATGGTCAGAGTCATTCCCCTTATCAAGAAACCAGTATCCCTTCCTTCTTTTCTTTCCAGAACACTCTCTGACCAACTCCCTCGTTTATGTTTTCTCAGAACAATCTTCTTGACCCAAACCAGTCAGGCTTCAAGACGGGTCATCTCAGGGTTTGGCGTCTCAGGTTCTGTTGTTCTCTGCAAACATCAAAAGCAGTGACACGGTCCCGCGGATTCATGCTCTACAACATCCATAAAGTACTGTACCTTACCTCACACAGGAAGCGGCGCAGGTCCTAATCCAGGCACTTGCCATCTCCCGTCTAGACTACTGCAACTTTCGGTTTGCTGGTCTCCCTGCTTATGCAATCAAACCCCTGCAACTTATCCAGAACGCCGCAGCATCAACCTTCCCAAGTTCTCCCATGTCACCCGCTCCTCCACACACTCCACTGGCTTCCAGTCAAAGCTCGCATCCACTAAAAGACCATGGTACTTGCCTATGGAGCAGCAAGGGGAACTGCCCCTCCCTACCTTTAGGCTATGCTCAAACCCTACACACCAACCCGAGCACTCCGTTCTTCCACCTCTGGTCTCTTGGTGCTCCACCCCTACGGAGGGTCAGCTCCCGCTTAGCCCAGTCAAAGCTCTTCTCTGTCCTGGCACCCCAGTGGTGGAATGAGCTTCCCCCTGACACTAGGACAGCAGAGTCCCTGCCTTCTTCCGAAAACGTCTGAAACCCTACCTACCTCTTCAAAGAGTATCTTAAATAAGACATATATCTTATTCCCCTCGCCCCACAAAAGAAAATAAAGAAATAATCCACGTATCTTTTCCTACGGGCACTGACTTTGCTGATAACAAATATAAATGTGCCTGCTTCGATTGTGATATTTTGTTTTCTCACCTAGCTATCTTAAGATGAATTACCTCATTCAAGTCACACTCGATAAAAAGCATCTGCTAAATTACTAAAATGTAAAAAAAAAAAAAAAAATGTAAACATGAATGGAGGGGGAAGGTGAGCATCAGCTACGTAGAAAATATATGTAGAGAATCCCGCACAGAAGCTTTGGTGTGGCGTGTGATTTTGACGGAGTCAGGCACAGGAGGGTAAATCACAGAATAAAGGTTTATTCCGTATATATGTCGATACAAAGTACAAGGAGCTCCACCGAGCTCATATAACCTCCACAATAAACAATCACACACAGAGACAAGGGGAAGAGGAAACACTTATACAGGGACTGATGAGGGGAATTGAAACCAGGTGTGTGTAATAAACAAGACAAAACAAATGGAATGATGAGATGAGGAGCGGCAGTGGCTAGAAGGCCGGTGACGACGAACGCCGAAGCCTGCCTGAACAAGGAGGCAGCTTCGGAGGAAGTCGTGACATTCGGGATCTTTAGCCGGTCCGAGAGAAGAAAAAACATGTTTAAGAAAAGTTCCACAGCTATTTTTTATTCTCAAAAAGATAGATGTCAAAATGATTGTCACCCCTAAAGATTCTTAGAAATAAAATCTAACAAAATAAGATCTGCATTAACATTCTACTCGCATGGCTTCCTGTTTCACTGGGGTATAAAAACGAGGTAACATGCATGTAAAATAACGTTGTCATCCATCACAATGGGAAAAGGCAAAGAACTCAAAATGAGACAAATAGTTGTTGACAGGGCTCTAAAGTGGGACCAATTTGGTCGCATATGCAACAAAATATTTAGCCGTGGAACACTGAGTTTTAAATTGGGGCGACTATAAAAATGGCTACTACATCGATAACAGATTGTTCCTAGCACATACAGTTCAAAAGATTATTCATTTGCCCAAGTATACCATAAGACATGAACAGAATGCATCAGTGATTCGTATTTCCTGCAACTGTCTGAAGAGGCATTGAGGCAACGCACTGGAATGGCTGTGGCTGTGTGTGTGCTCTGCAAGCGTATGTCTACCACTACAGTATGTGTAGGTGTTAGCGATACTAATGATAACCACCTTCTGATAGATGGAAAGGTAGCCTATGCCGCAGAAAGATACCTGGCAGAAAGATATCATGATTATTTGCATTAATCCATTTGGCATTTGATGTGCAAAACTATGCACACTTGTGGGCTACAGAAACACTGCTAACCAATCAACAGTCTATTGCTAATAGGTGAATGGTTTGTACTTTAATTACAGGCTAGAAATGTTTTAACAATTTCAACAACAAAAACATGTGTAGCTTGCATTCAATTGCCACTCCCTGTTGCACACAACAAGCTTCACAAGGGGATTCATGGCTGATTTGAGATTAAATCGTCAACCCTGTTACAGTCAACTCTTCTACAGTCAACTCTGCTACAGTCAACTCTGTTACAGTCAACCCTGGAACAGTCAACCCTGTTACAGTCAACTATGTTACAGTCAACTATGTTACAGTCAACCCTGTAAAAGTCAACCCTGTTAGTCAACTATGTTACAGTCAACCCAGTTACAGTCAACTCTGTCACAGTCAACTCTGTTAAAGTCAACTATGTTACAGTCAACCCTGTTACAGTCAACTCTGTTACAGTCAACCCTGTTACTTTATTTGGCACATAGTAGGCACATACTATAGTACTTTTTATTTATTTAATGTCTTGAGATTGGAAAACTTGTTTTTTATGAAGTTGAACATGTGCTTTCTATGACAGAAGTCTTAAATCATCACTGTGTTTATTTAATGAAAATAACTCCAAAATATATTTTTTATAATTTATTTTCCTGATCCTCCTTTTGCTGTTGAAATGCTCAGGGCCCGGTTTCCTGATAGCGATGGAATTTAGAATTAGGAGTGTTTCGTACAACAGCCGAAGATGTAAAAAATGCGTTTCACAAAACACCACGAAGAGAGAACCGTCGCTAAATGCGTCCTTGGAACATGTGTGGATACTGATATAAGATCGAAAGAAAGAAAGAAAGGGAGCACTGCTCTCGGATCAGCTTTCTCCATTCAAATCTTACTTTAACGTTACAATTATTTTACTATACTGACGACGGATCAGCTATTTCCACCTACTGCTGCACATTCTTGAGGCGGTTAATTGTATTGCTTACCCAATAAAGATGCACTAAATCACCGATTTGGCGCATCATTGCGCACCTGTTAGGCTACCCATCATGAAATACATTTAGACAAATTACAGACAGTAGCCTACAAGTAGCAAAATAGAACTCAATTGAATGAACAAGAAATATATTTAAATATTATTGAAATAGGCATATTTCCCCCCACTATTTATATTTGAATGCAGTCGTCTCGGTTTTCATTCGAAACATCATTTTATACGTTGCTTGTTTGTACCAATTGAAAAGACATTGGCAACTTTGTATTTGTAGTCAACTTTGTTCTGTAGTTATCATCGGTCACTGAGAAACGGATGTGATTCTATGTTTTGCAAGATCTGTGTATAAAGTGACGCAGAAGGGTAAAAAATAACGATGCAATTAGCTGTTCTACCAGTAGTCTGAGGCAGGCGTTAGATTACTAGCGTTTTCAAGCGCAACGTTAATAACGATGGTTTTGGGAAACAGCTCGTAGATTTAACGATGTTCCTACGAAGGTTAGAACGATTCATTTAGCCTTAAAATGCTTTTGGAAAACCTGGCCCAGAACTATATGCTGTGACCGCGTGGATACAGCTGTGTTCTCAAGACCGTCATGGCTGCGCAAAACGCAATGCGATCATTGCGGAACTTCACTAAATCGTTTTTCGTGAATAGGATAATATTATATTTTTATCCAGTTGTTTGGACGTTATGGTGATTTTCACCTCAAATCATATGTGAAACGGCTTTTTAACAGGTCGTCATGGCTCCACAGTTGGAAGAATGCAACTTCTTGCACATGCTGTTTTATTAGGTCGATGGTGCTATCTTGTGGTTGAACAGAGCTACTGCAATCATTGCATTCATTACAACTTAAATTACTGTAACAAACATGGATTAGATCTTTTTTTTTTGGGGGGGGGGGGGGGGGGGGTAACTCAGTCAGGGTCATAATAGCCACTATTATCACTCATTGCATTCATCACAACTTCAATTAAGTCTCTTCATTTAGGTTAGGTGGTGATAATACAAACTAATATCCTGAATGTCGCTCTGGATAAGAGCATCTAAATGACGTAAATGTAAAACGATGCCCAAACCATGACAACAGTATGGTAATGTAATGCCCAAACCTAGCACTAAGAAGCATGACAACAGTATGGTAATGGAATGCCCAAACCTAGCACTAAGAAGCATGACAACAGTATGGTAATGGAATGCCCAAACCTAGCACTAAGAAGCATGACAACAGTATGGTAATGGATGCCCAAACCTAGCACTAAGAAGCATGACAACAGTATGGTAATGTAATGCCCAAACCTAGCACTAAGAAGCATGACAACAGTATGGTAATGGAATGCCCAAACCTAGCACTAAGAAGCATGACAACAGTATGGTAATGGATGCCCAAACCTAGCACTAAGAAGCATGACAACAGTATGGTAATGGAATGCCCAAACCTAGCACTAAGAAGCATGACAACAGTATGGTAATGGTATGCCCAAACCCAGCACTAAGAAGCATGACAACAGTATGGTAATGTAATGCCCAAACCTAGCACTAAGAAGCATGACAACAGTATGGTAATGGAATGCCCAAACCTAGCACTAAGAAGCATGACAACAGTATGGTAATGGAATACACCTTCTTATTCAGTTTTACATCATGCTAGCTTGTGGTTGGAAGAACAAACTAAATGTCTCCTAATGCTGACAGTGAATAATATGAATAGCAACATATGTGTTCCCAGGATCAATTGGTACCGCATATAGGTTCAGAGAGGGAGCTGACTGCTGGATAAGATTACATTAATATACAATATCTGTTCCTGTATGGCTCAGTTGATAGATCATACGTCATATATAATAATAACGTTTTTTGTTTGTTTGTTTTTTTACAGAACACGCAAGGCTCCATAGGCCACACAGTATACTATACATACTCTCTCCTCCACCTCCTCTTTGACTACTCTCATAATGCCTGACCAAGATGACCAATTTGAAGGGGCAGTTTCCAATACACAGATTAAGGCTAATCCTGGACTAAACAGAAGGGGTTTGTTGAATAGGACAATTACAAGTGTTCCACCTTCCCAGCTCCTTCAGATCTACAAACACCAAAATCACAATGGGGTCTAGTTGAAGTTATCTTCTGGACTGGGCTATAGTTGTATTCCAGCTGGCAGTTATGGGGAGAATGTGTTTGAGTATGTCTGTTGGTCATGGGAAGAACACTCCTGCGGTCCTGGGAGGTCCATGTCTGGGGGCGGAGGGGGGTCTCAGAGAGGGGTCTGGGGCTGGAGAGAACACAGGGTCTGGGTGGGGGCGGTGGGTAAGGCTTCATACACCCCCACCCCCGGGTACCAGGTCAGCCCACAGCTCCCCCACCTGGAGAGAGAGGGAACTACAACAACACTCAGTCCATAGCACAGTCAATACAGTCATATTCTATTCCAGTCGTGTGTATGTGTGCCTGTGTATATAGTAAAAATCACGTATAGACTGTAATGGCAGGTTGTCATTATAGGTGATATGTGTGTGTTTATCCTGAACTTTATTGCTGTTTTTAATATTGTTTTATATAATGTGAGAGCTCTAAGGGGTCTACCACAAAGCAGGATCAATAACTTTAAATGTTTTAGAAAGATAAGCTTGAAATTGGGATGGTCTAATTGACTCAACAACCAAAAAAAACATATTGAAGTTTAGCTTTCTTAATTAACCTGAAAATCAGTAGTTCTTTAGGGTTTGGCAAGGCCTGGCTAACTCATTGATTCTGCTTTGTAGTAGACCCCTCAGAGCTCTCACATGATATAAAAACAATATTAAAAACAGCAACTTTGTAGTAGAACCCTCAGAGCTCTTATATAGACCCTCTGCTGAGTGAGGTTTCTAATGTATTTACTTCTTTGACGTCGGTGTCCTCCTTTTCTTCTTCGACAGGTCTCTCTTCTTCCCCTTCTTTGACTGCTCTCTCCTCCACCTCCTCTTTGACTGCTCTCTCCTCCACCTCCTCTTTGACTGCTCTCTCCTCCACCTCCTCTTTGACTGCTCTCTCCTCCACCTCCACTTTGACAGCTCTCTCCTCCACCTCCTCTTTGACAGCTCTATCCTCCACCTCCTCTTTGACAGCTCTCTCCTCCACCTCCTCTTTGACTGCTCTCTCCAACACCTCCTCTTTGACTGCTCTCTCCTCCACCTCCTCTTTGACTGCTCTCTCCTCCACCTCCTCTTTGAGTCCTCTCTCCTCCACCTTTGTAACTCCTCTCTCCTCCATCTCGTCTTTGACTGCTCTCCTCCACCGCCACGGTGACAGCTCTCTCCTCCACCTCCTCTTTGACAGCTCTCTCCTCATTTTACATTTTAGTCATTTAGCAGACGCTCTTATCCAGAGTGACTTACAGTTAGTTAGTGAGTGCATACATTTTCATACTGGCCCCCCGTGGGAAACGAACCCACAACCCTGGCGTTGCAAGCGCCATGCTCTACCAACTGAGCTACAGGGGACACCTCCTCTTTGACTGCTCTCTCCTCCACCTCCTCTTTGACTGCTCTCTCCTCCACCGCCTCTGTGACTGCTCGCTCTTCCACCTTTGTAACTCCTCTCTCCTCCACCTCCTCTTTGACTTCTCTCTCCTCCACCTCCTCTTTGACTGCTCTCTCCTCCACCTCCTCTTTGACTTCTCTCTCCTCCACCTTTGTAACTGCTCTCACCTCCACCTCCTCTTTGAGTCCTCTCTCCTCCACCCCCTCTTTGACTACTCTCTCCTCCACCTCCTCTTTGACTCCTCTCTCCTCCACCTCCTCTTTGACTCTTCTCTCCTCCACCGCCACTGTGACTGCTCTCTCTCTTCCAACTTCTCTGTGACTGCTGTCTCTTCCAACTTCTCTGTGACTGCTCTCTCTTCCAACTTCTCTGTGACTGCTCTCTCTTCCAACTTCTCTGTGACTGCTCTCTCTTCCAACTTCTCTGTGACTGCTCTCTCTTCCAACTTCTCTGTGACTGCTCTCTCTTCCAACTTCTCTGTGACTTCTCTCTCCTCCTTTTAGTCTGCTTTCTTCTCTACCTCCCTTTCTTTTTCTTTACCTTCCATCTCCTCCTCCTCTTCATACGTGGTGCTCTGAGGTGGATCTGGGTGAATTCCATATAGCTAGTTAGCACAAACTACTTTACAGAGTGGTTTTCTAAAGTTGTTCGCTACCTAGCTAGTACAAGCTATATTACATCAGGGGTTGGAACTGGTTCAGTGAACAGAACCGAAAACTGGAAAATAAATAAATGTTTTGAGGAACAGAAAACAGAACCGGGAACGGAAGTGATCTATAATGTTCTTCAATAGAACTGTTATTTTAAAAGCATGGGAACCCGTTAATAACGTTATTTTACTTTCCAGGCATTTTTTTTACAGTCCCACAGAAAACACAACAAAGTAGGCCTTCCGAGTGGCACAGCGGTCTAAGGCACTATAGCCCCGGGTTCGATCCCAGGCTGTGTCACAGCTCCCGGCTGTGACCGGGAGACTCATGAGGCAGTGCACAATTAGCCCAGTCTGGTTAGGGTTTGGCAGGCCTGATTTCCTTGTCCCATCGCGCTCTAGCAACTCCTTGTGGTGGGCTGGGCGCCTGCTCTGTCGCCAGTTGGGTGGTGTTTCCTCCGACACATTGGTGCGGCTGGCTTCCGGGTTAAGCGAGCAGTGTGTCAAGAAGCAGTACGGCTTGGCAGGGTTGTGTTTCGGAGGACGTATGGCTCTCGACCTTCACCTCTCCTGAGTCCGTAGGGAGTTGCAGCGATGGGACAAGACTGTAACTACCACTTGGATATAAAAAGGGGTAAAAGTAACAATAAAATAAAAAGTATAAATAAAAAACCCAACAAAGTGCCCATGCAAAGCCCTCAGTCTGTCACTCAGAAACGTCTTCCAGTGTCTGCCTGCCAGTTGAACATGTTTGCCTGTGTGTGTGTGTGTAGGCTACCTGTCCTCCGAAGCATAGTGTTATGATGAGTTTCTATCTACACTATGCCCTAACGTCATAACACATAGGCTACAGCTACAGTGATTCAGAAGACAGGGAGAGAGATTTTTGTATAACTGAAGAATGGATTAACTTTTTCAATGCTAGTTAAGGATACCATAGTTATCACGTTTCACGTTGGATTTAATAACTACAAAAAGGTAATCTGGTGCCGCTCTGCACACACAAGTTTGTTAGCTAACTAGCTCTGGTCCAGCGTAAAATGTTTTCTTAATTCGTGAGCGAAACCCTCACTCTGTCACTCAGAAACGTGTAAAATGTAAAAAAACGGTTGATTTCAGGTAAAAAAGGGAACAGAAAGGAAGGATATAAACCAGTTCTTTATTTGGGTTGGAACCAGTTCAGAACTTTATTTTGCTGGTCGGAACAGTGGAACAGAATGAAATAATGGTGGCACAGTATGGTGGTAGGGGAGATTGGGGTAGGTTGAGCCAAAGGGGCACGTTGAGTTACCGTTGTTTCCTAGAACCCATACACACAATTCATAATTTGACCAAATAATTAGGAAGAGCTCATCATTTCATGGAGTCTGTGAAGGTAGAAACCACATGGAAAAAGTGGTAAGCAAGTTAGGTCCAAAAAAACAGATATTCACCAAGTCAAATTAATAAAAATGTTAGGTTTCGTGATGGTTGTATCTAAACCAAAGTAGATCATTTTAAGATTGTTCTATAAATCAGTTGGGGTCTCTATAAGCTTCTCTATGAGGTCTTAAACCTGGCATGAAAGTGCCTCCTTGTAGCTGTGTGGGTCTAATATAGTCAAAATGTTTGCCTTGGGGTAAGTTGAGCCAATGGCCATGTCACACCCTGATCTGTTTCACCTGTCTTTGTGATTGTCTCCACCCCCATCCAGGTCTCGCCCATCTTCCACATAATCCCCAGTGTATTTATACCTGTGTTCTCTGTTTATCTGTTGCCAGTTGGTTTTGTTTCAACAAGCCTACCAGCAGTTTCCCCCTTGCACCTGTCTTTGTCAAGTTCCTGTTTTTACCATGGTTATGCATATGCTTCTCATTTTTTAAATTTTAGAAACGTTTAAATTTGGGCCTGTCCATAGTGTAAAGAATTAAAACTATCATTTTGATGTTCTGGATGGTCAGTCCTTACATCCATAGCTCAGTCTATGAATTTGAGAGAGGTTACATTTCTCCCTCAGCTGATGTGACCACATTGTTGTTGTTGGAATCCCAGATTGCTCCTTTAATTAAAATACAATATTTGTATGGTATGAAAAAGCTGTTTGCAGAGTAATAAGTCCACAGTCACAAAGGAAGTGTATGTAGGTCTACATGTATTTAATCAATGCTCAACATTTCACCATGAAAATCATATTTTATGCAACACAGGAAAATGATAAGACTTGGTCTTGTTTATTCAGCAACTTCTTTGCCCTGTAAGAAGAAAGAATGGATCAGTATTAATAACAGACATGCTAAATATATGAACACTTGGAAAGAATATAATGGATCAAGCATTTTCAAGCTCAGTGCTCAGCTTGGATTTCAATTTTGAGGTACTAACTTGAAATAATATTTTTGTTGTTGTTGCCCTACCTGACATTTTCTTCTCAGAGATCTTAAATACAGTTGAGTGAGTGTAAAAGGTCTGTATTGACCTCTGTGAAGACTGAATCATAGGTGGTGTTGATGTGGTCATATTTGAACATGAGTCAGGTATAGGTTTAGCAGCAGTTCTGTACCTTTCCAGTGTCACAGGTCTTGGCTCTGAGCTTGTTGACCTGAGTCTCAGCGATGTCAGCACGCTCCTCAGCCTCCTCCAGCTCATGCTGAACCTTCCTGAACTTAGACATGTGCTGGTTTGCTGCTTCCTCCTGGGTGAGGAAAATACAGGGAGAGCAGAACATCAGTATTTACACTTTAAAATTAAAATATACATTTTTAAAGGTATTTTCAACAAAGCAAATATTGGCTGATTTAGGATAGCAATGTATATAGGGAGATGGATGATACAGCAGAGAAAGTGAATGGAGGTACAGGGAATCAAACCGCTGCCTCCAACCCTACCACTAGACCAGCCCCCAGTACAGCAATGTGAAGTAGCAACACTTACTTAAACTAAACTGCATGGACATTAAGTTTTGTAGGGGGATTTAATTTTTCTCGAATTAATGCTTTCAGAATATTTCACTCACCGCTTCCTCAGCCTGCCTCTTGTAGGCCTTCACTTTCAACTGCAGCTTATCTACCAGGTCCTGAAGTCTGCTAACGTTCTTCTTATCCTCCTCAGTCTGTGGGAGAAGATCAAAGAATCAATGTCCCATAGTTTTATACACAAACCTGTCTGTGTTAGTGTCAAGTGTGTGAAGAAGGCACTTTCTCTTACCTGGTAAGTGAGCTCCTTGACTCTACGCTCATACTTGCGGACTCCCTTGACTGCGTCTACACCTCTTCTCTGCTCGGCCTCCACCTCAGTCTCGAGCTCACGCACCTTTGTGGAAGAAATAAACGTATTTGTTTGAGGTGGTGAAATCAGAAGTAACAAATCTTTGTAACCCAGAGGTGTAGTGTTCTACCCAGTCAAGGAGGCACAATTGTTATCTGTCCCTATGTACTTCTAAACATTTAATTGAAGGGGTCTGTAATAATAACAACAACTTTTCATTATCTAGGTCAGTGGTTCCCAAAGGGGAATTTACATTTAAATGTGTTTATGAATATTTCTAGCAAGAACAGATTAAACTACCAGTGATCTGTGGACAAAGTTTAGAGAGTGCAATACAGTACAATGTAATATTAGTAATCCACAATTTACGTTCTTCACCCTTAGACGCACAACATGGTTCTGGGAGGCTCACAGTGATACTGGTATCCACAGTACTCTATCCATGATCCATTTCTTCCAACTCAATTCTTCTTGTATTTCTATGTCCATTCTGGAAAGCTTTTCTAAGTGTATGGTGCAGTACCAGAATGGCCACTAGAGGACCCTACTTGCCTGAACTCATTCTTTACTTATAGATTTGTGTGTATTGTTGTGAATTGTTAGATACTACTGCACTGTTGGAGCTAGGAACAAAAGCATTTCGCTACACCCGCAATAACATCTGCTAAATATGTGTATGTGACCAATAACATTTGAATAGATTTGCAGTTTAGAAGTCTTCCACGACAACTGTACAAGCCTGAATGAAGCAACTGGATAAATACTTTTTTATATCGAAGGTCTTGGCTCCAATTCTTCTCAACACCACTACTTAAGTATAACATATTCCCCAAATGTTTAAAAATATATATAAATGCACCGTAATTTAAGCTTTATAAATGTTCTCTCCGCCCCATGGCAAAATGTGTAGAATTGCAAGAAATTAGCTCTAAAACTACAACATTCCAACCGGGCACACAATGGTTGAATCAATGTTGTTTCCACGTAATTTTCAATGAATTACATTGAACCAACGTGGAATAGATGTTGAAATGACGTTTGTGCCCAGTGGGTTTTCTCTCTGCCCAAAGGCAAAATGTGTAGAATTACAGGAAATTAGCTTTAAAACTGCAGAATGTTGTTTCTGGTGCCAAAAAGTGACTTTAAAATGTTATTTCCCAGGGGCCGAGACTTGATTAGTCCAGCCACGCACTGCAGAAGTCATAGTAAAACTAAAGTAGGAGTTGTGTTCTGATATTATGAGGGGGTCCCTGATGAATTCTCTATCACAAAAGGGGTCCGCGAAGCAAATCTGTTTGGGAACTCCTGATCTAACTGGGTTATTGAGAGAAAAAGTCATTAAACAATTATCCTGTGTATTTTTATATGATCAAATACATTTCCAGCAATCTGTCTTTCAATCCACTCTAATCCATCCTGCTGTTAACTCACCCTGGACTCCAGTTTCTGGAGCTGCTTCTTGCCTCCCTTCATGGCCAGATTCTCAGCCTCATCCAGGCGGTGCTGCAGGTCCTTGACTGTGACCTCCAGGTTCTTCTTCATCCTCTCCAGGTGAGAGCTGGTGTCCTGCTCCTTCTTCAGCTCCTCAGCCATCATGGCCGCCTGGCAAAGTAGTTTGTTTAATTAATGCACCAATTGGCACCAATCATAACATTCCTCTGAGATCTTTGTTGTTCTTAACCAGCCCAGCTACAATTGGACCTTGGGGACAAAGGAAGTTGATGTAATTCCAGGACTCACGTCAGTGATGGCCTTCTTGGCCTTCTCCTCTGCATTCCTGGCCTCCTGGACGATGTCGTCCACCTCTCCCTGCACCTGCACCAGGTCAGTCTCCAGCTTCTTCTTAGTGTTCAGAAGGCTGGTGTTCTGAAGGAGGAAACATGACAATTTGTTTGACTCACAAGTCACAAGGCTTAAATTACGAAAATCTAAAAGCAAGCAATGTCGAATTCCAGGTGTGTAAACAGTATGCTTGGTTGAGTTTAATTGGAAATGGCTTTTGACCCATACCTGGGAGTGCAGCAGTCCAACATGCTCGCTGGCGTCTACCAGCTCAGTCTCAGCCACTTTGCGGCCTCTCTCTGTCTGCTCCAGAGCAACTCTCAGCTCCTCGATTTCAGCCACCATCAGACCGTTTCTGCGCTCCACCATGGCTGCCTGTTCCTTAATGTCCTCTGCGACACGAACAGCGTCATCAAGGTGCAATTGGGCATCCTGGGGTTCACAATGACATATGTTCATTAGGACTTGTGGAAGTAGGGGCGATAGGATCGATCAGTGACAGAAATGTAAATTGGTACGAATTTCCCCAGTATGGCTACCTTTAGTACTACATAAACCACTCTATTCAATTCCTCTGTTCTATTATTTTCTACAGATTCACAAACAAATCCCTAGCCATGTTTAGGTTTTTGAACCTGATGTCCCAGTCCCTTTACCTTGAGCTGTCCCTGGACATTCCTCAGCTGTTTCTGGGCCTCAGCGGCCTGCCTGTTGGAGTGGCTCAGCTGGATCTCCATCTCGTTCAGGTCTCCCTCCATCTTCTTCTTCACCCTCAGGGCATCATTCCTGCTCCGGACCTCAGAGTCCAAGGTGCTCTGCATGGAGTCAACTATCCTCTGGCTGTTCCTCTTGATCTGCTCCATCTCCTCATCCTTCTCAGCCAGCTTCCTGTCCACCTCACCCTTGATCTGGTTCAGCTCCAGCTGCACACGCAGAATCTTGGATTCCTCGTGCTCCAGTGTGCCCTGGACAAAGAGAAGCAGTCAGGTGAATTGTTCAATATATTTGGATGTGTACATGGAATTAAATATATATATATATGAACACCAAAGCAGGGAGCATTAGACTGTAGCTGGCATTGGCTAGTGCAACACTGCTTTTCCCATCAAACAGCTGTAGTTTGTACCTCAGCCTCCTCCAGAGCGGTCTGGATCTCAGACTTCTCTGTCTCCACGGTCTTCTTGGCCTTCTCCAGCTCATGGATGCTCTTGCCAGTCTCTCCGATCTGCTCAGTCAGGTCAGAGATCTCCTCTGCACACACACACACACAGGAGCAGTTTAGACTTGGGAGATTTTCAGTGGATATCGCCAATGCACTGAAGTTGACATTGAATCATGATAACAGTTAATTAATTAACAGCACTTCATACGGTCTTACAAATTTAATTGCCCTCAACTTCCTTGGGTTGTTAAAAGCAATAGCAATTACATGTTCCATTTATATATTTGTATACTGTACATGTAAACTCTGTAATAGTAGTTTTGATGATTACAGTTCCCTCCATTTTCAAAACACTAGTCAAACATGAGCCAAATAGAATTGCTGTCAAATGCTCACGTTGCAGGTTCTTGTTCTCTCTCTTTAGAGTCTCCAGATGATCCAGAGCCTCCTCGTAGGAGTTCTTCATCTTGAAGAGTTCAGTGCTCATAGAGCGAGCCTCCTTCTGAGCTCCTTCCAGCTCAGCCTGACCCTCCTCATACTTCTGCTTCCACTCTGCCAGAACCTAGGGAAATACATGGGATTTTCATTAGAAGTCATAGATGAAGAGTTTTGAATTAGAAACATGCTACAATTATACTTCAATTGATTATGTAGCAGAAAATGTGGTTTTCATTTTTACTTTATCAAAGTTCCTCTGCTTCTTGTCGAGGTTGGCGGCCAATGCGTTGGCTCTCTCAACGTCAATCATGAGGTCCTCCACCTCTCCCTGCAGCCTCTGCTTGGTCTTCTCCAGGGAGGCGCACTTGGAGTTGGTCGCCTCAATAGTCTCCTCAGCCTCCTGCAGACGCTGGGCCAGCTTCTTCCTGTTGTACAACAGAGGGTGGTTTTTCGGTTTGAAACATATGTTACAATATATATTGACCTAACATTTTCTCAGAGCCCCCTACCCTCCTCACCATCCACACCCTATATTTGAGTTGTTGCTGTTGCGTGCGACTCACTTGGCTTCCTCCAGTTCCTCTGTGCGCTGGATGGCATCAGTTTCATACTTAGTCCTCCACTGAGCCACCTCACTGTTGGCCTTTGACATGCCGCGTTGCAGCTCTGCCTTGGCCTCCTGCTCCTCCTCAAACTGCTCCCTCAGGAGGTCACAGTCATGGCGGGCAGACTGGACACCGTGGGCCAGTGCGTTTTTAGCCTGTGAGAGAGAAAGAGAGATTAGAGAGATAGTCAAACAAATTACATTAGTAGAAGACTCTAAGGGTGGCATAGTCACCATCTATATGAAGATATGGCTCTAAACTCTGTGGTCAGTGGAGTCCATTTTGGGTCCCTTACCTTGACCTCCTCCTCAATCGCCCTCTTCAGCTCCTCCAGCTGCTGGGTGAAGGCCTGTTTTCCTCTGGTCAGCTGAGACACCAGGGCTTCCTTCTCCTCCAGCTGGCGGCCAAACTCACCTTCAGGGATAGAGGGATATCTAGTTAATAGGGTCTCTGTTCTATAAGATTGAAAATGTATTGTGAGGTATTGTACGGCAATGTTAGGTGGTGAATAGTACAGTAGAAATTATGTGGATACAGCCCCCAACACATGTTATTGTGTTCAACTGAAGGAAAGCATTGGGTTGTAGTTCATTGTTGATGGTACCATTTTCTGTCAGGAGTCTGGCCCTCTGTCCGCTGATGTCGTTGACCTGGCGAACATTCTCATCATTCTTAGTCTTGAGCTCGCTCAGCTGGTCCTCAAGAGTAGATTGCCCTGTTAGTGAAACATGTACCATCATTAATTTATATATGGGACTGCTGTTAACTTCAGTTCACTTGAATGGTAATGTAGTTGACACTCCTCAACAATGCTTGACCAAAACATCACTACTCACCTTAGCCTTGGCGACGGCCTCCATGTTGCTGGAGAGGTCATCAATCTCCATCTTGTACTCGCTCTTCTCCTTCTCCAGCTTCTGCTTGACGCACTGCAGGTTGTCGATCTGCTCCCCGAGCTCAGCCACACTGTCGGCCTGCTTCTTGCGCAGAGCGGCGGCTGTGGCCTCGTGCTGCAGGGTGGACTCTTCAAGATCACGACGCAGCTTCTGGAACTCAGCCTCACGCTTCTTGTTCATCTCAATCTGAGCAGCAGTGGCGCCTCCGGCCTCCTCCAGCCTCTCGCTGATCTCCTCAAGTTCCCTGGAGAGATCGGCCCTCTGCTTCTCAACCTTAGCCCTGGCAGCACGCTCAGCCTCAATTTCCTCCTCCAGCTCCTCAATACGGGCCTAGAACAGGGGACAAGAGCAGGGGGGATTAACACTACAATACAGTTGAAACAATTGAACCTAACAAAATAATAATAGTATGTACAGTGCATTCAGAAAATATTCAGACACCTTTACTTTTTCCATATTTTAATACGTTACAGCTTTATTCTAAAATTGATTAATTTATTTTTTTCCTCATCATTCTACACACAACACCCCATAAAGACAAAAAAAAACAGTTTCTTAGAAATTTTTGCAAATGTATATAAAACTAAAAAAAACTGAAATAGCACATTTACATAAGCATTCATTCAGAACCTTTACACATTACTTTGTTGAAGCACCTTTGGCAGCGATTACAGCCTCAAGTGTTCTTGGGTTGTTCGATCGGGTTGAAAAATGACTACTAAAAAACGGAGATGCCTATTCTGTCACAAACGCCATAATGGCACAGACACAAAGATGAGTCCTCTATCTAAGTCTATGGAAGCACCATCTTTACAATGGTAGGAAATGTCAGCAGGAAACAACTACCGAGCCATCAGAAGTCACATGGACAAATGTGTCCGTTTATTTCAGGAAATTATTCAGTGTGTCTGGAGCTTAGATCCTTTGATCTTGTACTGTACCTGGAGTTCCTTGATCTTCTTCTGCAGCTGAGCTCCCAGTGACTGCTCATCCTCAATCTTGCTGAGGAGCTGGGTGGTCTCAAACTCCTTCCTAAAAAACACAAATACGTTGATTGCAGAGTTGGTTTAGATTTGAGAGTGTAAAAGGAGTCTAATACCATTCATGTTGCTTTTAAGAATGACATGCAAATGCTAATTCATAATTAGTCAAGAACAACCATTACAGCAGCTGATACTGTAGTCATTTGTTTGTGTTTACTTCTTGATTTTCTCATCAGCTTGCTGCTTGTCATTCTCCAGGTCCATTATGGACTCCTGGGCCAGTTTCAGATCTCCCTCCAGCTTTCTCTTGGATCTCTCTAGGTCCATACGGAGCTTCTTCTCTTGCTCCAGAGAACCCTCAAGCTATAGATAAAAACATATATTATTAAAATCTAAAAAACTGAAGATAATATAATCTTACATTCTATCATGGCCAAAATGTCAAACTCCACTCACGTCGTCCACTTGCTGTTCCAGCTTGGTCTTGGCCTTGGTCAGAGTGTTGACTTTGTCCTCCTCTGCCTGCAGGTCGTCCAGTGTCTGCTGGTGGGCCTCTTGGAGGGCTTTCTTCTCCTTGGTCAGCTTGGCAACACTCTCATCCATAGATGCCATCTCCTCTGTCAGGTTTTTAACCTGAAAATGGTCAAACATAATTATACTTCACCATAAAGGGGAGATTTAGTTTGTTATATATTGCATTCATTTAAATTAGAAATGTGTCAACAAGTACTGTACTATAGATGTAACACTAGATAGCAGTGTACACTATGCCAGTGTGCTGAATGGAAGTCATAAATGAGGGGGAACAGAACATGCAATGAATGTGGGGAATACCCCGAAACTGAAATTCAACTGTTGTGTCTTAATTTTTCCTACACCCACAATACAACTTGAATTATATTATTGTTAAGCTATGTTTTGAGTTGATTATTGTTTGGATTATTGTTTGGTTAGACTGTCTATGGTAAGACACAATACCTTGTTTTCAGTGGCGTGCTTCTCCTTCTCCACTTTGGCCAGGGTGAGCTCCAGGTCATCAATGTCCTTCTTCAGCTCAGAGCACTCATCCTCCAGCTTCCTCTTCTTGGCAGTCAACTCAGCATTGATCTCCTCCTCATCCTCCAGCCTCTCGGTCAGCTCTTTGAGTTTGGCCTCCAGCTGGATCTTGCTCTTGATGAGCCCCTCGCACCTTTCCTCAGCATCGTTCAGATTTTCTGAATCCTGGATTCAGAGCAGGAGAAAAGATCTGCGGCCTCACTTTGTGTATCAAAATATACACTTTAGTCAAAGAGGTCAGAGCAAATCAATAGAAATTCATGAAATATATACAGCATATTACATTGGCAATAAAAATGTTATGAGTTTGCCACATACTTTACAGTGTGTGTGTGTGTGTTCATGTGTGTATTCATTTGTGTGTAAATGTACCCATATGAGGGTTGTTGTTCACTCACAGATGCAACTTGGAGCGCCAGGTCATTCTTCTCCTACACCAGGGACACCAACTTCTCCTCCAACTCCTTCTTCTTGGCCAGAGCCTTGGCCAGGTCTGTCTTCATCTTCTCATAGTTCTCCTTCATGTTGGCCAGCTCCTTCTCAGTCTCAGCGCTCTTCAGCAGGGGCTTGATCTTGTAATAGACCTTCATCCATGGCCAGTGATTCACATTCATGAATGAGCGGAAATTGTACTGGATGGTGAAGATGGAATCTCTGGTCGACAGAAAGGATATAGTGGCATGGTGAGTGACATGCTTAAAGCAACATTCAGGGATTAGAAGAACAACAAAATGGAACGCCCCGAACTCTAGATGCAAGGATTGACAGGTCATGCATGCTAAGCTCATGAGGCATTTTATGTTCTTCAAGAATGAATGGGTAAATACCACACATTTAAAAGACAATTGAACAGCTTGCTAAATGCCAAACTGAAGCTACAAAGATATAATCCTTAACTGCTACATCCATTTTTGGATTTATAAATGGACTTGTAAATTAATTAACCCCAAATATAAGCTTGTTTTACTACAATGTTTGCAAACAATGTAAATGGAAACAAACACTGTATGGACTCAAAACAAGCTTAAAACTATCACCATATCTCTGTCTACCAATTAGAGAATAGTTGCAATGCTCCAGGCCCATCCCACAGCTGTATACCAAAACAGAGGCGGGGTTTCCTCTTTGTTAATGTTTCAATTAAGGATTTTAGCTTTAATAGAGCATTATAAGATGAACTTTCTTATTCTGAACAACTCACAGTATATACAGCATGTAATCATAATGCATTAGATACAGGTGGTTGACAGTATGCTTTGCCAAGATGTCCACAATTCCTCACCTCCTCTCCATCATCTTGCTAAACTCTCTCCTCATGAGGAATCCACGGCTGAGAGCCTGGACCATGCCGACCAGAGAGGCCAGCTTCTCATCTCTCATCTCCTCCAGGACACCCAGCAGACCGGCTTTGAAGAACACCTGAGACACAGGTTAACATGGTCAATGGAACCACAGATGGTGACAGATAGAAAGGGTTGAATCAAAAGAGGGGAACATCTCCACTAGATTGATTTGAACAACATTAACTTTGCAATGCTAACAAACAAACCATGGGATAGGATGTTTCTAAATTGTTAGTTATTGTACAGTTGTAGATTAATAATGTACACATGTGATGAATGACTTTGAAGACAAAAACACTACAATGTTTTTCCACCTTTTCCTTTAGTTAAATGAAGAAGAAAGAACAAAAGGATGGATAGATCAACTGCAGAGATTTTAAATGGTAAGGGTTTAAATTATCATTGAAGATGTGTTTTGTTGTCAGCTTTTGCTGGGGGTATTTGACTGACCTTGGTGTGTCCAAACTTGTAATCTTCATGATTCACATCAATGGAACCAAGCAGCTTCTCTGAAGCCTTCTTGTTGTCCATGAACTGGCCCTCAGGGATGACACTGGCATTCAATACTTTGTACCTGAATGAAGAGACAGTTTTAAAGTATGCCAAGCTGTAATAGGTTGGTTATACATTGAGGTCATAATTATAATTATTACAGTGAGGTCACCCTTGATGAAGATGAGCAAAAAACACTAAACAAATCAAACAAAATTATATTATTTTAACTCTCTTTCTCTGAACAATTGTATTAGTATAAAATAATATAACTGTCACAAATGTTTGACCATACAATATAGTTCAGTATCTTTATTATACATTTGATACCAGTCTTTTCTGCTCATCTTAGCAAGAGTGCCAGTCATTTTGGACCTGACTGTATTACTTATAAGGTAAGACTATTCTGATGCTGGAAAACCCTTGGAGAAGATCTCTCTGTGATTGTGTGCATTTGCGTATTTGTGTTTAAGTGCGTGTACCTCTGCTTGAAATCAGCATAAAGGATTCTGCTGGGGAAGCCCTTTCTGCAGATCCTGATACCCTCCAGTACACCATTACACCTGAGCTGGTGGATAACCAGGAAGTTCTCCATCAGACCTGGTAAAACAAACCAAGTCTTGTTTAATACACATAAACAGGTTAAAGATTGGGCTTGTTAAAGGCACTGATACTGTACTGATAAGATGACATATTTAACTCAATATTTATTGTACCTGGAGTCTTTGACTCGTTGGGGATCAGGCAGCGCACAAAGTGAGGATGAGTGCTCCTCAAGTTGGTCATCAGCTTATGTAAGTTCTCCTCTAAGAGGGTTACAAACCATTTTCTCAGACATCATTTATGATAATCAATGCACCTCTTGAAGGACTGAATATGCAACTGTCTGCATGGAACCACAGTCTGCATGGAACCACCCTTCTTCTTGCCTCCTTTCTTGCTTGTATCTGTTAAAATGGGGAAAAGTTCAAGATAACTAGAAAAGTACATTTCCTAGAGCGGGTGGAATAAATAGAATAATAATAAGAGTATGTAAGAAATCTAGAGTGGTCTTGTCTTCAGCAAGCATACTAATTATAAACCAGAGAATCTCTGGTTAACTTCACACTTATCTAGATGCAAATGTGACCAATGAGATTTGTGTAAAATAACACCTATTATATAATTAAATTAAAGTTGCACAATGCAGAAATCTCTCCGCCATTTCCTGGTTGCTAAAACCTATGTGGAAAAAATTAGCTAGCATAGTGTAGAGAATCACTATACCAGCTAAACCGCTGTGAAATACATTTTCTATAACCAAAGATATTGTTGTTTCAGCTGTTTGAAGCTGGTTGAACAAAACCCAAAGTAAAAGATGCAAAAACAAAACGAAATAACGGGACGCATAGAACAAATCTACCGCTTCTTAGACTTGCTTTCAAGTAGAATGAGAGATCTACAACTCACTTTTCTATGTGAATTTGGTGGGGCTGCCCAAAAAGTTACATATTGCCACTTTGACTTGAGACTTACCCTCAGGTGGGCAGCGGGATACAGGGCAGCCAGAATTTTGACTCCTGACTTCCCATATAACTGACAAACTAAGTCGTTCAGGGGGTCCTTGTTCTTCTCCAGCCAGCCAGTGATGTTGTAGTCCACAGTACCGGCGTAGTGCACCAGGGAGAAGTGGGCCTTGCCTTTTGCAGGCTTGGGCTTCTCAAACGCCTGTGTTTTCCCAATATGCTGGGCGTACAGCTTGTCCTTGAAGGTAGTGTCTGAAGACTTGGGGAACATGCACTCCTCTTCAAGGATGGAGAAGATGCCCAATGGCTTTACGAAAAGAGATTTATATCAAATTAGTGATATTTCCATTTAGGATCACATATATTCCTTTAGCAAACATGCTATTATAGGATTATATTCATTTAAGGGCACATAATAGGAAACATATTGAGTTCTCAACAGTCAGATGCATTGTACCACTGTGATAATGTCTCACACAGCGCTCCCTATGAGCTTTGCTGTTGCGGTCCAATATAATCCTCACAGACAGTTTACCTTCTCAATAAACTCAATGCAGGCAGCCAAGTCCATGCCAAAGTCAATGAAGGCCCAGACGATTCCCTCCTTCTTGTACTCCTCTTGCTCCAGGACGAACATGGTGTGGTTGAAAAACTGTTGCAGTTTCTCATTGGTGAAGTTGATGCACAGCTGTTCCATGCTGTTGTACTGTTGATGGAGTTTTAAAAGGGATAATTTCATCATACAAGGCTGTAATCCATCTCAATCACAACTAATTGTCTAGTTCTGGTCTCATACTCACATCAAAGATGTCAAACCTGGCAATGTCAAGCACACCGATATAGAACTGCCTTGGCTGCTTGGTGTCCAACATTTCATTGATACGGATGACCATCCACAAGAACATCCTCTCATAGATAGACTTGGCCAGAGCGCTGACTGAGTTATTAACCTGCAATGATAACACCTCAAATTAATACAGGAGATATTGACCATGTCCAGTGATAAGGTGATACGAGCTTGGGAAAAACAAAAGCAATGCACTTGTCCCCAAAATAATTCCAAAATGGTAGGCTGCCTTACCTGAGCCACAGTCTGTCCCTTGGTCACATACTCGTTGCCGACCTTCACTCTGGGGTAGTACAGAGCCTTCAACATCTCAGCTGAGTTCAGGCCAAGCAGGTAGCCGACTTTATCAGCCACTGGAGAGAGAACCAACAACAACAGAATCAGGAACACAAGATCACTTATTTTTAATGTCACACTGCCAAAATAGTTTAGCTAACTTCTTTGTGAGTTAGGTTTTGATTCACCCACATCCATCATTTCAAATCATTTCTGGAGGTTGGAATTTGTTCTCTAGAAATGATCTCCTGCCTGACTTTCATGTGGCACTGTCTGTCTTACATGTTCTATTTCTATGAGTGGGACTGGGAATGGGACTAATGCTTTACATATTGTATATCTATGAGTGGGACTCACCCTCTGTGCCGTCTGGCTCGGCCTGCTCCTCACGCTGCTTCTGCTTGAATTTCATGTTGCCATGGTGCACTACAGCTCCTGTCAGCTTGTAGATGCCAATCTTCTCATCGTTACTGAAGCCCAGGATTGTAATGGCATCCTGGCATTAAAGAGGAAGTACAACAGTGATGAACTGAATGGCTAAAGGATTGCAATATTTACCTGGAGCTAACCTTGCAGATAGCATTACTGGGTGATCTGAAAAGTCATAGTCAATCGATCAATAATCAATAATAATAATACTTTTAGCAAATTTTTTTATTTTTAATTCACAATCTGTAGAAGCAATTTGAATAGAAAGGTTCAGAACTTTTGTAAAACATCACAGTACGGTTGAAATATATATGGCAAATAGAAATCCTATATGGATGGTGTTAAGAGATAGATGGGAGGTATTGAATAGAGTTGAAGGATGGGACTAATAACAAATAACAACAAATAATAACAAAGATAGCTAATCATGTAAGCATACTGTGTCCATAATAAGTATATAGGTTGTATGTTGGGAGCTTTTGGGAAAGAGCACAGTTAGAAAGCTATGGCATATAGAAGCAAACCGGATGGACATCATGAAAATGATCGGAGAGGTTGAGAGTAGAAGAAGTTCAGGAGCAAAAAATAAATAAAAAAAATATATATATATATATATATATATATATATAAAATAGAATTATTGTAAAATTAACTCTGTCCATAAGGTGTAGATAGTACGTATAGACCGGAAGTAGAGGCCTGGGCATTGTTGTTCACTAATTTACTCCAAGTAGGGAAAGGATGGTGGGCTTGAAAAGTAATAAAGGGGAGTATATATATAAAAAAAAACATGGGGGATTGGAAGTGATGCAGACAATTACATTGATAGAAGATACAATCTATCTGCAATATTAAGCTGATCCATTCTCCCCCCCAAAAAATATATATATAAAAGAATAAAATACAAAAAATTAAAAATAAAAATGAACGATTTGCAGATCAAACTAGCCAATTTCTCATTTTTGAATCTTGTAAAATTCCTCCTCCCCCCCCCCCCAGGCGAGGGCCCACTGCACTCATCCTCCTCCTGCTGCACAAGCAGAAGCTACCGGCGCCTCGCTACCTTTTGAGTTGTACGTCGTCTCTCACGGTCAGGGACAGGGAAGGGTTGGACTGTTTTAGTAGGCCTAGAACACAGATGTTAGCAGCAGAATAAATTCCAAATCAGGTAAAGAGTAGTTACATTGTTACATCAGCATAGCTAACAGTTAGCTAGCTAACTCCAATCAGGTAAAGAGTAGTTACATTGTTACATCAGCAAAGCTTACAGTTAGCTAGCTGTTACGTGAATTATTTAACAAACTATTTCAGTGTCTCTGTGCGTCTCCCAAAAGGTTGTAAGTCTTTTGGGATTTAAATAACGGACAGAGTCCCGGTCTGCATAGTCCGAGATTTATTCATTGAGAATTCTGCCATCACAATTTCAGAGTCCGTCTTTTATACTCATACGTCATACAAAAGAAATCCCTCCCCTCTGTAGGCGGGCTGTAGTTTTCCACTCTAAAACTGCTCTCCTGACCATCAGTTCACACACACACACATATACTCACATGCATACACACATACATACACACACACACACACATGCATACACACACATACATACACACTTTCTTATCATAGCCTACTCCCTGCATTCCTCAGTTATTGCCGTTCTCACAATATTCTGCACCATGTTTTCATAACAGTTTCTCTCCTCCCTAAATTCCTCAGTTATCTTGGTTTCTCAGTTGCCTGTAGCCTTTCTCCTTGTCCTTTGTTGTCTGGCCTAACTCTTACTCACATTGCTAAATAGTAGTCTTTACTGGTCCTACACTCACACATTTCTAACACATTATACACAGTTTCAGGGTGTAATAATTAGTCATTAATTATTAATCTATCACTAGCTAACTCCAATCAATGGTAAAGACTAGTTACATTGTTACAACAGCATAGTTAACAGTTAGCTAGCTAACTCCAATCAGGTAAAGACTAGTTACATTGTTACATCAGCATAGCTAACAGTTAGCTAGCTAACTCCAATCACTGGTAAAGACTAGTTACATTGTTACAACAGCATAGTTAACAGTTAGCTAGCTAACTCCAATCACTGGTAAAGAGTAG
The DNA here is from genome assembly GCF_964263955.1 of Coregonus lavaretus. Taxonomy (NCBI): domain Eukaryota; kingdom Metazoa; phylum Chordata; class Actinopteri; order Salmoniformes; family Salmonidae; genus Coregonus; species Coregonus lavaretus. Next base: position 672,999 of record NW_028157882.1, on the reverse strand, counting down.
TTACATTGTTACATCAGCATAGCCAACAGTTAGCTAGCTAACTCCAATCAATGGTAAAGACTAGTTACATTGTTACAACAGCATAGTTAACAGTTAGCTAGCTAACTCCAATCACTGGTAAAGAGTAGTTACATTGTTACAACAGCATAGCTAATAGTTAGCTAGCTAACAGTTAACTACCTAACTCCTTAGCTGATTTATTTAATCTACATTCACTATTCACTATAAAAACAAAGAAATGCATTGTGAAGAACAGGTATGACTGTCTGTCAGATAGAATAGGGAATCATGTCAGCTCTAGTCAATACATTTCTATCAGCAATGTTCAGAACATTTCACCTCACTGAAAACACCCTGTTTGTTTGGGGTGCAGTGTCCACCCAGCACATCAGTGTCCACCCATTACATCAGTGTCCACCCAGCACATCAGTGTCCTCCCAGTACATCAGTGTCCACCCAGCACATCAGTGTCCACCCAGCACATCGGTGTCCACCCAGTACATCGGTGTCCACCTAGCACATCATTGTCCACCCAGCACATCAGTGTCCACCCAGCACATCAGTGTCCACCCAGCACATCAGTATCCACCCAGTACATCAGTGTCCACCAAGTACATCAGTGTCCACCCAGTACATCAGTGTCCACCCAGTACATCAGTAAAAGAAGCCCCATATGGGGGAGTTACTGGATACTGGCTGACCATCTGGAAGGACCCCATCAAGGCCTTTTCATTTCTTGGACTGTGCTCTCATCTTCACTCTAGCCAAGGTTTATTGTTTGGTATATCTGCCAACACAGCCTAATTCTGGCACCGATGACACTGTTATTATACCAGATATTTACTTGACGTGTTTGTGGGTGGAGAGAACATTCGCACCATGCAGACTAAACATGTATGATATTGATTTTAATGTGCAAAGATCTTGCGTGATATATGACTTGTGTTTTTTTATTTGAGGGACATGTTTGTCTAAGCTCCAAACTTACTCTGGGCAGAAGTTACCCTCTGGGATAAAACGGACCTTAGATCCGTGACAGAGGAATATGTACAGCTGTCATACCCAACGAGACAACTGTGATTTTTGAGTTTACAGCCATGGGTCTCCTCACAATGCAGTGAACACTGTATCGAGATCAGGGCTGGGGTCATTTCAGGTCAATTCAGGAAGTGAACTAAAATTATTTGTCATTTAAAAGTATTGTGAAACATTTGAATTTCAGTTTACTTCCTGAATTAACTGAATTGTATTTCTAACATACTGAACCTGATTTCAAGAAATTAATCGCTAAATTAAAGATGATGTTTAGGATTATGAGTTTCTAAAAAAAACTGTATTAGGACGTTTTCTATATGACTGACTGGTTTAGGATTGTTGCTGCCAACATGGCGAATTGGCAAGAATAATGCATTGAGGAGATGGAGAGGAAGAATCCAGATTTAGGGTATTTATTAAACACATTTGAACACTAACCCAGAGCACATGGGGAGAGGGTTTGGAATGGATTTTCATTAAGGTTTGGGGTTTCAGAGTTGGAGCTTGTAAAGCTGGTAGGAAGGTTAGGTTGTGGAAGGATGTGGTGGTCTGGAAGGGAAACAAGAGGGAAACATATTAGGAACACATCAACATAAAGGTGAATGAATGACCAGGTAGTGCCAGGTGACCAGGTAAAGGGAATGGACATAACATATAGCTACACATTTAGGAGACTACCAGGATAAACATAAGAAAGGAGCAATAGCATTTAGCATAAACTGAGGGCATGAATGTAAGAATTAACATATATACATACATCTATCTGTGTCATTATAGCATCTGTGACAGCATGCACAGCGCCATTGAGGCTAAATCTATTTTAAAGTATCAGTTGTATTATTCTTCATTGGCTGATGGCTCCCAACTCATAGGAATCCCCACCCAGTTGACTACTTTAAAATGGTGGAAGCTCTCAATGGCAATGTCCATGCTAAAACAGGTTACATCCATGATGAGTCCTCTATCTATCTCTATGACAACAGGCACAACTGAAATGCCACATGCGTCCACTTATATCAGGGCGTTCTCAACAACCTAACCATTACCAAACTTTTATTAGATCAAATAAGCCTTACGTAGCAAATGATCAATTCCATTTTTTGTTGACCAAATTCAACACTCTCTCATTGACCTCCATACAAAAATTATTCACATTGTGGGCTTATGTTCATGGGCACATTTTGAGAGGAGTAAAACCTCTCACTTCGCCACTTCCTCTCTGATTTAGCTGAACCCACTGTGTTAGAGCTGGGGTGGAACAAGAGCCTGCACGCCATGTGGATGGGCTGTCCAGAACAGGAGTTGCAGGCCCCTTATATACTGTTATTAACTGACAGATGTCATTAAGCAGTTGAGTAAACTCTCATTATAAAACTGTTAAAGTACATTTGAAATGTATTTTAGCAGGGCCTTGGGAGGAACGGATAGTAACTCTTGATCCAATACATTTTAAGGGTGCTTTAAATGATCGCAAAGTACTTTTATCACCACAGGCAGGAGTTTGCCTGAGACACCCCAGAGCCTTAGCTCACATCAGCATGTTTTTTCTCCATGATTCAATCCATTAAAATGTCACAGCCAGTAAAAATCTAAATCTGGAAATGAAATGTCACATGCTATGGCATGGATCCACAAAACAACCAATCTTGGCTCAGTTAATACAGATCTTATTTCCCAGATCACATATCTCGCTTTAAATATATTACGATGTCAGCAATGTGAGGACCTCATGGTTGACTAATAAGGTCAGAATAATGTGCTGGCCTGTATCGGATCTCTCTGTGTTCCACAGAATAGGTATGAGGTCTTCACCTTTCAGCATGCAGTGTGAAGTTAATGGAGGGCTAAATGTAATATTAATCTAATACATTTACAAGGATAAACACTTGGATCAAATGTGGAGCTGTTGTGTTTTTCAGCTTTACAGATCTTAAGACAAACAACTCCAAAATTATTACCCCCTGCCAGTGACCTTTTCCAAACATGGCCATGTTCCAAACTGGGTGTCAGAAATACATGCAGCCTTAAATTGTTTTGGATTGCTTCATGACCCTCCGTCATAGAGATGGTATCGAAGCACATCTGCTGAGATGTTCTTGAATCTACAATTTGATCCCAGACAGTCGAGTTGCAAGAAGCGTGCCAAAGCAACAGATAATTTACAAGTCCAATATGGCCATGTGTGTGTCCGAAATACATCCAGCTTCCACAGCAATATATCTAAAGTAATTTGGCTTTGATTTATTGGTAGACATGCTGCCATTTGAGCCGTACGCCAGAGGATATGACCATATACGAAACAGACTAATCCCTGATTTAAACAGACCAGTCAAATACTGGAAATCACACAACCTCCCTTCAGCTGCAGCTGTTGTAACAGAAGCGTCTCTGGGGGAGCAGGGGACTCGTCCTCGCCAAGCCTTTTGGAAGAGGCAGGACAAGTGACAGCCCAATCCACTAGATGGCCCCGCCAATGATCAATGTTGAGAACAGGGTCATTAAAAGTCACAAATGTTCCAACTTTAATTAATTATTTCTCAATTATGCTTAAAGATACAAATGTCAAATATATATCAACAATCCTTCCTCCAAAGGACCCTTCTATGGATTAAATGTTGTGAAAATAGCTACAATAATGTGCCATGCAGACTGTTACTTCCTAGCTAACCTTCCTTTCTCAAGAGGTTAATTCTTCCTCTTTCAGAACCTATTCATAATCCACTTCCTTCTTCCTATTTACACGTTGAACTCTAAATCTGTTCAAAATCACAACGTTAAATGACATCAGTGTGGGACCAATGTGTCTGATCAACTTCCCCTGGCACTCCATGTCCCTGGGGCAGGACCTTTCTCTTTAGGTCATATATGATCGTGGTTCCATAGACTCTTATTGGTGGTATTGCATCAACCAATGGTTGCGTGCCATTGAACATCAATCCAGGAGTTCTGAGATCTGGAATGCGTCTGCAATGATTCCCAATCAAATCAAATCAAATCAAATTTTATTGGTCACATACACATGTTTAGCAGATGTTATTGCGGGTGCTTGTGTTTCTTGCTCCAACAGTGCAGTAATATCTAACAATTCACAACAATACACTCAATACACACAAATCTAAAAGTAAAAGAATGGAATTAAGAAATATATAAATATTAGGACGAGCAATGTCAGAGTGGCATAGACTAAAATACAGTAGAATAGAATACAGGATATACATATGAGATGAGTAAAGCAAAAATATGTAAACATTATTAGAGCAACTAGTGTAAGAGACTCTTATGGGCGTTTTATCAACCAATGGTTGCGTGCCACATCCGATTATTATACCATATGATGTGGTTAGTTGATATGTTAATAAACATCAATCCAGGCGTTCTGAGATCTGGCATTTATCTGCAATGTAGTCAGCATGGTGGGTGGCCATTGTGTTTCAGAACCACAGATGTCACAAAACCTGCAACTAAATACAGTGGGGAAAAAAAGTATTTAGTCAGCCACCATTTGTGCAAGTTCTCCCACTTAAAAAGATGAGAGAGGCCTGTAATTTTCATCATAGGTACACGTCAACTATGACAGACAAAATGAGGAAAAAAAATCCAGAAAATCCCATTGTAGGATTTTTAATGAATTTATTTGCAAATTATGGTGGAAAATAAGTATTTGGTCACCCACAAACAAGCAAGATTTCTGTCTCTCACAGACCTGTAACTTCTTCTTTAAGAGGCTCCTCTGTCCTCCACTCATTACCTGTATTAATGTCACCTGTTTGAACTTGTTATCAGTATAAAAGACACCTGTCCACAACCTCAAACAGTCACACTCCAAACTTCACAATGGCCAAGACCAAAGAGCTGTCAAAGGACACCAAAAACAAAATTGTAGACCTGCACCAGGCTGGGAAGACTGAATCTGCAATAGGTAAGCAGCTTGGTTTGAAGAAATCAACTGTGGGAGCAATTATTAGGAAATGGAAGACATACAAGACCACTGATAATCTCCCTCGATCTGGGGCTCCACGCAAGATCTCACCCCGTTGGGTCAAAATGATCACAAGAACGGTGAGCAAAAATCCCAGAACCACACGGGGGGACCTAGTGAATGACCTGCAGAGAGCTGGGACCAAAGTAACAAAGCCAACCATCAGTAACACACTACGCCGCCAGGGACTCAAATCCTGCAGTGAGAGACGTGTCCCCCTGCTTAAGCCAGTACATGTCCAGGCCCGTCTGAAGTGCATTTGGATGATCCAGAAGAGGATTGGGAGAATGTCATATGGTCAGATGAAACCAAAATATAACTTTTTGGTAAAAACTCAACTCGTCATGTTTGGAGGACAAAGAATGCTGAGTTGCATCCAAAGAACACCATACCTACTGTGAAGCATGGGGTTGGAAACATCATGCTTTGGGGCTGTTTTTCTGCAAAGGGACCAGGACGACTGATCCGTGTAAAGGAAAGAATGAATGGGGCCATGTATCGTGAGATTTTGAGTGAAACCCTCCTTCCATCAGCAAGGGCATTGAAGATGAAACATGGCTGGGTCTTTCAGCATGACAATGATCCCAAACACACCGCCCGGGCAACGAAGGAGTGGCTTCGTAAGAATAATTTCAAGGTCCTGGAGTGGCCTAGCCAGTCTCCAGATCTCAACCCCATAGAAAATCTTTGGAGGGAGTTGAAAGTCTGTGTTGCCCAGCGACAGCCCCAAAACATCACTGCTCTAGAGGAGATCTGCATGGAGGAATGGGCCAAAATACCAGCAACAGTGTGTGAAAACCTTGTGAAGACTTACAGAAAACGTGTCATTGCCAACAAAGGGTATATAACAAAGTATTGAGAAACTTTTGTTATTGGCCAAATACTTATTTTCCACCATCATGTGCCAATAAATTCATTAAAAATCCTACAGTGTGATTTTCTGGATATTTTTTCCTCATTTTGTCTGTCATAGTTGACGTGTACCTATGATGAAAATTACAGGCCTCTCTCATCTTTTTAAGTGGGAGAACTTGCACAATTGGTGGCTGACTAAATACTTTTTTTCCCCACTGTATAAGTTTACAGAGTATGTAACTGCTCACTGCTCCAGAAACTGCCTTCTGACTCCATGTATCTAGTCTGTGTTGACTGAGTGTTTGGCCTTCATTCCAACCTCTCCCACCACTGTAGATTATATGTATAGCCTTCTCATAAAAGTGTGAAGCCTTTGTTATGTGTTTTGTAGGCCTATGCTGACAAAGCTACCTAGCCTCCAACTCATTTCAATTTGATTCGTCTGGTAAAAGTGGATAAATGTAGCATTACGAAATAAATGAAATGCTTTTTTTCGAAACGGGTATGGACTTGTTATTGCTTGTCTAATAATATATTATTGAATTCAAATCAAATCAAACTTGATTTGTCACATGCGCCGAATACAACAGGTGTAGACCTTACAGTGAAATGCTTACTTACAAGCCCTTAACCAACAATGAAGTTCAATAAAGAGTTAAGAAAATATTTACTAAATAAACTAAAGTGAAAAATAATACAAAGTAACACAATAAAATAACAATAACGAGGCTATATACAGGGGGTACCGTGTCAATGTGCGGGGGTACAGGTTAGTCGAGGTAATTTGTACATGTAGGTAGAGGTAAAGTGACTATACATAGATAATAGACAGCGGGTAGCAGCAGTGTAAAAACAAATGGGGGGGGGGGGGGGGGCATTTGTCTGGGTGGCCATTTGATATATTGTTCAGCAGTCTTATGGCTTGGGGGTAGAAGCTGTTAGAAGCCTTTTGGTCCTAGACTTGGCGCTTCGGTACCGCTTGCCGTGCGGTAGCAGAGAGAACAGTCTATGACTTGGGTGACTGGAGTCTTTGACAATTTTTTGGGCCTTCCTCTGACACCGCCTAGTATATAGGTCCTGGATGGCAGGAAGCTTGGCCCCAGAATGTACTGGGCCGTACGCACTACCCTCTGTAGCACCTTACGGTCGTATGCCGAGCAGTTGACATACCAGGCGGTGATGCAACCGGTTCAGGATGCTCTCGATGGTGCAGCTGGATAACTTTTTGAGGATCTGGGGACCCATGCCAAATCTTTTCAGTCTCCTGAGGGGGAAAAGGTGTTGTCGTGCCCTCTTCACGACTGTCTTGGTGTGTTTGGACCATGATATTTCGTTGGTGATGTGGACACCAAGGAACTTTAAACTCTCGACCCACTCCATTACAGCCCCGTCGATGTTCATGGGGGCCTGTTCGGTCTGCCTTTTCATGTAGTCCATTATCAGCTCCTTTGTCTTGCTCACATTGAGGGAGAGGTTGTTGTCCTGGCACCAGACTGCCAGGTCTCTGACCTCCTCCCTATAGGCTGTCTCATCGTTGTCGGTGATCAGGCCTACCACTGTTGTGTCGTCAGCAAACTTAATGATGGTGTTGGAGTCGTGTTTGGCCAAGCCATCGTAGTTGAACAGGAAGTACAGGAGAGGATTAAGCACTCACCCCTGAGGGGCCCCAGTGTTGAGGATCAGCGTGGCAGATGTGTTGTTGCCTACCCTTCCCACCTGGGGGCGGCCCATCAGGAAGTCCAGGATTCAGTTGCAGAGGGAGGTGTTTAGTCCCAGGGTCCTTAGCTTAGTGAAGAGCTTCTAGGGTGCTATGGTGTTGAACGCTGAGCTGTAGTCAATGAACAGCATTCTCACATAGGTGTTCCTTTTGTCCAGGTGGGAAAGGGCAGTGTGGAGTGCGATTGAGATCTGTGGATCTGTTGGGGCGGTATGCGAATTGGCTTGGGTCTAGGGTATCCGGTATGATGCTGTTGATGTGAGCCATGACCAGCCTTTCAAAGCACTTCATGGCTACCCACGTGAGTGCTACGGGGCGTTAATCATTTAGGCAGGTTACCTTCGCTTCCTTGGGCACAGGGACTATGGTGGTCTACTTGAACCATGTAGGTATTACAGACTCGGTCAGGGAGAGGTTGAAAATGTCAGTGAAGACACTTGCCAGTTGGTCCGCTCATGCTTTGAGTACACGAGCATAAAAGGCATTTAGCTTGTCTGGTAGGCTCGCGTCACTGGGCAGCTTGAGGCTGGGTTTCCCTTTGTAGTCTGTAATAGTTTTCAAGCCCTGCCACATCCGACGAGTGTCAGAGCCGGTGTAGTAGGATTCAATCTTAATCCTGTATTGACGCTTTGCCTGTTTGATGGTTCATCTGGGGCGTAGCAGGATTTTTTATAAGCGTCCGGATTAGTGTCCCGCTCCTTGAAAGCGGCAGCTCTAGCTTTTAGCTCGAAGCGGCTGTTGCCTGTAATCCATGGCTTCTGGTTGGGATATGTACGTATGGTCACTGTTGGGATGACGTCATCGATGCACTTATTGATGAAGCCGATGACTGAGGTGGTATACTCCTCAATGCCATTGGAACATATTCCAGTCTGTGTTAGCAAAACAGTCCTGTAGTGTAGCATCCGCGTCATCTGACCGCTTCCATATTGAGCGAGTCACGGGTACTTCCTGCTTTAGTTTTTGCTTGTAAGAAGGAATAAGGAGGATAGAATTATGGTCAGATTTGCCAAATGGAGGGCGAGAGAGAGCTTTGTATGCGTCTCTGTGTGTGGAGTAAAGGTGGTCTAGAGTTTTTTTTCCCTTTGGTTGCAAATGTGACATGCTGGTAGAAATGAGGTAAAACGGATTTAAGTTTGCCTGCATTAAATCCCCGGCCACTAGGAGCGCCGCTTCTGGATGAGCATTTTCTTGTTTACTTACAGTGAGGGAAAAAAGTTTTTGATACACTGCTGATTTTGTACGTTTGCCCACTGACAAAGAAATGATCAGTCTATAATTTTAATGGTAGGTTTATTTGAACAGTGAGAGACAGAATAACAACAAAAAAATCCAGAAAAAACGCATGTAAAAATTTTTATAAATTGATTTGCATTTTAATGAGGGAAATAAGTATTTGACCCCCTCTCAATCAGAAAGATATCTGGCTCCCAGGTGTCTTTTATACAGGTAACGAGCTGAGATTAGGAGCACACACTTAAAGGGAGTGCTCCTATTCTCAGCTTGTTACCTGTATAAAAGACACCTGTCCACAGAAGCAATCAATCAGATTCCAAACTCGCCACCATGGCCAAGACCAAAGAGCTCTCCAAGGATGTCATTGACAAGATTGTAGACCTACACAAGGCTGGAATGGGCTACAAGACCATCCATCGCCAAGCAGCTTGGTGAGAAGGTGACAACAGTTGGTGCGATTATTCGCAAATGTAAGAAACACAAAAGAACTGTCAATCTCCCTCAGCCTGGGGTTCCATGCAAGATCTCACCTCGTGGAGTTGCAATGATCATGAGAACGGTGAGGAATCAGCCCAGAACTACACGGGAGGATCTTGTCAATGATCTCAAGGCAGCTGGGACCATAGTCACCAAGAAAACAATTGTTAACACACTACGCCGTGAAGGACTGAAATCCTGCAGCGCCCGCAAGGTCCCCCTGCTCAAGAAAACACATATACAGGCCCGTCTGAAGTTTGCCAATGAACATCTGAATGATTCAGAGGAGAACTGGGTGAAAATGTTGTGGTCAGATGAGACCAAAATCGAGCTCTTTGGCATCAACTCAACTCGCCGTGTTTGGAGGAGGAGGAATGCTACCTATGACCCCAAGAACACCATCCCCACCATCAAACATGGTGGTGGAAACATTATGCTTTGGGGGTGTTTTTCTGCTAAGGGGACAGGACAACTTCACCGCATCAAAGGGATGATGGACGGGGCCATGTACCGTCAAATCTTGGGTGAGAACCTCCTTCCCTCAGCCAGGGCATTGAAAATGGGTCGTGGATGGGTATTCCAGCATGACAATGACCCAAAACACACGGCCAAGTCAACAAAGGAGTGGATCAAGAAGAAGCACATTAAGGTCCTGGAGTGGCCTAGCCAGTCTCCAGACCTTAATCCCATAGAAAATCTGTGGAGGGAGCTGAAGGTTCAAGTTGTCAAACGTCAGCCTCGAAAACGTAATGACTTGGAGAAGATCTGCAAAGAGGAGTGGGACAAAATCCCTCCTGAGATGTGTGCAAACCTGGTGGCCAACTACAAGAAACGTCTGACCTCTGTGATTGCCAACAAGGGTTTTGCCACCAAGTACTAAATCATGTTTTGCAGAGGGGTCAAATACTTATTTCCCTCATTAAAATGCAAATACATTTATATATAACATTTTTGACATGCGTTTTTCTGGATTATTTTGTTGTTATTCTGTCTCTCACTGTTCAAATAAACCTACCATTAAAATTATACACTGATCATGTCTTTGTCAGTGTGCAAACGTACAAAATCAGCAGGGGATCAAATACTTTTTTCCCTCATTGTATGGCCTTATACAGCTCGTTGAGTGCGGTCTTAGTGCCAGCATCGGTTTGTGGTGGTAAATAGACGGCTACGAATAATATAGATGAGAGCTCTCTTGGTAGATAGTGTGGTCTACAGCTTATCATAAGGTACTCTACCTCAGGCGAGCAATACCTCGAGACTTCTTTAATATTAGACATCGCGCTCCAGCTGTTATTGACAAATAGACACACATCCCCACCCCTCGTCTTACCAGACGTAGCTTCTCTGTCATGCCGATGCATGAAAAATCCCGCCAGCTCTATATTATCCGTGTCGTCGTTCAGCCACGACTCGGTTAAACATAAGATATTATAGTTTTTAATGTCCTGTTGGTAGGATATTCTTGATCGTAGATCATCCATTTTGTTTTCCAATGATTGCACATTGGCCAATAGAATGGATAGTACTGGAGGTTTACTCACTCGCCTACGAATTCTCAGAAGGCAGCCCGACCTCTGCCCCCTTTTTCTCTGTCTTTTCTTCATGCAAATGACGGGGATTTGGGCCCGTTCCCGAGAAAGCTGTATATCCTTTCCGTTGGACTCGTTAAAGAAAAATTATTCGTCCAGTTCGAGGTGACTAATTGCTGTTCTGATGTTCAGAAGTTATTTTCGATCATAAGAGACAGTAGCAGCAACATTATGTACACAATAAGTTAAAAAATAATTTACAAAAATTTCGAAAAAACAAACAATATAGCACAGTTGGTTAGGAGCCTGCAAAATGGCAGCCATCCCCTCCGGCGACATGTTGTTTTTGAATTATTGCAAGCACCCCTATGCAACAATCAAGCCACACTTCAGGGAAAAATTCCTGGTGCCGTCACTGCGTCACACGCTCTCTGCTCCTTTTAATACACCAATTGTAACATATACAAAATATTATCTTACCAAATGTAAATATGCACAGCCTTGTAATCGATTCAAGACCAAGACCGGAGCAAATCGAGTCCGAGTCAAGACCAAGAACGGAGGGGGGGGCGAGACCGAGTCAAGACCGAGACCGGTAGGGGAACAAGGGGTCCGAGACCAGAAAAATGCGAGTCCAATTCAAGACCAAGATTGTAATTTTGTCAAATCACCACCATGATAAGAGTTCAAAATGTCCAGTATTTCTGTGTTCATATATTATTTCAGAACAACATATGGATTCTTTAGACATTCAAAATAGTGAAAAAATGCATGCTGAGGGAAAATAGAGCCACTCTACAAATGATTACTAACCCAAACACAGTCAGCAACAATGATTTAATCTTTTCAGTTTTTGTTGGAAAGGAAAGGGTTAACACTGAAGATAAAAAAATATCCAATCTGGATTTTTCTTTGCTGGTCTCTGGGGTGAGAAATCTAGCTAGCTAAATCAGTGTCATGTGAATTTTTATCTCTAATTCACCCTAAGCTTGAATCATTACCAGAGGTTGTAAGGCTCTGGTTTTAATCATCAATGATTCAAGGTCCACAACTCACAAGTCTTATCTGTATTTTTATTCATGGCGAGAGCTCTGGTTTTAAAACACAAATATCCTGTTTTTATACCCCTTGACAAACAAAGACACTATGCTCCTCCCACCTTTCTTAAACAGTTTCCCGCCTTCCCCCTTGAATGGTTAGTACCCCCTTCTGTTAGTGGGTTGACACTACATGATAATTCTAACATTTATACTGTGTTTGGGGTGAAATTCTTTAGTCATTATTCTTAAAATCCAAATTAATCTAACAATCAGCCATTGCCTAGGCCATCAGAAGCTAGATAAAGGCATCTGCAATTCAACTGTATTAGGGCACAATTTTGGAGTGACAGTGGAATCAACCAATCACATTTTTACTTAATGAGTGGGACCGTTTTTACAAAAATGTATGGAAACTTCTGCCTTCTTGAATGCCAACAGGTCACTGCGCAATAGCGAGCAGTAGTTTTCCCACGGTCAAGCTAGCTAGCTTTTGTTGTCGGCTAGTTTGCAGCAGCTGCAGCAGCTGTCATCAAAGAGGATGTTGTTGCTAATTTGATTGCTTCTCCTTTTCCAAGAATAACTTTCAACAAGAAGTTAAGTTTCAAATGATCATCATCTGGTGAGTGGAACTGTGTTTTTTATTGCAGCACGCTTGCTGTTGTTAGCCATCTCTTTGAAAATAACTTATGTGTGTGAAACATTGTTGCATTTAAAGTAGAACTGACAGCCTTTTAGCAACATGAAATCTTATTAGAATCTGTTCATATACACCCCCAGGAAGAATATGACTATTTTACAAACATTTTCTGACAAGCGACCACTTATCGTCATTTTCACGTTTTCATAAATTCTTAGAATGTTTGGGAATTATGTATACTAAGTAGGGGTGTAACGATTCGTTTTAACAACGATTCGATTTGTATCACGATTCGTGGTTGTCGATACGATTCAAGGACGATATTGGTTCATTTAGAACGATACGATCAGAAACGATTCAGTGACTTGAAATCGATTCAGTAACCTTTTAGCCAAAAATTCAACCAGTGTGACTGAAATAAATACCTGGATACTGGACAGTGCAGGTGAAGTTTCCTAGATTCCTGTTTCTTGTAAGGACCGCAATGGTGGCTTGATAATTTCTCGCTCGTCGGCTTCTCCTCTGTCGTCCGCCATGCTATGTTTTGTTGTCTTTGCGCCTTTGCGCTGCTGCTGGCACGGGGCGATGATGTCACGGATAGGCAGACTGAATCGAGTAATGTTTAAAGCCTTTATCATTAAAAGTGCTAAGAAAAAACATCCATATAAAGTCTGACGTGCATAAATCCAATGAGTTATTTCCTAGTATCGATACAATCGATTTATTACATTTTAAAACGATGTTAGATTGATATATGTTGTCCAAAAGGCCAACTCGCCGAGCACAGATCGATGTAGTTGGATCATAGGAATATAAATCGATACATCGATGTAGTAGATGGATCGTTACACACCTAATACTAAGGCATTTTTGAAAACTCTATAGCAATATAGAGTGGGAAAGCAGCCATGCGTTTAGACAATTAATAGACACTGCAGTAAATAAAACCGAATAAAAACATCTGTCTTGTCCAGGACCGGAGTCCACAGAGACCGGTGCTCTATCCAGTAGGCCTTTATACAACAAGCCATTTGCTACACAGGCCTGGCATCACTCACTTTGAACTGGACTGTGTATTTACAGGCAGTTGCAACAGCACAACTTTAGATCATTAGAACACATTCGCCAAAAGCCACAAAATACACCTGAATGGATTTCTGCAAATATGTAAATACCACGGGAGTCCTCTTACATTTGGGATCTTTACAGTCCTATTGATTAAACAACCATTAAAAGGTAGGCTCTCTCTCCCTCAGTTATGCACATCAACAACAACAAGATCGACAACTAATGTTAGCCAGAGCAAGATGAGCTAAAATCTAATTAAGGAACATTAACTTTTTCAGCTAGTTGGCTGTCAAAATTGCACTGATAAACGTTGGGGAATTGTAGCCTCCTCATCCTTCTGCAGCTTGCCTGCCAATGCATGCTTGACCCAAGCAAGCACCCAAGCTAACTGGCTAAAGTTGGCTAGCTTGCTAGTTAGCTACTTCCACACAAATGAGAGAACACCTCACTCTGACCATTTTACTCATCACAGCAGAGCTTTACTTGTTATCTAGAGCGTTCTTGACTAATTATTACTTTTTTTGCCTACGTTTACTGACATCGGTTTCATCCGTTTCTCTGTGCGCTGGCACACTCAGACAAGAGTGCTCTGAAATCGGAATAGATAGCCAGAGTGAATTTGCGAATGCAAGAGTTATGCTAACTGGATAACAGTCGTTCAAGTTCTTGCTAGCTAACCAAATGACACCTGCATCTCTAGCTGAGTATAGCCATTGAAAAACGATATGAGGGGAAAAAGTCAGTCACTCACCCACTCCTCCAATGGCATTACATGACATCCTCCTAGCAGCTAGCTAGCTATCTAGTTAACGTTTGGCTCCGTGTTTTTAGCTTGCTACATAAATAGATATGCTAGCCTATTAGCCACGTTATGACTGACTTGTGATCATTGCCCTTGCTAGTTTTATTGTATTGACATTCCCAGCCTTAGTTTCATTTGTCCATTTTTGTCCAGAATATAGAGTCATTGAAACTTAAACAGTGCATCCCGAATGGAGGCAGCAAACAATATACCAGGACAGCTGTAATTTACAACCTGATAGCAATATATTTGGGACTACCAAGAAATCTATTGGTGAATTATATAAATCATGCATTGAACTGCATGCATCTATTCTGCCAATAATGCCTTAGTGTACGTCATGGAACATTGAGTCAAATAAAACCTCTTTTAAAAACCTCTTATAAAGTCGGTTTTGTAGCATAAACTGGGAATGTTATATTATATTTTTGACTGATATTGTGATTGTCTGTTTGTTTCATATCTGCAAAGTAGTTCAAACGCTGTCAGTACCACTTTAAACTTTAGGTCACAGGTTACTTTGTGTGCTAAACATGTAATGTTTTTTGCAATAGGAAGTAATAGTTGTAAATTTCATTTGGGAAATGCTTAATGCTTCATTGGACACTGGACACATTGGACACTGTGTTAACAAACCTCCAAACGAGCTTCAATGCCATACAACAATCCTTCAGTAGCCTTCAACTGCTCTTAAACACTAGTAAAACTAAATGCATGCTTTTCAATCGAACGCTGCTAGCACCCGCCCACCCAACTAGAATCACCACTCTCGACGGGTCTGACCTAGAGTATGTGGACAACTACAAATATCTAGGTGTCTGGTTAGACTGTAAACTCAACTTCCAGACTCACATAAAGAATCTCCAATCCAAAGTTAAATCTAGAATCGGCTTCCTATTTCGCAACAAAGCCTCCTTCACTCATGCTGCCAAACATGCCCTCGTAAAACTGACTATCCTACCGATCCTTGACTTCGGCGATGTCATTTACAAAATAGCCTCCAACACTCTACTCAGCAAATTGGATGTAGTCTATCACAGTGCCATCCGTTTTGTCTCCAAAGCCCCATACACTACCCACCACTGTGACCTGTACGCTCTTGTTGGCTGGTCCTCACTACATGTTCGTCGTCAAACCCACTGGCTCCAGGCCATCTATAAATCACTGCTAGGCAAATCCCCGCCTTATCTTAGCTCATTGGTCACCATAGCAACACCCACCCGTAGTATGCGCTCCAGCAGGTATATCTCACTGGTCATTCCCAAAGCCAACACCTCCTTTGGCCGCCATTCCTTCCAGTTCTCTGCTGCCAATGACTGGAACGAATTGCAAAAATCTCTGAAGCTGGAGACTCTTATCTCCCTCAATAACTTTAAGCATCAGTTGTCAGAGCACCTTACCGATCACTGCACCTGTACACAGCCCATCTGAAATTAGCCCACCCAACTACCTCATCCCTATATTGTTATTTATTTTGCTCTTTTGCACCCCAGTATCTCTATTTGCACATAATCTCTTGCACATATAGCATTCCAGTGTTAATACTATTGTAATTATTCTGCACTATAGCCTATTTATTGCCTTACCTCCATAACTTGCTACATTTGCACACACTGTATATATATTTTCTGTTGTATTTCTGACTTTATGTTTTTTTTACCCCATATGTAACTCTGTGTTGTTTTTATTGCACTACTTTGCTTTATCTTGGCCAGGTCGCAGTTGTAAATGAGAACCTGTTCTCAACTGGCTTACCTGGTTAAATAAAGGTGAAATAAAAAATAAAATAAAAAATAAAAAATGGTTGTGTCTTTGTATTCTTATGATTGGGACCTACTGTACGCCTCCTATAGTGGGAGTTTATGGACTGCTTATCCTTTAATATCATGCTGTGTGTGACTGCTGTCTTTCCATCGACCTTATGCAGTGGTGTAGTGGTGCCTGGAGAAGTGGGTATACTATAATTTTGCCAAAAAATTCCCAAACGAAGGAAAGTCACCCTGTGTGAAAAATGCTGTTTTCCTATTTTTTTAATGAGTTTTCTAATTTTCACTCTCAAAATCACCATTTTTAAATAGAATACATACACAAATGTGATGGTGTAAGTCCACAACAATGCTTAAACCACATCAATCTGATTGGTGGGCCTGTCAGGGCCTGGCTCCCCAGTGGGTGGGCCAGGCCCATCCATTTCTATGCCCCTGATGCAAACACTGCATGTTGACCATGCGCATCACAAATAGCCTACTAACAAACACTTCGGACTAAACTCTTTCAATACCTGGTTTGCATACCCATTGTTGCCTTAGTTAGCATTTACTTGTAGATATCAGGAGTTGAAACGTCTTCCCTACCCTACCGGCTATTGATGTCATTCTTCTGTGAGCTGCTTCCTGCAGATTATATTCCGCTGAAACTAGGCTATGTGTGCTGCGATGTGTGAATATATTTAATGTGCTTTGCAATTGTGTAAGCTACTTTGACCATGATTTCTCTATTGTACTACATCATTGATAAATAGCTCAGCTGGTAGAGCACGGCGCTTGTAACGCCAAGGTAGTGGGTTCGATCCCCGGGACCACCCATACACAAAAAAATGTATGCACGCATGACTGTAAGTCGCTTTGGATAAAAGCGTCTGCTAAATGGCATATTATTATTATTATTATAAATCGTGTACCTCCATTCCACTACCTTGATACGCATCAGTAGGGATTAAAGAAGTGAGTATACGCAATGCCCACTGAAAAGAAAGTGGGTATACAGTGTATACCTGCGTATAGCCTTCACTACACCACTGGTCCAAAAAAGTGCCTCTCCTACATGAGTGCGCTGGTATTACGGTTGCTGTCCTTTCAGAATCACGAAACTGTCACACACTGAAGGCCTATAGGTTCGCCACTGCGCAAACATATCTATAATGAATAAGCCTGTTAAGATGTTGTTTCAAGAAATGGCCTGGTGAAGCGGTTTTATGCGCTGACTGAATTGAAGCTGATAATTCTGAGTTTTTTAATGCTCTGGTCTCCGCTGGTCTCGGCAAGAAATGATGAGTCCTCACTGTCCGAGACCCGAGTCAAGACCGAGACACTCAATACCTGGTCCTGAGACCGGACTCCAGAAATACAACACTTATATGGTTTCCCCTATCTGTGGTGAATGGTGTAGTCATCACTGATTAATTAATTTAAACACAGAGTAATGTTATGCATATCATTAAATAAATATGTTCTCTTTTATGAGCTCTGTAAATATGTACATATTTAGATATGTTCAAGGGTTGTTATTGTTGTTTTTTATCAAATGTTATGTTTTTGGTAACATTTAGTTTGTATTGCATATATCTGGTGGTTTTGACCCACATATTTGCTGATTGTCTGGCAGGTCAATGTCATGGACGGCTAGCTAGCTAGCTGGCTTATGTTTTTGTTTGAATGATGCAGGAAACAGTACCAGCTTCTTGTTTCACCTGGCTACTGGTTCCAGATCATTGAGGAGTCACCTGAAGCTTGAGAGGAATAGGAGATTTAGTAGGAATGCAGTGCTGAGGCAGAGGGTTCAGTGAGGATGACTGGCTACTACTCTGCACTGTATATGTGGAGAGCTTTCTGGCACCCAGAGCTGCTGAGGAATCACCCAAGTGGGTGCTACACATTGTGAAGGAGGAGAATTCCAGTGGCTCCACAACACAGGCTGGTTCCCAGAGTAACCCTCTACAAGATCATCACTAGACTCCATCTTCATCAACCATCTCTCTGACAACCTTCCTCTGATCAAGCCATTAACTGTCCCTCTCCATCTTTGAAGGATGCATGCACTCAAAGACTTGGCCTCTATTGGTTGACCTAGCCAGCTATAGCTAAGCTACTCATTATGATGTATTGGTTGACCTAGCTAGCTATAGCTAAGCTACTCATGATGATGTATTGGTTGACCTAGCCAGCTATAGCTAGGCTACTCATGATGATGTATTGGTTGACCTAGCCAGCTATAGCTAGGCTACTCATGATGATGTATTGGTTGACCTAGCTATTTATAGCTAAGCTAATCGAGAAGATGTATTGCTTGTTTGTTTCTTGCTCTTGAAGCACCTTGAGATTTATTTCTGTTATGAAAAGCGCTATAGAAGTTTAATCAATTATTATTATTAATCAATTATTATTATTAATAAATTATTATTATTAATACATTATTATTATTATTAAAACGTTGCACTGATCATGCTAATTAAGATCTAAACATTTTGGGGGGGGGAAATCCTTGCAATTCCTTCTACATACAAATATCTACTGCGGTGATCCCCTGCCTGTTTCATAAGGAGCACACACATACACACATACCACGGTAGTCCATAAATACTTCCTGCCAGCCAGCCCAGGGGAAGCCCTTGCTGAGTACAGCCGTGATCCCCGTTTCCTAAAATACTCACATATGTTGTCTATAAATATGCTAGCAACCAACTGTCAGAGAAAGCCCTCACTATATGCTGACTCACAGACGGTCAGGGTGGAGAGGTGCTCCTGAGTGGCGCAGTGGTCTAAGGCATTGCATCGCAGTGCTAACTGTGCCACTAGAAATCCTGGTTTGAATCCAGGCTCTGTCGCAGCCGGCCGCGACTGGGCGGCGCACAATTGGCCCAGCGTTGTCCAGGGTAGGGGAGGGAATGGCTGGCAGGGATGTAGCTCAGTTGATAGAGCATGGCGTTTGCAACGCCAGGGTTGTGGGTTCGATTCCCACGGGGGGCCAGTATAAAAAAAATATATATATGTATTCACTAACTGTAAGTCGCTCTGGTTAAGAGCGTCTGCTAAATGATGTAAATGTAGAGGTTAACTATGGTTATTATTAACTGTTTGTTTTGGCAATGCTTTAGGCTCCTCCGATTCCCCAATGATTTAGGCTCCTCTGATTCCCCAATGCTTTAGGCTCCTCTGATTCCCCAATGGTTTAGGTTCCTCTGATTCACAATGATTTAGGCTCATCCGATTCCCCAATGCTTTAGGCTCCTCCTATTCCTCTCCAGGATCTCTTTCAGGCACTTCCAGAAACTTTGCAGTGGCAGGCAAAAAAGGCCCCTCATGTAGCTTCTTCTAACCTTGGCGTTTAGTGTCCTCTATTGGAGAATAGTTATACTACAGTTGTTTGGAGATTTGCAATAATCTGCATACTAGTAAATACCATACACTTTCAGTCATTGCGCTAACGCCAGTTAGCATTGGCTTGCGAAATTCTTACTTCCTTTATAATGGATACAGATACATATAAATGGTATCCATGAGTCATCTGACTCTGGGGAAGTAGATAAAGGTCTTCATAGCCAAAGTCCTGAAGTATCCCTTTAAGGTCAGGGTAAGGGTAGGGGTCAAGGTCAGGTTTAGGATAGGGGTCAAGGTCAGGGTTAGTGTAGGTGTCAAGGTCAGGGTTTAGGTTAGGGAAGTCCCAAGGATCCGGAATTGCACTGACATAAATAAGGCCCATGAGCTAGGTCATGTTCATTAGGTCATGCAACAGAACACATCTTCAATCATTTTGCAATGGACACCAATAATTTGAAGGCAAGACCACTCTAGATTTCTTACATACTCTTATTATTATCGGAGTGGCTACGGATCCGAGTTCTCTGGAATATATAGTTCTCTGCATATGTTGGTTCAATTGGAAATTCTGAGTGGCGCAGTGGTCTAAGGCACTGCATCGCAGTGCTAACTGTGCCACTAGAGATCCTGGTTCGAATCCAGTCTCTGTCGCACAATTGGCCCAGGGTAGGGGAGGGAATGTCCGGCAGGGATGTAGCTCAGTTGATAGAGCATGGCGTTTGCAATGCCAGGGTTGTGGGTTCAATTCCCACGGGGGGCCAGTATAAAAAAATATGTATTCACTAACTGTAAGTTGCTCTGGATAAGAGCGTCTGCTAAATTATGTAAATGAAATTACCTTTGAATTTCTATCGGTCAATTTATCATAACGGCAGCTGTTTTTTTGTGTTGTGTTACCATACAGGTATCTTATTGTCTATGTTGTGTTACCATACAGGTATCTTATTGTCTATGTTGTGTTACCATACAGGTATCTTAGTGTCTGTGTTGTGTTACCATACAGGTGTTTCCAGGAGAGACTGCCTTGGCCTTCTACAGAGCCATGAACAATACAGAGAAACCTGTTATTGGGATCTCCACCTACAACATAGTGTCCTTCAAGGCTGGGCAGTACTTCAACAAGATACAGGTACTAATGGACATCTAGTTAATGGCATGTGGATAGAAGTGTTGATGTAACCTTTCAGTCTGTTAAGAGATCAAATGTTACATGCAGGACTAATATATGTGTGTTGTGGTGTCCTATGACGGTGTTATGACCATAGAAATAGAATGACTAGAATGGTTTTGTAACCTCTGACCTTGGCAGTTGTACTAGTTAACTCAGCAGCTTAAATGCAGAGGCTGGCTGAACCACATTGAATTCAATAAAGCAAGAACAAACTTGCAGTCCTTGCATCCATAGCTCAGTCTGAGAATTTGAGAGTGGTTACATTTCTCCAGCCTCATCCCTCAGCTATTTACCAAAAAAACAGACTGCTTTGTCAGGGTGACCACTTTTGCTGTTGGAATCCCAGATTGCTCCATTATTTTAAGTACAATATTTCTATGGAATGAAAAAGCTGTTTTCTAAGTAATAAGTCCACAGTCACAAAGGAAGTGTATGTAGGTCAACATGTTTTTAATCAATGCTCAACATTTCACCATGAAAATCATATTTTATGCAACACAGGAAAATGATAAGACTTGGTCTTGTTTATTCAGCAACTTCTTTGCCCTGTAAGAAGAAAGAAATAATATAATGGATCAGTAATAATAATGAACATGATAAATATATGGATAGACTTGGATAGAATATAATGGATCAGTAATAATAATGAACATGATAAATAGATGAACACTTGGAAAGAATATAATGGATCAAGCATTTAATGCTCAGCGCTCAGCTTGGATTTTCAGGGTGAAGTACCAACTGAATTAATCTTATTAGATTTTTTTGCCCTGAAATGTGCTTCTCAAAGATCTTAAATACAGTTGAGTGAGTGTAAAATTTGCCCTCTGTGAAGACTGAATCATAGGTGGTGTTGATGTGGTCATATTTGAACATGAGTCAGGTTTAGGTTTAGCAGCAGTTCTGTACCTTTCCAGTGTCACGGGTCTTGGCTCTGAGCTTGTTGACCTGAGTCTCAGCGATGTCAGCACGCTCCTCAGCCTCCTCCAGCTCATGCTGAACCTTCCTGAACTTAGACATATGGCTATTGGCTGCTTCCTCCTGGGTGAAGAAAAGAGATAGAGAGCGAAACATCAGCATTTAAAGTTTGATGCTTCAGATAGCAAATAAAAAATATGTTTTTAAAAGGTATTTGACTCACCGCCTCCTCAGAATTCCTCTTGTAGGCCTTCACTTTCAACTGCAGCTTATCTACCAGGTCCTGAAGTCTGCTAACGTTCTTCTTATCCTCCTCAGTCTGTGGGAGAAGATCAAAGAATCAATGTCAGTATAGTTGTATACACAAACCTGTCTGTGTTACTGTCAAGTGTGTGAAGAAGGCACTTTCTCTTACCTGGTAAGTGAGCTCCTTGACTCTGCGCTCATACTTGCGGACTCCCTTGACTGCGTCTACACCTCTTCTCTGCTCGGCCTCCACCTCAGTCTCGAGCTCACGCACCTTTGTGGAAGAAATAAACGTATTTGTTTGAGGTGGTGAAATCAGACGTAACAAATCTTTGTAACACAGAGTTGTAGTGTTCTACCCAGTCAAGGAGGCACAATTGTTATCTGTCCCTATGTACTTCTAAACATTTAATTGAAGGGGTCTGTAATTATAACAACAACTTTTCATTATCTAGGTCAGTGGTTCCCAAAGGGGAATTTACTTTTAAATGTGTTTATGAATATTTCTAGCAAGAACGGATTAAACAACCAGGGATCTTTGGAAAAAGTTTAGAGAGTGCAATACAGTACATATTAATAATCCACAATTTATGTTCTTAACTATTAGATGCACAACGGGTCTGGGAGGCTCACAACTCAATTCTTCTTGTATTTGTAATATGACTATTTATCCGTTTTGTCATGAGTTTAGCAGTTTATGGTGCAGCACCAGTATGGCCACTAGAGGACGCCACTCGCATGTTTTTAATGTTATGAGATTTATTCTGTTATGGGAGGCTCGCGCTATGACAGTTGAGAGAAGTTTGCAAAGTGAGCCAACAGCAAGACAGAAGCACCGACCTAAATACATTGGTATATCTTTATTTTGAAGGTAAGCGAGTGCAAAAGCACTATATTCGAGACGGTAATGTTTCTGGAGTATGTACATATGTTTGTTAAGATGTTATGTTGTGTTTTCAGGTTTTATGAACTTATTAAAATCCGCTAGCCTACAAACCAATTCAGCCGTTAGCCTGCTGGCTGGTAAACCTGCATAGCAACGCTAGCTTCCCTAGCAACGGCCGGTGAATGAGACATGTCACTATAGAGAGAAATGAAACAAATGTAACTAGATGTAACAAATGATTACTATGAGATGAAGTGGATGAATGTGCATTATATTGTGTGTTGATGTGTATTGTAAATTTATATTTGTATTCTTACTACTAATGAAATGGCAGTTTAGAAGAAGTCTGCTGCGACAACTGTACAAGCCTGAACGAAGCAACTAGAGTAATACATTTGTATTTATTTGAAGGTCTTGGCTCAACTCCACTAAATAAGTGTAAAATTATTATAATTTGTTTTGTTATGATCATAAATGCACCATCATTTAACATTTAAAAAGGCAAAATGTGTAGAATTGCAGGAAATTAGCTTTAAAACTGCAACATTTTCTCTCTAATGCCTAGAAGGGGGACTTAACATTTCCCAGGGCCCGAGACTTGATTAGTCATGCCATGCACTACAGAAGTAACAGTAAACCTGCATGGAGGCTATTATGTATTTTTATATGATCAAATGCATTTCCAGCAATCTGTCTTTCAATCCACCATAATCCACCCGGCTGTTAACTCACCCTGGACTCCAGTTTCTGGAGCTGCTTCTTGCCTCCCTTCATGGCCAGATTCTCAGCCTCATCCAGGCGGTGCTGCAGGTCCTTGACTGTGACCTCCAGGTTCTTCTTCATCCTCTCCAGGTGAGAGCTGGTGTCCTGCTCCTTCTTCAGCTCCTCAGCCATCATGGCCGCCTGGAAAAGTAGTTTGTTTAATTTATGGACCAATTGGCACCAATCATAACGCCCCTCTAAGATCTTTGTTGTTCTTAACCAGCCCAGCTACCACTGGCACTTGGGGACAAATCAAGTCGATGTAATTAAAGAACTCACGTCAGTGATGGCCTTCTTGGCCTTCTCCTCTGCATTCCTGGCCTCCTGGACAATATCGTCCACCTCTCCCTGCACCTGCACCAGGTCAGTCTCCAACTTCTTCTTGGTGTTCAGAAGGCTGGTGTTCTGAAGGATGAAATAAGACAATTTTTTTAAACTCTCAAGAGAACTTACAAGTCACAAGGCTGAAATTATGAAAATCTAAAGTAAGCACTGTCAAATTCCAGGTGTGTTTAAACTGTATGCTTGGTTGAGTTCCATTGGAAATGGCTTTTGACCCATACCTGGGAGTGCAGCAGTCCAACACGCTCGCTGGCGTCTACCAGCTCAGTCTCAGCCACTTTGCGGCCTCTCTCTGTCTGCTCCAGAGCAACTCTCAGCTCCTCGATTTCAGCCACCATCAGACCGTTTCTGCGCTCCACCATGGCTGCCTGTTCCTTCATGTCCTCTGCGACACGAACAGCGTCATCAAGGTGCAATTGGGCATCCTGGGGTTCACAATGACATACATTCATTAGGTCTTGTGGAAGTAGGGGCGATAGGATCGATCAGTGACAGAAATGTAAATTGATACGAATTTCTCCAGTATCGTTACCTTTAGTACATAAACCACTCTTTTTAATTTCTCAGATTCACAAACAAATCCCTAGCCATGTTCAGATTTTTTATCCTGATGTCCCAGTCCCTTTACCTTGAGCTGTCCCTGGACGTTCCTCAGCTGTTTCTGGGCCTCAGCGGCCTGCCTGTTGGAGTGGCTCAGCTGGATCTCCATCTCATTCAGGTCTCCCTCCATCTTCTTCTTCACCCTCAGGGCATCATTTCTGCTCCTGACCTCAGAGTCCAGGGTGCTCTGCATGGAGTCAACCACCCTCTGGCTGTTCCTCTTGATCTGCTCCATCTCCTCGTCCTTCTCAGCAATCTTCCTGTCCACCTCACCCTTGATCTGGTTGAGCTCCAGCTGCACACGCAGAATCTTAGATTCCTCGTGCTCCAGTGTGCCCTGGACAAAGAAAATAATTAATGCGTATTGTGTTCAATATATTTGGATGTGTCTACAAGGAATTAAATATATATATGACTACAATAAACACCAAAGCAGGGAGCATTAGACTGTAGCTAGCATTGGCTAGTGTAACACTGCTTTTCCCATCAAACAGCTGTAGTTTGTACCTCAGCCTCCTCCAGAGCGGTCTGGATCTCAGACTTCTCTGTCTCCACGGTCTTCTTGGCCTTCTCCAGCTCATGGATGCTCTTGCCAGTCTCTCCGATCTGCTCAGTCAGGTCAGAGATCTCCTCTGCACACACACACACAGGAGCAGTTTAGACTTGGGATATTTTCAGTAGATATCGCTAATGCACTGAAGTTGACATTGAATTATAATAACAGTAAATTAATTAACAATAATTCATCTTGCTAATCAAACATGAGCCAAATAGAATTGCTGTCAAATGCTCACGTTGCAGGTTCTTGTTCTCTCTCTTTAGAGTCTCCAGATGATCCAGAGCCTCCTCGTAGGAGTTCTTCATCTTGAAGAGTTCAGTGCTCATAGAGCGAGCCTCCTTCTGAGCTCCTTCCAGCTCTGCCTGACCCTCCTCATACTTCTGCTTCCACTCTGCCAGAACCTAGGGAAATACATGGGATTTTCATTAGAAGTCATAGATGAAGAGATTTAAATCAGAAACATGCTACAATTAAACTACAATTGATTATGTAGCAGAAAGTTAGGTTTTCATTTTTACCTTGTCAAAGTTCCTCTGCTTCTTGTCGAGGTTGGCGGCCAATGCGTTGGCTCTCTCAACGTCAATCATGAGGTCCTCCACCTCTCCCTGCAGCCTCTGCTTGGTCTTCTCCAGGGAGGCGCACTTGGAGTTGGTCGCCTCAATTGTCTCCTCAGCCTCCTGCAGACGTTGGGCCAGCTTTTTCCTGTTAGGTGGTTTTGTAGTTTTGAAACAAATGTTACAATATATATTGACGTAACATTTTCTCAGAGCCCCCCTACCACCCTCAACATCCACACCCTATATTTGAGTGTTTGCTGAACGCGTGTGACTCACTTGGCCTCTTCCAGCTCCTCTGTGCGCTGGACGGCATCAGTTTCATACTTAGTCCTCCACTGAGCCACCTCGCTGTTGGCCTTGGACATGCCGCGTTGCAGCTCTGCCTTGGCCTCCTGCTCCTCCTCAAACTGCTCCCTCAGGAGGTCACAGTCATGACGGGCAGACTGGACACCATGGGCCAATGCGTTTTTAGCCTGTGAAAGAGAAAGACAAAGAGAGATTAGAGAGATAGACAAACAAATGACAGTAGAAGTCTCTGAGTGTGGAGAGACGGTAGGAGTCTCTGAGGGTGGAGAGACAGTAGGAGTCTCTGAGGGTGGAGAGACAGTAGGAATCTCTGAGGGTGGAGAGACAGTAGGAGTCTCTGAGGGTGGAGAGACAGTAGGAGTCTCTGAGGGTGGAGAGACAATAGGAGTCTCTGAGGGTGGAGAGATAAAAGGTGACTCTGAGGGTCACGTAGTCACCATCTATATGAAGATAAAGCTCTAAACTCTATGGACGGTGGAGTCCATTTTACCTTGACCTCCTCCTCAATCGCCCTCTTCAGCTCCTCCACCTGCTGGGTGAAGGCCTGTTTTCCTCTGGTCAGCTGAGACACCAGGGCTTCCTTCTCCTCCAGCTGGCGGCCAAACTCACCTGCAGGGATAGAGGGATATCTAGTTAATAGGGTCTCTGTTCTCTAAGATTGAAAATGTATTTGGAGGTATCATAGGGCAATGTTAGGTGGTGAATAGTACAGTAGAAATTATGTGGATACAGCCCCCAACACATGTAATTGTGTTCTACTGAAGGAAAGCATTGGGTTGTAGTTCATTGTTGATGGTACCATTTTCTGTCAGGAGTCTGGCCCTCTGTCCGCTGATGTCGTTGACCTGGCGAACATTCTCATCATTCTTAGTCTTGAGCTCGCTCAGCTGGTCCTCAAGAGTACGGCACATCTTCTCCAGATTGCCCTGTTAGTGAAACATGTACCATAATTACTTTATATATGGGACTCCTGTTAACTTCAGTTCAGTTGAATGGTAATGTAGTTGACACTCCTCAACACTGCTTGACCAAAACATCACTACTCACCTTAGCCTTGGCGACGGCCTCCATGTTGCTGGAGAGGTCATCAATCTCCATCTTGTACTCGCTCTTCTCCTTCTCCAGCTTCTGCTTGACGCGCTGCAGGTTGTCGATCTGCTCCCCGAGCTCAGCCACACTGTCGGCCTGCTTCTTTCGCAGAGCGGCGGCTGTGGCCTCGTGCTGCAGGGTGGACTCTTCAAGATCACGACGCAGCTTCTGGAACTCAGCCTCACGCTTCTTGTTCATCTCAATCTGAGAAGCAGTGGCGCCTCCGGCCTCCTCCAGCCTCTCGCTGATCTCCTCAAGTTCCCTGGAGAGATCGGCCCTCTGCTTTTCAACCTTAGCCCTGGCAGCACGCTCAGCCTCAATTTCCTCCTCCAGCTCCTCAATACGGGCCTAAAACAGGGGACAAGAGCAGGGGGGATGAACACTACAATACAGTTGAAACAATTGAACCTCACAAAATAATAATAGTAGGTATATGTTGCATAAATGTGTTAATACAAAGCCAGTTACACTAATATATTCAGTAGACAGTGTCCCATGCAGGAACCAAAACCACAATGGTGAGAAGCACCAACAAGAATCACCATCTTCCAACCTATTGAGCCATTAGAAGCCACCAGGAAAACTGTCGGCTACCAGAAAGTGTTTTTCAGGAAATGATTCAGGTGTGTGCTTTTCTGTACTGGAGCGTATATCCTGTACTGTACCTGGAGTTCCTTGATCTTCTTCTGCAGCTGAGCTCCCAGAGACTGTTCATCCTCAATCTTGCTGAGGAGCTGAGTGGTCTCAAACTCCTTCCTAAAAAACACAAACACGTTGATTGCAGAGTTGGTTTAGATTTGTTAGTGTAAAGGGAGTATAATACCATTCACATTGCTTTTAAGAATCACATGCAAATGCTAATTCATAATTAATCAAGAACAACCATTACAGCAGCTGATACTGTAGTCATTTGTTTGTGTTTACTTCTTGATTTTCTCATCAGACTGCTGCTTGTCATTCTCCAGGTCCATTATGGACTCCTGGGCCAGTTTCAGATCTCCCTCCAGCTTTCTCTTGGATCTCTCTAGGTCCATACGGAGCTTCTTCTCTTGCTCCAGAGAACCCTCAAGCTATAAGATAAAAACACATATATTGTTCAAATCTAAACAACTGAAGATCATATCATCTTACATTCTATCATGGTTAAAATGTCAAACTCCACTCACGTCATCCACTTGCTGTTCCAGCTTGGTCTTGGCCTTGGTCAGAGTGTTGACTTTGTCCTCCTCTGCCTGCAGGTCGTCCAGTGTCTGCTGGTGGGCCTCTTGGAGGGCTTTCTTCTCCTTGGTCAGCTTGGCAACACTCTCATCCATAGATGCCATCTCCTCTGTCAGGTTTTTAACCTGAAAATGGTCACAACATAATTATACTTCACCATAAAGGGGAGATTTAGTTTGTTATATATTGCGTTCATTTAAATGAGCAATGTGTCAACAAGTACTGTACTATAGATTCAACACTAGATGGCAGTGTACACCATGCCAGTGTACTGAGTGGAAGTCATAAATGAGGGGGAACAGAACATGCAATGAATGTGGGGAGTACCCTGCAACTGAAATTCCACTGTTGTGTCTTAATTTTTCCTGCACCCACAATGCAACTTGAATTCCATTTCTGTTAAGCTATGTTTTGAGTTGATTATTGTTTGGATTATTGTTTGGTTAGACTGTCTATGGTAAGACACAAGACCTTGTTTTCAGTGGCGTGCTTCTCCTTCTCCACTTTGGCCAGGGTGAGCTCCAGGTCATCAATGTCCTTCTTCAGCTCAGAGCACTCATCCTCCAGCTTCCTCTTCTTGGCAGTCAACTCAGCATTGATCTCCTCCTCATCCTCCAGCCTCTCGGTCGTCTCTTTGAGTTTAGCCTCCTGCTGGATCTTGCTCTTGATGAGCCCCTCGCACCTTTCCTCAGCATCGTTCAGACTCTCTCCTTCCTGGTTTCAGAACACGAGAAAAAATCAGCGGCCTCACTTTGTATATTCAAGGTCAGACCAAATCAATAGAAATTCATGAAATACATAACATGGACAATAACAATGTGTGAGTTAGCCACATACTTCACAGTGTCTTCATATGTGTGTTTATTCATGTGTGTGTAAATGTGCCCATATGAGGTGTTTTTCACTCACAGATGCAACTTGAAGTGCCAGGTCATTCTTCTCCTGAGTCAGGGACACCAACTTCTCCTCCATTTGCTTCTTCGTGGCCAGAGCCTTGGCCAGGTCTGTCGTCATCTTATCATAGTTCTCCTTCATGTTGGCCAGCTCCTTCTCAGTCTCTGCGCTCTGCAGCAGGGGCTTGATCTTGAAGTACAACTTCATCCATGGCCAGGTTTTCACATTCATGAATGAACGGACGTTGTACTGGATGGCGTAAATGGATTCTCTGGTCGACAGAAAGGATAGGGTGGCATGGTGAGTGACATGCTTAAAGCTACATTCTGGGATTCAAAGAACAACAAAACGGAACACCCCCGCCACTATTTGTTTACAGCTGAGGAATGGGGCTAGGGAAGTGTAACCCCTCTTAAATTCACAGACAGCGGTCTAGATGCAAGGACTGACAGGTCATGCTAAGCTCATGAGGCATTTTGTATTCTTCAAGAATGAATGAGTAAATACCTCACATTTAAATGACAATTGATCAGCCAAACCCCAAACTGAAGATATAAAGATAGAATCCTTATTTGCTACATCCATTTTTTGACTTTATAAATGAATTAAACAAAAGCTTTAATAGATCATTATAAGACGTACTTTCTCATTCTGAACAACTCACAGCATATACAGCATGTAATCATAATGCATTAGATACAGGTGGTTGACAGAAAGCTTTGCCAAGATGTCCACTATTCCTCACCTCCTCTCCATCATCTTGCTAAACTCTCTCCTCATGAGGAATCCACGGCTGAGAGCCTGGACCATGCCGACCAGAGTGGCCAGCTTCTCATCTCTCATCTCCTCCAGGACACCCAGAAGACCGGCTTTGAAGAACACCTGAGACACAGGTTAGCATGGTCAATGGAACCACAGATGGTGACAGATAGAAAGGGTTGAATCAAAAGAGGGGAACATCTCCACTAGATTGATTTGACAATGTTAACTTTGCAATGCTTACAAACTAACCATGGGATAGGATGTTTCTAAATTGTTAGTTATTGTACAGTTGTAGATTAGTAATATACACAGATACAGATAACTGCAGCCATACCACTCTAACACAATGCACATGATAATGAGTTTAATTTCTCTTCTATACTTCTATGACGTTGAAGTAAAAAACACTACAATGTTTTTCCACCTTTTCCTTTAGTTAAATGAAGAAGAAAGAACAAAAGGATGGATAGATCAACTGGAGAGATTTTATATGGTAAGGGTTTAAATTATCATTGAAGTTGTGTTTTGTTGTCAGCTTTTGCTAGGGGTATTTGACTGACCTTTGTGTGTCCAAACTTGTAATCTTCGTGATTCACATCAATGGAACCAAGCAGCTTCTCAGAAGCCTTCTTGTTGTCCATGAACTGGCCCTCGGGGATGACACTGGCATTCAGTACTTTGTACCTGAATGAGGAGTCATTATTAACATATGTCAAGTTGTAAGATGTTTGTTACATTTCATAAAGGTAAGCCTATTCTGATGCTGGGAAATCCCTTGATGCAGATATTTCTGTGTGTGTGTGTGTGTGTGTGTGTGTGTACCTCTGCTTGAAGTCAGCATAGATGATTCTGCTGGGGAAGCCCTTTCTGCAGATCCTGATACCCTCCAGTACACCATTACACCTGAGCTGGTGAATAACCAGGAAGTTCTCCATCAGACCTGGTAAAACAAACCAAGTCTCTTTTAATACTCATAAACAAGTTAAAGATTGAGATTGTTAAAGTCACTGATACTGTACTGATAAGATGACATATTTAACTCAATATTTATTGTACCTGGAGTCTTTGACTCGTTGGGGATCAGGCAGCGCACAAAGTGAGGATGAGTGCTCCTCAAGTTGGTCATCAGCTTATGTAAGTTCTCCTGTAAGAGGGTTACAAACCATTTTCTCAGACATAATTGATGATAATCAAGGCGCCTTTTGAAGGTCTGAATAAAACTTTCAAAAGCTCACCCTGAACTGGGAGGACACAGTCTGCATGGAACCACCCTTCTTCTTGCCTCCTTTCTTGGCTTTATCTGTTAAAATGGGGAAAAGTTAAAGATAAGTAGAAAAGTACATTTCCTAGAGCGGGTGGAATAAATAGAATAATAATAAGAGTATGTAAGAAATCAAGAGTGGTCTTGTCTTCAGCAAGCACACTAATTATAAACCAGATAATCTCTGGTTAACTTCACACTTATCTAGAGGCAAATGCTGCCAATGAGATTATGTAAAATAACACCTATTGTATGATTGAATTAACCAAGTGTATGAATAAATTAACCCGGTGAAAACGCCATGAGAAATTGGGATACATTCAAAGTCTTTAAAGAACATTTGGTCTGAGTTATAACTAGTGATTAATTAAATATTTGGACGTGATGCTAGTCTTACCCTCAGGTGGGGGAGGAGGATACAGGGCAGCCAGAATTTTGACTGAGGACTTCTGGTACAGCTGACAAACTGAGTCGTTCAGGGGGTCCTTGTTCTTCTCCAGCCAGCCAGTGATGTTGTAGTCCACAGTACCAGCGTAGTGCACCAGGGAGAAGTGGGCCTCTGCCTTGCCTTTGGCAGGCTTGGGCTTCTCAAACGCATTTGTTTTCCCAAGATGCTGGGCGTACAGCTTGTCCTTGAAGGTAGTGTCTGAAGATTTGGGGAACATGCACTCCTCTTCAAGGATGGAGAAGATGCCCAATGGCTTTACGAAAAGAGATGTATATCAAATTAGTGATATTTCCATTTAGGATCACATTTATTCCATTATTAAACATGCTATTATATGATTATATTAATTTAGGGACACATTATAGGAAACATATTGAGTTCTCAACAGTCAGATAATTTGTCAGTGGCATATATTCATGGATGCCAATTTTTTTCAATTTCTAAAATAATGTATATTTCGTCTCGCTTGGCAAGAGGCTGAACGGATGTCACCAGGTAAAGCCTCCGAGCTAAACTGCGCCCCTCTGTCTCTGTATGTGTAGCCCTTCTATCTGATGCTGTCTGGTCTAAAATAGTATGATATTGTAGCATTGAATGCAAGGGAAGCCAGCGAGCATTTGGCCTCCCTTGATATTTTTTTAAATACAATAACAGCGAATCAGAGTTGAGGTAAACTGAATGAGCTAATCTGTGAGTGGTCCTGGTGCACCAAAAAATGTGTCAAGTGAAGCCAGTTTGGATTTGGCTTCACACCAATCACATCACATCAAGCCAAACGTTATTGACAAAAGAAAACTTCAAATGTTGCATCTCGTTGTGTTGTTGTCCTCCGGTGGATAGCTAGTTAGCTAAAATTGGCCCTTTCCTAAATTAACCTTGGACGGAGATTGGGATTTGTACTCGTAGTTTTACTTAATTTTCCGTACTGGCCAAAGATTTTAACAGCGATTATCACCTATCCATAAATTCCTACATTGTGCTTTTGGCCTGAGAGTATGGAAGTTCAATATGTAGCTAGATGTAGTAGACTAATGTTAACTTGCTGGCTAATCGTTGCCCAGGAAAAGAAGTTAGAATAGTGAGCAAGGCTTTTAGCCAGGTAGCCTAGGACAACAAACATTTACAGTGCGTAATGTATGACAGAGTCATAGACCGTTTCAGCTACATGAAAGAGAGGAGGATGGCATTGGAGTTTCTCTTCAAGTAGGGTGAGTCAACATGTTTTTTCCACTAACACACACATAAATTAGTACCATGGACAGCCACATGATATTTAGCTTACGTTGATTGGACTAAATTGTTTTTGGAATCTTTTGGTTGTCACTGTATTAGACTAAGCATAGGTGATTTGATGATGTTGAAATGTTGAAGTTGAAATGGTGCTGGAATAGTGGAGGGAGGCAGCTCCTGTTTTCTTTGTGACTTGCGGTATCTCTCCATGGTTCTAAATCAATTGATGTTTAGTAGTCCGAAAATGGCATTACAATTAACTTGACTGACCATGCTGTAGGTCATGTAACTGTCTTGGCTTCCCCAGCGATTTATACCCAAGTGCCGCAACTGTTCGTTGTACCACTGTGATAACATTTCACACAGCGATCCCTATGAGCTTTGCTGTTACAGTCCATTATAATCCTCACAGACAGCTTACCTTCTCAATAAGCTCAATGCAGGCAGCCAAGTCCATGCCGAAGTCAATGAAGGCCCAGACGATTCCCTCCTTCTTGTACTCCTCTTGCTCCAGGACGAACATGGTGTGGTTGAAAAACTGTTGCAGTTTCTCATTGGTGAAGTTGATGCACAGCTGTTCCATGCTGTTGTACTGTTGATGGAATTTTAAAAGGGATCATTTCATCATACAAGGCTGTAATCCATCTCAATCACAACTAATTGTCTTGTTCTGGTCTCATACTCACATCAAAGATCTCAAACCCGGCAATATCGAGCACACCAATATAGAACTGCCTTGGATTCTTGGTGTCCAACATCTCGTTGATACGGATGACCATCCACAAGAACATCCTCTCATAGATAGACTTGGCTAGAGCGCTGACTGAGTTATTAACCTGCAATGATAATACCTCAAATTAATACATGAGATACTGACCATGTCTAGTGATAAGGTGATACGAGCTTGGGAAAAACTAAAGTATGCACTTGTCCCCAAAATAATTCCAGTGCTCAGAAAATGGTAGATGCTGTGTTTGGCCGCCTTACCTGAGGCACAGTCTGTCCCTTGGTCACATACTCGTTGCCGACCTTCACTCTGGGGTAGCACAGAGCCTTCAACATCTCAGCTGAGTTCAGGCCCAGCAGGTAGGCGATTTTATCAGCCACTGGAGAGAGAGAACCAACAACAACAGACTCAGGCACACAAGTCCTCTGTAGCTCAGCTGGTAGAGCACGGCGCTTGTAATGCCACGGTAGTGGGTTCGATCCCCGGGACCACCCATACACAAAAAAAATAAAAAATAAAAATGTATGCACGCATGACTGTAAGTCGCTTTGGATAAAAGCGTCTGCTAAATGGCATATTTATAAGATGGCTTGTTTCTGATTTCACACTGACAAAATAGTTTGGCTAACTTCTTTGTGGGTTAGGTTTTGTTTCACCCGCATCCATCATTTCTGGAGATTGGAATTTGTTCTCTAGAAATGATCTCCTGCCTGACTTTCATGTGTCACTGTCTGCCTTACATGTTCTATTTCTATGTTTGGGACTGGGAATGGGACTAATGCTTTACATATTGTATATCTATGAGTGGGACTCACCCTCTGTGCCGTCTGGCTCGGCCTGCTCCTCACGCTGCTTCTGCTTGAATTTCAAGTTGCCATGGTGCAGTACAGCTCCTGTCAGCTTGTAGATGCCAAGCTTCTCATCATTAGTGAAGCCCAGGATTGTAATGGCATCCTGGCATTAAAGAGGAAGTACAACAGTGATGAACTGAACGGTAGTTTGGCCAGTTACACTACAGTTCTGTGCTGCTCACTGCAGAACAATGGGATGGATAGATTTGACTGGCTTCTCTGTTCCACATGATAACGCTTGGCCAACACACTAGTTGATGGCAGCACAAAAGGAGTTTTACACAGCTCCACAGGAAACTTAGTGGTGCTCTCTTGTGGATGTCTTACATGTATTAGCCTCAAGGCTAAGTGTAAAGGCATGAAGAGTTCCTTGAGGCACATGCCTAACTAACACAAGGCATTTAGAATTTAAAAAAACATACATGAACATTCCCAGCTTCCACCAAGTTGGAATTTCACAGTGCATTCAGTGGTCCTATCCATTCCATATCTAGAGTTTGGTTAACCCTTTGTTTGACTCACATCTGTGGCATCCAGCTCTTCATTGTCATTGATGCTGGCCACAGTGATTTGACCCTGGCTGCACATGGGGAAGTCGTAGGGGTTGGTGGTGATGAGCGCCATTTCTGTGGACAACAGAGAACAGCTTGACAGTTAAATCTCTTAGAATTCTGCCGTCCTACCTTTACAGTATCTCTCCCTCCTTTACTCAATAGATAGACTCAAGGATACATGTAGTATATAATAAATAGCATCAAAAGAGGGGACTGAGACTTGTGGACTAGTGTGATCACAGTGCATTACTTGATGGATATTTCCCAAAGACCTGACCCATGTCTAGATGCCTTGTTACCTTGGATATAATCATTGTAATAGTATTAATAGTGTGGATTATTCTTTTTTAAAATATATTCCATAGATGAGGGTGGGAAAGATTTCCGCTGAACCTCTACTTTGCCGTACCAACTAGCTCAGGTTTGTGGCCTGTCATCATCTGGAAGAAGATGTGGTAGCCTCTCTCATCGGGCAGCTGGAAGGACACTCTGGACTTCTCCAGTAGATCTGAGGGTAAAAGAGAGAGCGAGTGAATGACACAAAGATAGAGAGAAAGGAGCGAGAGAACGAGAGCGAGAGAGAGAGAGAGAGAGAACATGAGATACATTTAAATTTGATGATCTCCAAAAAATAATCTGTGTGAATTTAGGAAATCATTGAGAAACAATCAAAACCAACTCACAGGTCTCAATGTCAGCTTTAGCCAGTTTACCACCTTGGAAGTGAATCCTGATGAATTTACCCTATAGTAGAGCATGGGGGTTAGAAATAGGTCAACAAATAAATCTAACATTTTACTTTGATAGACCCCTTTAAATGTTACAGTTTGTTGGACAAATATTGGATCTATTGATACAGATGTAGGCTCTTCATGTAGGATCCAGTTTTCTACAGCAGGAAAATAATCCTGCAGCAACTGGAAATGTGAATTATTATGTGGATTATAAATAATGGAAATGTTTTTGTAGGGTTGATACCCCAAAAATATTACAGCAAATCAAATCTGACATTTTTGAGGAAATTACACATTTTAGAACCTCAAATACACTACAAGTTTGAATTTCAAATTTTCAGCAACAAAAGAGTGATCAAAATAAGATGTTAAATCTGTATAACAATAGGGAACTACTGAATTACATTTTTCCAATATAAGGTAACTTCCACAGTATGCCCTTCATACTTACAAAGCGAGACGAGTTGTCGTTCCTCACTGTCTTGGCATTACCGTAAGACTCCAGCAGAGGGTTAGCTGCAATGATCTGATCCTCAAGAGACCCCTGATTGAGACAAACACAAGTTGCTCAAAAACTGGTAACCTGGTAAAGTTCATTTTTCTCAATTTCTTGAAACAGGATTCACCACGGGAAAAAAGGTTTACACAGCCAACCAAACTGAAATGTGTTAAAAAGGCAAACATAAGAACAACCTACCTGCATTTTGCCAGGTTCTGCTTCCTTCTTGGCACCAGACACTGCAATGGTTGCAAAGTACTGGATGACACGCTTGGTGTTGACAGTCTTTCCTGCACCGGATTCTCCACTGGTTTATATGACAGAGAAAGAGGGGTTTTAGTTACATGTTTGAGTGTCATAATCCATTCATAATGTAATGTATTTCATCACACCAAGAGACCCAACTTATTACAATAGAAACACCTTCTCAATGACATTTTAGTAAACAACTTACGTAATCAGGACGGACTGGTTCTCCTTATCTGTAACCAAAAAACATATTGCTTATCATACTCAAGCAACATTATGGGGACATTATTGCATTCATAGCATCATCACGAATTTCAATTTGGAACATTTTCCATTCAAGGGTAGTGGAATCAGATATTCCCAGCAAACTGTTATTACCTAGACTAGAAAACAGTAGATATCTCTTTTATAGCACATTAGAACTTCCATTGATGCACTTATGGACTTTGAGATCCACACGCATTTATGGACATCCATCCAACCCACCAACCATCCCTCCATCCATCCATCCATCCATCCATCCATTCATCCATCCATCCATCCATCCATCCAACCAACCATCCCTCCATCCATCCATCCATCCATCCATCCATCCATCCATCCATCCATCCATCCATCCATCCATCCATCCATCCATCCATCCATCCATCCATCCATCCATCCATCCATCATCCATCCATCCATCCATCCATCCATCCATCCATCCTTGAAAGCTCGTACCAATCATCATGAACTGAAAGGCGTTGTCAGAGACGGAGAAGATATGGGGTGGAGCCTCCATCCTCTTCTTCCCTCTGTAGGCGTTGACAACCTCTGCGTCGTACACGGGGAGCCACTTGTAGGGGTTCACCGTGGCACAGAAGAGCCCAGAGTAGGTCTGGATGAAAGCATCATTAAATTAGGGGATTAACAACGTTAGATGAACTTTTACCTGGATTTATGTGAGGATGTGGGTGTACTTTGGTATAATGATGTGGGTCTACTGTATTGATATGTTTTGGTTTCTACCATTCATTTATGTATAGTACTGAATGTGTGTATTTATTATGTTCATGTATGTGTGTGTTTGTATGTGCAGGTTTCTTACATAGATCATCCATGCTGCATAACGCTCTTTGAGGTTATACAACACAGAGGCTTCATTCAGGTAGGTCATCATGGCCATGTCCTCAATCTTGTCATATTTAGGGGGATTCATCTCGTAGATGTCTGCATCTTTGAACTCTTTTCCTTCCTGAAACAGTCAGAAATCTAGATTACATGCAGATCAAAGTGGACGTGACTGAATGCTTTTTGCTCATTAAATACAAGTTTTAAAAAAAATGTATGCATACCCACATTTAATCCAACTACTTTGTTATCACCCACTGACACATACATCATGATTCTTGACTTGTCAATATCACAAATTCCATGCCAATTATAAATAGCAGCTTTAAACTTGATGTGTTTGAAGGTTATATTCCGCTCCCAAAAAATATAAATGATCCTTAATATATATTTTGTTAAAGATTTTAAATAGTCTATTGAAATATTTTTAATCATTTTGATGATTTTTCAAGACTTAGAGTAATTACTCGAACTTGAACATGAATACTTTTCAGCTCAGGCTTACCTCCTTAGTGCCGTCAGGTTTGGTGACTGTTACAGTACACTTCCCATCGGCCCTGGCAGTGACCAGACCCTTAAGGTACAGCTCTGCCTTGTCTGTCACATAGCAGGAGTTCTTTGAATCAAAGGGTGCGGTTTGTGCCTCAATCCTCTCCCTCTCAGGCTTACGGAGGTATATGGCAGCCTTGCCGTAGATTTGCATCTCAGCGTCCGTACTCATGGTGACGGATCACTAGCAAAAAGATGAAACAAGAAACATGATTGACTCTGTGGTGCTTCCTCCCCAGTCAACAGAGTTAGGTGAGCGGTATCTCTTCGAATATTTTCATCACTTTTTATGTGAAGACTCAAACCATGTCTCACCTTCTTTTTCCCCTTCTACAGATGAATGTGTACTTCTTGGAGGACCCTGTGAAACATAAGGTGTTGTGAAAACGCACAAATCTAAAGCAGTGGAGGCTGCTGAGGGGAGGACAGCTCATAATAATGGCTGGAAAGTAGCAAATGGAATGTTGTGAAAACGCACAAGTCTGAAGCCTTATCATTTTGCCCCCGAACGGCTAAAAAACATTTAACTAAATAATAATTACAGCCATGTCAAATTCAACTACAGGTGCAACTGATAACTTTTATTTTCCTAGTGGCATCTCACTTTACTACACATTCTATGAAGAATTTAAAAGGATACCCCTGAAAACCCAGTTACATTCTAGACCACTCCCTTAACTAAGTGCAGAAGCATCACTTTTGGACATAAAAGGAAGTTACAGATTTGAAGTAATACACAGTTAAAGAAAAACACATTAAAAACTTTTTTTTAAACAAATGCCACTTGATTGCATATTGTCAAATCTTACAAGAGACATGCAGAAGTCAATTCAAACAGTGCAGATAGCTACTGCCTCAGATGCTGAGTGCAAAGATGAGACAAATGTAAAAATCTAAGGAGGTGGAGAGGTCTTACCACAGAGGAAGAAGGTATCTGACTTATGGATGCTGGGGCCTCAGCCTCCTTATATCTGGTTGGAAGTGCCAACCAAGCAAATGTTAATTATGGACCACTCTGGGAAAGGAAATGAATTGGATGAGAGACCTCTATGTGTCTGTCTCACTAGCGCCTCCCACTTCCAGGAGCAACACACTCCCATTACATGACTATTTAATGTCATATGTGTCTCTGAATTGAATTTCACTGAATTTATATAAATGAGAGATGTCATTACTAATAATTATGACAATATCAAAAGTTTGATTCATCCCAATGTTACTTCTACTGAACCTCAAATACTGTAATGGAGTGAGTCCATGTTTACCCACTACCACTAAAATAGTTTTCATATTAAATTAATATTTAAAAGCGAGAACGGAAACATTTAGGCATTCAATAACAGCATATAAAACTGTTAAATCTAATGTGTTATTTATCTACAGTATGATCTAATGAAGATTCAGGAGGAGCTTTTATTTGTCTCACATTTCAGTTGGCTAAAATAGTCCAGTAGGATTCTTATGACTTACATAACACCATACCAGTATTTCAATCATCTTATCCACTCATATTGCTGACAGCGATATAGCTGCCTCAAACTTTAATTACACTCTGAAGTAAACCGCTTAGCAGCTGAGCTGGCTTCAATAAAACGGATATAAAATTAATTGGGAATAGTTACAATAAAGTAACAGATTCCTTTACATTTACATTACATTTTCACCACCTGAATACACCCTGTGTGTTTGGGGTGCAGTGTCCACCCAGCACATTAGTAGGGGAGATCGGGGTTGGTTGTCACTTTTTACTCTGGTGTGTATTTCTCATCACCAGTATATCTGGTAAGACTCTTATTATATTATGAGGAAACCAATGTCTTGGGTTGAAATGGGGACCCTTTTTATCCTCATATATTATTCCAACATGGAGTTATGAGCCATCAAACAAACTCTGTCCAGTTGTGACAACCAGCCCCATCACAGGGTCTGATGTCACACAGTGTGGGGTTATT
Source organism: Coregonus lavaretus (assembly GCF_964263955.1). NCBI lineage: Eukaryota > Metazoa > Chordata > Actinopteri > Salmoniformes > Salmonidae > Coregonus > Coregonus lavaretus. The sequence goes on along the minus strand of NW_028157882.1, from coordinate 633,051 downwards.
ATTTTGGTAAGAGGAAGTGATGCAATAGAGCAAACAGAATCTTAGCAATATCTAAGTCTTTCTTTGATGAACAATATTCCTAACAAAATTCAGAATTTTAGTCTTTAAGAAAAGCATATGACATTTTGATATTGGCATTTAATGTATACTGGCGGTATACTCTATACATTACTGTATAACCCCTCATGGCTTGACCTAGGAAGTCAGAAAAAAGGTTTGAAATATAGCGCTCCCTTTCCTCTTTTCAACAAACAGAATTCATGGATACTCCCATAGTTCAAACATTTACAAAGAAACATAAATTCCCCTCACATCAATGTTTTGTCATGCTGACATGAATTTATCACGGCCTCGTTTCCCAGTTGCGATGTAACTTAAGCATTACGATGACCGCACCAGATGCATCATTATTTACGAGCCAACTTTTCCCAAACAAGCACGTAGGGAAAGCGTTCGCTAAGTGCATCGTTAGACCATGTGTCTACACTGATAGGATGGAAAGAAAAGCAGCGCTGCTCTCGGATCTGCTTTCTCCATTCAAATCGTACCTTAACATTAGAATTATTCCACAATACTGACAACGGATCAGCTCCTAGAGAGATATTATCACCTGTGGCTGCTAATAGGCAATTGAGGCGACTTACTATGCTTACCTAATAATAATGCACTAAATCACAGATTGGGAACATCATTTGCACACATGCTGCTGCACATCATGAAACACAGAGGCAAAAATTACAGATAGTAGCCTGGTCGCAAAATAGACCTCAATTGATTGAACATGACACTTATTTCAATATGATTGAAATAATATAATAATAATAATATGCCATTTAGCAGACGCTTTTATCCAAAGCGACTTACAGTCATGTGTGCATACATTTTTACATATGGGTAGTCCCGGGGATCGAACCCACTACCCTGGCGTTACAAGCGCCATGCTCTACCAATTGAGCTATCATTTTATCCTTCACTTGTTTGTAACAATTGAAAATTCCTTGGCAACTTTGTATTTGTAATCAACTGTGTTATGAAGTTATCGGCAGTCACAGTCAGACAGATAGCCCAAACTTCTTGATTCTATGTTTAGCAGAGATCTGTGAATAACGATGCACTTTGGCTGCTCTACGAGTTGTCTGGATCACTCCTAGATGTTTAAAGGTTTTTAAGAGACACGTTACTAACGAAGGCTCTGGGAAACACCTCAGCTACTAAAGAGGTTCTCAAGATGATCTTAATGCTACTAAAGCTCTGAGAATTCACACATTTTAACCTTAAAAATATTACACAGCACCATTTACATTGGGAATAATAAGCACTGTGACAACCAACCCGTGAGACAACCAACCCTGGTCTCCCCTACAAGAAGCCCCAAAGGGGGGAGCTACTGGATGCACTAGTTGAGCAGGGGGCTGACCATCTGGAAGGACCCCATCAAGGCCTTTTCATTTCTTGGACTGTGCTCTCATCTTCACTGCAGCCAAGGTTTATTGTTTGGTACAGTGGGGAGAACAAGTATTTGATACACTGCCGATTTTGCAGGTTTTCCTACTTACAAAGCATGTAGAGGTCTGTAATTTTTATCATAGGTACACTTCAACTGTGAGAGACGGAATCTAAAACAAAAATCCAGAAAACCACATTGTATGATTTTTAAGTAATTAATTTGCATTTTATTGCATGACATAAGTATTTGATACATCAGAAAAGCAGAACTTAATATTTGGTACAGAAACCTTTGTTTGCAATTACAGAGATCATACGTTTCCTGTAGGTCTTGACCAGGTTTGCACACACTGCAGCAGGGATTTTGGCCCACTCCTCCATACAGACCTTCTCCAGATCCTTCAGGTTTCGGGGCTGTCGCTGGGCAATACGGACTTTCAGCTCCCTCCAAAGATTTTCTATTGGGTTCAGGTCTGGAGACTGGCTAGGCCACTCCAGGACCTTGAGATGCTTCTTACGGATCCACTCCTTAGTTGCCCTGGCTGTGTGTTTCGGGTCGTTGTCATGCTGGAAGACCCAGCCACGACCCATCTTCAATGCTCTTACTGAGGAAAGGAGGTTGTTGGCCAAGATCTCGCGATACATGGCCCCATCCATCCTCCCCTCAATACGGTGCAGTCGTCCTGTCCCCTTTGCAGAAAAGCATCCCCAAAGAATGATGTTTCCACCTCCATGCTTCACGGTTGGGATGGTGTTCTTGGGGTTGTACTCATCCTTCTTCTTCCTCCAAACACGGTGAGTGGAGTTTAGACCAAAAAACTGTATTTTTGTCTCATCAGACCACATGACCTTCTCCCATTCCTCCTCTGGATCATCCAGATGGTCATTGGCAAACTTCAGACGGGCCTGGACATGTGCTGGCTTGAGCAGGGGGACCTTGCGTGCGCTGCAGGATTTTAATCCATGACGGCGTAGTGTGTTACTAATGGTTTTCTTTGAGACTGTGGTCCCAGCTCTCTTCAGGTCATTGACCAGGTCCTGCCGTGTAGTTCTGGGCTGATCCCTCACCTTCCTCATGATCATTGATGCCCCACGAGGTGAGATCTTGCATGGAGCCCCAGACCGAGGGTGATTGACCGTCATCTTGAACTTCTTCCATTTTCTAATAATTGCGCCAACAGTTGTTGCCTTCTCACCAAGCTGCTTGCCTATTGTCCTGTAGCCCATCCCAGCCTTGTGCAGGTCTACAATTTTATCCCTGATGTCCTTACACAGCTCTCTGGTCTTGGCCATTGTGGAGAGGTTGGAGTCTGTTTGATTGAGTGTGTTTACAGGTGTCTTTTATACAGGTAACAAGTTCAAACAGGTGCAGTTAATACAGGTAATGAGTGGAGAACAGGAGGGCTTCTTAAAGAAAAACTAACAGGTCTGTGAGAGCCGGAATTCTTACTGGTTGGTAGGTGATCAAATACTTATGTCATGCAATAAAATGCAAATTAATTACTTAAAAATCATACAATGTGATTTTCTGGATTTTTGTTTTAGATTCCGTCTCTCACAGTTGAAGTGTACCTATGATAAAAATTACAGACCTCTACATGCTTTGTAAGTAGGAATACCTGCAAAATCGGCAGTGTATCAAATACTTGTTCTCCCCACTGTATATCTGCCAACACAGCCTAATTCTGGCACCAATGCCACTGTTATTAAACGAGATATTTACTTGCCGTGTTTGTGGGTGGAGAGAACATTAACACCATGCAGACTAAATGTTTATGACATTAAGTTATTTTAATGTGCAAAGATCTTGCGTGATCTATGACCTGTCGTGTACACCCGGCATAAGCTCCAAACATTCTCTGGGCAGAAGTTACCCTCCGGGAAATAATAAAAAATTTGAACGTTGCTTGAAAGTGCAGTCATAGACATTTGGGTGACATTAAACCAAAAATCTGACATTGTTTTTTCATTGGAATTTGGGTCTGCTTTTAAATGTTTGAAAGCATATTGATAACGCATTGGAAATTCAGCTATCTTTTGGCTGTCTTTTTGAGTGGGTGAATATAGGTTGTTATATCATTGATCAACATCTCAACCAAATATTACCTAATTATCCACGTTGAAATTATGTGATGTGCCCAGTGGGATGAGCCTTTACAACAAGTTGATTTAGCTGAAGCCGCTGTGTTAGTGCTGGGATGGAACAAGAGCCTGCAAACCATGTGGAAGGGCTGTCTATAACAAGAGTTGCAGGCCCCTGATATACTGTTATTAACTGTCAGATGTCATTAAGCAGTTCAGTAAACTGTCAATATAAAACAGTTTTGTACTTATCAGCCCATGGGGGAATCAAATAGTAACTCTTGATCCAATACATTTTAAAGGTGCTTAAAATCATGCTCACAATGTAGTTTTATCACCACAGACAGGAGTTTGGATGAGACACCCCAGCACCTTGGCTCAAGTCAGCATTTTTTCCCCCCATGATTCAATCCATTAAAATGTCACAGCCAGTAAAAATCTAAATCTGGATATGAAATGTCAGATGCTGTGTCATGGATCCACAAAACGACCAATCTTGGCTCGGTTAATTGAGATCTAATTTTCCAGGTCACATATCTCACTATAAATCTATTATGGTGTCAGCAATGTGAGGACCTCATGGTTGACTAATAAGGTCAGAATAATGTGCTGGCCTGTATCGGATCCCTCTGTGTTCTACAGTATAGGTATCAGGTCTTCACTTTTCAGCATGCAGTGTGAATTTAATTGAGGGCTAAACACTTGTATCAAATGGGCAGCTGTTGAGTTTTTCATCAAGGTTTACAGATCTTGGACAAACAAGTAGTCCAAATTATTCCAATTATTACCCCCTTTCAGTGACCTCCAACCATGGCCATGATCCGAAACTGGGTGTCAGAAATACATGCACCCTAAAGTTATTTGGGAATGCTTTATGACCCCCTGGCATTGCTTCATGATATCTGCTGAGCTGTTCTTGAAATTAAAATTTGATCCCATACAGTCCAGGCAAAGTTACAAGAAGCGAACCAAAGCAACAGATCATTTACAAGTCCAATATGGCCATGTTCAGAAACGGGTGTGTCAGAAATACATGCAGCTTCCACAGCAACATATCTAAGGTAATTTGGCTTTGATTTATTGGCAGATCTCCTACCATTTGAGCTGTGCACCAGAGGAAATGACCATATACGAAACAGACTTATACCTGATATGGCCATTATTAAACGGACCAGTCAAATACCAGCTTTTTTTTGGACAGCTTTATTTTTAGACTTTCAAATGTAAACACAACACAAATTGCAGAAAGACACAGTCAAGGACAAGAAAAGTGAAGTCCATAACAGAGAACATCAATAAAACTGGGAATCCCACACCCTCCCTTCAGCTGCAGCTGTTGGAACACAAGTGTCTCTGGGGGAGCAGGGGACTCGTCCTAGCCAAGCCTTTTGGAAGAGAAAGGACAAGTGACAGCCCAATCCACTAGATGACCCCACCAATTATCAATGTTTAGAAGTGAAACACTTCACATCCAGTCGCACAATCGGAAGACTGATTTAAATCATGGGAAAAATGGAGTGTTCCTGTCTGCCAGTGAATGAGTTGAATAGAAGGTTGTCCAGTTTAACTGCTGCTTTGGTAATAGCCTTGACCTCTATGGCAGCTGTTGTATCTGGGATGACTGAAGACCTGATGATAGGAGCCTCTGCTTTATACTCCTGCAAATTGTCCCACAAACAGGGTCATATACCAAAAAGTAATAATATGTCAAACAGTCATAATAACATTCAACTTTAGTATCGCAATCATCTCAATAATGTTTTACTCAACCTGTTGGATTGGAATTAGGGTTGTGTTCATTAGGAACAGTGTAGCAAAACGTTAAGAAGCTGGAGGCCACTGGCTTCATAAGTAGGCATTGATCAATGCTCAATGTTCAATTAAAATCTTTCTACCATCACATCTAAGCCAATATGACAACAATTTCAATGAAACTTAGCAAATTAACTTGTATGGAGGAAAACAACACCCTCCCTGCCTCTCGTCATGTTCTATTCAGCCGTTAACGAGAACCACATACTTGATTTTTAACGGGGTCGTTGAATATCACAAATGTTCCAACTTAAATGATTTATTTCTCAATTATGCTTTAAGATATAAATGTCAATCATATGTCAACAATCCTTCCTCCAAAGGAACCTTCTATGGATTAAATGTTTATTGTTCTAGTTTGGTGAGGAATCACCCCAATAGCTTTCTAATAGCTACATTCATGTGACATTCAGACTGTGACTTTCTAGCTAACCTTCCTTTCTCAAGAAGTTAATGCTTCCTCTTTCAGAACCTGTTCATAATCCACTTCATTTTTACATGTTGAACGCTAAATCTGTTCAAAATCACAACATTGAAGTGACATTAGTGTGGGACCAATGTGTCTGATCAACTTCCCCTGGCACTCCATGTCCCTGGGGCAGGACCTTTCTCATTGGTTTTGACTAGATGGTATGCTGCTATATGTCAGAATGGACTTTTCGTAGCAGGTTAGGAGAATTTACGCAGCAGGTTAGGAGGAACTTATGTAGCAGGTTAGGAGAACTTACGCAGCAGGTTAGGAGAACTAGGTTAAGGTTAGGAAAAGGTTTAGGGTTAGTTAAAATGCGAAATGTTTAAACTTTTGACGTCAATTTGACATAAGCTGTATCCCATCTAGCCTGCAACTAATGTAAAATTACACAGTGGTTAATAAATTGCTCACTGCCCCAAAAACTGCCTTCTGACACCATGTATCTACTCTGTTTTGACTGAGTGTTTGACCTTCATTCCAACCTCTCCCACCACTGTAGATTATATGTGTCCACATCACCAACGAACTATCATGGTCCAAACACACCAAGACAGTCGTGAAGAGGGCACGACAAAGCCTATTCCCCCTCAGGAGACTAAAAAGATTTGGCATGGGTCCTCAGATCCTCAAAAAATTCTACAGCTGCACCATCGAGAGCATCCTGACTGGTTGCATCACCGCCTGCTTGGCCTCTGACCGCAAGGCACTACAGAGGGTAGTGCGTACGGCCCAGTACATCACTGGGGCAAAGCTCCCTGCCATCCAGGACCTCTATACCAGGCGGTGTCAGAGGAAGGCCCTCAAAATTGTCAAAGACTCCAGCCACCCTAGTCATAGACTGTTCTCTCTGCTACCGCACGGCAAGCGGTACCGGAGTGCCAAGTCTAGGTCCAAAAGACTTCTCAACAGCTTCTACCCCCAAGCCATAAGACTCCTGAACAGCTAATCATGGCTACCCGGACTATTTGTACTGCCCCCCCACCCCATCCTTTTTACGCTGCTGCTACTCTGTTAAGTAAGTACTTATGCATAGTCACTTTAACTCTACCCACATGTACATATTACCTCAACTACCTCAACTAGCCGGTGCCCCCGCACATTGACTCTGCAACGGTACCCCCCTGTATATATAGCCTCCCTACTGTCACTTTATTTTACTGTATATATAGCCTCCCTACTGTCACTTTATTTTACTTCTGCTCTTTTTTTCTCAACACTTTTTTTGTTGTTGTTTTATTCTTACTTTTTTTGTTTAAAATAAATGCACTGTTGGTTAAGGGCTGTAAGTAAGCATTTCACTGTAATGTCTGCACCTGTTGTATTCGGCGCATGTGACCAATAACATTTGATTTGATTTGATATGTATAGCCTTCTCATAAAAGTGTGAAGCCTCTGTTATGTGTTTTGTAGGCCAATGCTGACAAAGCTATCCAGCCTCCAACTCATTGCAATTTGAACCCTCTGGTAAATGTGGATCAGTGTAACAATACCGAATACATGAAATGCTTTTTTTCTAAACAGGTATAGGCTTGTTATTGCTTGTGACATATTATATTATTGAACTATTGCAAACACCCCTACGCAATGACCAAACCACCCTCTGGGAGAAATTCCTGATGCTGCCACTGAGTCACACATTCTCTGGTCCTTTTAATGGTAACGTATTGTTGTGCATATTGAAATATAAATGTTCTCTTTTAATTGTATAATGGTACGAGCTCTGTAAATATGTACATATTTAGATATGTTCAAGGGATTTTATTGTTGTTTTTTATCACCTGTTTTGTTTTTGGTAACATTTAGTTTTTATTGCATATATCTGGTGGTTTTGACCCACAGATTTGCAGATTGTCTGGCAGGTCAATGGCATGGAGGGCTAGCTAGCTAGCTGGCTTTTGGTTTTGTTTGAATGATGCAGGAAACAGCTTCTTGTTTCACCTGGCTGCTGGTTCCAGATCATTGAGGAGTCACCTGAAGCTTGAGAGGAATAGGAGATCCAGTAGGAATGCAGTGCTGAGGCAGAGGGTTCAGTGAGGATGACTGGCTACTACTCTGAACTGTATATGTGGAGAGCATTCTGGTGCCCAGAGCTGCTGAGGAATCACCCAAGTGGGTGCTACACATTGTGAAGGAGGAGAATTCCAGTGGCTACACGACACAGGCTGGTTCCCAGAGTAGCCCTCTACAAGATCATCACTAGACTCCATCTTCATCAACCATCTCTCTGACAACCATGAACTGTCCCGTCTCCATCTTTGAAAGATGCATGCACTCAAAGACTTGACCTTTATTGGTTGACCTAACCAGCTATAGCTAAGCTACTCATGATGAAGTATTGGTTGTCCTAGCTAGCTACAGCTAAGCTACTTATGATGATGTATTGGTTGACCTAAATAGCTATAGCTAAGCTACTCATAATGATGTATTGGTTGACCTAGCCAGCTATAGCTAAGCTACTCATTATGATGTATTTGTTGACCTAAATAGCTATAGCTAAGCTACTCATGATGATGTATTGGTTGACATAGCTAGCTATAGCTAAGCTACTCATGATGATGTATTGGTTGACCTAAATAGCTATAGCTAAGCTACTCATGATGATGTATTGGTTGACCTAGCCAGCTATAGCTAAGCTACTCATGATGATGTATTGGTTGACATAGCTAGCTATAGCTAAGCTACTCATGATGATGTATTGGTTGACCTAAATAGCTATAGCTAAGCTACTCATGATGATGTATTGGTTGACCTAGCCAGCTATAGCTAAGCTACTCATGATGATGTATTGGTTGACATAAATAGCTATAGCTAAGCTACTCATGATGATGTATTGGTTGACCTAGCCAGCTATAGCTAAGCTACTCATGATGATGTATTAGTTGACCTAGCTAGCTATAGCTAAGCTACTCATGATGATGTATTGGTTGACCTAGCTAGCTATAGCTAAGCTACTCATGATGATGTATTGGTTGACCTAGCTAGTTATATCTAAGCTACTCATGATGATGTATTGGTTGACATAAATAGCTATAGCTAAGCTACTCATGATGAAGTATTGGTTGACCTAGCTAGCTACAGCTAAGCTACTTATGATGATGTATTGGTTGACCTGAATAGCTATAGCTAAGCTACTCATGATGATGTATTGGTTGACCTAGCCAGCTATAGCTAAGCTACTCATTATGATGTATTGGTTGACCTAAATAGCTATAGCTAAGCTACTCATGATGATGTATTGGTTGTTTGTTTCTTGCTCTTGAGGCACCTTGAGATGTATTTATGTTAAGAATAGCGCTATAGAAGTTTAATAAATTATTATTATTAATAAAAAATATTGGGGGAAAAATCCTTGCAATTCCTTCTACATACAAATATCTGCTGTGGTGATCCCCTGCCTGTTTCATAAGGAGCACACACATACACACACACCATGGTACTCCATAAATACTTCCTGTCAGCCAGCCCAGGGGAAGCCCTTGCTGAGTACAGCCGTGATCCCTGTTTCCTAAAACACTCACATATGTTGTCTATAAATATGCTAGGCAACCAACTGTCAGGGAAAGCCTCACTACATGCTGACTCACAGATGGTCAGGGTGGAGAGGTTAACTGTTGTTATTATTAACTGTTTGTTTTGGCAATGCTTTAGGCTCCTCCGATTCCCCAATGCTTTAGGCTCCTCTGATTCCCCAATGCTTTAGGCTCCTCCAATTCCCCAATGCTTTAAGGCTCCTCCAATTCCCCAATGCTTAAGGCTCCTCCGATTCCCCAATGCTTAAGGCTCCTCCGATTCCCCAATGCTTTAAGACTCCTCCGATTCCCAAATGCTTTAGGACTCCTCCGATTCCCCAATGCTTAAGGCTCCTCCGATTCCCCAATGCTTTAGGCTCATCCGATTCCCCAATGCTTTAGGACTCCTCTGATTCCCCAATGCTTAAGGCTCCTCCGATTCCCCAATGCTTTAGGCTCCTCCGATTCTCCAATGATTTAGGCTCCTCCAATTCCCCAATGCTTTAGGATCATCCAATTCCCCAATGCTTAAGGCTCCTCCGATTCCCCAATGCTTTAGGACTCCTCCGATTCCCCAATGCTTAAGGCTCCTCTGATTCCCCAATGCTTTAAGACTCCTCCGATTCCCAAATGCTTTAGGACTCCTCCGATTCCCCAATGCTTAAGGCTCCTCTGATTCCCCAATGCTTTAGGACTCCTCTGATTCCCCAATGCTTAAGGCTCCTCCGATTCCCCAATGCTTTAGGCTAGAAAACCACAGGGAACCTGCTGCTCCAGAGGATATCGGAGGTCGACTGGCCCAGAATAAAGTCATGTTGTGTATTGTGTTACCATACAGGTATCTTAGTGTGTATGTTGTGTTACATTACATTTTACATTTTAGTCATTTAGCAGACGCTCTTATCCAGAGCGACTTACAGTTAGTGAGTGCATACATACATTTTTGTTTGTTTTGTTTTTTCATTTCATACTGGCCCCCCGCGGGAATCGAACCCACAACCCTGGCGTTGCAAACGCCATGCTCTACCAACATCCCTGCCTGCCATTCCCTCCCCTACCCTGGACGACGCTGGGCAAATTGTGCGCCACCCCATGGGTCTCCCGGTCACGGCCGGCTACGACAGAGCCTGGATTCGAACCAGGATCTCTAGTGGCACAGCTAGCACTGCGATGCAGTGCCTTAGACCACTGCGCCACTCGGGAGACTACTTGGGTATGTGTGGGACCTTTTCCTAGCAAACTGTAGAGGAAGATTCATCCCCAGCGACTGCGTCACAGTAGATGAGCAGGTTTCCTCCAGACGTGACGCTTGGCATTCCGGCCAAAGAGTTAAATCTTGGTTTCAACAGAGAATCTTGTTTCTCATGGTCTGAGAGTCCTTTAGGTGCCTTTTGGCAAACTCCAAGCGGGCTGTCATGTGCCCATACAGGTATCTTACTGTCTATGTTGTGTTACCATACAGGTATCTTATTGTCTATGTTGTGTTACCATACAGGTGTCTTAGTGTCTATGTTGTGTTACCATACAGGTGTCTTAGTGCTTATGTTGTGTTACCATACAGGTATCTTATTGTCTAAAGACACACTTAACCAGCATGGCTACCACAGCATTCTGCAGCCATACGCCATCCAATCTGCTTTGTGCTTAGTGGGACTATCATTTGTTTTTCAACTGTACAATGTCCCAAAACACACCTCCAGGCTGTGTAAAGGTTATTTGACCAAGGAGAGTCAGTGCTGTATCAGATGACCTGGCCTCCACAATCACCCAACCTCAACCCAATTCAGATGCTTTGGGATGAGTTGGACCGCAGAGTGAAGGAAAAGCAGCCAAGAGTGCTCAGCATATGTGGGAACTCCTTCAAGACTGTTGGAAACGCATTCCTCATGAAGCTGGTTAAGAGAATGCCAAGAGTGTGCAAAGCTGTCATCAAGGCAAAGGGTGGCTACTTTGAAGAACCTAAAATATATCATATATATTTTGATTTGTTTAACACTTTTTTGATTACTACATTATTCCATATGTTTTATTTCATAGTTTTGATGTCTTCACTATTATTCTACAATGTAGAAAATAGTAAAAAAAAAAAAAAAAAAACACTTGAATGAGTAGGTGTGTCCAAACCTTTGACTGGTACTTTAACTACTGCTGTACATTCTGTATTCAGGACATAGCTCATCCTATATAACTACTGCTGTACATACTGTATTCTGGACATAGCTCATCCTATATAACTACTGCTGTACATACTGTATTCTGGACATAGCTCATCCCATATAACTGCTGCTGTACATACTGTATTCTGGACATAGCTCATCCCATATAACTACTGCTGTACATACTGTATTCTGGACATAGCTCATCCTATATATCTACTGCTGTACATACTGTATTCTGGACATAGCTCATCCCATATAACTGCTGCTGTACATACTGTATTCTGGACATAGCTCATCCTATATAACTGCTGCTGTACATACTGTATTCTGGACATAGCTCATCCCATATAACTGCTGCTGTACATACTGTATTCTGGACATAGCTCATCCGATAAAGCTGATGCTGTACATACTGTATTCTGGACATAGCTCATCCGATAAAGCTGATGCTGTACATACTGTATTCTGGACATAGCTCATCATATATAACTACTGCTGTACATACTGTATTTTGGACATAGCTCATCCATATAACTACTGCTGTACATACTGTATTCTGGACATAGATCATCCCATATAACTGCTGCTGTACATACTGTATTCTGGACATAGCTCATCCTATATAACTGCTGCTGTACATACTGTATTCTGGACATAGCTCATCCCATATAACTGCTGCTGTACATACTGTATTCTGGACATAGCTCATCCCATATAACTGCTGCTGTACATACTGTATTCTGGACATAGCTCATCCCATATAACTGCTGCTGTACATACTGTATTCTGGACATAGCTCATCCATATAACTGCTGCTGTACATACTGTATTCTGGACATAGCTCATCCGATAAAGCTGATGCTGTACATACTGTATTCTGGACATAGCTCATCCCATATAACTGCTGCTGTACATACTGTATTCTGGACATAGCTCATCCTATATAAATGCTGCTGTACATACTGTATTCTGGACATAGCTCATCCTATATAACTGCTGCTGTACATACTGTATTCTGGACATAGCTCATCCCATATAACTGCTGCTGTACATACTGTATTCTGGACATAGCTCATCCCATATAACTGCTGCTGTACATACTGTATTCTGGACATAGCTCATCCTATATAACTGCTGCTGTACATACTGTGTTCTGGACATAGCTCATCCATATAACTGCTGCTGTACATACTGTATTCTGGACATAGCTCATCCGATAAAGCTGATGCTGTACATACTGTATTCTGGACATAGCTCATCATATATAACTACTGCTGTACATACTGTATTTTGGACATAGCTCATCCTATATAACTGCTGCTGTACATACTGTATTCTGGACATAGCTCATCCATATAACTGCTGCTGTACATACTGTATTCTGGACATAGCTCATCCGATAAAGCTGATGCTGTACATACTGTATTCTGGACATAGCTCATCCTATATAACTGCTGCTGTACATACTGTATTCTGGACATAGCTCATTCCATATAACTGCTGCTGTACATACTGTATTCTGGACATAGCTCATCCCATATAACTGCTGCTGTACATACTGTATTCTGGACATAGCTCATCCCATATAACTGCTGCTGTACGTACTGTATTCTGGACATAGCTCATCCCATATAACTACTAATTTACATACCGTATTCAGGACATAGCTCATCCCATATAACTACTGCTGTACATACTGTATTCTGGATATAGCTCATCCCATATAACTACTGCTGTACATACTGTATTCTGGACATAGCTCATCCCATATAACTGCTGCTGTACATACTGTATTCTGGACATAGCTCATCCCATATAACTGCTGCTGTACATATTGTATTCTGGACATAGCTCATCCTATATAACTACTGCTGTACATACTGTATTCTGGACATAGCTCATCCATATAACTACTGCTGTACATACCGTTTTCTGGACATAGCTCATCTCACCACGTATATACTACACGTATTTATATACCAGACTCTGATATTGCTTGTTCTGATGTTTCTTCTTCTTTTTTGTCCTTGGAATTACTTGTGTATTAGTATTGTACTGTTAGACATTTACTGCACTGCTGGAGGTAATAACAAAAGGATTTCCCTGCTTAAACATCTGCCAAAACAGCATTGTTTAGAGAAAGATGTTAAAAAATAAAGAAAACTACTAATAAGATCAGTATCTTTCAATGTAATAATAGAACAGTCCTGTAGGAGTGGCATGGCCCTTCACAACAAGTTGATTCATCTAACGCTACTGTGTTAGTGCTGGGGTGGAACAAGAACCTGCACACCATGTGGATGGGCTGTCAAGAACAGGAGTTGCAGGCCGCTGATATACTGTTATTAACTGTCAGATTTCATTAAGCAGTTGAGTAAACTGTCATTATAAAACTGTTATTGTAAATATTTGACATATTTTAGCAGGATCTTGGGAGGATCGGATAGTAACTTTTGATCCAATACATTTTAAGCGTTCTTTAAGCAACTCAGTCTGTGCTCGCAAAGTAGTTTTATCACCACAGACTGAGACACCAAAGCATCTTGGCTCAGGTCAGAATTATTTTCATGATTCAATCCATTCAAATGTCACAGCCAATAAAAATCTAAATCTGGATATGAAATGTCACATGCTGTGCCATGGATACACAAAACAACCCAGCTTGGCTCGGATAATTCAGATCTTATTTTCCAGGTCACATATCTTGCTGTAAATCTATTACGGTGTCAGCAATGTGAGGACCTCATGGTCGACTAATAAAGTCAAAATAATGTGCTGGCCTGTATCGGATCTCTCTGTGGTCCACAGTATAGGTATGAGGTCTTCACTTTTCAGTATGCAGTGTGAAGTTAATGTAGGGCTAAATGTAATATTAATCTAATACATTTACAAGGATAAACACTTGGATCAAATGTGGAGCTGTTGTGTTTTTCAGTTTTACAGATCTTTGGACAAACAACTCCAAAATTATTACCCCCTGCCAGTGACCTTTTCCAAACATGGCCATGTTCCAAACTGGGTGTCAGAAATACATGCAGCCTAAAATTGTTTTGGATTGCTTTATGACCCTCCGTCATAGAGATGGTATCAAACAGAGTTAAATGGCAGAGTTACAAGAAGCGAACCAAAGCAACAGATCATTTACAAGCCCAATATGGCCATGTTCAGAAACGGGTGTGTCAGAAATACATGCAGCTTCCACAGCAATATATCTAAAGTAATTTGGCTTTGGTTTATTGGCAGATATGATGCCATTTGAGCTGTGCACCAGAGGATATGACCATATACAAAACATACTTAAACCTGATATGGCCATTAAACGGTCCAATCAAATACTGGAAATCCCACAACCTCCCTTCAGCTGCACATGTTGGAACACAAGCGTCTCTGGGGGAGCAGGGGACTCGTCCTAGCCAAGCCTTTTGGAAGAGTCAGGACAAGTGACAGCCCAATCCACTAGATAGCCCCGCCAATGATCAATGTTGAGAACAGGGTCGTTAAAAGTAAAAAAAATTCCAACTTTAATTAAATTATTTTTCAATTATGCTTTAAGATATAAATGTCAAATATATGTCAACAATCCTTCCTACAAAGGACCCTTCTATGGATTAAATGTTGTGAAAATCTAGTTTGATGAGGAATCCAGGGCACCATATGACTAGGTGCCCTGGACGGTTTTCACGGAAGAATACTGTACCAAGTTAGCTAGCTGAATAAACTAAGTTAGTCTATTCCTAGAAAACATTGAACCGCTGTAGTTTACAACAATTATAGTTTCTGAGGTGGAAGTTGGGAGAGTTATATTTGGGTGTTTCAGTGAAACATAAGTGAGGTAGGCCCCGCTCTCTCGCTTTCCCAGATGTTTAGTTCATTTCATTCCGATCTCCTTTGCATTATTGTAGCCATTTTCTGTAGCCTGTCAACTATGCCTCTGTCTATCCCTGTTCTCTCCTCTCCGCACAGGCTATACAAACGCCTCACACCCCGTGGCTGCTGCCTCTCTAACCTGGTGGTCCCTGCACGCACCACCCACGTGGAGTTCCAGGTCTCCGGCAGCCTCTGGAACTGCCGTTCTGCGGCCAACAAGGCAGAGTTAATCTCAGCCTATGCTACCCTCCAGTCCCTCGACTTCTTGGCGCTGACGGAAACATGGATTACCACTGAAAACACTGCTACTCCTACTGCTCTCTCCCCGTCTTACCATGTGTTCTCGCATACCCCGAGAGCATCTGGTCAGCGGGGTGGTGGCACAGGAATCCTCATCTCTCCCAAGTGGACATTCTCTCTTTTTCCCCTGACCCATCTGTCTATCTCCTCATTTGAATTCCATGCTGTCACAGTCACTAGCCCATTCAAGCTTAACATCCTTGTAAAGTGGTTATCCCACTGGCTATAAGGTGAATGCACCAATTTGTAAGTCGCTCTGGATAAGAGTGTCTGCTAAATGACGTAAATGTAATGTAATGTAAATGAATCACACCAATAGCTTTCTAATAGCTACAATAATGTTGTATATAGACTGTGACTTTCTAGCTAACCTTCCTTTCTCAAGTAGTTAATGCTTCCTCTTTCAGAACCTATTCATAATCCACTTCCCTCTTCCTATTTACATGTTGAACTCTAAATCTGTTCAAAATCACAACGTTAAATGACATCAGTGTGGGACCAATGTGTCTGATCAACTTGACCTCAGACTCCATGTCCCTGGGGCAGGACCTTTCTCTTTAGGTCATATATGATCGTGGTTCCATAGACTCTTATTGGTGGCGTTGCATCAACCAATCGTTGCGGCCCATTGAACATCAATCCAGGCGTTCTGAGATCTGGCATGCGTCTGCAAAGTAGTCAGCCTGGTGGGTGGCCATTGTGTTTCAGAATCACAGATGTCACAAAACCTGCAACTAAATATAAGTTTACAGAGTATGTACAGAGTGGGTAACTGCTGAATAATCGTACAGAGTGGGTAACTGCTCACTGCTCCAAAAACTGCCTTCTGACACCGTGTATCTACTCTGTTTTGACTGAGTGTTTGGCCTTCATTCCAACCTCTCCCACCACTGTAGATTATATGTATAGCCTTGTAATAAAAGTGTGAAGCCTCTGTTATGTGTTTGGTAGGCCAATGCTGACAAAGCTATCCAGCCTCCAACTCATTGCAATTTGAACCCTCTGGTAAATGTGGATAAGTGTAACATTACTGAATACATGATATGCTTCTTTTCGAAACGGGTATGGACTTTTTCTTGCATGTGTCATAATATAATACTGAATTATTGCAAGCACCCCTACGCAACGACCAAGCCACCCCTCAGAGAAAAATTCCTGGTGCTGCCATTCCATCACACGCTGTCTGCTCCTTTTAATACACCAATGGTAACATATTAAAAATATTATCATACCAAATATAAATATGCAAGGCCTTGTAAACATCATCACATGTTCGCAGAATCCTTAGTAGGCGTTGTTTACATACCTAGCTAGTCCACTGGTTTGAAAACCTGACTCCAGGGATTTGGCAAAGATAGAAAATATACTTATAAAATGTTATATAATTATATGTTTTCCCCTGTATGTGGTGAATGGTGTAGACATCACTGATTCATTAAACACTGAGTAATGTTATGCATATTTAAATATACATGTTCTCTTTTAATTGCATAATGGTACGAGCTCTGTAAATATGTACATATTTAGATATATTCAAGGGTTTTTATTGTTGTTTTTTATCACCTGTTTTGTTTTTGGTAACATTTAGTTTTTATTGCATATATCTGGTGGTTTTGACCCACAGATTTGCAGATTGTCTGGCAGGTAAATGGCATGGAGGGCTAGCTAGCTAGCTGGCTTATGTTTTTGTTTGAATGATGAAGGAAACAGTACCATCTTCTTGTTTCACCTGGCTGCTGGTTCCTGATCATTTGAGGAGTCACCTGAAGCTTGAGAGGAATAGGAGATCCAGTAGGAATGCAGTGCTGAGGCAGAGGGTTCAGTGAGGATGACTGGCTACTACTCTGAACTGTATATGTGGAGAGCTTTCTGGCACCCAGAGCTGCTGAGGAATCACCCAAGTGGGTGCTACACATTGTGAAGGAGGAGAATTCCAGTGGCTCCACAACACAGGCTGGTTCCCAGAGTAGCCCTCTACAAGATCGTCACTAGACTCCATCTTCATCAACCATCTCTCTGACCACCTTCCTCTGATCAAGCCATGAACTGTCCCTCTCCATCTTTGAAGGATGCATGCACTCAAAGACTTTACCTTTATTGGTTGACCTAACCAGCTATAGCTAAGCTACGCATGATGATGTATTGGTTGACCTAGCTAGCTATAACTAAGCTACTCATTATGATGTATTGGTTGACCTAGCCTATTTATGCTATGAAAAGTGCTATAGAAGTTTAATAAATTATTATTATTAATACATTATTATTATTATAACAACATTGCATTGATCATGCTAATTAAGATATAAACATTTTTTTTTGGGGGGGGGAATACTTGCGTTTCTTTCTACATACAAATATCTACTGCGGTGATCCCCTGCCTGTTTCATAAAGAGCATACACATACACACACACCATGGTAGTCCATAAATACTTCCTGCCAGCCAGCCCAGGGGAAGCCCTTGCTGAGTACAGCCGTGATCCCCGTTTCCTAAAACATTTACATTTACATTTACATTTTAGTCATTTAGCAGACGCTCTTATCCAGAGCGACTTACAGGAGCAATTAGGGTTAAGTGCCTTGCTCAAGGGCACATTAACGTCATTTAGCAGACGCTCTTAGCCAGAGCGACTCACAAATTGGTGCGTTCACCCTATAGCCAGTGGGATAACCACTTTACAATTTGGGGGGGGGGGGGGGGGGGGGTTAGAAGGATTACTTTATCCTATCCCAGGTATTCCTTAAAGAGGTGGGGTTTCAAATGTCTCCGGAAGGTGGTGAGTGACTCCGCTGTCCTGGCGTCGTGAGGGAGCTTGTTCCACCATTGGGGTGCCAGAGCAGCGAACAGTTTTGACTGGGCTGAGCGGGAGCTATGCTTCCGCAGAGGAAGGGGAGCCAGCAGGCCAGAGGTGGATGAACGCAATGCCCTCGTTTGGGTGTAGGGACTGATCAGAGCCTGAAGGTACAGAGGTGCCGTTCCCCTCACTGCTCCATAGGCAAGCACCATGGTCTTGTAGCGGATGCGAGCTTCAACTGGAAGCCAGTGGAGTGTGCGGAGGAGGGGGGTGACGTGAGAGAACTTGGGAAGGTTGAACACCAGACGGGCTGCGGCATTCTGGATGAGTTGTAGGGGTTTAATGGCACAGGCAGGGAGGCCAGCCAACAGCGAGTTGCAGTAGTCCAGACGGGAGATGACAAGTGCCTGGATTAGGACCTGTGCCGCTTCCTGTGTAAGGCAGGGTCGTACTCTCCGAATGTTGTAAAACACTCACATATGTTGTCTATAAATATGCTAGCCAACCAACTGTCAGGGAAAGCCCTCACTACATGCTGAGTCACAGATGGTCAGGGTGGAGAGGTTAACTGTGGTTATTATTAACTGTTTGTTTTGGCAATGCTTTAGGCTCCTCCGATTCCCCAATGCTTTAGGCTCCTCCAATTCCCCAATGCTTTAGGCTCCTCCGATTCCCCTCCAGGATCTCCTTCAGGCACCTCCAGAAACTTTGCAGTTCGCAGGCAAAAAAAGGCCCCTCATGTATCTTCTTCTAACCTTGGCGTTTAGTGCCCTCTATTGGAGAATAGTTATACTACAGTTGTTTGGAGATTTGCAATAAATTGCATGCTTGTAGATACCATAGACTTCCAGTCATTGCGCTAACGCTAGTTAGCATTGGCTTGTGAAACTCTACCTTCCTTTATACTGGATGCAGATACATATAAATGGTATCCATGAGTCATGTGACTCTGGGGAAATATATAAAGGGCTTCATGGCCAAAATCCTGAAATATCCCTTTAAGGTCAGGGCAAGGGTAGGGGTCAAGGTCAGGGTTAGGGTTTAGGATAGGGGTCAAGGTCATGGTTAGGGTAGGGGTCAAGGTCAGGGTTTAGGTTAGGGAAGTCCCAAGGTTCCCGGATAGCACTGACCTAAATAAGGCCCATGAGCTAGGTCATGTTCATTAGGGCATGCAACAGAACACATCTTCAATCATTCTGCAATAGAAAACAACAATTAGAAGGCAAGACCACTCTAGATTTCTTACATACTCTTATTATTATCGGAGTGGCTACGGATCCGAGTTCTCTGGAATATATAGTTCTCTGCATATGTCGGCTCAATAGGAAATTACCTTTGAATTTCTATTTGTCAATCTGTAATGCTTCACCAATACAGATTGAATAGAGCCCTAGGTTCCACTGCCTACAAGGATGACACTCAAAAGGACATACACCGTTATCTATGCCACGTTGGTTTTGCAAAACATTTGCTGGGAGAAGAGGCTGCCCCATCCCATGATTGAGCCAGAGTGTAGGGTCAGAGTAGAAAACCACAGGGAACCTGCTGCTCCAGAGGATATCGGAGGTCGACTGGTCCAGAATCAAATCATGTTGTGTGTTGTGTTACCATACAGGTATCTTATTGTCTATGTTGTGTTACCATACAGGTATCTTAGTATCTATGTTGTGTTACCATACAGGTATCTTAGTGTCTATGTTGTGTTACCATACAGGTATCTTAGTGTCTATGTTGTGTTACCATACAGGTGTCTTATTGTCTATGTTGTGTTACCATACAGGTATCCTAGTGTCTATGTTGTGTTACCATACAGGTATCTTAGTGTCTATGTTGTGTTACCATACAGGTGTCTTATTGTATATGTTTTGTTACCATACAGGTGTTTCCAGGAGAGACTGCTCTGGCCTTCCACAGAGCCAAGAACAATACAGAGAAACCTGTTATTGGGATCTCCACCTACAACATAGTGCCCTTCGAGGCTGGGCAGTACTTCAACAAGATACAGGTACTAATGGACATCTAGTCAATGGCATGTGGATAGAAGTGTTGATGTAACCTTTCAGTCTGTTAAGAGATCAAATGTTACATGCAGGACTAATATATGTGTGTTGTGGTGTCCTATGACGGTCTTATGACCATAGAAATAGAATGACTAGAACGGTCTTGGAACCTCTGACCTTGGCAGTTTGACTAGTTAACTCAGCAGCTTAAATGCAGAGGCTGGCTGAACTACATTGAATTCAATAAAGCAAGAACAAACTTGCAGTCCTTGCATCCAAAGCTCAGTCTGAGAATTTGAGAGTGGTTACGTTTATCCAGCCTCATCATTCAGCTGTTTACCAAAAAAACGGACTGCTTTGTCCGGGTGACCCCTTTTGCTGTTGGAATCCCAGATTGCTCCATTATTTAAAGTACAATAATTTTATGGTACGAAAAAGCTGTTTGCTAAGTAATAAGTCCAAAGTCACAAAGAAAGTGTATGTAGGTCTACATGTTTTTAATCAATGCTCAACATTTCACCATGAAAATCATATTTTATGCAACACAGGAAAATGATAAGACTTGGTCTTGTTTATTCAGCAACTTCTTTGCCCTGTAAGAAGAAAGAAAAAATATAATGGATCAGTAATAATAATGAACATGATAAATATATGGATAGACTTGGATAGAATATAATGGATCAGTAATAATAATGAACATGATAAATATATGGATAGACTTGGATAGAATATAATGGATCAGTAATAATAATGAACATGATAAATATATGGATAGACTTGGATAGAATATAATGGATCAGTAATAATAATGAACATGATAAATATATGGATAGACTTGGATAGAATATAATGGATCAGTAATAATAATGAACATGATAAATATATGGATAGACTTGGATAGAATATAATGGATCAGTAATAATAATGAACATGATAAATATATGGATAGACTTGGATAGAATATAATGGATCAGTAATAATAATGAACATGATAAATATATGGATAGACTTGGATAGAATATAATGGATCAGTAATAATAATGAACATGATAAATAAATGGATAGACTTGGATAGAATATAAAGGATCAGTAATACTAATGAACATGATAAATAGATTACATTTACATTTTAGTCATTTAGCAGACGCTCTTATCCAGAGCGACTTACATGAGCAATTAGGGTTAAGTGCCTTGCTTAAGGGCACATCGACAGATTTTTCACCAAGTCGGCTCGGGGATTAGAACCAGCGACCTTTCGGTGACTGGCACAACGCTCTTACCCACTAAGCTACCTGCCGCCCTGAATGATGAACATGATGAACAACAATATAATGGATCAAGCATTTAATGCTCAGTGCTCAGCTTGGATTTTCAATTTTGAAGTACTAACTGAATTAATCTTATTAGATTAATCTTAAATACAGTTGAGTGAGTGTAAAAGGTCAGTATTGACCTCTGTGAAGACTGAATCATAAGTGGTGTTGATGTGGTCATATTTGAACATGAATCAGGTATAGGTTTAGCAGCAGTTCTGTACCTTTCCAGTGTCACGGGTCTTGGCTCTGAGCTTGTTGACCTGAGTCTCAGCGATGTCAGCACGCTCCTCAGCCTCCTCCAGCTCATGCTGAACCTTCCTGAACTTAGACATATGGCTATTGGCTGCTTCCTCCTGGGTGAAGAAAAGAGATGGAGAGCATAACATCAGCATTTAAAGTTTGAAGCTTCAGGTAGCAAATAAAAAATCTGTTTTTAAAGGTATTTTCAACAACAAAAATATAGATCGATTTAGGACAGCAACATATATAGGGAGATAGATGATACAGCAGAGAAAGTGAGTGGAGGAACAGGGTATCAAACCGCTGCCTCCAGCACCACCACTAGACCAGCAAATTATTATTCAACCCCCTCTCCTTTAAGTTAGTAACACATAGGCATAGGAGGCACTCAGAAATGTGTATAATTTCTTCAGTAATGACTTGTAATATCAATTGAGTCATTGTTGACTGATGTGCTGTAGCAACACTTCGACTAAACCGTATGGACATTACGTTTTGTAGGGAGAAAATACATTTTCAAATGTATGCTTTCAGAGTATTTGACTAAGTCTGTCACTCACCGCTTCCTCAGAATGCCTCTTGTAGGCCTTCACTTTCAACTGCAGCTTATCTACCAGGTCCTGAAGTCTGCTAACGTTCTTCTTATCCTCCTCAGTCTGTGGGAGAAGATAAAATAATCAATGTCAGTATAGTTTTATACACAAACCTCTCTGTGTTACTGTCAAGTGTGTGAAGAAGGCACTTTCTCTTACCTGGTAAGTGAGCTCCTTGACTCTGCGCTCATACTTGCGGACTCCCTTGACTGCGTCTACACCTCTTCTCTGCTCGGCCTCCACCTCAGTCTCGAGCTCACGCACCTTTGTGGAAGAAATAAACGTATTTGTTTGAGGTGGTGAAATCAGACTTAACAAATCTTTGTAACACAGAGTTGTAGTGTTCTACCCAGTCAAGGAGGCACAATTGTTATCTGTTCCTATGTACTTTTAAACATTTAATTGAAGGGGTCTGTAATAATACCAACAACTTTTCATTATCTAGGTCAGTGGTTCCCAAAGTGGAATTCACATTTACATTTGTTGA
Organism: Coregonus lavaretus; assembly: GCF_964263955.1. Taxonomy (NCBI): domain Eukaryota; kingdom Metazoa; phylum Chordata; class Actinopteri; order Salmoniformes; family Salmonidae; genus Coregonus; species Coregonus lavaretus. Next base: position 609,975 of record NW_028157882.1, on the reverse strand, counting down.
TGAATATTTCTAGCAAGAACAGATTAAACAACCAGGGATCTGTGGAAAAAGTTTAGAGAGTGCAATGCAGTACAATGTTTTTGCAATAATTGCATGGAGGCTATTATGTATTTTTATATGATCAAATACATTTCCAGCAATCTGTCTTTCAATCCACCATAATCCACCCTGCTGTTAACTCACCCTGGACTCCAGTTTCTGGAGCTGCTTCTTGCCTCCCTTCATGGCCAGATTCTCAGCCTCATCCAGGCGGTGCTGCAGGTCCTTGACTGTGACCTCCAGGTTCTTCTTCATCCTCTCCAGGTGAGAGCTGGTGTCCTGCTCCTTCTTCAGCTCCTCAGCCATCATGGCCGCCTGGAAAAGTAGTTTGTTTAATTTATGCACCAATTGGCACCAATCATAACGCCCCTCTAAGATCTTTGTTGTTCTTAACCAGCCCAGCTACCACTGGCACTTGGGGACAAATCAAGTCGATGTAATTAAAGAACTCACGTCAGTGATGGCCTTCTTGGCCTTCTCCTCTGCATTCCTGGCCTCCTGGACAATATCGTCCACCTCTCCCTGCACCTGCACCAGGTCAGTCTCCAACTTCTTCTTGGTGTTCAGAAGGCTGGTGTTCTGAAGGATGAAATAAGACCATTTTTTTAAACTCTCAAGAGAACTTACAAGTCACAAGGCTGAAATGATGAAAATCTAAAGTAAGCACTGTCAAATTCCAGGTGTGTTTAAACTGTATGCTTGGTTGAGTTCCATTGGAAATGGCTTTTGACCCATACCTGGGAGTGCAGCAGTCCAACACGCTCGCTGGCGTCTACCAGCTCAGTCTCAGCCACTTTGCGGCCTCTCTCTGTCTGCTCCAGAGCAACTCTCAGCTCCTCGATTTCAGCCACCATCAGACCGTTTCTGCGCTCCACCATGGCTGCCTGTTCCTTCATGTCCTCTGCGACACGAACAGCGTCATCAAGGTGCAATTGGGCATCCTGGGGTTCACAAGGACATATGTTCATTAGGACTTGTGGAAGTAGGGGCGATAGGATCGATCAGTGACAGAAATGTAAATTGATACGAATTTCTCCAGTATCGTTACCTTTAGTACATAAACCACTCTTTTTAATTTCTCAGATTCACAAACAAATCCCTAGCCATGTTTAGGTTTTGAACCTGATGTCCCAGTCCCTTTACCTTGAGCTGTCCCTGGACGTTCCTCAGCTGTTTCTGGGCCTCAGCGGCCTGCCTGTTGGAGTGGCTCAGCTGGATCTCCATCTCGTTCAGGTCTCCCTCCATCTTCTTCTTCACCCTCAGGGCATCATTCCTGCTCCTGACCTCAGAGTCCAGGGTGCTCTGCATGGAGTCAACCACCCTCTGGCTGTTCCTCTTGATCTGCTCCATCTCCTCGTCCTTCTCAGCAATCTTCCTGTCCACCTCACCCTTGATCTGGTTGAGCTCCAGCTGCACACGCAGAATCTTAGATTCCTCGTGCTCCAGTGTGCCCTGGACAAAGAAAATAATTAATGCGTATTGTGTTCAATATATTTGGATGTGTCTACAAGGAATTAAATATATATATGACTACAATAAACACCAAAGCAGGGAGCATTAGACTGTAGCTAGCATTGGCTAGTGTAACACTGCTTTTCCCATCAAACAGCTGTAGTTTGTACCTCAGCCTCCTCCAGAGCGGTCTGGATCTCAGACTTCTCTGTCTCCACGGTCTTCTTGGCCTTCTCCAGCTCATGGATGCTCTTGCCAGTCTCTCCGATCTGCTCAGTCAGGTCAGAGATCTCCTCTGCACACACACACACACAGGAGCAGTTTAGACTTGGGAGATTTTCAGTAGATATCGCTAATGCACTGAAGTTGACATTGAATTATAATAACAGTAAATTAACTAACAATAATTCATCTTGCTAATCAAACATGAGCCAAATAGAATTGCTGTCAAATGCTCACGTTGCAGGTTCTTGTTCTCTCTCTTTAGAGTCTCCAGATGATCCAGAGCCTCCTCGTAGGAGTTCTTCATCTTGAAGAGTTCAGTGCTCATAGAGCGAGCCTCCTTCTGAGCTCCTTCCAGCTCTGCCTGACCCTCCTCATACTTCTGCTTCCACTCTGCCAGAACCTAGGGAAATACATGGGATTTTCATTAGAAGTCATAGATGAAGAGATTTAAATCAGAAACATGCTACAATTAAAGTACAATTGATTATGTAGCAGAAAGTTAGGTTTTCATTTTTACCTTGTCAAAGTTCCTCTGCTTCTTGTCGAGGTTGGCGGCCAATGCGTTGGCTCTCTCAACGTCAATCATGAGGTCCTCCACCTCTCCCTGCAGCCTCTGCTTGGTCTTCTCCAGGGAGGCACACTTGGAGTTGGTCGCCTCAATGGTCTCCTCAGCCTCCTGCAGACGTTGGGCCAGCTTTTTCCTGTTAGGTGGTTTTGTAGTTTTGAAACAAATGTTACAATATATATTGACGTAACATTTTTTCAGAGCCCCCCTACCACCCTCAACATCAACACCCTATATTTGAGTGTTTGCTGAACGCGTGTGACTCACTTGGCCTCTTCCAGCTCCTCTGTGCGCTGGATGGCATCAGTTTCATACTTAGTCCTCCACTGAGCCACCTCGCTGTTGGCCTTGGACATGCCGCGTTGCAGCTCTGCCTTGGCCTCCTGCTCCTCCTCAAACTGCTCCCTCAGGAGGTCACAGTCATGACGGGCAGACTGGACACCATGGGCCAGTGCGTTTTTAGCCTGCGAAAGAGAAAGACAAAGAGATGTTAGAGAGATAGACAAACAAATGACGGTAGAAGTCTCTGAGTGTGGAGAGACAGTAGGAGTCTCTGAGGGTGGAGAGACAGTAGAAGTCTCTGAGGGTGGAGAGACAGTAGGAGTCTCTGAGGGTGGAGAGACAGTAGGAGTCTCTGAGGGTGGAGAGACAGTAGGAGTCTCTGAGGGTGGAGAGACAGTAGGAGTCTCTGAGGGTGGAGAGACAGTAGGAGTCTCTGAGGGTGGAGAGACAGTAGGAGTCTCTGAGGGTGGAGAGACAATAAGAGTCTCTGAGGGTGGAGAGATAAAAGGTGACTCTGAGGGTCACGTAGTCACCATCTATATGAAGATATAGCTCTAAACTCTATGGACGGTGGAGTCCATTTTACCTTGACCTCCTCCTCAATCGCCCTCTTCAGCTCCTCCACCTGCTGGGTGAAGGCCTGTTTTCCTCTGGTCAGCTGAGACACCAGGGCTTCCTTCTCCTCCAGCTGGCGGCCAAACTCTCCTGCAGGGATAGAGGGATATCTAGTTAATAGGGTCTCTGTTCTCTAAGATTGAAAATGTATTTGGAGGTATCATAGGGCAATGTTAGGTGGTGAATAGTACAGTAGAAACTATGTGGATACAGCCCCCAACACATGTAATTGTGTTCTACTGAAGGAAAGCATTGGGTTGTAGTTCATTGTTGATGGTACCATTTTCTGTCAGGAGTCTGGCCCTCTGTCCGCTGATGTCGTTGACCTGGCGAACATTCTCATCATTCTTAGTCTTGAGCTCGCTCAGCTGGTCCTCAAGAGTACGGCACATCTTCTCCAGATTGCCCTGTTAGTGAAACATGTACCATAATTACTTTATATATGGGACTCCTGTTAACTTCAGTTCAGTTGAATGGTAATGTAGTTGACACTCCTCAACACTGCTTGACCAAAACATCACTACTCACCTTAGCCTTGGCGACGGCCTCCATGTTACTGGAGAGGTCATCAATCTCCATCTTGTACTCGCTCTTCTCCTTCTCCAGCTTCTGCTTGACGCGCTGCAGGTTGTCGATCTGCTCCCCGAGCTCAGCCACACTGTCGGCCTGCTTCTTTCGCAGAGCGGCGGCTGTGGCCTCGTGCTGCAGGGTGGACTCTTCAAGATCACGACGCAGCTTCTGGAACTCAGCCTCACGCTTCTTGTTCATCTCAATCTGAGAAGCAGTGGCGCCTCCGGCCTCCTCCAGCCTCTCGCTGATCTCCTCAAGTTCCCTGGAGAGATCGGCCCTCTGCTTTTCAACCTTAGCCCTGGCAGCACGCTCAGCCTCAATTTCCTCCTCCAGCTCCTCAATACGGGCCTAAAACAGGGGACAAGAGCAGGGGGGATGAACACTACAATAGAGTTGAAACAATTGAACCTCACAAAATAATAATAATAGGTATATGTTGCATAAATGTGTTAATACAAAGCCAGTTACACTAATATATTCAGTAGACAGTGTCCCATGCAGGAACCAAAACCACAATGGTGAGAAGCACCAACAAGAATCACCATCTTCCAACCTACTGAGCCATTAGAAGCCACCAGGAAAACTGTCGGCTACCAGAAAGTGTTTTTCAGGAAATGATTCAGGTGTGGGCTTTTATCCTGTACTGTACCTGGAGTTCCTTGATCTTCTTCTGCAGCTGAGCTCCCAGAGACTGCTCATCCTCAATCTTGCTGAGGAGCTGAGTGGTCTCAAACTCCTTCCTAAAAAACACAAACACGTTGATTGCAGAGTTGGTTTAGATTTGTTAGTGTAAAGGCAGTATAATACCATTCACATTGCTTTTAAGAATCACATGCAAATGCTAATTCATAATTAATCAACAACAACCATTACAGCAGCTGATACTGTAGTCATTTGTTTGTGTTTACTTCTTGATTTTCTCATCAGACTGCTGCTTGTCATTCTCCAGGTCCATTATGGACTCCTGGGCCAGTTTCAGATCTCCCTCCAGCTTTCTCTTGGATCTCTCTAGGTCCATACGGAGCTTCTTCTCTTGCTCCAGAGAACCCTCAAGCTATAAGATAAAAACACATATATTGTTCAAATCTAAACAACTGAAGATCATATCATCTTACATTCTATCATGGTTAAAATGTCAAACTCCACTCACGTCATCCACTTGCTGTTCCAGCTTGGTCTTGGCCTTGGTCAGAGTGTTGACTTTGTCCTCCTCTGCCTGCAGGTCGTCCAGTGTCTGCTGGTGGGCCTCTTGGAGGGCTTTCTTCTCCTTGGTCAGCTTGGCAACACTCTCATCCATAGATGCCATCTCCTCTGTCAGGTTTTTAACCTGAAAATGGTCACAACATAATTATACTTCACCATAAAGGGGAGATTTAGTTTGTTATATATTGCGTTCATTTAAATGAGCAATGTGTCAACAAGTACTGTACTATAGATTCAACACTAGATTGCAGTGTACACCATGCCAGTGTACTGAGTGGAAGTCATAAATGAGGGGGAACAGAACATGCAATGAATGTGGGGAGTACCCTGCAACTGAAATTCCACTGTTGTGTCTTAATTTTTCCTGCACCCACAACGCAACTTGAATTCCATTTCTGTTAAGCTATGTTTTGAGTTGATTATTGTTTGGATTATTGTTTGGTTAGACTGTCTAGGGTAAGACACTAGACCTTGTTTTCAGTGGCGTGCTTCTCCTTCTCCACTTTGGCCAGGGTGAGCTCCAGGTCATCAATGTCCTTCTTCAGCTCAGAGCACTCATCCTCCAGCTTCCTCTTCTTGGCAGTCAACTCAGCATTGATCTCCTCCTCATCCTCCAGCCTCTCGGTCGTCTCTTTGAGTTTAGCCTCCTGCTGGATCTTGCTCTTGATGAGCCCCTCGCACCTTTCCTCAGCATCGTTCAGACTCTCTCCTTCCTGGTTTCAGAACACGAGAAAAAATCAGCGGCCTCACTTTGTATTTTCAAGGTCAGAGCAAATCAATAGAAATTAATGAAATACATAACATGTGTGAGTTAGCCACATACTTCACAGTGTCTTCATATGTGTGTTTATTCATGTGTGTGTAAATATGCCCATATGAGGTGTTTTTCACTCACAGATGCAACTTGAAGTGCCAGGTCATTCTTCTCCTGCGTCAGGGCCACCAACTTCTCCTCCATTTGCTTCTTCGTGGCCAGAGCCTTGGCCAGGTCTGTCGTCATCTTATCATAGTTCTCCTTCATGTTGGCCAGCTCCTTCTCAGTCTCAGCGCTCTGCAGCAGGGGCTTGATCTTGAAGTACAACTTCATCCATGGCCAGGTTTTCACATTCATGAATGAACGGACGTTGTACTGGATGGCGTAAATGGATTCTCTGGTCGACAGAAAGGATAGGGTGGCATGGTGAGTGACATGCTTAAAGCTACATTCTGGGATTCAAAGAACAACAAAACGGAACACCCCCGCCACTGTTTGTTTACAGCTGAGGAATGGGGCTAGGGAAGTGTAACCCCTCTTAAATTCACAGACAGCGGTCTAGATGCAAGGACTGACAGGTCATGCTAAGCTCATGAGGCATTTTGTATTCTTCAAGAATGAATGAGTAAATACCTCACATTTAAATGACAATTGATCAGCCAAACCCCAAACTGAAGATATAAAGATAGAATCCTTATTTGCTACATCCATTTTTTGACTTTATAAATGAATTAAACAAAAGCTTTAATAGATCATTATAAGACTTACTTTCTCATTCTGAACAACTCACAGCATATACAGCATGTAATCATAATGCATTAGATACAGGTGGTTGACAGAAAGCTTTGCCAAGATGTCCACTATTCCTCACCTCCTCTCCATCATCTTGCTAAACTCTCTCCTCATGAGGAATCCACGGCTGAGAGCCTGGACCATGCCGACCAGAGTGGCCAGCTTCTCATCTCTCATCTCCTCCAGGACACCCAGAAGACCGGCTTTGAAGAACACCTGAGACACAGGTTAGCATGGTCAATGGAACCACAGATGGTGACAGATAGAAAGGGTTGAATCAAAAGAGGGGAACATCTCCACTAGATTGATTTGACAACGTTAACTTTGCAATGCTAACAAACAAACCATGGGATAGGATGTTTCTAAATTGTTAGTTATTGTACAGTTGTAGATTAGTAATATACACAGATACAGATAACTGCAGCCATACCACTCTAACACAATGCACATGATAATGAGTTTAGTTTCTCTTCTATACTTCTATGACGTTGAAGTAAAAAACACTACAATGTTTATCCACCTTTTCCTTTAGTTAAATGAAGAAGAAAGAACAAAAGGATGGATAGATCAACTGGAGAGATTTTATATGGTAAGGGTTTAAATTATCATTGAAGTTGTGTTTTGTTGTCAGCTTTTGCTGGGGGTATTTGACTGACCTTTGTGTGTCCAAACTTGTAATCTTCGTGATTCACATCAATGGAACCAAGCAGCTTCTCAGAAGCCTTCTTGTTGTCCATGAACTGGCCCTCTGGGATGACACTGGCATTCAGTACTTTGTACCTGAATGAGGAGTCATTATTAACATATGTCAAGTTGTAAGATGTTTGTTACATTTCATAAAGGTAAGCCTATTCTGATGCTGGGAAATCCCTTGAAGCAGATATTTCTGTGTGTGTGTGTGCGTGTACCTCTGCTTGAAGTCAGCATAGATGATTCTGCTGGGGAAGCCCTTTCTGCAGATCCTGATACCCTCCAGTACACCATTACACCTGAGCTGGTGAATAACCAGGAAGTTCTCCATCAGACCTGGTAAAACAAACCAAGTCTCTTTTAATACTCATAAACAAGTTAAAGATTGAGATTGTTAAAGTCACTGATAATGTACTGATAACATGACATATTTAACTCAATATTTATTGTACCTGGAGTCTTTGACTCGTTGGGGATCAGGCAGCGCACAAAGTGAGGATGAGTGCTCCTCAAGTTGGTCATCAGCTTATGTAAGTTCTCCTGTAAGAGGGTTACAAACCATTTTCTCAGACATAATTAATGATAATCAAGGCGCCTTTTGAAGGTCTGAATAAAACTTTCAAAAGCTCACCCTGAACTGGGAGGACACAGTCTGCATGGAACCACCCTTCTTCTTGCCTCCTTTCTTGGCTTTATCTGTTAAAATGGGGAAAAGTTAAAGATAACTAGAAAAGTACATTTCCTAGAGCGGGTGGAATAAATAGAATAATAATAAGAGTATGTAAGAAATCAAGAGTGGTCTTGTCTTCAGCAAGCACATTAATTATAAACCAGATAATCTCTGGTTAACTTCACACTTATCTAGAGGCAAATGCTGCCAATGAGATTATGTAAAATAACACCTATTGTATGATTGAATTAACCAAGTGTATGAATAAATTAACCCGGTGAAAACGCCATGAGAAATTGGGATACATTCAAAGACTTTAAAGAACATTTGGTCTGAGTTATAACTAGTGATTAATTAAATATTTGGACGTGATGCTAGTCTTACCCTCAGGTGGGGGAGGAGGATACAGGGCAGCCAGAATTTTGACTGAGGACTTCTGGTACAGCTGACAAACTGAGTCGTTCAGGGGGTCCTTGTTCTTCTCCAGCCAGCCAGTGATGTTGTAGTCCACAGTACCAGCGTAGTGCACCAGGGAGAAGTGGGCCTCTGCCTTGCCTTTGGCAGGCTTGGGCTTCTCAAACGCATTTGTTTTCCCAAGATGCTGGGCGTACAGCTTGTCCTTGAAGGTAGTGTCTGAAGATTTGGGGAACATGCACTCCTCTTCAAGGATGGAGAAGATGCCCAATGGCTTTACGAAAAGAGATGTATATCAAATTAGTGATATTTCCATTTAGGATCACATTTATTCCATTATTAAACATGCTATTATATGATTATATTAATTTAGGGACACATTATAGGAAACATATTGAGTTCTCAACAGTCAGATAATTTGTCAGTGGCATATATTCATGGGTGCAAATTTTTTTAAATTTCTAAAATAATGTATATTTCGTCTCGCTTGGCAAGAGGCTGAACGGATGTCACCAGGTTGTCACGGTTTCGGCCGAGGCAGCTCCTTCTCCTTGTTCGGGCAGGCTTCGGCGGTCGTCGTCTCCGGAGTACTAGCTGCCACCGTTCGATGTTTCATGTTTGATTGGTTTTGTCTGTTTGTTACACCTGTTCATTGTTAAGTGTTCATTAGTTATCCTATTTAGTTATCTTGTGTTTGGTCAGGTGTTGTGTGTAATTGTTCTATGTCACGTGTAGTAGTTGGTTCGCTGTTCTGTGCTCTCTGTATTTCGTTTTGTTTTGAGAGAGTCCTGCACGTTGTGCGCATTTACTTTGGTTCTTACCAGCGTGCGTATGTTTCGCCTGTGGCCTGTTGCCGTGTTTGGCTTGTATTTTCGGACTTCACTAAAGACATCTGTTTCGAATCTCTGTGTGTCCTGCGTGGGATTCCACGTTACCTCTACACTCAACCCTGACAGAATTACACACCATCGATATGGAATCAGCAGGAGCACCCGCACCCACTGAGATCATGGAGGAGAGCCTTCGTGGTCAGGAGGATCGTATCAACCAAATCGGGCACGCCCTGGACCGAGTGATGAACACACTCCATCGATGGGAGACCAGCGGGGTACCCACACCCCCACCTACCGCACCATCACCATCGGTCAGCCCGCCCGTCCAACTTCCGGAACCCAGTGGAATACGGCTCTCGCTCCCGAGGGCGTACGACGGCACCGCTGCCGGGTGTCAGGGGTTCCTGTTACAAGTTGAACTCTACCTCGCCACCGTACACCCGGCGCCCTCGGGACACGAGAGCGTTTCCGCCCTCATCTCCTGTCTCACCGGCAAGGCGTTGGAGTGGGCCAACGCTGAATGGAGGAGAATAGACGCCGCTACTATCACCTATGCGGAGTTCTCCCGCCGCTTCCGTGCAGTGTTCGACCATCCACCAGAGGGGAAGGCGGCGGGGGAGCGTCTATTCCACCTCCGGCAGGGGATGAGGAGCGCTCAGGAGTTTGCACTGGAGTTCCGGACTCTAGCGGCAGATGCAGGGTGGAATGAGCGGGCACTCATAGACCACTTCCGCTGCAGCCTCCGGGAGGACGTCCGCAGAGAATTGGCGTGCAGGGATACCACGCTTTCATTTGACCAGTTGGTTGACATGGCCATTCGGCTGGACACCCTGCTCGCTACCCGCGGACGTCCCAGGTGGGGTTCGCCCATTCCACCCTCCAGCACCTCCGAGCCGAGCCCGATGAAGCTCGGAGGTGCTGGCGCTAGAGGAAGGAGAAGAAGGAGCCCGAGGGGGGCCGTCCCCTGCACCAACTGTGGCCGTGGAGGGCACACCGCGGCTAGGTGCTGGGGATGGTCCCCTGGTGGAGGAGAAGGCAGGCCACACATTGGGGAGTCCTTCCAGGTGAGTAGGCGCCCCACTTACCCAGAGCTTTCTGTCGTACACATAACCATACCTGTTTGTTTTCCACAGGTTGCACCTCGTTCCCAGCATAAGGCGCTAGTCGATTCAGGCGCAGCTGGGAATTTTGTAGATCGCAAATTCTGTGTAGAGTTAGGGATTCCCCTCCTTCCGGTAGATAATCCTTTCCCTGTACATGCCCTAGATAGTCGTCCGTTAGGATCCGGGTTGATTAGGGAGGTCACAGCGCCACTTAGGATGGAGACGCAGGGGGGTCATGAGGAGACGATTCAGCTCTATCTGATCGACTCTCCTGCGTATCCGGTGGTACTGGGGCTTCCCTGGTTGATTACCCATGATCCTACTATTTCGTGGCGAGAGAGGGCTCTTAAAGGGTGGTCTGCTCAGTGTGAGGGGCTATGTCTGGGTGTTTCCGTAGGGGCTGTTCTCTCACAACGGTCCGGCACACCACCTAAACTCCGCCCCTGTGCTTTTTATTCGAAGAAGCTCAGTCCGGCGGAGTGTAATTATGACGTGGGGGACAGGGAGCTGTTAGCCGTGGTACAGGCCCTAAAGGTGTGGAGGCATTGGCTTGAGGGGGCTCAACACCCTTTTCTCATTCTGACTGACCACCGTAACCTGGAATACATTCGGGCAGCTAGGAGACTGAATCTTCGCCAGGCTCGGTGGACTATGTTTCTAGCCCGGTTCGTGTTTAAGATCACTTACATCCCTGGGTCCCAGAACGGGAAGGCAGATGCCCTGTCTCGGCGGTATGACACGGAGGAGAGGTGCGTGGAGCCCACTCCCATACTACCTAAGTCTTGTCTGGTTGCACCGGTGGTATGGGAGGTCGATGCGGAGATCGAGCGGGCATTACGCACCGACCCTAGCCCTCCACAGTGTCCGGTGGGTCGGACGTACGTCCCGCTCGAGGTCCGGGATCGGCTTATTTATTGGGCTCACACGTCACCCTCCTCTGGGCATCCAGGTATTGGCCGGACGGTGCACTGCCTTAGCACAAAGTACTGGTGGCCAACGTTAGCCAGGGATGTGAGGATTTATGTCTCCTCCTGCTCAGTGTGTGCCCAGTGTAAGGCGCCCAGACACTTGCCCAGGGGTAAGTTACAACCCCTGCCCGTTCCACAACGACCCTGGTCTCACCTCTCGGTGGATTTTGTTACCGACCTTCCCCCCTCACAGGGGAATACCACCATCCTGGTCGTTGTGGATCGGTTCTCGAAGGCCTGTCGTCTCCTTCCCATGCCGGGTCTTCCTACTGCCCTACAAACCGCTGAGGCTCTATTTACTCACGTCTTCCGGCATTACGGGGTACCCGAGGATATAGTGTCTGATCGAGGCCCCCAGTTTACCTCCAGAGTCTGGAGAGCGTTTATGGAACGGTTGGGGGTTTCGGTGAGCCTTACCTCGGGTTACCACCCGGAGAGTAATGGGCAGATCGAACGTGTCAACCAGGATGTGGGTAGGTTTCTGAGGTCATATTGCCAGGGCCGGCCGGAGGAGTGGGCGAGATATGTGCCCTGGGCCGAGATGGCACAGAACTCTCTCCGCCACTCCTCCACTAAACTAACCCCTTTCCAGTGTGTGTTAGGGTACCAGCCGGTTCTGGCACCTTGGCATGAGAGCCAGATCGAGGCCCCTGCGGTGGATGAGTGGGTGCGGCGCTCGGAGGAGACGTGGAACGCTGCACACGTCCATCTGCAGCGTGCCATCCGTCGACAGAAGACGAGCGCCGACCTCCACCGCAGTGAGGGGCCAGTGTACGCACCTGGAGATCGAGTCTGGCTCTCAACCAGAAACCTGCCCCTCCGCCTGCCCTGCCGGAAGCTGGGTCGGCGGTTTGTGGGGCCTTTTAAAGTCCTGAGGAGATTGAACGAGGTGTGTTACAGATTACAACTGCCCATTGATTACAAGAATATTAACCCCTCGTTCCATGTGTCTCTCCTCAGGCCGGTGGTAGCTGGTCCACTCCAGGACTTTGAGATAGAGGAGACTCCTCTGCCCCCGTTGGACATCGAGGGGGCTCCGGCGTACACTGTTCGGGCCATCCTAGATTTGAGACGCCGGATGGGGGGTCTCCAATATCTCGTGGAGTGGGAGGGGTACGGCCCGGAGGAGTGGTGCTGGGTGCCGAGGAGGGACATCCTAGACCCGTCTCTTCTGACCGAGTTCCATCGTGGTCATCCTACGCGCCCTGCTCCGCGTCCTCCTGGTCGTCCCCGAGGCCGGGGGCCACGCACGGCTGGGGCCGCGCGTCAAGGGGGGGGTACTGTCACGGTTTCGGCCGAGGCTGCTCCTTCTCCTTGTTCGGGCAGGCTTCGACGGTCGTCGTCTCCGGAGTACTAGCTGCCACCGTTCGATGTTTCATGTTTGATTGGTTTTGTCTGTTTGTTACACCTGTTCATTGTTAAGTGTTCATTAGTTATCATATTTAGTTCTCTTGTGTTTGGTCAGGTGTTGTGTGTAATTGTTCTATGTCACGTGTAGTAGTTGGTTCGCTGTTCTGTGCTCTCTGTATTTCGTTTTGTTTTGAGAGAGTCCTGCACGTTGTGCGCATTTACTTTGGTTCTTACCAGTGTGCGTGTGTTTCGCCTGTGGCCTGTTGCCGTGTTTGGCTTGTATTTTCGGACTTCACTAAAGACATCTGTTTCGAATCTCTGTGTGTCCTGCGTGTGATTCCACGTTACCTCTACACTCAACCCTGACACAGGTAAAGCATCCGAGCTAAACTGCGCCCCTCTGTCTCTGTATGTGTAGCCCTTCTATCTGATGCTGTATGGTCAAAAATAGTATGATATTGTAGCATTGAATGCAAGGGAAGCCAGCGAGCATTTGGCCTCCCTTGATATATTTTTCAATACAATAACAGCAAATCAGAGTTGAGCTAAAATGAATGAGCTAATCTGTGAGTGGTCCTGGTGCACCAAAAAATTTGTCAAGTGAAGCCAGTTTGGATTTGGCTTCACACCAATCACATCACATCAAGCCAAACGTCATTGACAAAAGAAAACTTCAAATGTTGCAACTCGTTGTGTTGTTGTCCTCCGGTGGATAGCTAGTTAGCTAAAATTGGCCCTTTCCTAAATTAACCTTGGACGGAGATTGGGATTTGTACTCGTAGTTTTACTTAATTTTCCGTACTGGCCAATGATTCTAACAGCGATTATCACCTATCCATAAATTCCTACATTGTGCTTTTGGCCTGAGAGTATGGAAGTTCAATATGTAGCTAGATGTAGTAGACTAATGTTAACTTGCTGGCTAATCGTTGCCCATGAAAGGAAGTTAGAATAGTGAGCAATAGTTTTAGCCAGGTAGCCTAGGACAACAAACATTTACAGTGTGTAATGTATGACAGAGTCATAGACCGTTTCAGCTACATGAAAGAGAGGAGGATGGCATTGGAGTTTCTCTTCAAGTAGGGTGAGTCAACATGTTTTTTCCACTAACACACACATAAATTAGTACCATGGACAGCCACATGATATTTAGCTTACGTTGATTGGACTAAATTGTTTTTGGAATCTTTTGGTTGTCACTGTATTAGACTAAGCATAGGTGATTTGATGATGTTGAAATGTTGAAGTTGAAATGGTGCTGGAATAGTGGAGGGAGGCAGCTCCTGTTTTCTTTGTGACTTGCGGTATCTCTCCATGGTTCTAAATCAATTGATGTTTAGTAGTCCGAAAATGGCATTACAATTAACTTGACTGACCATGCTGTAGGTCATGTAACTGTCTTGGCTTCCCCAGCGATTTATACCCAAGTGCCGCAACTGTTCGTTGTACCACTGTGATAACATTTCACACAGCGATCCCTATGAGCTTAGCTGTTACGGTCAATTATAATCCTCACAGACAGCTTACCTTCTCAATAAGCTCAATGCAGGCAGCCAAGTCCATGCCGAAGTCAATGAAGGCCCAGACGATTCCCTCCTTCTTGTACTCCTCTTGCTCCAGGACGAACATGGTGTGGTTGAAAAACTGTTGCAGTTTCTCATTGGTGAAGTTGATGCACAGCTGTTCCATGCTGTTGTACTGTTGATGGAATTTTCAAAGGGATAATTTTATCATACAAGGCTGTAATCCATCTCAATCACAACTAATTGTCTTGTTCTGGTCTCATACTCACATCAAAGATCTCAAACCCGGCAATATCGAGCACACCGATATAGAACTGCCTTGGATTCTTGGTGTCCAACATCTCGTTGATACGGATGACCATCCACAAGAACATCCTCTCATAGATAGACTTGGCTAGAGCGCTGACTGAGTTATTAACCTGTAATGATAATACCTCAAATTAATACATGAGATATTGACCATGTCTAGTGATAAGGTGATACGAGCTTGGGAAAAACTAAAGTATGCACTTGTCCCCAAAATAATTCCAGTGCTCAGAAAATGGTAGATGCTGTGTTTGGCCGCCTTACCTGAGGCACAGTCTGTCCCTTGGTCACATACTCGTTGCCGACCTTCACTCTGGGGTAGCACAGAGCCTTCAACATCTCAGCTGAGTTCAGGCCCAGCAGGTAGGCGATTTTATCAGCCACTGGAGAGAGAGAACCAACAACAACAGACTCAGGCACACAAGTCCTCTGTAGCTCAGCTGGTAGAGCACGGTGCTTGTAACGCCAAGGTAGTGGGTTCGATCCCCGGGACCACCCATACACAAAAAAATAAAAATAATAATGTATGCACGCATGACTGTAAGTCGCTTTGGATAAAAGCGTCTGCTAAATGGCATATTTATTTTATATTTATAAGATGGCTTGTTTCTGATTTCACACTGACAAAATAGTTTGGCTAACTTCTTTGTGGGTTAGGTTTTGATTCACCCACATCCATCATTTCTGGAGATTGGAATTTGTTCTCTATAAATGATCTCCTGCCTGACTTTCATGTGTCACTGTCTGTCTTACATGTTCTATTTCTATGTTTGGGACTGGGAATGGGACTAATGCTTTACATATTGTATATCTATGAGTGGGACTCACCCTCTGTGCCGTCTGGCTCGGCCTGCTCCTCACGCTGCTTCTGCTTGAATTTCAAGTTGCCATGGTGCAGTACAGCTCCTGTCAGCTTGTAGATGCCAAGCTTCTCATCATTAGTGAAGCCCAGGATTGTAATGGCATCCTGGCATTAAAGAGGAAGTACAACAGTGATGAACTGAACGGTAGTTTGGCCAGTTACACTACAGTTCTGTGCTGCTCACTGCAGAACAATGGGATGGATAGATTTGACTGGCTTCTCTGTTCCACATGATAACGCTTGGCCAACACACTAGTAGATGGCAGCACAAAAGGAGTTTTACACAGTTCCACAGGAAACTTAGTGGTGCTCTCTTGTGGATGTCTTACATGTATTAGCCTCAAGGCTAAGTGTAAAGGCATGAAGAGTTCCTTGAGGCACATGCCTAACTAACACAAGGCATTTAGAATCAAACAAAAACATACATGAACATTCCCAGCTTCCACCAAGTTGGAATTTCACAGTGCATTCAGTGGTCCTATCCATTCCATATCTAGAGTTTGGTTAACCCTTTGTTTGACTCACATCTGTGGCATCCAGCTCTTCATTGTCATTGATGCTGGCCACAGTGATCTGACCCTGGCTGCACATGGGGAAGTCGTAGGGGTTGGTGGTGATGAGCGCCATTTCTGTGGACAACAGAGAACATCTTGACAGTTAAATCTCTTAGAATTCTGCCGTCCTACCTTTACAGTATCTCTCCCTCCTTTACTCAATAGATGGACTCAAGGATACATGTAGTATATAATAAATAGCATCAAAAGAGGGGACTGAGACTTGTGGACTAGTGTGATCACAGTGCATTACTTGATGGATATTTCCCAAAGACCTGACCCATGTCTAGATGCCTTGTTACCTTGGATGTAATCATTGTAATAGTATTAATAGTGTGGATTATTTTTTAAAAATATATATTCCATAGATGAGGGTGGGAAAGATTTCAGCTGATCCTCTACTTTGCCGTACCAACTAGCTCAGGTTTGTGGCCTGTCATCATCTGGAAGAAGATATGGTAGCCTCTCTCATCGGGCAGCTGGAAGGACACTCTGGACTTCTCCAGCAGGTCTGAGGGTAAAAGAGAGAGCGAGTGAATGACACAAAGATAGAGAGAAAGGAGCGAGAGAAGGAGAGCGAGAGAGAGAGAGAACATGAGAAACATTTAAATTTGATGATCTCCAAAAAATAATCTGTGTGAATTTAGGAAATCATTGAGAAACAATCAAAACCAACTCACAGGTCTCAATGTCAGCTTTAGCCAGTTTACCACCTTGGAAGTGAATCCTGATGAATTTACCCTATAGTAGAGCATGGGGGTTAGAAATAGGTCAACAAATAAATCTAACATTTTACTTTGATAGACCCCTTTAAATGTTACAGTTTGTTGGACAAATATTGGATCTATTGATACAGATGTAGGATCTTCATGTAGGATCCAGTTTTCTACAGCAGGAAAATAATCCTGCAGCAACTGGAAATGTGAATTATTATGTGGATTATAAATAATGGAAATGTTTTTGTAGGGTTGATACCCCAAAAATATTACAGCAAATCAAATCTGACATTTTTGAGGAAATTACACATTTTAGAACCTCGAATACACTACACGTTTGAATTTCAAATTTTCAGCAACAAAAGAGTGATCAAAATAAGATGTTAAATCTGTATAACAATAGG
This sequence comes from Coregonus lavaretus, assembly GCF_964263955.1. Classification (NCBI taxonomy): domain Eukaryota; kingdom Metazoa; phylum Chordata; class Actinopteri; order Salmoniformes; family Salmonidae; genus Coregonus; species Coregonus lavaretus. The sequence continues at coordinate 593,085 of NW_028157882.1, read as the reverse complement.
GAACTACTGAATTACATTTTTCCAATATAAGGTAACTTCCACAGTATGCCCTTCATACTTACAAAGCGAGACGAGTTGTCGTTCCTCACTGTTTTGGCATTACCGTAAGACTCCAGCAGAGGGTTAGCTGCAATGATCTGATCCTCAAGAGACCCCTGATTGAGACAAATAGAAGTTGCTCAAAAACTGGTAACCTGGTAAAGTTCGTTTTTCTCAATTTCTTGAAACAGGATTCACCACGGGAAAAAAGGTTTACACAGCCAACCAAACTGAAATGTGTTAAAAAGGCAAACATAAGAACAACCTACCTGCATTTTGCCAGGTTCTGCTTCCTTCTTGGCACCAGACACTGCAATGGTTGCAAAGTACTGGATGACACGCTTGGTGTTGACAGTCTTTCCTGCACCGGATTCTCCACTGGTTTATATGACAGAGAAAGAGGGGTTTTAGTTACATTTTTGAGTGTCATAATCCATTCATAATGTAATGTATTTCATCACACCAAGAGACCCAACTTATTACAATAGAAACACCTTCTCAATGACATTTTAGTAAACAACTTACGTAATCAGGACGGACTGGTTCTCCTTATCTGTAACCAAAAAACATATTGCTTATCATACTCAAGCAACATTATGGGGACATTATTGCATTCATAGCATCATCACGAATTTCAATTTGGAACATTTTCCATTCAAGGGTAGTGGAATCAGATATTCCCAGCAAACTGTTATTACCTAGACTAGAAAACAGTAGATATCTCTTTTATAGCACATTAGAACTTCCATTGATGCACTTATGGACTTTGAGATCCACACGCATTTATGGACATCCATCCAACCCACCAACCATCCAACCATCCCTCCATCCCTCCATCCATCCATCCATCCATCCATCCATCCATCCATCCATCCATCCATCCAACCCACCAACCATCCCTCCATACCTCCATCCATCCATCCATCCATCCATCCATCCATCCATCCATCCATCCATCCATCCATCCATCCATCCATCCATCCATCCATCCATCCATCCATCCATCCATCCATCCATCCATCCATCCATCCATTCATCCATCCATCCATCCATCCATCCATCCATCCATCCATCCATCCATCCATCCATCCATCCATCCATCCATCCCTCCATCCATCCATCCATCCATCCATCCATCCATCCATCCATCCATCCATCCATCCATCCTTGAGAGCTCGTACCAATCATCATGAACTGAAAGGCGTTGTCAGAGACGGAGAAGATATGGGGTGGAGCCTCCATCCTCTTCTTCCCTCTGTAGGCGTTGACAACCTCTGCGTCGTACACGGGGAGCCACTTGTAGGGGTTCACCGTGGCACAGAAGAGCCCAGAGTAGGTCTGGATGAAAGCATCATTAAATTAGGGGATTAACAACGTTAGATGAACTTTTACCTGGATTTATGTGAGGATGTGGGTGTACTTTGGTATAATGATGTGGGTCTACTGTATTGATATGTTTTGGTTTCTACCATTCATTTATGTATAGTACTGTATGTGTGTATTTATTATGTTCATGTATGTGTGTGTTTGTATGTGCAGGTTTCTTACATAGATCATCCATGCTGCATAACGCTCTTTGAGGTTATACAACACAGAGGCTTCATTCAGGTAGGTCATCATGGCCATGTCCTCAATCTTGTCATACTTAGGGGGGTTCATCTCGTAGATGTCTGCATCTTTGAACTCTTTTCCTTCCTGAAACAGTCAGAAATCTAGATTACATGCAGATCAAAGTGGACGTGACTGAATGCTTTTTGCTCATTAAATACAAGTTTAAAAAAAAAATATGCATACCCACATTTAATCCAACTACTTTGTTATCACCCACTGACACATACATCATGATTCTTGACTTGTCAATATCACAAATTCCATGCCAATTTTAAATAGCAGCTTTAAACTTGATGTGTTTGAAGGTTATATTCCGCTCCCAAAAAATATAAATGATCCTTAATATATATTTTGTTAAAGATTTTAAATAGTCTATTGAAATGTTTTTAATCATTTTGATGATTTTTCAAGACTTAGAGTAATTACTCGAACTTGAACATGAAAACTTTTCAGATCAGGCTTACCTCCTTAGAACCGTCAGGTTTGGTGACTGTTACAGTACACTTCCCATCGGCCCTGGCAGTGACCAGACCCTTAAGGTACAGCTCTGCCTTGTCTGTCACATAGCAGGAGTTCTTTGAATCAAAGGGTGCGGTTTGTGCCTCAATCCTCTCCCTCTCAGGCTTACGGAGGTATATGGCAGCCTTGCCGTAGATTTGCATCTCAGCGTCCGTACTCATGGTGACGGATCACTAGCAAAAAGATGAAACAAGAAACATGATTGACTCTGTGGTGCTTCCTCCCCAGTCAACAGAGTTAGGTGAGCGGTATCTCTTCGAATATTTTCATCACTTTTTATGTGAAGACTCAAACCATGTCTCACCTTCTTTTTCCCCTTCTACAGATGAATGTGTACTTCTTGGAGGACCCTGTGAAACATAAGGTGTTGTGAAAACGCACAAATCTAAAGCAGTGGAGGCTGCTGAGGGGAGGACAGCTCATAATAATGGCTGGAAAGTAGCAAATGGAATGTTGTGAAAACGCACAAGTCTGAAGCCTTATCATTTTGCCCCCGAACGGCTAAAAAACATTTAACTAAATAATAATTACAGCCATGTCAAATTCAACTACAGGTGCAACTGATAACTTTTATTTTCCTAGTGGCATCTCACTTTACTACACATTCTATGAAGAATTTAAAAGGATACCCCTGAAAACCCAGTTACATTCTAGACCACTCCCTTAACTAAGTGCAGAAGCATCACTTTTGGACATAAAAGGAAGTTACAGATTTGAAGTAATACACAGTTAAAGAAAAACACATTAAAAACGTTTTTTTAAACCAATGCCACTTGATTGCATATTGTCAAATCTTACAAGAGACATGCAGAAGTCAATTCAAACAGGGCAGATAGCTACTGCCTCAGATGCTGAGTGCAAAGATGAGATAAATGTAAAAATCTAAGGAGGTGGAGAGGTCTTACCACAGAGGAAGAAGGTATCTGACTTATGGATGCTGGGGCCTCAGCCTCCTTATATCTGGTTGGAAATGCCAACCAAGCAAATGTTAATTATGGACCACTCTGGGAAAGGAAATGAATTGGATGAGAGACCTCTATGTGTCTGTGTCTCACTAGCGCCTCCCACTTCCAGGAGCACCACACTCCCATTACATGACTATTTAATGTCATATGTGTCTCTGAATTGAATTTCACTGAATTTATATAAATGAGAGATGTCATTACTAATAATTATGACAATATCAAAAGTTTGATTCATCCCAATGTTACTTCTACTGAACCTCATATACTGTAATGGAGTGAGTCCATGTTTACCCACTACCACTAAAATAGCTTTCATATTAAATTAATATTTAAAAGCGAGAACGGAAACATTTAGACATTCAATAACAGCATGTAAAACTGTTAAATCTAATGTGTTATTTATCTACAGTATGATCTAATGAAGATTCAAGAGGAGCTTTTATTTGTCTCACATTTCAGTTGGCTAAAATAGTCCAGTAGGATACTTATGACTTACATAACACCATACCAGTATTTCAATCATCTTATCCACTCATATTGCTGACAGCGATATAGCTGCCTCAAACTTTAATTACACTCCGCTTAGCAGCTGAGCTGGCTTCAATAAAACTGATATAAAATTAATAGGGTATAGTTACAATAAAGTAACAGATTCCTTTACATTTACATTACATTTTCACCACCTGAATACACCCTGTGTGTTTGGGGTGCAGTGTCCACCCAGCACATTAGTAGGGGAGATCGGGGTTGGTTGTCACTTTTTACTCTGGTGTGTATTTCTCATCACCAGTATATCTTGTAAGACTCTTATTATATTATGAGGAAACCAATGTCCTGGGTTGAAATGGGGACCCTTTTTATCCTCATATATTATTCCAACATGGAGGTATGAGCCATCAAACAAACTCTGTCCAGTTGTGACAACCAGCCCCATCACAGGGTCTGATGTCACACAGTGTGGGGTTATTATTTTGGTAAGAGGAAGTGATGCAATAGAGCAAACAGAATCTTAGCAATAGCCAAGTCTTTCTTTGATGAACAATACTCCTAACAAAATTCAGAATTTTAGTCTTTAAGAAAAGCATATGACATTTTGATCTTGGCATTTAATGTATACTGACGGTATACTCTATACATTACTGTATAACCCCTCATGGCTTGACCTAGGAAGTCAGAAAATAGGTTTGAAATATAGCGCTCCCTTTCCTCTTTTCAACAAACAGAATTCATGGATACTCCCATAGTTCAAACATTTACAAAGAAACATAAATTCCCCTCACATCAATGTTTTGTCTTGCTGACATGAATTTATCAGGGCCTCGTTTCCCAGTTGCGATGTAACTTAAGCATTACGATGACCGCACCAGATGCATCATTATTTACGAGCCAACTTTTCCCAAACAAGCACGTAGAGAAAGCGTTCGCTAAGTGCATCGTTAGACCATGTGTCTACACTGATAGGATGGAAAGAAAAGCAGCGCTGCTCTCGGATCTGCTTTCTCCATTCAAATCGTACCTTAACATTAGAATTATTCCACAATACTGACAACGGATCAGCTCCTAGAGAGATATTATCACCTGTGGCTGCTAATAGGCAATTGAGGCGACTTACTATGCTTACCCTATAATTATGCACTAAATCACAGATTGGGAACATCATTTGCACACATGCTATTGCACATCATGAAACACAGAGGCAAAAATTACAGATAGTAGCCTGGTCGCAAAATAGACCTCAATTGATTGAACATGACACTTATTTCAATATGATTGAAATAGCCTATCATTTTATCCTTCACTTGTTTGTAACAATTGAAAATTCCTTGGCAACTTTGTATTTGTAATCAACTGTGTTATGAAGTAATCGGCAGTCACAGTCAGACAGATAGCCCAAACTTCTTGATTCTATGTTTAGCAGAGATCTGTGAATAACGATGCACTTTGGCTGCTCTACGAGTGGTCTGGATCACTCCTAGATGTGCAAAGGTTTTTAAGAGACACGTTACTAACGAAGGCTCTGGGAAACACCTCAGCTACTAAAGAGGTTCTCAAGATGATCTTAATGCTACTAAAGCTCTGAGAATTCACACATTTTAACCTTAAAAATATTACACAGCGCCATTTACATTGGGAATAATTAGAGCTGTGACAACCAACCCGTGAGACAACCAACCCTTGTCTCCCCTACAAGAAGCCCCAAAGGGGAGAGCTACTGGATGCACTAGTTGAGCTAGGGGGCTGACCATCTGGAAGGACCCCATCAAGGCCTTTTCATTTCTTGGACTGTGCTCTCATCTTCACTGCAGCCAAGGTTTATTGTTTGGTATATCTGCCAACACAGCCTAATTCTGGCACCAATGCCACTGTTATTAGACGAGATATTTACTTGCCGTGTTTGTGGGTGAAGAGAACATTAACACCATGCAGACTAAATGTTTATGACATTAAGTTATTTTAATGTGCAAAGATCTTGCATGATATATGACCTGTCGTGTACACCCGGCATAAGCTCCAAACTTGCACTGGGCAGAAGTTACCCTCCGGGGAATATACAAACATTTGAACATTGCTTGAAAGTGCAGTCATAGACATTTGGGTGACATTAAACCAAAAATCTGACATTGTTTTTTCATTGGAATTTGGTTCTGCTTTTAGATGTTTGAAAGCATAATGATAACGCATTGGAAATTCAGCTATCTTTTGGCTGTCTTTTTGAGTGGGTGAATATAGGTTGTAAAATCATTGATCAACATCTCAACCAAATATTACCTAATTATCCACATTGAAATGATGTGATGTGCCCAGTGGGATGACCCTTTACAACAAGTTGATTTAGCTGAAACCGCTGTGTTAGTGCTGGGATGGAACAAGAGCCTGCAAACCATGTGGATGGGCCATCCATAACGAGTTGCAGGCCCCTGATATACTGTTATTAACTGTCAGATGTCATTAAGCAGTTGAGTAAACTGTCATTATAAAACAGTTTTGGGCCCATCGGGGAATCGAATAGTAACTCTTGATCCAATACATTTTAAGGGTGCTTAAAAACGACTAAGTCTGTGCTCACAATGTAGTTTTATCACCACAGACAGGAGTTTGGATGAGACACCCCAGCGCCTTGGCTCAAGTCGTCTTTTTTTCCCCCCATGATTCAATCCATTAAAATGTCACAGCCAGTAAAAATCTAAATCTGGAAATGAAATGTCAGATGCTGTGGCATGGATCCACAAAACAACCAATCTTGGCTCGGTTAATTCAGATCTAATTTTCCAGGTCACATATCTTGCTGTAAATCTATTACGGTGTCAGCAATGTGAGGACCTCATGGTTGACTAATAAGGTCAGAATAATGTGCTGGCCTGTATCGGATCTCTCTGTGTTCTACAGTATAGGTATCAGGTCTTCACTTTTCAGCATGCAGTGTAAAGTCAATTGAGGGCTAAACACTTGTATCAAATGGGCACGTGTTGTGTTTTTCAACAAGGTTTACAGATCTTGGACAAACAAGTAGTCCAAATTATTAAAATTATTACCCCCTTTCAGTGACCTCCAACCATGGCCATGATCCGAAACTGGGTGTCAGAAATACACGCACCCTAAAGTCAATTGGGATTGCTTTATGACCCCCTAGGATTGCTTCATGATATCTGCTGAGCTGTTCTTGAAACTCCAATTTGATCCTATACGGTCCATGACAGAGTTACAGGAAGCGAACCAAAGCAACAGATAATTTACAAGCCCAATATGGCCATGTTCAGAAATGCTTGTGTCAGAAATACATGCAGCTTCCACAGCAAAATATCTAAGGTAATTTGGCTTTGATTTATTGGCAGATCTCCTACCATTTGAGCTGTGCACCAGAGGAAATGACCATATACGAAACAGACTTATACCTGATATGGCCATTATTAAACAGACCGGTCAAATACCTGCTTTTTTTTGGACAGCTTTATTTTTAGACTTTCAAATGTAAACACAACATAGATTGCAGGAACACACAGTCAAGGACAAGAAAAGTGAAGTCCATAACAGAGAACTTCCTTTTGGGACAGAAAGGACAAGTGACAGCCCAATCCACTAGATGACCCCACCATTGATCAATGTTTAGAAGTGAAACACTTCACATCCAGTCTCACAATTGGAAGGCTGATTTAAATCATGGGGAGAATGGAGTGTTCCTGTCTGCCTGTGAATGAGTTGAATAGAAGGTTGTCCAGTTTAACTGCTGCTTTGGGAATGGCCTTGACCTCTATTGCAGCTGTTATATCTGGGATGACTGAAGACCTGATGATAGGAGCCTCTGCTTTATACTCCTGCAAATTGTCCCACGAACAGGGTCATATACCAAAAAGTCATAATATGTCAAATAGTCATAATGACATTCAACTTTAGTATCGCAATCATCTCAATAATGTTGTACTCAACCTGTTGGATTGGAATTAGGGTTGTGTTCATTAGGAACAGTGTAGCAAAACGTTAAGAAGTTGGCGGCCACTGGCTTCATAAGTAGGCATTGATCAATGCTCAATGTTCAATTAAAATCTTTCTACCATCACATCTAAGCCAATATGACAACAATTTCAATGAAACTTAGCAAATTAACTTGTATGGAGGAAAACAACACCCTCCCTGCCTCTCGTCATGTTCTGTTCAGCCGTTAACGAGAACCACATACTTGATTTTTAACGGGGTCGTTGAATATCACAAATGTTCCAACTTAAATGATTTATTTCTCAATTATGCTTTAAGATATAAATGTCAATCATATGTCAACAATCCTTCCTCCAAAGGAACCTTCTATGGATTAAATGTTTATTGTTCTAGTTTGGTGAGGAATCACCCCAACAGCTTTCTAATAGCTACAATAATGTGGCATTCAGACTGTGACTTTCTAGCTAACCTTCCTTTCTCAAGAAGTTAATGCTTCCTCTTTCAGAACCTGTTCATAATCCACTTCATTTTTACATGTTGAACGCTAAATCTGTTCAAAATCACAACATTGAAGTGACATCTGTGTGGGACCAATGTGTCTGATCAACTTTCCCTGGCACTCCATGTCCCTGGGGCAGGACCTTTCTCTTTGGTTTTGACTAGATGGTATGCTGCTGTATGTCAGAATGGACTTTTCGTAGCAGGTTAGGAGAATTTACGCTGCAGGTTAGGAGGAACTTATGTAGCGGGTTAGGAGAACTTACGCAGCAGGTTAGGAGAACTAGGTTAAGGTTAGGAAAAGGTTTAGGGTTAGTTAAAATGCGAAATGTTTAAACTTTTGATGTCAATTTGACATAAACTGTATCCCATCTAGCCTGCAACTAATGTAAAATTACAGAGTGGTTAATAAATTGCTCACTGCTCCAAAAACTGCCTTCTGACACCATGTATCTAGTCTGTTTTGACTGACTGATTGGCCTTCATTCCAACCTCTCCCACCACTGTAGATTATATTTATAGCCTTGTAATAAAAGTGTGAAGCCTCTGTTATGAGTTTGGTAGGCCAATGCTGACAAAGCTATCTAGCCTCCAACTCATTGCAATTTGAACCCTCTGGTAAATGTGGATAAGTGTAACATTACTGAATACATTAAATGCTTTTTTTCGAAATGGGTATAGACTTGTTATTGCTTGTGACATAATATATTATTGAATTATTGCAAACACCCCTACGCAACGACCAAACCACCCTCTGGGAGAAATTCCTGATGCTGCCACTGAGTCACACATTCTCTGGTCCTTTTAATGGTAACGTATTGTTGTGCATATTGAAATATACATGTTCTCTTTTAATTGCATAATGGTACGAGCTCTGTAAATATGTACATATTTAGATATGTTCAAGGGTTTTTATTGTTGTTTTTTATCACCTGTTTTGTTTTTGGTAACATTTAGTTTATATTGCATATATCTGGTGGTTTTGACCCACAGATTTGCAGATTGTCTGGCAGGTAAATGGCATGGAGGGCTAGCTAGTGTCGTGTATGAAGATTATGACTAGTCTAGAGGGACAAAGAAAAGATGTTTATCTTAGTTCAAATGTAGCAGTTGTAGGGTGACGCCCCAGGGGGGATAGGTGATTGGACGAAAGAGGGAGCCACCCATATTTTTGCCATTGTTTATAAGTATGAGCTAGACAAAGAGGCGGCAGAAGCATTCAGATTAATTTGGGACGGTGCTTCTCCAGACACCGCGGGTCTGTAACTTATGCTGTAAACTTGTGATATTAATAAAAGCTTCTAATCAAGGTGCAGCCTAAGCGGACTCTTTTGTTTGACAGCAATAGCCACCAACAGCCGACGGGACACGATACTAGCTGGCTGGCTTTTGTTTTTGTTTGAATGATGCAGGAAACAGCTTCTTGGTTCACCTGGCTGCTGGTTCCAGATCATTGAGGAGTCACCTGAAGCTTGAGAGGAATAGGAGATCCAGTAGGAATGCAGTGCTGAGGCAGAGGGTTCAGTGAGGATGACTGGCTACTACTCTGAACTGTATATGTGGAGAGCTTTCTGGCACCCAGAGATGCTGAGGAATCACCCAAGTGGGTGCTACACATTGTGAAGGAGGATAATTCCAGTGGCTACACGACACAGGCTGGTTCCCAGAGTAGCCCTCTACAAGATCATCACTAGACTCCATCTTCATCAACCATCTCTCTGACAACCTTCCTCTGATCAAGCCATGAACTGTCCCGTCTCCATCTTTGAAAGATGCATGCACTCAAAGTCTTTACCTTTATTGGTTGACCTAACCAGCTATAGCTAAGCTACTCATGATGAAGTATTGGTTGTCCTAGCTAGCTACAGCTAAGCTACTTATGATGATGTATTTGTTGACCTAAATAGCTATAGCTAAGCTACTCATGATGATGTATTGGTTGACATAGCTAGCTATAGCTAAGCTACTCATGATGATGTATTGGTTGACCTAAATAGCTATAGCTAAGCTACTCATGATGATGTATTGGTTGACCTAGCCAGCTATAGCTAAGCTACTCATGATGATGTATTGGTTGACATAAATAGCTATAGCTAAGCTACTCATGATGATGTATTGGTTGACCTAGCCAGCTATAGCTAAGCTACTCATGATGATGTATTAGTTGACCTAGCTAGCTATAGCTAAGCTACTCATGATGATGTATTGGTTGACCTAGCTAGCTATAGCTAAGCTACTCATGATGAAGTATTGGTTGACCTAGCCAGCTATAGCTAAGCTACTCATTATGATGTATTGGTTGACCTAAATAGCTATAGCTAAGCTACTCATGATGATGTATTGGTTGTTTGTTTCTTGCTCTTGAGGCACCTTGAGATGTATTTATGTTAAGAATAGCGCTATAGAAGTTTAATAAATTATTATTATTAATAAAAAATATTGGGGGAAAAATCCTTGCAATTCCTTCTACATACAAATAACTACTGCGGTGATCCCCTGCCTGTTTCATAAGGAGCACACACATACACACACACCATGGTACTCCATAAATACTTCCTGCCAGCCAGCCCAGGGGAAGCCCTTGCTGAGTACAGCCGTGATCCCTGTTTCCTAAAACACTCACATATGTTGTCTATAAATATGCTAGGCAACCAACTGTCAGGGAAAGCCTCACTACATGCTGACTCACAGACGGTCAGGGTGGAGAGGTTAACTGTGGTTATTATTAACTGTTTGTTTTGGCAATGCTTTAGGCTCCTCCGATTCCCCAATGCTTTAGGCTCCTCTGATTCCCCAATGCTTTAGGCTCCTCCAATTCCCCAATGCTTTAGGCTCCTCCAATTCCCCAATGCTTAAGGCTCCTCCGATTCCCCAATGATTTAGGCTCCTCCGATTCCCCAATGCTTTAGGCTCCTCCAATTCCCCAATGCTTTAGGCTCCTCCAATTCCCCAATGCTTTAGGACTCCTCTGATTCCCCAATGCTTTAGGCTCCTCTGATTCACAATGATTTAGGCTCATCCGAGTCCCCAATGCTTTAGGCTCATCCGATTCCTTAATGCTTTAGGACTCCTCTGATTCCCCAATGCTTTAGGACTCCTCCGATTCCCCAATGCTTAAGGCTCCTCCGATTCCCCAATGCTTAAGGCTCCTCCGATTCCCCAATGCTTTAAGACTCCTCCGATTCCCAAATGCTTTAGGACTCCTCCGATTCCCCAATGCTTAAGGCTCCTCCGATTCCCCAATGCTTTAGGCTCATCCGATTCCCCAATGCTTTAGGACTCCTCTGATTCCCCAATGCTTAAGGCTCCTCCGATTCCCCAATGCTTTAGGCTCCTCCGATTCCCCAATGCTTTAGGCTCCTCCAATTCCCCAATGCTTTAGGCTCATCCAATTCCCCAATGCTTAAGGCTCCTCCGATTCCCCAATGCTTTAGGACTCCTCCGATTCCCCAATGCTTAAGGCTCCTCTGATTCCCCAATGCTTTAAGACTCCTCCGATTCCCAAATGCTTTAGGACTCCTCCGATTCCCCAATGCTTAAGGCTCCTCCGATTCCCCAATGCTTTAGGCTAGAAAACCACAGGGAACCTGCTGCTCCAGAGGATATCGGAGGTCGACTGGCCCAGAATAAAGTCATGTTGTGTATTGTGTTACCATACAGGTATCTTAGTGTCTATGTTGTGTTACCATACAGGTATCTTAGTGTCTATGTTGTGTTACCATACAGGTATCTTATTGTCTATGTTGTGTTACCATACAGGTGTCTTAGTGTCTATGTTGTGTTACCATACAGGTATCTTAGTGTCTATGTTGTGTTACCATACAGGTGTCTTAGTGTCTATGTTGTGTTACCATACAGGTGTCTTAGTGTCTATGTTGTGTTACTATACAGGTATCTTATTGTCTAAAGACACACTTAACCAGCATGGCTACCACAGCATTCTGCAGCCATACGCCATCCAATCTGCTTTGTGCTTAGTGGGACTATCATTTGTTTTTCAACAGTACAATGTCCCAAAACACACCTCCAGGCTGTGTAAAGGTTATTTGACCAAGGAGAGTCAGTGCTGTATCAGATGACCTGGCCTCCACAATCACCCAACCTCAACCCAATTCAGATGCTTTGGGATGAGTTGGACCGCAGAGTGAAGGAAAAGCAGCCAAGAGTGCTCAGCATATGTGGGAACTCCTTCAAGACTGTTGGAAACGCATTCCTCATGAAGCTGGTTAAGAGAATTCCAAGAGTGTGCAAAGCTGTCATCAAGGCAAAGGGTGGCTACTTTGAAGAAACTAAAATATATCATATATATTTTGATATGTTTAACACTTTTTTGATTACTACATTATTCCATATGTTTTATTTCATAGTTTTGATGTCTTCGCTATTATTCTACAATGTAGAAAATAGTAAAAAAAAATAAAAAATACACTTGAATGAGTAGGTGTGTCCAAACCTTTGACTGGTACTTTAACTACTGCTGTACATTCTGTATTCTGGAAATAGCTCATCCTATATAACTACTGCTGTACATACTGTATTCTGGAAATAGCTCATCCTATATAACTACTGCTGTACATACTGTATTCTGGACATAGCTCATCCCATATAACTGCTGCTGTACATACTGTATTCTGGACATAGCTCATCCATATAACTACTGCTGTACATACTGTATTCTGGACATAGCTCATCCCATATAACTGCTGCTGTACATACTGTATTCTGGACATAGCTCATCCTATATAACTGCTGCTGTACATACTGTATTCTGGACATAGCTCATCCTATATAACTGCTGCTGTACATACTGTATTCTGGACATAGCTCATCCCATATAACTGCTGCTGTACATACTGTATTCTGGACATAGCTCATCCTATATAACTGCTGCTGTACATACTGTATTCTGGACATAGCTCATCCTATATAACTGCTGCTGTACATACTGTATTCTGGACATAGCTCATCCGATAAAGCTGATGCTGTACATACTGTATTCTGGACATAGCTCATCCGATAAAGCTGATGCTGTACATACTGTATTCTGGACATAGCTCATCATATATAACTACTGCTGTACATACTGTATTCTGGACATAGCTCATCCTATATAACTGCTGCTGTACATACTGTATTCTGGACATAGCTCATCCTATATAACTGCTGCTGTACATACTGTATTCTGGACATAGCTCATCCTATATAACTGCTGCTGTACATACTGTATTCTGGACATAGCTCATCCGATAAAGCTGATGCTGTACATACTGTATTCTGGACATAGCTCATCCGATAAAGCTGATGCTGTACATACTGTATTCTGGACATAGCTCATCATATATAACTACTGCTGTACATACTGTATTCTGGACATAGCTCATCCTATATAACTGCTGCTGTACATACTGTATTCTGGACATAGCTCATCCTATATAACTGCTGCTGTACATACTGTATTCTGGACATAGCTCATCCGATAAAGCTGATGCTGTACATACTGTATTCTGGACATAGCTCATCCGATAAAGCTGATGCTGTACATACTGTATTCTGGACATAGCTCATCCCATATAACTGCTGCTGTACATACTGTATTCTGGACATAGCTCATCCTATATAACTGCTGCTGTACATACTGTATTCTGGACATAGCTCATCCTATATAACTGCTGCTGTACATACTGTATTCTGGACATAGCTCATCCCATATAACTGCTGCTGTACATACTGTATTCTGGACATAGCTCATCCTATATAACTGCTGCTGTACATACTGTATTCTGGACATAGCTCATCCTATATAACTGCTGCTGTACATACTGTATTCTGGACATAGCTCATCCCATATAACTGCTGCTGTACATACTGTATTCTGGACATAGCTCATCCTATATAACTGCTGCTGTACATACTGTATTCTGGACATAGCTCATCCTATATAACTGCTGCTGTACATACTGTATTCTGGACATAGCTCATCCATATAACTGCTGCTGTACATACTGTATTCTGGACATAGCTCATCCGATAAAGCTGATGCTGTACATGCTGTATTCTGGACATAGCTCATCATATATAACTACTGCTGTACATACTGTATTTTGGACATAGCTCATCCCATATAACTGCTGCTGTACATACTGTATTCTGGACATAGCTCATCCCATATAACTACTAATTTACATACCGTATTCAGGACATAGCTCATCCCATATAACTACTGCTGTACATACTGTATTCTGGACATAGCTCATCCGATAAAGCTGATGCTGTACATACTGTATTCTGGACATAGCTCATCATATATAACTACTGCTGTACATACTGTATTCTGGACATAGCTCATCCTATATAACTGCTGCTGTACATACTGTATTCTGGACATAGCTCATCATATATAACTACTGCTGTACATACTGTATTCTGGACATAGCTCATCCCATATAACTACTGCTGTACATACTGTATTCTGGACATAGCTCATCCTATATAACTACTGCTGTACATACTGTATTCTGGACTTAGCTCATCATATATAACTACTGCTGTACATACTGTATTCTGGACATAGCTCATCCCATATAACTGCTGCTGTACATACTGTATTCTGGACATAGCTCATCCTATATAACTGCTGCTGTACATACTGTATTCTGGACATAGCTCATCCGATAAAGCTGATGCTGTACATACTGTATTCTGGACATAGCTCATCATATATAACTACTGCTGTACATACTGTATTCTGGACATAGCTCATCCCATATAACTACTAATTTACATACCGTATTCAGGACATAGCTCATCCCATATAACTACTGCTGTACATACTGTATTCTGGACATAGCTCATCCCATATAACTGCTGCTGTACATACTGTATTCTGGACATAGCTCATCCCATATAACTACTAATTTACATACCGTATTCAGGACATAGCTCAACCCATATAACTACTGCTGTACATACTGTATTCTGGACATAGCTCATCCGATAAAGCTGATGCTGTACATACTTTATTCTGGACATAGCTCATCATATATAACTACTGCTGTACATACTGTATTCTGGACATAGCTCATCCTATATAACTGCTGCTGTACATACTGTATTCTGGACATAGCTCATCATATATAACTACTGCTGTACATACTGTATTCTGGACATAGCTCATCCCATATAACTACTGCTGTACATACTGTATTCTGGACATAGCTCATCCTATATAACTACTGCTGTACATACTGTATTCTGGACATAGCTCATCATATATAACTACTGCTGTACATACTGTATTCTGGACATAGCTCATCCCATATAACTGCTGCTGTACATACTGTATTCTGGACATAGCTCATCCTATATAACTGCTGCTGTACATACTGTATTCTGGACATAGCTCATCCGATAAAGCTGATGCTGTACATACTGTATTCTGGACATAGCTCATCATATATAACTACTGCTGTACATACTGTATTCTGGACATAGCTCATCCCATATAACTACTAATTTACATACCGTATTCAGGACATAGCTCATCCCATATAACTACTGCTGTACATACTGTATTCTGGACATAGCTCATCCCATATAACTGCTGCTGTACATATTGTATTCTGGACATAGCTCATCCTATATAACTACTGCTGTACATACTGTATTCTGGACATAGCTCATCTATATAACTACTGCTGTACATACTGTTTTCTGGACATAGCTCATCCCATATAACTGCTGCTGTACATACTGTATTCTGGACATAGCTCATCCTATATAACTACTGCTGTACATATTGTATTCTGGACATAGCTCATCCTATATAACTACTGCTGTACATACTGTATTCTGGACATAGCTCATCTATATAACTACTGCTGTACATACTGTATTCTGGACATAGCTCATCCCATATAACTGCTGCTGTACATACTGTATTCTGGACATAGCTCATCCTATATAACTGCTGCTGTACATACTGTATTCTGGACATAGCTCATCCGATAAAGCTGATGCTGTACATACTGTATTCTGGACATAGCTCATCATATATAACTACTGCTGTACATACTGTATTCTGGACATAGCTCATCCCATATAACTACTAATTTACATACCGTATTCAGGACATAGCTCATCCCATATAACTACTGCTGTACATACTGTATTCTGGACATAGCTCATCCCATATAACTGCTGCTGTACATATTGTATTCTGGACATAGCTCATCCTATATAACTACTGCTGTACATACTGTATTCTGGACATAGCTCATCTATATAACTACTGCTGTACATACTGTTTTCTGGACATAGCTCATCTCACCACGTATATACTACACGTATTTATATACCAGACTCTGATATTGCTTGTTCTGATGTTTCTTCTTCTTTTTTGTCCTTGGAATTACTTGTGTATTAGTATTGTACTGTTAGACATTTACTGCACTGCTGGAGGTAATAACAAAAGGATTTCCCTGCTTAAACATCTGCCAAAACAGCATTGTTTAGAGAAAGATGTTAAAAAATAAAGAAAACGACTAATAAGATCAGTATCTTTCAATGTAATAATAGAACAGTCCTGTAGGAGTGGCATGGCCCTTCACAACATGTTGATTCATCTAACGCTACTGTGTTAGTGCGGGGGTGGAACAAGAACCTGCACACCATACGGATGGGATGTCCGGAATAGGAGTTGCAGGCCCCTGATATACTGTTATTAACTGTCAGATTTCGTTAAGCAGTTGAGTAAACTGTCATTATAAAACTATTATTGTACATATTTGACATATTTTAGCAGGATCTTGGGAGGATCGGATAGTAACTTTTGATCCAATACATTTTAAGCGTTCTTTAAGCAACTCAGTCTGTGCTCGCAAAGTAGTTTTATCACCACAGACAGGAGTTTGCCTGAGACACCAAAGCATCTTGGCTAAGGTCAGAATTATTTTCATGATTCAATCCATTCAAATGTCACAGCCATTAAAAATCTAAATCTGGATATGAAATGTCACATGCTGTGCCATGGATCCACAAAACAACCAATCTTGGCTCGGTTAATTCAGATCTTATTTCCCAGATCACATATCTTGCTGTAAATCTATTACAGTGTCAGCAATGTGAGGACCTCATGGTTGACTAATAAAGTCAAAATAATGTGCTGGCCTGTATCGGATCTCTCTGTGTTCCATAGTATAGGTATGAGGTCTTCACTTTTCAGTATGCAGTGTGAAGTTAATGGAGGGCTAAATGTAATATTAATCTAATACATATACAAGGATAAACACTTGTATCAAATGTGGAGCTGTTGTGTTTTTCAGCTTTACAGATCTTAAGACAAACAACTCCAAAATTATTACCCCCTGCCAGTGACCTTTTCCAAACATGGCCATGTTCCAAACTGGGTGTCAGAAATACATGCAGCCTAAAATTGTTTTGGATTGCTTTATGACCCTCCGTCATAGAGATGGTATCAAACAGAGTTAAATGGCAGAGTTGCAAGAAGCGAACCAAAGCAACAGATCATTTACAAGCCCAATATGGCCATGTTCAGAAACGGGTGTGTCAGAAATACATGCAGCTTCCACAGCAATATATCTAAAGTAATTTGGCTTTGGTTTATTGGCAGATATGATGCCATTTGAGCTGTGCACCAGAGGATATGACCATATACAAAACATACTTAAACCTGATATGGCCATTAAACGGTCCAATCAAATACTGGAAATCCCACAACCTCCCTTCAGCTGCACATGTTGGAACACAAGCGTCTCTGGGGGAGCAGGGGACTCGTCCTAGCCAAGCCTTTTGGAAGAGTCAGGACAAGTGACAGCCCAATCCACTAGATAGCCCCGCCAATGATCAATGTTGAGAACAGGGTCGTTAAAAGTAAAAAAAAATTCCAACTTTAATTAAATTATTTTTCAATTATGCTTTAAGATATAAATGTCAAATATATGTCAACAATCCTTCCTACAAAGGACCCTTCTATGGATTAAATGTTGTGAAAATCTAGTTTGATGAGGAATCCAGGGCACCATATGACTAGGTGCCTTGGACGGTTTTCACGGAAGAATACTGTACCAAGTTAGCTAGCTGAATAAACTAAGTTAGTCTATTCCTAGAAAACATTGAACCGCTGTAGTTTACAACAATTATAGTTTCTGAGGTGGAAGTTGGGAGAGTTATATTTGGGTGTTTCAGTGAAACATAAGTGAGGGAGGCCCCGCTCTCTCGCTTTCCCAGATGTTTAGTTCATTTCATTCCGATCTCCTTTGCATTATTGTAGCCATTTTCTGTAGCCTGTCAACTATGCCTCTGTCTATCCCTGTTCTCTCCTCTCCGCACAGGCTATACAAACGCCTCACACCCCGTGGCTGCTGCCTCTCTAACCTGGTGGTCCCTGCACGCACCACCCACGTGGAGTTCCAGGTCTCCGGCAGCCTCTGGAACTGCCGTTCTGCAGCCAACAAGGCAGAGTTAATCTCAGCCTATGCTACCCTCCAGTCCCTCGACTTCTTGGCGCTGACGGAAACATGGATTACCACTGAAAACACTGCTACTCCTACTGCTCTCTCCCCGTCTTACCATGTGTTCTCGCATACCCCGAGAGCATCTGGTCAGCGGGGTGGTGGCACAGGAATCCTCATCTCTCCCAAGTGGACATTCTCTCTTTTTCCCCTGACCCATCTGTCTATCTCCTCATTTGAATTCCATGCTGTCACAGTCACTAGCCCATTCAAGCTTAACATCCTTGTAAAGTGGTTATCCCACTGGCTATAAGGTGAATGCACCAATTTGTAAGTCGCTCTGGATAAGAGTGTCTGCTAAATGACGTAAATGTAATGTAAGTAAATGAATCACACCAATAGCTTTCTAATAGCTACAATAATGTTGTATATAGACTGTAACTTTCTAGCTAACCTTCCTTTCTCAAGAAGTTAATGCTTCCTCTTTCAGAACCTATTCATAATCCACTTCCCTCTTCCTATTTACATGTTGAACTCTAAATCTGTTCAAAATCACAACGTTGAAATGACATCAGTGTGGGACCAATGTGTCTGATCAACTTGACCTCAGACTCCATGTCCCTGGGGCAGGACCTTTCTCTTTAGGCCATATATGATCGTAGTTCCAGAGTCTCTTATTGGTGGCGTTGCATCAACCAATCGTTGCGGCCCATTGAACATCAATCCAGGAGTTCTGAGATCTGGCATGCGTCTGCAAAGTAGTCAGCCTGGTGGGTGGCCATTGTGTTTCAGAATCACAGATGTCACAAAACCTGCAACTAAATATAAGTTTACAGAGTATGTACAGAGTGGGTAACTGCTGAATAAGCGTACAGAGTGGGTAACTGCTCACTGCTCCAAAAACTGCCTTCTGACACCATGTATCTAGTCTGTTTTGACTGAGTGTTTGACCGTCATTCCAACCTCTCCCACCACTGTAGATTATATGTATAGCCTTGTAATAAAAGTGTGAAGCCTCTGTTATGTGTTTGGTAGGCCAATGCTGACAAAGCTATCCAGCCTCCAACTCATTGCAATTTGAACCCTCTGGTAAATGTGGATAAGTGTAACATTACTGAATACATGATATGCTTCTTTTCGAAACGGGTATGGACTTTTTCTTGCATGTGTCATAATATAATACTGAATTATTGCAAGCACCCCTACGCAACGACCAAGCCACCCCTCAGAGAAAAAATCCTGGTGCTGCCATTCCATCACACGCTGTCTGCTCCTTTTAATACACCAATGGTAACATATAAAAAATATTATCATACCAAATATAAATATGCAAGGCCTTGTAAACATCATCACATGTTGGCAGAATCCTTAGTAGGCGTTGTTTACATAGCTAGCTAGTCCACTGGTTTGAAAACCTGACTCCGGGTCTTTGGCAAAGATAGAAAATATACTTATAAAATGTTATATAATTATATGTTTTCTCCTGTATGTGGTGAATGGTGTAGACATCACTGATTCATTAAACACTGAGTAATGTTATGCATATTGACATATACATGTTCTCTTTTCAATGCATAATGGTACGAGCTCTGTAAATATGTACATATTTAGATATGTTCAAGGATTTTTATTGCATATATCTGGTGGTTTTGACCCACAGATTTGCAGATTGTCTGGCAGGTAAATGGCATGGAGGGCTAGCTAGCTAGCTGGCTTATGTTTTTGTTTGAATGATGAAGGAAACAGTACCATCTTCTTGTTTCACCTGGCTGCTGGTTCCTGATCATTTGAGGAGTCACCTGAAGCTTGAGAGGAATAGGAGATCCAGTAGGAATGCAGTGCTGAGGCAGAGGGTTCAGTGAGGATGACTGGCTACTACTCTGAACTGTATATGTGGAGAGCTTTCTGGCACCCAGAGCTGCTGAGGAATCACCCAAGTGGGTGCTACACATTGTGAAGGAGGAGAATTCCAGTGGCTCCACAACACAGGCTGGTTCCCAGAGTAGCCCTCTACAAGATCATCACTAGACTCCATCTTCATCAACCATCTCTCTGACCACCTTCCTCTGATCAAGCCATGAACTGTCTGTCTCCATCTTTGAAGGATGCATGCACTCAAAGACTTGGCCTCTATTGGTTGACCTAGCCAGCTATAGCTAAGCTACTTATGATGATGTATAGGTTGACCTAGCTACCTATTGCTAAGCTACTGATGATGATCTGTAGGCTGACCTAACCTATTTATGTTATAAAAAGCGCTACAGAAGTTTAATCAATTATTTGTATTAATCAATTATTATTATTATTACAACGCTGCATTGTTTGCGTTTCCTTCTACATACAAATATCTACTGCGGTGATCCCCTGCCTGTTTCATAAGGAGCACACACATACACACACACACCATGGTACTCCATAAATACTTCCTGCCAGCCAGCCCAGGGGAAGCCCTTGCTGAGTACAGCTGTGATCCCCGTTTCCTAAAATACTCACATATGTTGTCTATAAATATGCTAGCCAACCAACTGTCAGGGAAAGCCCTCACTACGTTCTGACTCATAGATGGTCAGGGTGGAGAGGTTAACTGTGGTTATTATTAACTGTTTGTTTTGGCAATGCTTTAGGCTCCTCCGATTCCCCAATGCTTTAGGCTCCTCCGATTCCCCAATGCTTTAGGCTCCTCCAATTCCCCAATCCTTTAGGTTCCTCCGATTCCCCAATGCTTTAAGCTCCTCCAATTCCCCAATGCTTTAGGCTCCTCCAATTCCCCAATGCTTTAGGCTCCTCCGATTCCCCTCCAGGATCTCCTTCAGGCACCTCCAGAAACTTTGCAGTTCGCAGGCAAAAAAAGGCCCCTCATGTATCTTCTTCTAACCTTGGCGTTTAGTGCCCTCTATTGGAGAATAGTTATACTACAGTTGTTTGGAGATTTGCAATAAATTGCATGCTTGTAGATACCATAGACTTCCAGTCATTGCGCTAACGCTAGTTAGCATTGGCTTGTGAAACTCTACCTTCCTTTATACTGGATGCAGATACATATAAATGGTATCCATGAGTCATGTGACTCTGGGGAAATATATAAAGGGCTTCATAGCCAAAATCCTGAAGTATCCCTTTAAGGTCAGGGCAAGGGTAGGGGTCAAGGTCAGGGTTAGGGTTTAGGATAGGGGTCAAGGTCATGGTTAGGGTAGGGGTCAAGGTCAGGGTTTAGGTTAGGGAAGTCCCAAGGTTCCCGGATAGCACTGACCTAAATAAGGCCCATGAGCTAGGTCATGTTCATTAGGGCATGCAACAGAACACATCTTCAATCATTCTGCAATAGAAAAGAACAATTAGAAGGCAAGACCACTCTAGATTTCTTACATACTCTTATTATTATCGGAGTGGCTACGGATCCGAGTTCTCTGGAATATATAGTTCTCTGCATATGTCGGCTCAATAGGAAATTACCTTTGAATTTCTATTTGTCAATCTGTAATGCTTCACCAATACAGATTGAATAGAGCCCTAGGTTCCACTGCCTACAAGGATGACACTCAAAAGGACATACACCGTTATCTATGCCACGTTGGTTTTGCAAAACATTTGCTGGGAGAAGAGGCTGCCCCATCCCATGATTGAGCCAGAGTGTAGGGTCAGAGTAGAAAACCACAGGGAACCTGCTGCTCCAGAGGATATCGGAGGTCGACTGGTCCAGAATCAAATCATGTTGTGTGTTGTGTTACCATACAGGTATCTTATTGTCTATGTTGTGTTACCATACAGGTATCTTAGTATCTATGTTGTGTTACCATACAGGTATCTTAGTGTCTATGTTGTGTTACCATACAGGTATCTTAGTGTCTATGTTGTGTTACCATACAGGTGTCTTATTGTCTATGTTGTGTTACCATACAGGTATCTTAGTGTCTATGTTGTGTTACCATACAGGTATCTTAGTGTCTATGTTGTGTTACCATACAGGTGTCTTATTGTATATGTTTTGTTACCATACAGGTGTTTCCAGGAGAGACTGCTCTGGCCTTCCACAGAGCCAAGAACAATACAGAGAAACCTGTTATTGGGATCTCCACCTACAACATAGTGCCCTTCGAGGCTGGGCAGTACTTCAACAAGATACAGGTACTAATGGACATCTAGTCAATGGCATGTGGATAGAAGTGTTGATGTAACCTTTCAGTCTGTTAAGAGATCAAATGTTACATGCAGGACTAATATATGTGTGTTGTGGTGTCCTATGACGGTCTTATGACCATAGAAATAGAATGACTAGAACGGTCTTGGAACTTCTGACCTTGGCAGTTTGACTAGTTAACTCAGCAGCTTAAATGCAGAGGCTGGCTGAACTACATTGAATTCAATAAAGCAAGAACAAACTTGCAGTCCTTGCATCCAAAGCTCAGTCTGAGAATTTGAGAGTGGTTACATTTCTCCAGCCTCATCACTCAGCTGTTTACCAAAACAACAGACTGCTTTGTCCGGGTGACCACTTTTGCTGTTGGAATCCCAGATTGCTCCATTATTTTAAGTACAATATTTTTATGGTATGAAAAAGCTGTTTGCTAAGTAATAAGTCCAAAGTCACAAAGGAAGTGTATGTAGGTCTACATGTTTTTAATCAATGCTCAACATTTCACCATGAAAATCATATTTTATGCAACACAGGAAAATGATAAGACTTGGTCGTGTTTATTCAGCAACTTCTTTGCCCTGTAAGAAGAAGGAAAAAATATAATGGATCAGTAATAATAATGAACATGATAAATATATGGATAGACTTGGATAGAATATAATGGATCAGTAATAATAATGAACATGATAAATATATGGATAGACTTGGATAGAATATAATGGATCAGTAATAATAATGAACATGATAAATATATGGATAGACTTGGATAGAATATAATGGATCAGTAATAATAATGAACATGATAAATATATGGATAGACTTGGATAGAATATAATGGATCAGTAATAATAATGAACATGATAAATATATGGATAGACTTGGATAGAATATAATGGATCAGTAATAATAATGAACATGATAAATATATGGATAGACTTGGATAGAATATAATGGATCAGTAATAATAATGAACATGATAAATATATGGATAGACTTGGATAGAATATAATGGATCAGTAATAATAATGAACATGATAAATAGATGGATAGACTTGGATAGAATATAAAGGATCAGTAATACTAATGAACATGATAAATAGATTACATTTACATTTTAGTCATTTAGCAGACGCTCTTATCAAGAGCGACTTACATGAGCAATTAGGGTTAAGTGCCTTGCTTAAGGGCACATCGACAGATTTTTCACCTAGTCGGCTCGGAGATTAGAACCAGCGACCTTTCGGTGACTGGCACAACGCTCTTACCCACTAAGCTACCTGCCGCCCTGAATGATGAACATGATGAACAACAATATAATGGATCAAGCATTTAATGCTCAGTGCTCAGCCTGGATTTTCAATTTTGAAGTACTAACTGAATTAATCTTATTAGATTAATCTTAAATACAGTTGAGTGAGTGTAAAAGGTCAGTATTGACCTCTGTGAAGACTGAATCATAAGTGGTGTTGATGTGGTCATATTTGAACATGAATCAGGTATAGGTTTAGCAGCAGTTCTGTACCTTTCCAGTGTCACGGGTCTTGGCTCTGAGCTTGTTGACCTGAGTCTCAGCGATGTCAGCACGCTCCTCAGCCTCCTCCAGCTCATGCTGAACCTTCCTGAACTTAGACATATGGCTATTGGCTGCTTCCTCCTGGGTGAAGAAAAGAGATGGAGAGCATAACATCAGCATTTAAAGTTTGAAGCTTCAGGTAGCAAATAAAAAATCTGTTTTTAAAGGTATTTTCAACAACAAAAATATAGATCGATTTAGGACAGCAACATATATAGGGAGATAGATGATACAGCAGAGAAAGTGAGTGGAGGAACAGGGTATCAAACCGCTGCCTCCAGCACCACCACTAGACCAGCAAATTATTATTCAACCCCCTCTCCTTTAAGTTAGTAACACATAGGCATAGGAGGCACTCAGAAATGTGTATAATTTCTTCAGTAATGACTTGTAATATCAATTGAGTCATTGTTGACTGATGTGCTGTAGCAACACTTCAACTAAACCATATGGACATTACGTTTTGTAGGGAGAAAATACATTTTCAAATGTATGCTTTCAGAGTATTTGACTAAGTCTGTCACTCACCGCTTCCTCAGAATGCCTCTTGTAGGCCTTCACTTTCAACTGCAGCTTATCTACCAGGTCCTGAAGTCTGCTAACGTTCTTCTTATCCTCCTCAGTCTGTGGGAGAAGATAAAATAATCAATGTCAGTATAGTTTTATACACAAACCTCTCTGTGTTACTGTCAAGTGTGTGAAGAAGGCACTTTCTCTTACCTGGTAAGTGAGCTCCTTGACTCTGCGCTCATACTTGCGGACTCCCTTGACTGCGTCTACACCTCTTCTCTGCTCGGCCTCCACCTCAGTCTCGAGCTCACGCACCTTTGTGGAAGAAATAAACGTATTTGTTTGAGGTGGTGAAATCAGACTTAACAAATCTTTGTAACCCAGAGGTATAGTGTTCTACCCAGTCAAGGAGGCACAATTGTCATCTGTCCCTATGTACTTCTAAACATTTAATTGAAGGGATTTGTAATAATAACAACAACTTTTCATTATCTAGGTCAGTGGTTCCCAAAGTGGAATTCACATTTACATTTGTTGATGAATATTTCTAGCACGAACAGATTAAACAACCAGGGATCTGTGGAAAAGGTTTAGAGAGTGCAATGCAGTACAATGTAATATTGCATGGAGGCTATTATGTATTTTTATATGATCAAATACATTTCCAGCAATCTGTCTTTCAATCCACCATAATCCACCCTGCTGTTAACTCACCCTGGACTCCAGTTTCTGGAGCTGCTTCTTGCCTCCCTTCATGGCCAGATTCTCAGCCTCATCCAGGCGGTGCTGCAGGTCCTTGACTGTGACCTCCAGGTTCTTCTTCATCCTCTCCAGGTGAGAGCTGGTGTCCTGCTCCTTCTTCAGCTCCTCAGCCATCATGGCCGCCTGGAAAAGTAGTTTGTTTAATTTATGCACCAATTGGCACCAATCATAACGCCCCTCTAAGATCTTTGTTGTTCTTAACCAGCCCAGCTACCACTGGCACTTGGGGACAAATCAAGTCGATGTAATTAAAGAACTCACGTCAGTGATGGCCTTCTTGGCCTTCTCCTCTGCATTCCTGGCCTCCTGGACAATATCGTCCACCTCTCCCTGCACCTGCACCAGGTCAGTCTCCAACTTCTTCTTGGTGTTCAGAAGGCTGGTGTTCTGAAGGATGAAATAAGACCATTTTTTTAAACTCTCAAGAGAACTTACAAGTCACAAGGCTGAAATGATGAAAATCTAAAGTAAGCACTGTCAAATTCCAGGTGTGTTTAAACTGTATGCTTGGTTGAGTTCCATTGGAAATGGCTTTTGACCCATACCTGGGAGTGCAGCAGTCCAACACGCTCGCTGGCGTCTACCAGCTCAGTCTCAGCCACTTTGCGGCCTCTCTCTGTCTGCTCCAGAGCAACTCTCAGCTCCTCGATTTCAGCCACCATCAGACCGTTTCTGCGCTCCACCATGGCTGCCTGTTCCTTCATGTCCTCTGCGACACGAACAGCGTCATCAAGGTGCAATTGGGCATCCTGGGGTTCACAATGACATATGTTCATTAGGACTTGTGGAAGTAGGGGCGATAGGATCGATCAGTGACAGAAATGTAAGTTGGTACGAATTTCCCCAGTATGGCTACCTTTAGTACATAAACCACTCTATTCAATTTCTCTGTTCTATTATTTTCTACAGATTCACAAACAAATCCCTAGCCATGTTCAGGTTTTTGAACCTGATGTCCCAGTCCCTTTACCTTGAGCTGTCCCTGGACGTTCCTTAGCTGTTTCTGGGCCTCAGCGGCCTGCCTGTTGGAGTGGCTCAGCTGGATCTCCATCTCGTTCAGGTCTCCCTCCATCTTCTTCTTTACCCTCAGGGCGTCATTCCTGCTCCTGACCTCAGAGTCCAAGGTGCTCTGCATGGAGTCAGTCATCCTCTGGCTGTTCCTCTTGATCTGCTCCATCTCCTCGTCCTTCTCAGCGATCTTCCTGTCCACTTCACCCTTGATCTGGTTCAGCTCCAGCTGCACACGCAGAATCTTGGATTCCTCGTGCTCCAGTGTGCCCTGGACAAAGAAAATAAGTAATGTGTATTGTGTTCAATATATTTGGATGTCTACAAGGAATTAAATATATATATGACAACAATAAACACCAATACAGGGAGCATTAGACTGTAGCTGGCATTGCTAGTGTAACACTGCTTTTCCCATCAAACAGCTGTAGTTTGTACCTCAGCCTCCTCCAGAGCGGTCTGGATCTCAGACTTCTCTGTCTCCACGGTCTTCTTGGCCTTCTCCAGCTCATGGATGCTCTTGCCAGTCTCTCCGATCTGCTCAGTCAGGTCAGAGATCTCCTCTGCACACACACACACACACACACACACAAACACACACAGGAGCAGTTTAGACTTGGGAGATTTTCAGTGGATATCACCAATGTACTGAAGTTGACATTGAATCATGATAACAGTTAATTAATTAACAGCACTTCATACGGTCTTACAAATCTAATTGCCCTCAACTTCCTTGGGTTGTTAAAAGCAATAGCAATTACATGTTCCATTTACTGTATATATTTTTATACTGTACATGAAAACTCTGAAATGGTGTAATAGTAGTTTTGATGATTACTGTTCCCTTCACTTTCAAAACACAAGTCAAAAATGAGCCAAAATTAATTGCTGTTAAATGCTCACGTTGCAGGTTCTTGTTCTCTCTCTTTAGAGTCTCCAAATGATCCAGAGCCTCCTCGTAGGAGTTCTTCATCTTGAAGAGTTCAGTGCTCATAGAGCGAGCCTCCTTCTGAGCTCCTTCCAGCTCAGCCTGACCCTCCTCATACTTCTGCTTCCACTCTGCCAGAACCTAGGGAAATACATGGGATTATCATGATGAAGAGATTTAAATCAGAAACATGCTACAATTATACTACAATTTATTATGTAGCAGAAAATTAGGATTTCCTTTTTACCTTGTCAAAGTTCCTCTGCTTCTTGTCGAGGTTGGCGGCCAATGCGTTGGCTCTCTCAACGTCAATCATGAGGTCCTCCACCTCTCCCTGCAGCCTCTGCTTGGTCTTCTCCAGGGAGGCACACTTGGAGTTGGTCGCCTCAATTGTCTCCTCAGCCTCCTGCAGACGTTGGGCCAGCTTTTTCCTGTTAGGTGGTTTTGTAGTTTTGAAACAAATGTTACAATATATATTGACGTAACATTTTCTCAGAGCCCCCCTACCACCCTCAACATCCACACCCTATATTTGAGTGTTTGCTGTTGCATGTGACTCACTTGGCCTCTTCCAGCTCCTCTGTGCGCTGGATGGCATCAGTTTCATACTTAGTCCTCCACTGAGCCACCTCGCTGTTAGCCTTTGACATGCCGCGTTGCAGCTCTGCCTTGGCCTCCTGCTCCTCTTCAAACTGCTCCCTCAGGAGGTCACAGTCATGACGTGCAGACTGGACACCATGGGCCAGTGCATTTTTAGCCTGTGAAAGAGAAAGACAGAGATATTAGAGAGATAGTCAAACAAATTACAGTAGAAGACAGAGGGTGGAGAGACAGTAGGAGTCTCTGAGGGTGGAGACAGTAGGAATCTCTGAGAGTGGAGAGACAGTAGGAGTCTCTGAGGGTGGAGAGACAGTAGGAGTCTCTGAGGGTGGAGAGACAGTAGGAGTCTCTGAGGGTGGAGAGACAGTAGGAGTCTCTGAGGGTGGAGAGACAGTAGGAGTCTCTGAGAGTGGAGAGACAGTAGGAGTCTCTGAGGGTGGAGAGACAGTAGAAGTCTCTGAGGGTGGAGAGACGGTAGGAGTCTCTGAGGGAGGAGAGACAGTAGGAGTCTCTGAAGGTGGAGAGACAGTAGGAGTCTCTGAGGGTGAAGAGACAGTAGGAGTCTCTGAAGGTGGAGAGACAGTAGGAGTCTCTGAGGGTGGAGAGACAGTAGGAGTCTCTGAGGGTGGAGAGACAGTAGGAGTCTCTGAGGGTGGAGAGACAGTAGGAGTCTCTGAGGGTGGAGAGACAGTAGAAGTCTCTGAGGGTGGAGAGACAGTAGGAGTCTCTGAGGGTGGAGAGACAATAGGAGTCTCTGAGGGTGGAGAGACAGTAGGAGTCTCTGAGGGTGGAGAGACAGTAGGAGTCTCTGAGGGTGGAGAGACAGTAGAAGTCTCTGAGGGTGGAGAGACGGTAGGAGTCTCTGAGGGTGGAGAGACAGTAGGAGTCTCTGAGGGTGGAGAGACAGTAGAAGTCTCTGAGGGTGGAGAGACGGTAGGAGTCTCTGAGGGTGGAGAGACAATAGGAGTCTCTGAGGGTGGAGAGACAGTAGGAGTCTCTGAGGGTGGAGAGACAGTAGGAGTCTCTGAGGGTGGAGAGACAGTAGGAATCTCTGAGGGTGGAGAGACAGTAGGAGTCTCAGAGAGTGGAGAGACAGTAGGAGTCTCTGAGGGTGCCGTAGTCACCATCTATATGAAGATATGTCTCTAAACTCTGTGGTCGGTGGAGTCCATTTTGTTTTTTTTACCTTGACCTCCTCCTCAATCGCCCTCTTCATCTCCTCCACCTGCTGGGTGAAGGCCTGTTTTCCTCTGGTCAGCTGAGACACCAGGGCTTCCTTCTCCTCCAGCTGGCGGCCAAACTCTCCTGCAGGGATAGAGGGATATCTAGTTAATAGGGTCTCTGATCTCTAAGATTGAAAATGTATATGGAGGTATCGTAGGGCAGTGAATAGTACAGTAAAAATTATATGGATACAGCCCCCAACACGTTATTGTGTTCTACTGAAGGAAAGCATTGGGTTGAAGTTCATTGTTGATGGTACCATTTTCTGTCAGGAGTCTTGCCCTCTGTCCGGTGATGTCATTGACCTGGCGAACATTCTCATCATTCTTAGTCTTGAGCTCGCTCAGCTGGTCCTCAAGAGTACGGCACATCTTCTCCAGATTGCCCTGTTAGTGAAACATGTTCCATCATTACTTTATATATGGGACTCCTGTCAACCTCAGTTCAGTTGAATGGTAATGTAGTTGACCCTCCTCAACACTGCTTGATCAAAACATCACTACTCACCTTAGCCTTGGCGACGGCCTCCATGTTGCTGGAGAGGTCATCAATCTCCATCTTGTATTCGCTCTTCTCCTTCTCCAGCTTCTGCTTGACGCGCTGCAGGTTGTCGATCTGCTCCCCGAGCTCAGCCACACTGTCAGCCTGCTTCTTTCGTAGAGCGGCGGCTGTGGCCTCGTGCTGCAGGGTGGACTCTTCAAGATCACGGCGCAGCTTCTGGAACTCAGCCTCACGCTTCTTGTTCATCTCAATCTGAGCAGCAGTGGCGCCTCCGGCCTCCTCCAGCCTCTCGCTGATCTCCTCAAGTTCCCTGGAGAGATCGGCCCTCTGCTTCTCAACCTTAGCCCTGGCAGCACGCTCAGCCTCAATTTCCTCCTCCAGCTCCTCAATACGGGCCTAGAACAGGGGACAAGAGCAGGGGGGATGAACACTACAATACAGTTGAAACAATTGAACCTCCTATAAAGTAATAATAGTAGGTATATTTTGCAGAAATTTGTTAATACAAAGCCAGTTACACTAATATATTCAGTAGACAGTGTCCCATGCAGGAACCAAAACCACAATGGTAAGAAGCACCAACAAGAATCACCATCTTCCAACCTACTGAGCCATTAGAAGCCACCAGGAAAACTGTCGGCTACCAGAAAAAGTGTCAGTTGTTTTCAGGAAATGATTCAGGTGTGTGCTTTTCTTTACTGGAGCGTATATCCTGTACTGTACCTGGAGTTCCTTGATCTTCTTCTGCAGCTGAGCTCCCAGAGACTGCTCATCCTCAATCTTGCTGAGGAGCTGAGTGGTCTCAAACTCCTTCCTAAAAAACACAAACACGTTGATTGCAGAGTTGGTTTAGGTTTGTTAGTGTAAAGGGAGTATAATACCATTCACGTTGCTTTTAAGAATCACATGCAAATGCTAATTCATAATAAGTCAAGAACAACCATTATTGCAGCTGATACTGTAGTCATTTTTTGTGTTTACTTCTTGATTTTCTCATCAGCTTGCTGCTTGTCATTCTCCAGGTCCATTATGGACTCCTGGGCCAGTTTCAGATCTCCCTCCAGCTTTCTCTTGGATCTCTCTAGGTCCATACGGAGCTTCTTCTCTTGCTCCAGAGAACCCTCAAGCTATAAGATAAAAATACATATATTTTTCAAATCTAAACAACTGAAGATAATATAATCTTACACACAATCATGGTTAAAATGTCAAACTCCACTCACGTCGTCCACTTGCTGTTCCAGCTTGGTCTTGGCCTTGGTCAGAGTGTTGACTTTGTCCTCCTCTGCCTGCAGGTCGTCCAGTGTCTGCTGGTGGGCCTCTTGGAGGGCTTTCTTCTCCTTGGTCAGCTTGGCAACACTCTCATCCATAGATGCCATCTCCTCTGTCAGGTTTTTAACCTGAAAATGGTCACAACATAATTATACTTCACCATAAAGGGGAGATTTAGTTTGTTATATATTACATTCATTTAAATTAGAAATGTGTCAACAAGTACTGTACTATAGATTCAACAGTAGATGGCAGTGTACACTATGCCAGTGTACTGAATGGAAGTCATAAATGAGTAGGGAGCAGAACATGCAATGAATGTGGGGAGTACCCCGCAACTGAAATTCAACTATTTTGTGTCTTAATTTTTCCTTCACCTATAATACAACTTGAATTCCATTTCTGTTAAGCTATGTTTTGAGTTGATTATTGTTTGGATTATTGTTTGGTTAGACTGTCTATGGTAAGACACTAGACCTTGTTTTCAGTGGCGTGCTTCTCCTTCTCCACTTTGGCCAGGGTGAGCTCCAGGTCATCAATGTCCTTCTTCAGCTCAGAGCACTCATCCTCCAGCTTCCTCTTCTTGGCAGTCAACTCAGCATTGATCTCCTCCTCATCCTCCAGCCTCTCGGTCGTCTCTTTGAGTTTGGCCTCCAGCTGGATCTTGCTCTTGATGAGCCCCTCGCACCTTTCCTCAGCATCGTTCAGACTGTCTCCTTCCTGGTGTCAGAACACGAGGACAAATCAGAGGCCTCACTTTGTGTATCAAAATATACACTTTAGTCAAAGAGGTCAGATTAAACCAATAGAAATTCATGAAATAAATACAGCATATTTTAATAAATACAGCCACATACTTTACAGAGAATTCATATGTGTGCGTGTTCATCTGTGTAATCATGTGTGTGTAAATGTGCCCTTATGATGGTCGTCTTTCACTCACAGATGCAACTTGAAGTGCCAGGTCATTCTTCACCTGCGTCAGGGACACCAACTTCTCCTCCATTTGCTTCTTCGTGGCCAGAGCCTTCGCCAGGTCTGCCGTCATCTTCTCATAGTTCTCCTTCATGTTGGCCAGCTCCTTCTCAGTCTCTGCGCTCTGCAGCAGGGGCTTGATCTTGAAGTACAACTTCATCCATGGCCAGGTTTTCACATTCATGAATGAGCGGACGTTGTACTGGATGGTGAAAATGGAATCTCTGGTCGACAGAAAGGATAGGGTGGCATGGTGAGTGACATGCTTAAAGCTACATTCTGGGATTCAAAGAACAACAAAACGGGGACCCCTATACTTTTTGTTTACAGCTGAGGAATGGGGCTAGGGAAATGTAACCGCTCTTAAATTCATAGATAGCTCTCTAGATGCAAAGACTGACAGGTCATGCTAAGCTCATGATTCATTTTATATTCTTCAAGAATTAATACATTATGTTATCATAATGCATTAGATACAGGTGGTTGACAGAAAGCTTTTGCCAGGATGTCCACTATTCCTCACCTCCTCTCCATCATCTTGGTGAACTCTCTCCTCATGAGGAATCCACGGCTGAGAGCCTGGACCATGCCGACCAGAGTGGCCAGTTTCTCATCTCTCATCTCCTCCAGGACACCCAGCAGACCGGCTTTGAAGAACACCTGAAACAGATAGAAAGGGTTGAATCAAAAGAGGTGAACAACTCCACTAGATTGATTTGACAACATTAACTTTGCAATGGTTACAAACAAACCATGGGATAGGATGTTTCTAAATTGTTAGTTATTGTACAGTTGTAGATTAATAATGTCCACAGATACAGATAACTGCAGCCATACCACTCTAACACAATGCACATGATAATGAGTTTAATTTCTCTTCTATACTTCTATGACGTTGAAGTAAAAAACACTACAATGTTTTTCCACCTTTTCCTTTAGTTAAATGAAGAAGAAAGAACAAAAGGATGGATAGATCAACTGGAGAGATTTTATATGGTAAGGGTTTAAATTATTATTGAAGTTGTGTTTTGTTGTCAGCTTTTGCTGGGGGGTATTTGACTGACCTTGGTGTGTCCAAACTTGTAATCTTCGTGATTCACATCAATGGACCCAAGCAGCTTCTCAGAAGCCTTCTTGTTGTCCATGAACTGGCCCTCAGGGATGACACTGGCATTCAGTACTTTGTACCTGAATGAGGATAAATGTTTAACATATGTCAAGTTGTAGGTTGGTTATAATTATGTATAACGCTCCCGAGTCGTGCAGCGGTCTAAGGCACTGCATCTCAGTGCTAGAGGCGTCACTACAGACCCTGGTTCGGTTCCAGGCTGTATGACAACCGGACATGATTGGGAGTCGCATAGAGCGGTGCACAATTGGTCCAGCGTCGTCCGGGTTTGGCCGGGGTAGGCCGTCATTGTAAATAAGATTTTGTTCTTAACTGACTTGCCTAGTTAAATAAAGGTTAAATAACAAATTTAAATGTAAGCCTATTCTGATGCTGGGGATTCCGTTGGAGCAGATCTTTCTGTGTGTGTGTTTGTGCTTGCGCGTGTGTACCTCTGCTTGAAGTCAGCATAGATAATTCTGCTGGGGAAACCCTTTCTGCAGATCCTGATACCCTCCAGTACACCATTACACCTGAGCTGGTGGATAACCAGGAAGTTCTCCATCAGACCTGGTAAAACAAACCAAGTCTCTTTTAATACTCATAAACAAGTTAAAGATTGAGATTGTTAAAGTCACTGATACTGTACTGATAAGATGACATATTTAATTCAATATTTATTGTACCTGGAGTCTTTGACTCGTTGGGGATCAGGCAGCGCACAAAGTGAGGATGAGTGCTCCTCAAGTTAGTCATCAGCTTATGCAAGTTCTCCTGTAAGAGTGTTACAAACCATTTTCTCAGACATCATTTATGATATTTAATGCACCTTTTGAATGACTGAATGTATACATTTCAAAAGCTCACCCTGAACTGGGAGGATACAGTCTGCATGGATCCACCCTTCTTCTTGCCTCCTTTCTTGGCTTTATCTGTTAAAATGGGGAAAAGTTAAAGATAACTAGAAAAGTAAATTTCCTAGAGCGGGTGGAATAAATAGAATAATAATAAGAGTATGTAAGAAAATCTAGAGTGGTCTTGTCTTCAGCAAGCACACTAATTATAAACCAGAGAATCTCTGGTTAACTTCACACTTACAGTGAGGGAAAAAAGTATTTGATCCCCTGCTGATTTTGTACGTTTGCCCACGTACAAAATCAGCAGGGGATCAAATACTTTTTTCCCTCACTGTATCTAGAGGCAAATGCTGCCAATGAGATTATGTAAAATAACACCTATTGTATAATTAAATTAACTAAGTGTATGAATAAATTAACCCGGTGAAAACACCCTGAGAAATTGGGATACATTCAAAGACTTTAAAGAACATTTGGTCTGAGTTATAACTGGTGCTTAATTAAATATTTTGACGTGATGCTAGTCTTACCCTCAGGTGGGGGAGCAGGATACAGGGCAGCCAGAATTTTGACTGAGGACTTCTGGTACAGCTGACAAACTGAGTCGTTCAGGGGGTCCTTGTTCTTCTCCAGCCAGCCAGTGATGTTGTAGTCCACAGTACCAGCGTAGTGCACCAGGGAGAAGTGGGCCTCTGCCTTGCCTTTGGCAGGCTTGGGCTTCTCAAACGCATTTGTTTTGCCAAGATGCTGGGCGTACAGCTTGTCCTTGAAGGTAGTGTCTGAAGACTTGGGGAACATGCACTCCTCTTCAAGGATGGAGAAGATTCCCAATGGCTTTACGAAAAGAGATGAATATCAAATTAGTGATATTTCCATTTAGGATCACATTTATTCCTTCAGTAAAAATGCTATTATAGGATTATATTCATTGAAGAGCACATAATAGGAAACAGATTGAGTTCTCAACAGTCAGATAACTTGTCAGTGGCATACAGTGCATTCGGAAAGTATGTAAATAAGGTATATCAGTTAAAAATAAAATAAAATAAAATTTCATTTTTTTCAGAAAACCTTTTTTCACTTTGTCATTTTGGGGTATTGTGTGTAGATTGATGAGGAAATGATTTATTTAATCAATTTTAGAAGAAGGCAGTAACATAACAAAATGGAATAAGTAAAGGGGTCTGAATACTTTCCAAATTTTTTTTGTTTTTTGTTTTTTTTCATGGATGCCACCCCCCATTTGTTTTAAACATATATAATTATGTCTCTTTCGTCTCTCTTAGCAAGAGGTGGAATGTGTAATGTATCTCACCAGGCAGCTGAGAGGCTACCCCCCAGTGGTGTGTATTTATGGATGCCAAGGGAAGTCAGGCTTCCCTAAAGAATTTAACAAGAAAAAAAGAAAAACATTAAATCACTCATCTTTCGTAACTCTGTGTTTCATAAATGTTCCTTCAGTTCACAAGAGGCTGAACGGATGTCACCAGGTAAAGCATCAGATCTAAACTGCTCCCCTCTGTCTCTGTATGTGTAGTCCTTCTATCTGATGCTGTCTGGTCAAAAATAGTATGATATTGTAGCATTGAATGCAAGGGAAGCCAGCAAGCATTTGGCCTCCCTTGATATATTTTATACAATAACAGCGAATCAGAGTTGAGCTAAACTGAGTGAGCTAATCTGTGAATGGTTCTGGTGCACCAAAACAAAAGTGTCAAGTGAAGCTAGTTTGGATTTGGTTTCACTCCAATCGCATCACATCAAGCCAAACGTCATTGACAGAAAAACAAAAATGTAATTGTTGTGTTGTTGGGCTCCGGTGGATAGCTAGCTAGCTAAAATTGGTGGAGATAGGGATTTGGATTTATAGTTTTACTTAAATCTCCGTACTGGTCAATGATTCTAATAGCGATTCTGATCCAACCATAAATTCATACATTGCACCTCTGGCCTGAGAGTATGGAAGATTCAATATGTAGCTAGATGTAGTATGCTAATGGTAACTAGCTAATCGTTGCCCAGGAAAGGAATTTAGGCTAGTGAGCAAGGCTTTTAGCCAGGTAGCCTAGGACAACAAACATTTACAGTGCGTAATGTATGACAGAGTCATAGACCGTTTCAGCAACATGAAAGAGAGGAGGATGGCATTGGAGTTTCTCTTCAAGTAGGGTGAGTCAACATGTTTTTTCCACTAACACACACATAAATTAGTACCATGGACAGCCACATGATATTTAGATTTTGGACTAAATTGTTTTTGGTATCTTTAAGTTGCCAATGTATTAGACTAAGCATAGGTGATTTGTTGATGTTGAAATGTTGAAGTTGAGATGGGGTTGGAATAGTGGAGGGAGGCAGCTCCTGTTTTCTTTGTGACTTGCGGTAACTCTCTGTAGTTCTAAATCAATAGCTGTTTAGTAGTCCAAAAATGTCGGAAACATGAACTTGATTGATCATACTGTAGGTCATGTAACTGTTTGTTACATGTAGCTCAGCTGGTAGAGCACGGCGCTTGTAACGCCAAGGTAGTGGGTTCGATCCCTGGGACCACCCATACACAAAAATGTATGCACGCATGACTGTAAGTCGCTTTGGATAAAAGCGTCTGCTAAATGGCATATTATATTATTTATTATATTATATTATTATTATTATTATATTATTATATTATAATATGCTTGGTGGACTTCACCAGACAGAGGTTGCTCTCCGGTTTTGGGATGAAACAAAGGTGTGGTTGAATTTATTCTGCCACTGTGTCTTCTTATTGTCTCGGCCTTTAGGCCTATATATCACGGTGGCAAGGCATATGAACTAACAGGTTATAGAGCAAACAACGCAATTATCGCAACACATATTGTAGCTTGTAATATGGATTTTTTCCCCCTGTCTTGGCTTCCCCAGTGATTTTGACCCAAGCACCACTACTGTACATTGTACCACTGTGATAATATTTCACACAGAGCTCCATATGAGCTTTGCTGTTACAGTCCATTATAATCCTCACAGACCGCTTACCTTCTCAATAAGCTCAATGCAGGCAGCCAAGTCCATGCCGAAGTCAATGAAGGCCCAGACAATTCCCTCCTTCTTGTACTCCTCTTGCTCCAGGACGAACATGGTGTGGTTGAAAAACTGTTGCAGTTTCTCATTGGTGAAGTTGATGCACAGCTGCTCCATGCTGTTGTACTGTTGATGGAATTTTCAAAGGGATAATTTCATCATACAAGGCTGTAATCCATCTCAATCACATCTAATTGTCTTGTTCTGGTC
This sequence comes from Coregonus lavaretus, assembly GCF_964263955.1. Classification (NCBI taxonomy): domain Eukaryota; kingdom Metazoa; phylum Chordata; class Actinopteri; order Salmoniformes; family Salmonidae; genus Coregonus; species Coregonus lavaretus. The sequence continues at coordinate 555,827 of NW_028157882.1, read as the reverse complement.
TCATACTCACATCAAAGATCTCAAACCCGGCAATATCGAGCACACCGATATAGAACTGCCTTGGATTCTTGGTGTCCAACATCTCGTTGATACGGATGACCATCCACAAGAACATCCTCTCATAGATAGACTTCGCCAGTGCGCTGACTGAGTTATTAACCTGCAATGATAATACCTCAAATTAATACAGGAGATATTGACCATGTCTAGTGATAAGGTGATACGAGCTTGGGAAAAACAAAAGCACTATTAAAAAAAAAGCAATGCACTCATCCCCAAAATAATTATGGTGCTCAGAAAATGGTGGATGCTGTGTTTGGCCGCCTTACCTGAGGCACAGTCTGTCCCTTGGTCACATACTCGTTGCCGACCTTCACTCTGGGGTAGCACAGAGCCTTCAACATCTCAGCTGAGTTCAGGCCCAGCAGGTAGGCAATTTTATCTGACACTGGAGAGAGAACCAACAACAACAGACTCAGGCACACAAGATCACTTGATTCTGATGTCACACTGACAAAATAGTTTGGCTAACTTCTTTGTGAGTTAGGTTTTGATTCACCCACATCCATCATTTCAGGAGCTTGGAATTTGTTCTCTAGAAATGATCTCCTGCCTGACTTTCATGTGTCACTGTCTGTCTTACATGTTCTATTTCTATTTTTGGGACTGGGAATGGGACTAATGCTTTACATATTGTATATCTATGAGTGGGACTGGGAATGGGACTAATGCTTTACATATTGTATTTCTATGAGTGGGACTGGGAATGGGACTAATGCTTTACATATTGTATATCTATGAGTGGGACTCACCCTCTGTGCCGTCTGGCTCGGCCTGCTCCTCACGCTGCTTCTGCTTGAATTTCAAGTTGCCATGGTGCAGTACAGCTCCTGTCAGCTTGTAGATGCCAACCTTCTCTTCATTAGTGAAGCCCAGGACTGTAATGGCATCCTGGCATTAAAGAGGAAGTACAACAGTGATGAACTGAACGGTAGTTTGGTCAGTTACACTGCAGTTCTGTGCTCACTCCAGATCGAATGGGAAGGATAGTAGATGAAAACAGAAAATTAGTTTTATACAGTTCCACAGGGCACTTAGTTACGCTCTCTTGTGGACGTTTTAAATGGCAAAATGTGAAATCATGAAGAGTGCCTTGAGGCACATGCCTAACTAACATAAAGCAAAAAATTCCCAATTGCTACCAAGTTGGAATTGCACAGTGCATTCAGTGTGTATGGTGGTCCTACCCATTCCCTATCTAGAGTTTGATTAACCCTTTGTTTTACTCACGTCTGTGGCATCCAGCTCTTCATTGTCATTGATGCTGGCCACAGTGATCTGACCCTGGCTGCACATGGGGAAGTCGTAGGGGTTGGTGGTGATGAGCGCCATTTCTATGGACAACAGAGAACAGCTTGACAGTTAAATCTCTTAGAATTCTTTACTCAATAGATGGACTCAAGGATACATGTAGTATATAATAAATAGCATCAAAAGAGGGGACTGAGACTTGTGGACTAGTGCATCACAGTGCAGTACTTGATAGATATTTCCCAAAGACCTGACCCATGTCTAGATGCCTTGTTACCTTGGATACAATCATTGTAATAGTTTCAAATGTATGGACCAGTGGAGGCTCCTCAGAGGAGGAAGGGGAGCACCATCCTCCTCAGTAAATTTCATACAAATAAAAATAGTTTAACATTAAAAAGTTATCGTTTTTAGTTGTCCACCATATCAAAGGATCAGAGAATGAATCTAGTACTGAAAGCATACGCTACAGCTAGCTAGCACTGCAGTGCATAAAATATAGTGAGTATTTGTCTCAAAGAGAGAGAAAGACAATAGTTGAACAATTTTGAACAAATTAATTTCTTCAAAAATGAAGGAGAAGCAAGAGAGAGGGAGAGCTAGCTATATTTCTTATTTTTTTCACTTTCACTTACTTAGCTGAATGCAGCTAGCTAGTTTAGCCTACTCAGACACCCTGCTAAAACAGAGAGGGATGCTATGTTACTTAGCTGGCTATGGCTATCCAATACTGGAACACTTCCAAGTCAAAGAAAGCATTTGGTTTTATTAATTTATTGCCACCAGGGCCCACCGGTGTAACTGATAAACTGCTTGCTAACTGTACAGTGTACTCCCGAGTGGCGCAGTGGTCTAAGGCACTGCATCTCAGTGCTTGAGGCGTCACTACAGAACCCCTGGTTCGATTCCAGGCTGTATCACAACCGGCCATGATTGGGAGTCCCATAGGGTGGCGCACAATTGGCGTTGTCCGGGTTTGGCCGGTGTAGGCCATCATTGTAAATAAGAAATTGTTCTTAACTGACTTGCCTAGTTAAATAAAGGTTAAAAAAAAGTGTAATAATAATAATAATGATTGTAGCGGGTTTACTAACACGTTAGTTCTAGTAGCTATGTTGACTTGACCTTAGCTAATATGGTGACAACGATGTAGACTGTGTGTAGCGGTTATGATATGAAGGTTTGGCTTGGAAAGGTTTTTTCACCTGGTCACAGACAGCTGATGTGTTGTGCACTGAAGTCCACAAGCAGGGAAAAGGTGAGAGCATAGATGCAAGAAGGAATTATCCAACGATCAAAGGGCTCATGCTGTTTGTATGTGGCTGCTGTTAAAGTAGGGGTGTGCCAACATGGCCATACTTGTATTTGTAAACGTATCCGTAAATTAACAGTTGATAGTCGGATTGGATGGTGATCGGAAAAAACGGAAGTGTTTTAATATACCTAAATAGATGGCAAAATACCTCCCTGCACGTTCTCACTGCAAAAAAGCTGCATTTTAGGAGCAGCTTGCAGAGGAGTGGGTCTGTGTGTGTGTCTGTGTCCTCAACTTGCAGCAGGCAGCCAAGTTTGCGTTCAATCAGTCAGAATGCGCATTAGTTTCATATTTTTCCCTACCCATGCCCCACAGTATTATGCACATTGATAGCAAACGTCCTCGCCATGTGATCTATCATAGTAGCAGGCAGTAGCAATCTAAATGATCAGACTGAAAACATGCGACGAAAAGTGATCGGGATCAATTATGAAACGAGAGTATGGAGCAGCTTCACTCTATCCAATCAGAGCAGCAGGATCAATGTACCCTTCTCTTTACAGACAGGCGAACTAGCCAGTTGAGTTATTTAGACCGCACATTACTGACTCAAAGACAGTACAGTATGGTTTAGAAACTCTGTGACTGACTGACATGACAATGATGCTTGCTGGCACCCGAAAATAACTTTTTTTTCCGATCACGGATAATTAGAAAAAATACTCAGATCATAATCGTATCCAGAAAATTTCCCAAATCCATTACAATACTCATTTTGTCCAACTACTCGGCGCACCCCTATATGAAGGTGAGCTGTGTTTGCGTGCGATTAGGGTGTATTCATTCTGCCGATTCTGTTTAAAAAACGTTTCTTAAACGGAAGCAAACTGAACGAAACGGGGATAAACATAGCCTACCTGCATTTGTCCAAAATTAAACTCTCGTTTGCAACTGTTGAACTAATGATTACACTAGATCAGCTAGATGCAGGCAAGATTGTGCAAGGCGGTATTGAATGTGTCAATGTCTGTCACCTTGATTACTCAAATTTCTCTCGACCTGTGCACTTACGTTGTAAACTTTCATTCATAGGCTAGGTTGTAGCAACCTCATGGTGGGTATAGGGAACGTTAGAGTATCATGTAGTAGCCTAAACCTATCGATGTTACATTGAGCTGGGTGAATGGAATATGAATGACAGTCATCCAATATGCTGTAATAGAAATAGACGGCACCGACTGCCATTGATGTGGACTATGAATATTTTTTATAAATTCCACAGATGGGGATGGGAAGAATTTCCCATAAACCTCTTCTTTTCGTACCAACTAGCTCAGGTTTGTGGCCTGTCATCATCTGGAAGAAGATGTGGTAGCCTCTCTCATCGGGCAGCTGGAAGGACACTCTGGACTTCTCTAGCAGGTCTGAGGGAGAAAGAGAGCAAAAGGAGAGAGAGCGAGAGAGAGAACATGAGATACATTTAATTTTGATAATCTCTTAAAAATAATCTGTGTGAATTTAGGAAAGCATTGAGAAACAATCAAAACCAACTCACAGGTCTCAATGTCAGCTTTAGCCAGTTTACCACCTTGGAAGTGAATCCTGATGAATTTACCCTATAGAAGTGCATGGGGGTTAGAAATAGGTCAACAAATAAATCAAAATCCTAACAGAGTGATCAAAATAATATCATACATCTGCATAACAGTAGGGAACTACTGAATTACATTTTTCCAATATAAGGTAACTTCCACAGTATGCCCTTCATACTTACAAAGCGAGACGAGTTGTCGTTCCTCACTGTTTTGGCATTACCGTAAGACTCCAGCAGAGGGTTAGCTGCAATGATCTGATCCTCAAGAGACCCCTGATTGAGACAAACACAAGTTGCTCAAAAACGGGTAGAATTTTAACGTTTGTTTTTCTCAATTGCTTGAACCCTTTTCTTGAAACAGGATTCACCACTGAAAAAAAAGTTTGCACAGCCAACCAAACTGAAATGTGTTAAAAAGGAAAACATGAGCACAACCTACCTGCATTTTGTTGGGGTCTGCTTCCTTCTTGCCACCAGACACTGCAATGGTAGCAAAGTACTGGATGACACGCTTGGTGTTGACAGTCTTTCCTGCACCGGATTCTCCACTGGTTTATATGACAGAGAAAGAGGGAGTTTAGTTACATGTTTGAGTGTCAGATTGGCTTTCACTAAGAAATAGCATAGAAAAATACACTGTTGACCTGTTTCCTAACATAAGTAAATATTCAATAAATTCTCCTTCTCATCGACTCATTATTACGCATAGCCTAGTGTCATAATCCATTCATAATGTCATGTATTTTCATCACACCCAAGTGACCCAACGTATTACAATATAATTAGTTCATCAGAATGAAATTTTAGTAAACCACTTACGTAATCAGGACAGACTGGTTCTCCTTATCTGTAACCAAAAAACATATTCCTTATTATACTCAAGCAACATTATGGGTACATTATTGCATTCATAGCATCATCATTCATTTCAATTTGGAACATTTCCCATTCAAGGCTAGTGAAATCAGATATTCCCAGCAAACTGTTCTAAGCTAGACTAGAAAACAGTAGATATCTCTCTACATAAAATTTTAACTTCCATCCATCCATCCATCCATCCATCCATGATAGCCCGTACCAATCATCATGAACTGAAAGGCGTTGTCAGAGACGGAGAATATATGGGGTGGAGCCTCCATCCTCTTCTTCCCTCTGTAGGCGTTGACAACCTCTGCGTCGTACACGGGGAGCCACTTGTAGGGGTTCACCGTGGCACAGAAGAGCCCAGAGTAGGTCTGGATGAAAGCATCATTAAATTAGGGGATTAACGAAGTCAGATGAACTTTTACCTGGATTTATGTGAGGATGTGGGTGTACTTTGGTATACTGATGTGGGTCTACTGTATGGATATGTTTTGGTTTCTAACGTTCATTTACAGTGGGGTCACTTTACTGAGCTATATTGTAGGCTCACAAAAACTGGAAGATTATATTATTTTATACTAATACAACTGCTTGAAATTAATAAATTTTTTAACAGGTAATATTTTATTTTCTCAAAAAGATAGGAGTCAACATTATTGAGCTCTATTTTCATGTCATCCGACCAAAGCACTGGTTCAAATCCAAGTTCCAATGCCGTTTAGTAAACTCCAGGCATTTACATTTGTTGGATGACATGAAAATATAGCTCTTTGGGTAATGGTGATGGGTTTGAAGCTGAAATTAGAATGCATTTGCAGAAAAGAACCCCATCCGTACTGTAAAATATCATGGTGGATCTTTGATGTTATGGCACTGCTTTGCTTCCGTTGGTCCTGGGGCCCTTGTTAAGGTCAAAGGCATCATGAACATTACCCAGTACCAGAATATTTTAGCCCAAAACCTTGTTGCCTCTGCCAGGAGGCTGAAACTTGGCCACAAGTGGATCTTCCAGCAAGACAATAACCCCACCTTCACATCAAAATCCACAATGAAATGGTTAATTTGCCACAAAATAAAAATTTTGCAAAGGCCATCTCAGTCTCCGGACATGAACCCCACTGAAAACCTGTGGTTTGAATTGTAGAGGGTAGTTTATATGTGCAGACGAAGGATATCAAGGATCTGGAATGATTCTGTATGAAGGAATTGTCTAAGATTCCTCCCAATGTGTTCTCCAACTCATAAAATATTTTTTGAAAAAGGCCATTATCCTTGCAAGGTATTGAAAGGTATTGCAAACAGGGGTGTCAATAATTTTGACCCTTACCTTTTTGAGAAAAATAAATACAAATCTCGTTCTCGGAGCAATTGTATTAATATAAAATAGTATAATTTCCCAGTTTTTAAGTATACAATATAGCTCAGTATTTGAATTATTTATTTTATACAGTCATTTTTTCTCATCTTTATTAAGGGTGTGAATATTTTGGGACCACTGTATGGTAGTACTGTATTTGTGTATTTATTATGTATGTGGTTGTATGTTTGTATGTGCATGTTTCTTACATAGATCATCCATGCTGCATAACGCTCTTTGAGGTTATACAACACAGAGGCTTCATTCAGGTAGGTCATCATGGCCATGTCCTCAATCTTGTCATACTTAGGGGGATTCATCTCGTAGATGTCTGCATCTTTGAACTCTTTTCCTTCCTGAAACAGTCAGAAATCTAGATTACAAGCAGATCAAAGTGGACATGACTGAATGCTTTTTGCTCATTAACATTACAGTTCAATACTCCATTTAATCCACTTCTTTGTTATCGCCCACTGACATACTTGACTAGCCAATATAAAAAAAATGCCATGCCTTTTTTAAATAGCAACATTCAAAATGATGTGTTTGAAAGTTATATTCTGCTTACAAAAACAAAGAAATCATTAATCTATCTGTTGTTACTGATTTCATGTTGTCTATTGAAATGTTTTTGATAATTTTGATGATTTGTAATGAAATAGAGTAATTACAATAACTTGAACTTGAATACTTTTCAGATCAGGCTTACCTCCTTAGTGCCGTCAGGTTTCGTGACTGTCACAGTACACTTCCCATCGGCCCTGGCAGTGACCAGACCCTTAAGGTACAGCTCCGCCTTGTCTGCCACATAGCAGGAGTTCTTTGAATCAAAGGGTGCGGTTTGTGCCTCAATCCTCTCCCTCTCAGGCTTACGGAGGTATATGGCAGCCTTGCCGTAGATTTGCATCTCAGCGTCCGTACTCATGGTGACAGATCACTAGGAAAGAGATGAAACAAGAAACATGATTGACTCTGTGGTGCTTCCTCCACAGTCAACAGAGTTAGATGAGCGGTATCTCAAATTATTCTCATTGCTTTTTATGTGAAGACTCAAACCATGTCTCACCTTCTTTTTCCCCTTCTACAGATGAATGTGTACTTCTTGGAGGACCCTGTGAAACATAAGGTGTTGTGAAAACACACAAGTTTAAAGGAGCGGAGGCTGCTGAGGGGAGGACGGCTCGTAATAATAAATGGAATGTTGTGAAAACGCACAAGTCTAAAGCCTTATCATTTAGCCCCCGAACAGCTAAAAAACATTTAACTAAATAATAATTACAGCCATGTCAAATTCAACTACAGGTGCGACTGATAACTTACATTTTCCTAGTGGCATCTCACTTTACTACACATTCTGTCAAGAATTGAAATAAATACCCCTGAAAACACAGTTACATTCTAGACCACCCCCTCAATTTACAAACAAGTGCAGGAGCACCGCTTTTGGCATAAAAAGGAAGTTACAGATTTGAAGTAATACACAGTTAAAGAAAAACACATTTAAAACTTTTTTTTAAACCAATGCCACTTGATTGCATATTGTCAAATCTTACAAGAGACATGCAGAAGTCAATTCAAACAGTGCAGATAGCTACTGCTTCAGATGCTGAGTGCAAAGATGAGACAAATGTAAAAATCTAAGGAGGTGGAGAGGTCTTACCACAGAGGAAGAAGGTATCTGACTTATGGATGCTGGGGCCTCAGCCTCCTTATATCTGGTTGGAAATGCCAACCAAGCAAAAGTTAATTATGGACCACTCTGGGAAAGGAAATGAATTGGATGAGAGACCTCTATGTGTCTGTCTCACTAGCGCCTCCCACTTCCAGGAGCAACACACTCCCATTACATGACTGTTTAATGTCATATGTGTCTCTGAATTTAGGTAAATGAGAGATGCCATTACTAATAATTATGACAATATCAAAAGTTTGATTCATCCCAATGTTACTTCTACTGAACCTCATATACTGTAATGGAGTGAGCCCATTTTGCCCCACTACCACTAAAATAGTTTTCAAATGAAATAAATATTTAAAAGCTAGAAAGGAAACATTTAGGCTTTCAATAACAGCTTATAAAATTGTTAAATCTAATGTGTTAATCTACAGTATGATCTATTGAATTCTGGAGGCGCTTTTATTTGTCTCACATTTCAGTTGGCTAAAACGGTCCAGTAGGATTCTTATGACTTACATACCACCATACCAGTATTTCAATAATCCTATCCACTCATATTGCTGACAGCAATATAGCTGCCTCAAACTTTTATTACACTCTGAAGTAAACCGCTTAGCAGCTGAGCTGGCTTGAATAAAACTGATATAAAATTAATAGGGAACAGTTAAAATAAAGTAACAGATTCCTTTACATTTACATGACATTTTCACCACCTGAATTCACCCTGTGTGTTTGGGGTGCAGTGTCCACCCAGCACATTAGTAGGGGAGATCGGGGTTGGTTGGCACTTTTTACTCTGGTGTGTATTTCTCATCACCAGTATATCTTGTAAGACTCTTATTATATTATGAAATATAGCGCTCCCTTTCCTCTTTTCAACAAACATAATTCATGGATACTCCCATAGTTCAAACATTTACAAAGAAACATAAATTCCCCTCACATCAATGTTTTGTCATGCTGACATGAATTTATCAGGGCCTCGTATCTTTTACTGACAAGTCCGTTATTTTGTATCCTGGTTTTGGGACCACCAGTAAAGATCCTTGTTTCACCATCTCTGCCTACTGTCTATCACACCTGGGTCACACCTCACACCAACCCTTACAAATACTGATAGAATCGAAAGAAAAGTACCGCTGCTCTCGGATCTGCTTTCTCCATTCAAATCTTACCTTAACATTATAATTTTTCCACAATACTGACGATGGATCAGCTCCTAGAGAGATATTATCACCTGTGGCTGCTAATAGGCAATTGAGGCGACTTACTATGCTTACCCTATAATTATGCACTAAATCACAGATTGGGAACATCATTTGCACACATGCTGCTGCACATCATGAAACACAGAGGCAAAAATTACAGATAGTAGCCTGGTCGCAAAATAGACCTCAATTGATTGAACATGACACTTATTTCAATATGATTGAAATAGCCTATTATTTTATCCTGCACTTGTTTGTAACAATTGAAAATAATTTGGCAACTTTGTATTTGTAATCAACTGTGTTATGAAGTTATCGGCAGTCACAGTCAGACAGATAGCCCAAACTTCTTGATTCTATGTTTAGCAGAGATCTGTGAATAACGATGCACTTTGGCTGCTCTATGAGTGGTCTGGATCACTCCTAGATGTGCAAAGGTTTTTAAGAGACACGTTACTAACGAAGGCTCTGGGAAACACCTCAGCTACTAAAGAGGTTCTCAAGATGATCTTAATGCTACTAAAGCTCTGAGAATTCACACATTTTAACCTTAAAAATATTACACAGCACCATTTACATTGGGAATAATTAGAACTGTGACAACCAACCCGTGAGACAACCAACCCTGGTCTCCCCTACAAGAAGCCCCAAAGGGGGGAGCTACTGGATACACTAGTTGAGCAGGGGGCTGACCATCTGGAAGGACCCCATCAAGGCCTTTTCATTTCTTGGACTGTGCTCTCATTTTCACTGCAGCCAAGGTTTGTTGTTTGATATATCTGCCAACACAGCCTAATTCTGGCACCGATGCCACTGTTATTAGAAGAGATATTTACTTGACGTGTTTGTGGGTGGAGAGAACATTAACACCATGCAGACTAAATGTTTATGACATTAAGTTATTTTAATGTGCAAAGATCTTGCATGATATATGACCTGTCGTGTCCATCCGGCATAAGCTCCAAACTTGCACTGTGCAGAAGTTACCCTCCGGGAAATAAAATAAATTTGAACTTTGTTTGAAAGTGCAGTCATAGACATTTGGGTGACATTAAACCAAAAATCTGACATTGTTTTTTATTGGAATTTGGTTCTGCTTTTAGATGTTTGAAAGCATAATGATAACGCATTGGAAATTCAGCTATCTTTAGGCTGTCTTTTTGAGTGGGTGAATTTAGGTTGTAAAATCATTGATCAACATCTCAATCAAATATTACCTAATTATCCACGTTGAAATTATGTGATGTGCCCAGTGGGATGACCCTTCACAACAAGTTGATTTAGCTGAAGCCGCTGTGTTAATGCTGGGATGGAACAAGAACCTGCAAACCATTTGGATGGGCTGGCCAGAACAAGAGTTGCAGGCCCCTCTGATATACTGTTATTAACTGTCAGATGTCATTAAGCAGTTGAGTAAACTGTCATTATAAAATTGTTATTTTACGTATGGGTCCATGGGGGAATCAAATAGTAACTCTTGATCCAATACATTTTAAGGGTGCTTTAAACGATCAGTATGTGCTTGCAAAGTAGTTTTATCACCACAGACAGGAGTTTGGATGAGACACCCCAGCGCCTTGGCTCAAGTCAGCATTTTCCCCCCCATGATTCAATCCATTAAAATGTCACAGCCAGTAAAAATCTGCATATGAAATGTCAGATCTATTATGGTGTCAGCAATGTGAGGACCTCATGGTCGACTAATAAGGTCAGAATAATGTGCTGGCCTGTATCGGATCTCTCTGTGTTCTACAGTATAGGTACTTTTCAGCATGCAGTGTGAAGTTAATTGAGGGCTAAACACTTGTATCAAATGGGCAGCTGTTGTGTTTTTCAGCAAGGTTTACAGATCTTCGGCAAATTAGGAGTCCAAATTATTCAGTGACTTTCCACTTTCAGTGACCTCCAACCATGGCCATGACCTGAAACTGGGTGTCAGAAATACACGCAGCCTAAAGTTATTTGGGAATGCTTTATGACCCCCTGGGATTGCTTCATGATATCTGCTGAGCTGTTCTTGAAACTAAAATTTGATCCCATACAGTCCTAGACAAAGTTACAAGAAGCGAAACAAGTCCAATATGGTCATGTTTAGAAACGGGTGTGTCAGAAATACATGCAGCTTCCACAGCAACATATCTAAGGTAATTTGGTTTTGGTTTATTGGCAGATCTGATGCCATTTGAGCTGTGTACCAGAGGATATGACCATATATGGAACAGACTTATAACTGATATGGCCATTATTAAACGGACCAGTTAAATACCTGCTTTTTTTGCGACCGCTTTATTTTTAGACTTTCAAATGTAAAACCAACAGAAATTGCAGGAAGACACAGTCAAGGACAAGAAAAGTGAAGTCCATAACAGAGAACATCAATAAAACTGGGAATCCCACACCCTCCCTTCAGCTGCAGCTGTTGGAACACAAGCGTCTCTGGGGGAGCAGGGGACTCGTCCTAGCCAAGCCTTTTGGAACAGAAAGGACAAGTGACCGCCCAATCCACTAGATGACCTCACCAATGATCAATGTTTAGAAGTGAAACACTTCACATCCAGTCACTCTATTGGAAGACTGATTTAAATCATGGGAAAAATGGAGTGTTCCTGTCAGCCAGTGAATGAGTTGAATAGAAGGTTGTCCAGTTTAACTGCTGCTTTGGTAATAGCCTTGACCTCTATGGCAGCTGTTATATCTGGGATGACTGAAGACATGATGATAGGAGTCTGCTTTATAAAATAATAAATAATGTTATGTTGTACTCAACCTGTTGTATTGGAATCAGGGTTGTGTTCATTAGGCACAGTGTAGCAAAACATTAAGAAGCCGGCGCCCACCGGCTTCTTAAGTAGGCATTGATCAATGCTCAATGTTCAATTACATCTTTCTACCATCACATCTAAGCCAATATGACAACAATTTCAATGAAACTTAGCAAATGAACTTGTATGGAGGAAAACAACACCCTCCCTGCCTCTCGTCATGTTCTGTTCAGCCGTTAACGAGAACCACATACTTGATTTTTAACAGGGTCGTTGAACGTCACAGATGTTCCAACTTAAATTATGTATTTCTCAATTATGCTTTAAGATACAAATGGATTAAATGTTGTAGAAACAAACAAAATCATGGTATTTTTCTGTTCTAGAATCACCCCAATAGCTTTCTAATAGCTACATTCATGTGGCATTCAGACTGTGACTTTCTAGCAAACCTTCCTTTCTCAAGAAGTTAATGCTTCCTCTTTCAGAACCTGTTCATAATCCACTTCAATTTTACATGTTGAACGCTAAATCTGTTCAAAATCACAACATTGAAATGACATCAGTGTGGGACCAATGTGTCTGATCAACTTCCCCTGGCACTCCATGTCCCTGGGGCAGGACCTTTCTCTTTGGTTTTGACTAGATGGTATGCAGCTGTATGTCAGAATGGACTTTTCGTAGCACGTTAGGAGACTTTACGCTGCAGGTTAGGAGAATTAGGTTAAGGTTAGGAAAAGGGTTAGGGTTAGCTAAAATGCAAAATATTTAAACTTTTGACGTCAATTTGACATAAGCTGTATCCCGTCTAGCCTGCAACTAATGTAAGCTTACAGAGTGGGTAATTAATTGCTCACTGCTCCAAAAACTGCCTTCTGACAACATGTATCTAGTCTGTTTTGACTGACTGTTTGGCCTTCATTCCAACCTATCCCACCACTGTAGGTTATATTTATAGCCTTGTAATAAAAGTGTGAAGCCTCTGTTATGTGTTTGGTAGGCCAATGCTGACAAAGCTATCCAGCCTCCAACTCATTGCAATTTGAACCCTCTGGTAAATGTGGATAAGTGTAACATTACTGAATACATGAAAAACTTTTTTTCTAAACAGGTATAGGCTTGTTATTGCTTGTGACATAATATATATATTGAATTATTGCAAACACCCCTACGCAACGACCAAACCACCCTCTGTGAGAAATTCCTTGTGCTGCCACTGAATCACACATTCTCTGGTCCTTTTAATACAAAAATATTATCTTACATAATTTATATATGCACCGCCTTCTAACCATCATCACATTTGCAGAATCCGTTGTTTACAGAGCTACAGTGAGGGAAAAAAGTATTTGATCCCCTGCTGATTTTGTACGTTTGCCCACTGACAAAGAAATTATCAGTCTATCATTTTAATGGTAGGTTTATTTGAACAGTGAGAGACAGAATAACAACAACAAAATATCCAGAAAAACGCATGTCAAAATGTTATACTTTGATTTGCATTTTAATGAGGGAAATAAGTATTTGACCCCCTCTCAATCAGAAAGATTTCTGGCTCCCAGGTGTCTTTTATACAGGTAACGAGCTGAGATTAGGAGCACACACTTAAAGGGAGTGCTCCTAATCTCATCTTGTTACCTGTATAAAAGACACCTGTCCACAGAAGCAATCAATCAATCAGATTCCAAACTCTCCACCATGGCCAAGACCAAAGAGCTCTCCAAGGATGTCATTGACAAGATTATAGACCTACACAAGGCTGGAATGGGCTACAAGACCATCGCCAAGCAGCTTGGTGAGAAGGTGACAACAGTTGGTGCGATTATATGCAAATGGAAGAAACACAAAATAACTGTCAATCTCCCTCGGCCTGGGGCTCCATGCAAGATCTCACCTCGTGGAGTTGCAATGATCATGAGAACGGTGAGGAATCAGCCCAGAACTACACGGGAGGATCTTGTCAATGATCTCAAGGCAGCTGGGACCATAGTAACCAAGAAAACAATTGGTAACACACTACGCTGTGAAGGACTGAAATCCTGCAGTGCCCGCAAGGTCCCCCTGCTCAAGAAAGCACATATCCATGCTCGTCTGAAGTTTTCCAATGAACATCTGAATGATTCAGAGGAGAACTGGGTGAAAGTGTTGTGGTCAGATGAGACCAAAATCGAGCTCTTTGGCATCAACTCAACTCGCCGTGTTTGGAGGAGGAGGAATGCTGCCTATGACCCCAAGAACACCATCCCCACCGTCAAACATGGAGGTGGAAACATTATGCTTTGGGGGTGTTTTTCTGCTAAGGGGACAGGACAACTTCACTGCATCAAAGGGACGATGGACGGGGCCATGTACCGTCAAATCTTGGGTGAGAACCTCCTTCCCTCAGCCAGGGCATTGAAAATGGGCCGTGGATGGGTATTCCAGCATGACAATGACCCAAAACACACGGCCAAGGCAACAAAGGAGTGGCTCAAGAAGAAGCACATTAAGGTCCTGGAGTGGCCTAGCCAGTCTCCAGACCTTAATCCCATAGAAAATCTGTGGAAAGAGCTGAAGATTTGAGTTGCCAAACGTCAGCCTTGAAACCTTAATGACTTGGAGAAGATCTGCAAAGAGGAGTGGGACAAAATCCCTCCTGAGATGTGTGCAAACCTGGTGGCCAACTACAAGAAACGTCTGACCTCTGTGATTGCCAACAAGGGTTTTGCCACCAAGTACTAAGTCATGTTTTGCAGAGGGGTCAAATACTTATTTCCCTCATTAAAATGCAAATCAATTTATAACATATTTTACATGCATTCTTCTGGATTTTTTTGTTGTTATTCTGTCTCTCACTGTTCAAATAAACCTACTATTAATATTATAGACTGATCATTTCTTTTTTCAGTGGGCAAACATACAAAATCAGCAGGGGATCAAATACTTTTTTCCCTCACTGTAGGTAGGTCCCTGTGTTTTGATTAATCTAGTTAGTAGCTATCAAGTGGTGTGTGAACCTGACTGCAGGGTGTTAGCAAAGATACTTAGGGGAAACCATATAAGTATCTTCCCTATCTGTGATGAATGGTGTAGTCATCACTGACGAATTAATTTAAACACTGAGTAATGTTATGCATATCATTAAATTTACATGTTCTCTTTTAATTGCATAATGGTACGAGCTCTGTAAATATGTACATATTTAGATATGTTCAAGGGTTTTTATTGTTGTTTTTTATCACACTTTTTTGTTTTTGTTAACATTTAGTTTTTATTGCATATATCTGGTGGTTTTGACCCACACATTTGCAGATTGTCTGGCAGGTAAATGGCATGGAGGGCTAGCTAGCCAGCTGGCTTTTGTTTTTGTTTGAATGATGCAGGAAACAGTACCATCTTCTTGTTTCACCTGGCTCCTGGTTCCTGATCATTTGAGGAGTCACCTGAAGCTTGAGAGGAATAGGAGATCCAGTAGGAATGCAGTGCTGAGGCAGAGGGTTCAGTGAGGATGACTGGCTACTACTCTGAACTGTATATGTGGAGAGCTTTCTGGTGCCCAGAGCTGCTGAGGAATCACCCAAGTGGGTGCTACACATTGTGAAGGAGGAGAATTCCAGTGGCTACACGACACAGGCTGGTTCCCAGAGTAGCCCTCTACAAGATCATCACTAGACTCCATCTTCATCAACCATCTCTCTGACCACCTTCCACTGATCAAGCCATGAACTGTCTGTCTCCATCTTTGAAGGATGCAATCACTCAAAGACTTGACATCTATTGGTTGACCTAGCTAGATATTGCTAAGCTACTTATGATGATGTATTGGCTGACCTAGCTAGCCATTGCTAAGCTACTCATTATGATATATTGGTTGACCTAGCCAGCTATAGCTAAGCTACTCATTATGATGTATTGGTTGACCTAGCCAGCTATAGCTAAGCTACTCATGATGATGTATTGGTTGACCTAGCTATCTA
The DNA here is from genome assembly GCF_964263955.1 of Coregonus lavaretus. Lineage (NCBI taxonomy): Eukaryota > Metazoa > Chordata > Actinopteri > Salmoniformes > Salmonidae > Coregonus > Coregonus lavaretus. Next base: position 539,842 of record NW_028157882.1, on the reverse strand, counting down.
TAGATAAGCTACTCATGATGATGTATTGGTTGACCTAGCTAGCTCTAGGTAAGCTATTCATGTTTTTTAAAGAGCACACACATACACACACACACATACACACACCCCACGGTATTCCATAAATACTTCCTGCCAGCCAGCCCAGGGGAAGCCCTTGCTGAGTACAGCCGTGATCTCCGTTTCTTAAAACACTCACATATGTTGTCTATAAATATGCTAGCCAACCAACTGTCAGGGAAAGCCCTCACTACATGCTGACTCACAGTCGGTCAGGGTGGAGAGGTTAACTGTGATTATTATTAACTGTTTGTTTTGGCATTGCTTTAGTCTCCTCTGATTCCCCAATGCTTTAGTCTCCTCCGATTCCCCAATGCTTTAGGCTCCTCCGATTCCCCAATGCTTTAGTCTCCTCCGATTCCCCAATGCTTTAGTCTCCTCCGATTCCCCAATGCTTTAGTCTCCTCTGATTCCCCAATGCTTTAGTCTCCTCCGATTCCCCAATGCTTTAGTCTCCTCTGATTCCCCATTGCTTTAGTCTCCTCAGATTCCCCAATGCTTTAGGCTCCTCTGATTCCCCAATGATTGAGGCTCCTCCGATTCCCCAATGCTTTAGGTTCCTCCAATTCCCCAATGATTTAGGCTCCTCCGATTCCCCAATGCTTTAGTCTCCTCCGATTCCCCAATGCTTTAGGCTCCTCCGATTCCCCAATGATTTAGGCTCTTCCGATTCCCCAATGCTTTAGGTTCCTCCGATTTCCCTCCAGGATCTCTTTCAGGCACCTCCAGAAACTTTGCATTGGCAGGCAAAAAAAATGCCCCTCATGTAGCTCCTTCTAATCTTGGCATTTAGTGCCCTCTATTGGAGAATAGTTATACTACAGTTGCTTGGAGATCTGCAATAAATTGTATGCTTGTAGATACCATAGACTTCCAGTCATTGCGCTAACGCTAGTTAGCATTGGCTTGGAAACTCTAACTTCCTTTATACTGGATGCAGATACATATAAATGGTATCCATGAGTCATCTGACTCTGGGGAGGTAGATAAAGGACTTCTTAGCCAAAATCCTGAAGTATCCCTTTAAGGTCAGGGTTAGAGTAGGGGACATGGTCAGGGTTAGGGTTTAGGATAGGGGTCAAGGTCAAGGTCAGGGTTTAGGTTAGGGAAGTCCCAAGGATCCCGGATAGCACTGACCTAAATAAGGCCCATGATCTAGGTCATGTTCATTAGGTAATGCAACAGAACACATCTTCAATCATTTTGGAATAGAAAACAATAATTAGAAGGCAAGTCCACTCTAGATTTCTTACATACTCTTATTATTATCGGAGTGGCTACGGATCCGAGTTCTCTGGAATATATAGTTCTCTGCTTATGTCGGCTCAATTGGAAATGTCCTTAGAATTTATATCAATCAATCTGTAATGCTTCAGCAATACAGATTGAATGGAGCCCTAGGTTCCACTGCCCACAAGGATGACACTCAAAATGACCTGCACTGTTAGCGATGCCACAGTGGTTTTGCTAAACATTTGCGGGGAGAGGAGGCTGCCCCATCCCATGATTGAGTGCAGGGTCGGAGTAGAAAACCACAGGGAGCCTGCTGCTCCAGAGGATATCGGAGGTCGACTGGCCCAGAATCAAATCATGCTGTGTGTTGTGTTACCATACAAGTATCTTATTGTCTCTGTTGTGTTACCATACAGGTATCTTAGTGTCTATGTTGTGTTACCATACAGGTATCTTAGTGTCTATGTTGTGTTACCATACAGGTATCTTAGTGTCTATGTTGTGTTACCATACAGGTATCTTATTGTCTATGTTGTGTTACCATACAGGTATCTTAGTGTCTATGTTGTGTTACCATACAGGTATCTTATTGTCTATGTTGTGTTACCATACAGGTATCTTAGTGTCTATGTTGTGTTACCATACAGGTATCTTAGTGTCTATGTTGTGTTACCATACAGGTATCTTAGTGTCTATGTTGTGTTACCATACAGGTATCTTATTGTCTATGTTGTGTTACCATACAGGTATCTTAGTGTCTATGTTGTGTTTCCATACAGGTATCTTATTGTCTATGTTGTGTTACCATACATGTATCTTATTGTCTATGTTGTGTTACCATACAGGTATCTTAGTGTCTATGTTGTGTTACCATACAGGTATCTTAGTGTCTATGTTGTGTTACCATACAGGTATCTTATTGTCTATGTTGTGTTACCATACAGGTATCTTATTGTCTATGTTGTGTTACCATACAGGTATCTTATTGTCTATGTTGTGTTACCATACAGGTATCTTAGTGTCTATGTTGTGTTACCATACAGGTATCTTTAGTGTCTATGTTGTGTTACCATACAGGTATCTTTAGTGTCTATGTTGTGTTACCATACAGGTATCTTAGTGTCTGTGCTGTGTTACCATACAGGTATCTTATTGTCTATGTTGTGTTACCATACAGGTATCTTAGTGTCTGTGCTGTGTTACCATACAGGTGATTCCAGGAGAGACTGCCCTGGCCTTCTACAGAGCCAAGAACAATACAGAGAAACCTGTTATTGGGATCTCCACCTACAACACAGTGCCCTTCGAGGCTGGGCAGTACTTCAACAAGATACAGGTACTAATGGACATCTAGTCAATGGCATGTGGATAGAAGTGTTGATGTAACCTTTTAGTCTGTTAAGAGATCAAATGTTACATGCAGGACTAATATATGTGTGGTGTGGTGTCCTATGACGGTGTTATGACCATAGAAATAGAATGACTAGAATGGTCTTGGAACCTCTGACCTTGGCAGTTTGACTGGTGAACGGATGGCTGCACATAGAATGGCAAAGCTGGTATTGTGATGGAAAATGTCCATGGTCATTTAGAAAGTTCATACTAGGACTATTTGCTCTCATTGACTTATTTAGATGAACAAATGTTGATTAAGTAAAGTACCTTTTCACTGACTTTTCTGTCGATATATCAGTTAACTCAGTCTCTTTCAGCCTTTGACTAGCCTTGTGCTGTCAGACATCACACCGTAAACGGCTGGGGGTAAGGCTCGAAATTGACATGCATATTTAGCTGGTGTCTGATATTTACACACTAAAGTCATTATCTACCAGCATTAACTTGAGAAAAGCAGCAGCTTAAATGCTGAGGCTGGCTGAACTACATTGAATTCAATAAAGCAAGAACAAGCTTGCAGTCCTTGCATCCAAAGCTCAGTCTGAGAATTTGAGAGTGGTTACGTTTCTCCAGCCTCATCACTCAGCTGTTTACCAAAAAAACGGACTGCTTTGTCCGGGTGACCACTTTTGCTGTTGGAATCCCATTATTTAAAGTACAATATGTTTATGGTATGAAAAAGCTGTTTGCTGAATAATAAGTCCACAGTCACAAAGGAAGTGTATGTAGGTCTACATGTTTTTAATCAATGCTCAACATTTCACCATGAAAATCATATTTTATGCAACACAGGAAAATGATTAGACTTGGTCTTGTTTATTCAGCAACTTCTTTGCCCTGTAAGAAGAAAGAAAGAATATAATGGATCAGTAATAATAATTAACATGATAAATATATGGATATACTTGGATAGAATATAATGGATCAGTAATAATAATGAACATGATAAATAGATGGATAGACTTGGATAGAATATAATGGATCAGTAATAATAATGAACATGATAAATATATGGATAGACTTGGATAGAATATAATGGATCAGTAATAATAATGAACATGATAAATAGATGGATAGACTTGGATAGAATATAATGGATCAGTAATAATAATGAACATGATAAATAGATGGATAGACTTGGAAATAATATAATGGATCAAGCATTTAATGCTCAGCTTGGATTTCAATTTTGAAGTAATGGAATTCATTTTATTAGATTATTTTGCCCTACCTGAAATGTGCTTCTTAGAGATCATTTTAGTGTAAAAGGTCAGTATTGTTCTCTGTGAAGACTGAATCATAGGTGGTGTTGATGTGGTCATATTTGAACATGAGTCAGGTATAGGTTTAGCAGCAGTTCTGTACCTTTCCAGTGTCACGGGTCTTGGCTCTGAGCTTGTTGACCTGAGTCTCAGCGATGTCAGCACGCTCCTCAGCCTCCTCCAGCTCATGCTGAACCTTCCTGAACTTAGACATATGGCTATTGGCTGCTTCCTCCTGGGTGAAGAAAAGAGCGGGAGAGCAGAACATCAGTATTTACACTTTGAAGCTTCAGGTAGCAAATTAAAATATACATTTTTAAAGGTATTTTCAACAAAACAAATATTGGCAGATTTAGGATAGCAACGTATATAGGGAGATGGATGATACAGTAGAGAAAGTGAGTGGAGGAACAGGGGATCAAACCGCTGCCTCCAGCACCACCACTAGACCAGCAAATTATTATTCAACCCCCTCTCCTTTAAGTTAGTAACACATAGGCATAGGAGGCACTCAGAAATGTGTATAATTTCTTCAGTAATTACTTGTAATATCAATTGAGTCATTGTTGACTGATGTGCTGTAGCAACACTTCAACTAAACCGTATGGACATTACGTTTTCTAGGGAGAAAATACATTTTCGATTGAATGCTTTCACAGTATTGGACTAAGTCTGTGACTCACCGCTTCCTCAGCCTGCCTCTTGTAGGCCTTCACTTTCAACTGCAGCTTATCTACCAGGTCCTGAAGTCTGCTAACGTTCTTCTTATCCTCCTCAGTCTGTGGGAGAAGATCAAAGAATCAATGTCCCATAGTTGTATACACAAACCTGTCTGTGTTAGTGTCAAGTGTGTGAAGAAGGCACTTTCTCTTACCTGGTAAGTGAGCTCCTTGACTCTCCGCTCATACTTGCGGACTCCCTTGACTGCGTCTACACCTCTTCTCTGCTCGGCCTCCACCTCAGTCTCGAGCTCACGCACCTTTGTGGAAGAAATAAACGTATTTGTTTGAGGTGGTGAAATCAGACCTCAAGGAGGCACAATTGTTATCTGTCCCTATGTACTTTTAACATTTTAATTGAAGGGGTCTGTAATAATAACAACAACTTTTCATTATCTAGGTCAGTGGTTCCCAAAGTGGAATTCACATTTAAATGTGTTTAAACAACCAGGGATCTGTGGGAAAAGTTTAGAGAGTGCAATGCAGTACATATTAATAATCCACAATTTATGTTCTTAACTATTAGATGCACAACGGGTCTGGGAGGCTCACAACTCAATTCTTCTTGTATTTGTAATATGACTATTTATCAATTTTGTCATGCGTTTAGCAGTTTCTGGTGCAGCACCAGTATGGCCACTAGAGGACGCCACTCGCATGTTTTAATGTTATGAGATTTCTTCTATTATGGGAGGCTCGCGCTATGACAGTTGAGAGAAGTTTACCAAGTGAGCCAACAGCAAGACAGAAGCACCGACATAAATACATTGGTATATCTTTATTTTGAAGGTAAGCGAGTAGAAAAGCACTATATTCGAGACGGTAATGTTTCTGGAGTATGTACATATGTTTGTTAAGATGTTATGTTGTGTTTTCAGGTTTTATGAACTTATTAAAATCCGCTAGCCTACAAACCAATTCAGCCGTTAGCCTGCTGGCTGGTAAACCTGCATAGCAACGCTAGCTTCCCTAGCAACGGCCGGTGAATGAGACATGTCACTATAGAGAGAAATGAAACAAATGTAACTAGATGTAACAAATGATTACTATGAGATAAAGTGGATGAATGTACATTATATTGTGTGTTGATGTGGATTGTAAATTTATATTTGTATTCTTACTACTAATGAAATGGCAGTTTAGAAGAAGTCTGCTGCGACAACTGTACAAGCCTGAACGAAGAAACTAGAGTAATACATTTGTATTTATTTGAAGGTCTTGGCTCAACTCCACTAAATAAGTGTAAAATTATTATAATTTGTTTTGTTATGATCATAAATGCACCATCATTTAACATTTAAAAAGGCAAAATGTGTAGAATTGCAGGAAATTACACAACATGTGGTCCTCTGTAGCTCAGCTGGTAGAGCACGGCGCTTGTAACGCCAAGGTAGTGGGTTCGATCCCCGGGACCACCCATACACACAAAAAATGTATGCACGCATGACTGTAAGTCGCTTTGGATAAAAGCGTCTGCTAAATGGCATATTATATTATTATTATTATAATTAGCTTTAAAACTGCAACATTTTCTCTCTAATGCCAAGAAGGGGGACTTAACATTTCCCAGGGCCCGAGACTTGATTAGTCATGCCATGCACTACAGAAGTAACAGTAAACCTGCATGGAGGCTATTATGTATTTTTATATGATCAAATACATTTCCAGCAATCTGTCTTTCAATCCACCATAATCCACCCTGCTGTTAACTCACTCTGGACTCCAGTTTCTGGAGCTGCTTCTTGCCTCCCTTCATGGCCAGATTCTCAGCCTCATCCAGGCGGTGCTGCAGGTCCTTGACTGTGACCTCCAGGTTCTTCTTCATCCTCTCCAGGTGAGAGCTGGTGTCCTGCTCCTTCTTCAGCTCCTCAGCCATCATGGCCGCCTGGAAAAGTAGTTTGTTTCATTTATGCACCAATTGGCACCAATCATAACGCCCCTCTAAGATCTTTGTTGTTCTTAACCAGCCCAGCTACCACTGGCACTTGGGGACAAATTAAGTCGATGTAATTAAAGAACTCACGTCAGTGATGGCCTTCTTGGCCTTCTCCTCTGCATTCCTGGCCTCCTGGACAATATCGTCCACCTCTCCCTGCACCTGCACCAGGTCAGTCTCCAACTTCTTCTTGGTGTTCAGAAGGCTGGTGTTCTGAAGGATGAAATAAGACGATTTTTTAAACTCTCAAGAGAACTTACAAGTCACAAGGCTGAAATGATGAAAATCTAAAGTAAGCACTGTCAAATTCCAGGTGTGTTTAAACTGTATGCTTGGTTGAGTTCCATTGGAAATGGCTTTTGACCCATACCTGGGAGTGCAGCAGTCCAACACGCTCGCTGGCGTCTACCAGCTCAGTCTCAGCCACTTTGCGGCCTCTCTCTGTCTGCTCCAGAGCAACTCTCAGCTCCTCGATTTCAGCCACCATCAGACCGTTTCTGCGCTCCACCATGGCTGCCTGTTCCTTCATGTCCTCTGCGACACGAACAGCGTCATCAAGGTGCAATTGGGCATCCTGGGGTTCACAATGACATATGTTCATTAGGACTTGTGGAAGTAGGGGCGATAGGATCGATCAGTGATAGAAATGTAAATTGGTACGAATTTCTCCAGTATCGTTACCTTTAGTACATAAACCACTCTATTTAATTTCTCTGTTCTATTATTTTCTACAGATTTACAAACAAATCCCTCCCCATGTTCAGGTTTTTGAACCTGATGTCCCAGTCCCTTTACCTTGAGCTGTCCCTGGACATTCCTCAGCTGTTTCTGGGCCTCAGCGGCCTGCCTGTTGGAGTGGCTCAGCTGGATCTCCATCTCATTCAGGTCTCCCTCCATCTTCTTCTTCACCCTCAGGGCATCATTTCTGCTCCTGACCTCAGAGTCCAGGGTGCTCTGCATGGAGTCAAGCACCCTCTGGCTGTTCCTCTTGATCTGCTCCATCTCCTCGTCCTTCTCAGCAATCTTCCTGTCCACCTCACCCTTGATCTGGTTGAGCTCCAGCTGCACACGCAGAATCTTGGATTCCTCGTGCTCCAGTGTGCCCTGGACAAATAGAAGCAGTCAGGCCAATTGTGTTCAATACATTTGGATGTAGGAATTAAATATGTATGACTACAATAAACACCAATACAGGGTGCATTAGACTGTAGCTGGCATTGACTAGTGTAACACTGCTTTTCCCATCAAACAGCTGTAGTTTGTACCTCAGCCTCCTCCAGAGCGGTCTGGATCTCAGACTTCTCTGTCTCCACGGTCTTCTTGGCCTTCTCCAGCTCATGGATGCTCTTGCCAGTCTCTCCGATCTGCTCAGTCAGGTCAGAGATCTCCTCTGCACACACACACACACACACACAGGAGCAGTTTAGACTTGGGGGATTTTCAGTGTATATGCCAATGCACGTAAGTTGACATTGAATCATAATAACAGTTAATTAACAACACTTCATGTGGTCTTGCAAACCTAATTGCCCTCCACTTCCTTGGGTTGATAAAAGGTACAGCGATTAAATGCTCACGTTGCAGGTTCTTGTTCTCTCTCTTTAGAGTCTCCAAATGATCCAGAGCCTCCTCGTAGGAGTTCTTCATCTTGAAGAGTTCAGTGCTCATAGAGCGAGCCTCCTTCTGAGCTCCTTCCAGCTCAGCCTGACCCTCCTCATACTTCTGCTTCCACTCTGCCAGAACCTAGGGAAATTCATGGGATTATCATTAGAAGTTATTGATGAAGAGCTTTAAATCAGAAACATGCTACAATTATACTACAATTGATTATGTAGCAGACAATTAGGTTTTCATTTTTACCTTGTCAAAGTTCCTCTGCTTCTTGTCGAGGTTGGCGGCCAATGCGTTGGCTCTCTCAACGTCAATCATGAGGTCCTCCACCTCTCCCTGCAGCCTCTGCTTGGTCTTCTCCAGGGAGGCACACTTGGAGTTGGTCGCCTCAATGGTCTCCTCAGCCTCCTGCAGACGTTGGGCCAGCTTCTTCCTGTTGGACAACAGAGGAAGGTTTTTCGGTTTGAGACATATGTTACAATATATATTGACGTAACATTTTCTCAGAACCCCCCTACCACCCTCAACATCCACAACCTATATTTTAGTGTTTGCTGTTGCGTGCGACTCACTTGGCCTCCTCCAGCTCCTCTGTGCGCTGGATGGCATCAGTTTCATACTTAGTCCTCCACTGAGCCACCTCACTGTTGGCCTTTGACATGCCGCGTTGCAGCTCTGCCTTGGCCTCCTGCTCCTCCTCAAACTGCTCCCTGAGGAGGTCACAATCATGACGTGCAGACTGGACACCATGGGCCAGTGCGTTTTTAGCCTGTGAAAGAGAAAGACAAAGATATTAGAGAGATAGACAAACAAATGACAGTAGAAGTCTCTGAGGGTGGAGAGACAGTAGGAGTCTCTGAGGGTGGAGAGACAGTAGGAGTCTCTGAGGGTGGAGAGACAGTAGGAGTCTCTGAGGGTGGAGAGACAGTAGGAGTCTCTGAGGGTGGAGAGACAATAGGAGTCTCTGAGGGTGGAGAGACAGTAGGAGTCTCTGAGGGTGGAGAGACAGTAGGAGTCTCTGAGGGTGGAGAGACAGTAGGAGTCTCTGAGGGTGGAGAGACAGTAGGAGTCTCTGAGGGTGGAGAGACAGTAGGAGTCTCTGAGGGTGGAGAGACAGTAGGAGTCTCTGAGGGTGCCGTAGTCACCATCTATATGAAGATATTGCTCTAAACTCTGTGGGCGGTGGAGTCCATTTTACCTTGACCTCCTCCTCAATCGCCCTCTTCAGCTCCTCCACCTGCTGGGTGAAGGCCTGTTTTCCTCTGGTCAGCTGAGACACCAGGGCTTCCTTCTCCTCCAGCTGGCGGCCAAACTCTCCTGCAGGGATAGAGGGATATCTAGTTAATAGGGTCTCTGTTCTCTAAGATTGAAAATGTATTTGGAGGTATCGTAGGGCAATGTTAGGTGGTGAATAGTACAGTAGAAATTATGTGGATACAGCCTTCAACACATGTTATTGTGTTTTACTGAAGGAAAGCATTGGGTTGTAGTTAATTGTTGATGGTACCATTTTCTGTCAGGAGTCTGGCCCTCTGTCCGCTGATGTCGTTGACCTGGCGAACATTCTCATCATTCTTAGTCTTGAGCTCGCTCAGCTGGTCCTCAAGAGTACGGCACATCTTCTCCAGATTGCCCTGTTAGTGAAACATGTACCATAATTACTTTATATATGGGACTGCTGTCAACCTCAGTTCAGTTGAATGGTAATGTAGTTGACCCTCCTCAACACTGCTTGACCAAAACATCACTACTCACCTTAGCCTTGGCGACGGCCTCCATGTTGCTGGAGAGGTCATCAATCTCCATCTTGTACTCGCTCTTCTCCTTCTCCAGCTTCTGCTTGACGCGCTGCAGGTTGTCGATCTGCTCCCCGAGCTCAGCCACACTGTCGGCCTGCTTCTTTCGTAGAGCGGCGGCTGTGGCCTCGTGCTGCAGGGTGGACTCTTCAAGATCACGACGCAGCTTCTGGAACTCAGCCTCACGCTTCTTGTTCATCTCAATCTGAGAAGCAGTGGCGCCTCCGGCCTCCTCCAGCCTCTCGCTGATCTCCTCAAGTTCCCTGGAGAGATCGGCCCTCTGCTTCTCAACCTTAGCCCTGGCAGCACGCTCAGCCTCAATTTCCTCCTCCAGCTCCTCAATACGGGCCTAGAACAGGGGGCAGGAGCAGGGGGGATGAACACTACAATACAGTTGAAACAAATGAACCTCACAAAATAATAATAGTATATTTTGCATATACAGTGAGGGAAAAAAGTATTTGATCCCCTGCTGATTTTGTACGTTTGCCCACTGACAAAGAAATTATCAGTCTATAATTTTAATGGTTGGTTTATTTGAACAGTGAGAGACAGAATAACAACAAAAAAAATCCAGATTTGACCCCCTCTCAATCAGAAAGATTTCTGGCTCCCAGGTGTCTTTTATACAGGTAACGAGCTGAGATTAGGAGCACACTCTTAAAGGGAGTGCTCCTAATCTCAGCTTGTTACCTGTATAAAAGACACCTGTCCACAGAAGCAATCAATCAATCAGATTCCAAACTCTCCACCATGGCCAAGACCAAAGAGCTCTCCAAGGATGTCAGGGACAAGATTGTAGACCTACAAAAGGCTGGAATGGGCTACAAGACCATCGCCAAGCAGCTTGGTGAGAAGGTGACAACAGTTGGTGCGATTTTTTACAAATGGAAGAAACACAAAAGAACTGTCAATCTCCCTCGTCCTGGAGCTCCATGCAATATCTCACCTCATGGAGTTGCAATGATCATGAGAACGGTGAGGAATCAGCCCAGAACTACGCGGGAGGATCTTGTCAATGCTCTCAAGGCAGCTGGGACCATGTCACCAAGAAAACAATTGGTAACACACTACGCCATGAAGGACTGAAATCCTGCAGCGCCAGCAAGGTCCCCCTGCTCAAGAAAGCACATTTACAGGCCCATCTGAAGTTTGCCAATGAACATCTGAATGATTCAGAGGAGAACTGGGTGAAAGTGTTGTGGTCAGATGAGACCAAAATCGAGCTCTTTGGCATCAACTCAACTCGCTGTGTTTGGAGGAGGAGGAATGCTGCCTATGACCCCAAGAACACCATCCACACCATCAAACATGGAGGTGGAAACATTATGCTTTGGGTGTGTTTTTCTGCTAAGGGGACAGGACAACTTCACTGCATCAAAGGGACGATGGACGGGGCCATGTACCGTCAAATCTTGGGTGAGAACCGCCTTCCCTCAGCCAGGGCATTGAAAATGGGTCGTGGATGGGTATTCCAGCATGACAATGACCCAAAACACACGGCCAAGGCAACAAAGGAGTGGCTCAAGAAGAAGCACATTAAGGTCCTGGAGTGGCCTAGCCAGTCTCCAGACCTTAATCCCATAGAAAATCTGTGGAGGGACCTGAAGGTTCGAGTTGCCAAACGTCAGCCTCGAAACCTTAATGACTTGGAAAAGATCTGCAAAGAGGAGTGGGACAAAATCCCTCCTGAGATGTGTGCAAACCTGGTGGCCAACTACAAGAAACGTCTGTTTTGCAGAGGGGTCAAATACTTATTTCCCTCATTAAAATGCAAATAAATTTATAACATTTTTGACATGCGTTTTTCAGGATTTTTTTGTTGTTATTCTGTCTCTCACTGTTCAAATAAACCTACCATTAAAATTATAGACAGATCATGTCTTTGTCAGTGGGCAAACGTACAAAATCAGCAGGAGATCAAATACTTTTTTCCCTCACTGTATGTGTTAATGCAAAGTCAGTTACACTAATATATTCAGTAGACAGTGTCCCATGCAGGAACCAAAACCACAATGGTGAGAAGCACCAACAAGAATCACCATCTTCCAACCTATTGAGCCATTAGAAGCCACCAGGAACACTGTCTGCTACCAGAAAGTGTTTTTCAGGAAATGATTCAGGTGTGTGCTTTTCTGTACTGGAGCGTATATCCTGTACTGTACCTGGAGTTCCTTGATCTTCTTCTGCAGCTGAGCTCCCAGAGACTGTTCATCCTCAATCTTGCTGAGGAGCTGGGTGGTCTCAAACTCCTTCCTAAAAAACACAAACACGTTGATTGCAGAGTTGGTTTAGGTTTGTTAGTGTAAAGGGAGTATAATACCATTCACATTGCTTTTAAGAATGACATGCAAATGCTAATTCATAATTAATCAAGAACAACCATTATAGCAGCTGATACTGTAGTCATTTGTTTGTGTTTACTTCTTGATTTTCTCATCAGCTTGCTGCTTGTCATTCTCCAGGTCCATTATGGACTCCTGGGCCAGTTTCAGATCTCCCTCCAGCTTTCTCTTGGATCTCTCTAGGTCCATACGGAGCTTCTTCTCTTGCTCCAGAGAACCCTCAAGCTATAAGGAAAAAATACATATATTGTTCAAATCTAAACAACTGAAGATAATATCATCTTAAATTCTATCATGGCCAAAATGTCAAACTCCACTCACGTCGTCCACTTGCTGTTCCAGCTTGGTCTTGGCCTTGGTCAGAGTGTTGACTTTGTCCTCCTCTGCCTGCAGGTCGTCCAGTGTCTGCTGGTGGGCCTCTTGGAGGGCTTTCTTCTCCTTGGTCAGCTTGGCAACACTCTCATCCATAGATGCCATCTCCTCTGTCAGGTTTTTAACCTGAAAATGGTCACAACATAATTATACTTCACCATAAAGGGGAGATTTAGTTTGTTAGATATTGCATTCATTTAGATTAGAAATGTGTCAACAAGTACTGTACCATAGATTCAACACTAGATGGCAGTGTACACTATGCCAGTGTACTGAATGGAAGTCATAAATGAGGGGGGAACAGAACATGCAATGAATGTGGGTAGTACCCCGCAACTGAAATTCACCCACAATACAACTTGAATTCCAGTTCTGTGAAGTTATGTTTTGAGTTGATTACGGTTTGGATTATTGTTTGGTTAGACTGTCTATGGTAAGACACAAGACCTTGTTTTCAGTGGCGTGCTTCTCCTTCTCCACTTTGGCCAGGGTGAGCTCCAGGTCATCAATGTCCTTCTTCAGCTCAGAGCACTCATCCTCCAGCTTCCTCTTCTTGGCAGTCAACTCAGCATTGATCTCCTCCTCATCCTCCAGCCTCTCGGTCGTCTCTTTGAGTTTGGCCTCCAGCTGGATCTTGCTCTTGATGAGCCCCTCGCACCTTTCCTCAGCATCGTTCAGACTCTCTCCTTCCTGGTTTCAGAACACGAGATATAATCAACGGCCTCACTTTGTATATTCAAGGTCAGAGCAAATCAATAGAAATTAATGAAATACATAACATGGACAATAACAATGTGTGAGTTAGCCACATACTTCACAGTGTCTTCATATGTGTGAGCATTCATGTGTGTGTAAATATGCCCATATGAGGTGTTTTTCACTCACAGATGCAACTTGAAGTGCCAGGTCATTCTTCTCCTGCGTCAGGGCCACCAACTTCTCCTCCATTTGCTTCTTCGTGGCCAGAGCCTTGGCCAGGTCTGTTGTCATCTTATCATAGTTCTCCTTCATGTTGGCCAGCTCCTTCTCAGTCTCAGCGCTCTGCAGCAGGGGCTTGATCTTGAAGTACAACTTCATCCATGGCCAGGTTTTCACATTCATGAATGAGCGGATGTTGTACTGGATGGCGTAAACGGATTCTCTGGTCAACAGAAAGGACAGGGTGGCATGGTGAGTGACATGCTTAAAGCTACATTCTGGGATTCAAAGAACAACAAAACAGAACACCCCCGCCACTGTTTGTTTACAGCTGAGGAATGGGGCTAGGGAAATGTAACCCCTCTTAAATTCACAGACAGCGGTCTAGATGCAAGGACTGACGTCATGCTAAGCACATGAGGCATTTTATATTCTTCAAGAATGAATGGGTAAATACCACACATTGAAATGACAATTGAACAGCCAAACCCCAAACTGAAGCTATAAAGATATAATCCTTATTTGCTACATCAATTTTTTGACTTTATAAATGAATTAACCAAAAGCACTTTCTCATTGTGAACAACTCACAGCATATACAGCATGTAATCATAATGCATTAGATACAGGTGGTTGACAGAAAGCTTTGCCAAGATGTCCACTATTCCTCACCTCCTTGCCATCATCTTGCTAAACTCTCTCCTCATGAGGAATCCACGGCTTAGAGCCTGGACCATGCCGACCAGAGAGGCCAGCTTCTCATCTCTCATCTCCTCCAGGACACCCAGAAGACCGGCTTTGAAGAACACCTGAGACACAGGTTAGCATGGTCAATGGAACCACAGATGGTGACAGATAGAAAGGGTTGAATCAAAAGAGGGGAACAACTCCACTAGATTGATTCCAACAACAAACTTTGCAACGCTTACAAACAAATTATTTAATAGGTTGTTTAAGTTGTTAGTTATTGTACAGTTGTAGATTAATAATGTCCACAGATACAGATAACTGCAGCCATACCACTCTGACACAATGCACATGATAATGAGTTTAGTTTCTCTTCTATACTTGTATGACGTTGAAGTAAAAAACACTACAATGTTTTTCCACCTTTTACTTTAGTTAAATGAAGAAGAAAGAACAAAAGGATGGATAGATCAACTGGAGAGATTTTATATGGTAAGGGTTTAAATTATCATTGAAGTTGTGTTTTGTTGTCAGCTTTTGCTGGGGGTATTTGACTGACCTTGGTGTGTCCAAACTTGTAGTCTTCATGATTCACATCAATGGAACCAAGCAGCTTCTCAGAAGCCTTCTTGTTGTCCATGAACTGGCCCTCGGGGATGACACTGGCATTCAGTACTTTGTACCTGAATGAGGAGTCATTTTTAACATATGTCAAGTTGTAATATGTTGGTCATATTTCGAAAAAGGAAAGCCAATTCTGATGCTGGGGAATCGCTTGGAGCAGATCTTTCTGTGTGTGTGTGTCCGTGTGTACCTCTGCTTGAAGTCAGCATAGATGATTCTGCTGGGGAAGCCCTTTCTGCAGATCCTGATACCCTCCAGTACACCATTACACCTGAGCTGGTGGATAACCAGGAAGTTCTCCATCAGACCTGGTAAAACAAACCAAGTCTCTTTTAATACTCATAAACAGGTTAAAGATTGAGATTGTTAAAGTCACTGATACTGTACTGATAAGATGTAATATTTAACTCAATATTTATTGTACCTGGAGTCTTTGACTCGTTGGGGATCAGGCAGCGCACAAAGTGAGGATGAGTGCTCCTCAAGTTGGTCATCAGCTTATGTAAGTTCTCCTGTAAGAGGGTTACAAACCATTTTCTCAGACATAATTTATGATAATCAAGGCACCTTTTGAAGGACTGAATATACATTTCAAAAGCTCACCCTGAACTGGGAGGACACAGTCTGCATGGAACCACCCTTCTTCTTTCCTCCTTTCTTGGCTTTATCTGTTAAAATGGGGAAAAGTTAAAGATAACTAGAAAAGTACATTTCCTAGAGCGGGTGGAATAAATAGAATAATAATAAGAGTATGTAAGAAATCTAGAGTGGTCTTGTCTTCAGCAAGCACACTAATTATGAACCAGATAATCTCTGGTTAACTACACACTTATCTAGAGGCAAATGCTGCCAATGAGATTATGTAAAATAACACCTATTGTTTGTTTGAATTAACCAAGTGTATGAATAAATTAACCCGGTGAAAACGCCATGAGAAATTGGGATACATTCAAAGACTTTAAAGAACATTTGGTCTGAGTTATAACTAGTGCTTAATTAAATATTTTGATGTGATGCTTGTCTTACCCTCAGGTGGGGGAGGAGGATACAGGGCAGCCAGAATTTTGACTGAGGACTTCTGGTACAGCTGACAAACTGAGTCGTTCAGGGGGTCCTTGTTCTTCTCCAGCCAGCCAGTGATGTTGTAGTCCACAGTACCAGCGTAGTGCACCAGGGAGAAGTGGGCCTCTGCCTTGCCTTTGGCAGGCTTGGGCTTCTCAAATGCATTTGTTTTCCCAAGATGCTGGGCGTACAGCTTGTCCTTGAAGGTAGTGTCTGAAGACTTGGGGAACATGCACTCCTCTTCAAGGATGGAGAAGATTCCCAATGGCTTTACGAAAAGAGATGTATATCAAATTAATGATATTTACATTTAGGATCACATTTATTCACATTTATTCCTTTAGTCAACGTGCTATTAAAGGATTATATTAATTTAGGGACACATAATAGGAAACATATTGAGTTCTCAACAGTCAGATAATTTGTCAGTGGCATACATTCCTGGGTGCCAAGGGAGGCCAGGCTTCCCCCAAAAATGGACATACATTATTTTAAATTCTTTGTCTCTCTTAGCAAGAGGCTGAATGTATCTCACCAGGTAAAGCATCCAAGCGAGCTAAACTGCGCCCCTCTGTCTCTGTATGTGTAGTCCTTCTATCTGATGCTGTCTGGTCAAAAATAGTATGATATTGTAACATTGAATGCAAGGGAAGCCAGCAAGCATTTGGCCTCCCTTGATATATTTTTTATACAATAACAGCGAATCAGAGTTGAGCTAAACTGAGTGAGCTAATCTGTGAATGGTTCTGGTGCACCAAAACAAAAGTGTCAAGTGAAGCTAGTTTGGATTTGGCTTCACACCAATCACATCACATCAGCCAAACATTTGACAGAAAACATTTTTTCAATTGTTACATCTCCTTGTGTTGTTGTCCTCCGGTGGATAGCTAGTTAGCTAAAATTGGCCCTTTCCTAAATTAACCTTGGACGGAGATTGGGATTTGTACTTGTAGTTTTACTTAATTCTCTGTACTGGCCGATGATTCTAACAGCGATTATCACCTAACCATAAATTCCTACATTGTGCTTTTGGCCTGAGAGTATGGAAGTTCAATATGTAGCTAGATGTAGTAGGCTAATGGTAACTAGCTAATCGTTGCCCAGGAAAGGAAGTTAGAATAGTGAGCAATAGTTTTAGCCAGGTAGCCTAGGACAACAAACATTTACAGTGTGTAATGTATGACAGAGTCATAGACCGTTTCAGCAACATGAAAGAGAGGAGGATGGCATTGGAGTTTCTCTTCAAGTAGGGTGAGTCAACATGTTTTTTGTACTTACACACACATAAATTAGTACCATGGACAGCCACATGATATTTGGCTTACGTTGATTGGACTAAAATAGTTTTTGGAATCTTTTAGCTGTCACTGTATTAGACAATGCATAGGTGATTTGATGATGTTGAAATGTTGAAGTTGAGATGGGGTTGGAATAGTGGAGGGAGGCAGCTCCTGTTTTCTTTGCGACTTGCGGTAACTCTCCATGGTTCTAAATCAATAGTTGTTTTGTAGTCTGAAAATGTCGGAAACATTAACTTGATTGATCATGCTGTAGGTCATGTAACTCTTTGTTACATGCAATATGCTTTGTGGACTCCACCGGATAGATGTTGCTATCCGATTTTGAGAAAGGTGTGGTTGAATTTATTCTGCCACTGTGTCTTCTTATTGTCTCGGCCTTTAGGCCTATATATCACGGTGGCAAGGCAAATGAACTAACAGGTTATAGAGCAAACAACGCAATTATCACAACACATACTGTAGGTTGTAATATGGATTTTTTCCCCCTGGTTTGGCTTCCCCAGTGATTTTGACCCAAGCACCACTACTGTACATTGTACCACTGTGATAATATTTCACACAGAGCTCCATATGAGCTTTGCTGTTACAGTCCATTATAATCCACACAGACCGCTTACCTTCTCAATAAGCTCAATGCAGGCAGCCAAGTCCATGCCGAAGTCAATGAAGGCCCAGACGATTCCCTCCTTCTTGTACTCCTCTTGCTCCAGGACGAACATGGTGTGGTTGAAAAACTGTTGCAGTTTCTCATTGGTGAAGTTGATGCACAGCTGCTCCATGCTGTTGTACTGTTGATGGAGTTTTCAAAGGGATAATTTCATCATACAAGGCTGTAATCCATCTCAATCACAACTAATTGTCTTGATCTGGTCTCATACTCACATCAAAGATCTCAAACCCGGCAATATCGAGCACACCGATATAGAACTGCCTTGGATTCTTGGTGTCCAACATCTCGTTGATACGGATGACCATCCACAAGAACATCCTCTCATAGATAGACTTGGCTAGAGCGCTGACTGAGTTATTAACCTGCAATGATAATACCTCAAATTAATACAGGAGATATTGACCATGTCTAGTGATATGGCGATACGAGCTTGGGAAAAACAAAAGCACTATAAAAAAAAAAGCAATGCACTCTTTCCCAAAATAATTCCGGTCCACAGAGAATGGTAGATGCTGTGTTTGGCCGCCTTACCTGAGGCACAGTCTGTCCCTTGGTCACATACTCGTTGCCGACCTTCACTCTGGGGTAGCACAGAGCCTTCAACATCTCAGCTGAGTTCAGGCCCAGCAGGTAGGCAATTTTATCTGACACTGGAGAGAGAACCAACAACAACAGACTAAGGGACACAAGATCACTTGTTTCTGATGTCACACTGACAAAATAGTTTGGCTAACTTCTTTGTGAGTTAGGTTTTGATTCACCCACATCCATAATTTCTGGAGCTTGGAATTTGTTCTCTAGAAATGATCTCCTGCCTGACTTTCATGTGTCACTGTCTGTCTTACATGTTCTATTTCTATTTTTGGGACTGGGAATGGGACTAATGCTTTACATATTGTATATCTATGAGTGGGACTGGGAATGGGACTAATGCTTTACATATTGTATATCTATGAGTGGGACTGGGAATGGGACTAATGCTTTACATATTGTATATCTATGAGTGGGACTCACCCTCTGTGCCGTCTGGCTCGGCCTGCTCCTCACGCTGCTTCTGCTTGAATTTCAAGTTGCCATGGTGCAGTACAGCTCCTGTCAGCTTGTAGATGCCAACCTTCTCTTCATTAGTGAAGCCCAGGACTGTAATGGCATCCTGGTATTAAAGAGGAAGTACAGCAGTGATGAACTGAACGGTAGTTTGGTCAGTTACACTGCAGTTCTGTGCTCACTCCAGATCGAATGGGATGGATAGTAGATGAAAACACAAAAATAGTTTTATACAGTTCCACAGGGCACTTAGTTACGCTCTCTTGTGGACGTTTTAAATGGCAAAATGTGAAGTCATGAAGAGTGCCTTGAGGCATATGCCTAACTAACATAAAACATTTACCAAGTTGGAATTGCACAGTGCATTCAGTGTGTATGGTGGTCCTACCCATTCCCTATCTAGAGTTTGGTTAACCTTTTGTTTGACTCACGTCTGTGGCATCCAGCTCTTCATTGTCATTGATGCTGGCCACAGTGATCTGACCCTGGCTGCACATGGGGAAGTCGTAGGGGTTGGTGGTGATGAGCGCCATTTCTGTGGACAATGGAGAACAGATTGTCAGTTAAATCTCTTAGAATTGTGCTGTCCTACCTTTACAGTATCTCTCCCTCCTTTACTCAATAGATGGACTCAAGGATACATGTAGTATATAATAAATAGCATCAAAAGAAGGGACTGAGACTTGTGGACTAGTGCATCATATTGCATTACTTGATAGATATTTCCCAAAGACCTGACCCATGTCTAGATGCCTTGTTACCTTGGATACAATCATTGTAATAGTTTCAAATGTATGGACCAGTGGAGGCTCCTCAGAGGAGGAAGGGGAGGACCATCCTCCTCAGTAAATTTAAACATGCGACGAAAAGTGATCGGGAGAAATGATGAAGCGAGAGTATGGAGAACTACAGCTTCACTCTATCCAATCAGAGCAGCAGGATCAATGTACAGCTCGCCCTTCTCTTTACAGACAGGCGAACTAGCCAGTTGAGTTATTTAGACCGCACATTACTGACTCAAAGACAGTACAGTATGGTTTAGAAACCCTGTGACTGACTGACATGAGAAAGATGCTTGCTGGTAACCAAAAATAAAAAAAATTCCGATCACGGATAATTCGAAAAAATACTCAGATCATAATCGTATCCAGAAAATTGCCCAAATCCATTACAATACTCATTTTGTCCAACTACTCGGCGCACCCCTATATGAAGGTGAGCTGTGTTTGCGTGTGATTAGGGTGTATTCATTCTGCCGATTCTGTTGAAAAATGTTTATTAAACGGAAGCAAACTGAACGAAACGGGGATAAACATAGCCTACCTGCATTTGTCCAATAGAAACTATTGTTTGCAACTGTTGAACTAATGATTACACTAGATCTAGATGCAGGCAAGATTGTGCAAGGCGTTATTGAATGTGTCAATGTCTGTCACCTTGATTACTCAAATTTCTCTCGACCTGTGCACTTACGTTTTAAACTTTCATTCATAGGCTAGGTTGTAGCAACCTCATGGTGGGTATAGGGAACATTAGAGTATCATGTAGTAGCCTAAACCTATCGATGTTACATTGATCTGGGTGACTGGAATATGAATGACAGTCATCCAATATGCTGTAATAGAAATAAGGCCATGCTCATAAAAACAATGATTGTCCTCCCTCATCTTAAATGGCACCGACTGCCATTCATGTGGACTATTAATATTTTTTATAAGTTCCACAGATGGGGGTGGGAAGAATTTCCCATGAACCTCTACTTTTCGTACCAACTAGCTCAGGTTTGTGGCCTGTCATCATCTGGAAGAAGATGTGGTAGCCTCTCTCATCTGGCAGCTGGAAGGACACTCTGGACTTCTCCAGCAGGTCTGAGGGAGAAAGAGAAAGAGAGAGGGAGAGAGAGAGGAGAGAGAGAGCGAGAGAGAGAACATGAGATACATTTACATTTGAAGATCTCCAAAAAATGATCTGTGTGAATTTAGGAAAGCATTGAGAAACAATCAAAACCAACTCACAGGTTTCAATGTCAGCTTTAGCCAGTTTACCACCTTGGAAGTGAATCCTGATGAATTTACCCTATAGTAGTGCATGGGGGTTAGAAATAGGTCGACAAATAAATCTAACATCTAACAGAGTGATCAAAATAAGATCCTACATCTGCATAACAGTAGGGAATTACTGAATTAAATCTGTCTAATATAAGGTCACTTCCACAGTATGCCCTTCATACTTACAAAGCGAGACGAGTTGTCGTTCCTCACTGTTTTGGCATTACCGTAAGACTCCAGCAGAGGGTTAGCTGCAATGATCTGATCCTCAAGAGACCCCTGATTGAGACAAACACAAGTTGCTCAAAAACGGGTAAAATGTTAACGTTTGTTTTTCTCAATTGCTTGAACCCTTTTCTTGAAACAGGATTCACCACTGAAAAAAAAGTTTGCACAGCCAACCAAACTGAGATGTGTTAAAAAGGAAAACATGAGCACAACCTACCTGCATTTTGTTGGGGTCTGCTTCCTTCTTGCCACCAGACACTGCAATGGTAGCGAAGTACTGGATGACACGCTTGGTGTTGACAGTCTTTCCTGCACCGGATTCTCCACTGGTTTATATGACAGAGAAAGAGGGAGTTTAGTTACATGTTTGAGTGTCAGATTGGCTTTCACTAAGAAATAGCATAGAAAAATACACTGTTGACCTGTTTCCTAACATAAGTAAATCTTCAATAAATTCTCCTTCTCATCGACTCATTATTACCCATAGCCTAGTGTCATAATCCATTCATAATGTCATGTATTTTCACCACACCAAGTGACCCAACGTATTACAATAGAAATAGTTCATCAGAGTGAAATGTTAGTGAACAACTTACGTAATCAGGACAGACTGGTTCTCCTTATCTGTAACCAAAAAACATATTCCTTATTATACTCAAGCAACATTATGGGTACATTATTGCATTCATAGCATCATCACGAATTTCAATTTGGAACATTTCCCATTCAAGGTGTGGTGTCTAAGGAATTTATGACTTTGCTAACGTTTGCAAATGGTATCTTAGAGGATGTTTATTCAGCTTAGGGAAGCATCTGGGGAGCAGTTTTATAGGGGCACCCCATAAAACAGAGGAAGTCTGTTGTGTGGAGTCATGGGTTTGGTCTCTAGGGAAAACCACCCATATCATGGTAAAGATTATAAATACTTGGTTGAGACAAAGGAGGACAGGACAACATATTATTTTGGGTCGTTGTTCTCCAGATGTCTGCAGAAATCTGTAAATTGACGCTGTAACCCTTTGATATAAATAAACCTTTATAATCACTTTACAGTGTCAGTGGAATTCTTGTTCTCACAGCATCTCAGCATAGTTTTCTCGACACCACAAAGGCTAGTGAAATCAGATATTCCCAGCAAACTGTTCTAAGCTAGACTAGAAAACAGTAGATACCTCTCTAAAGAATATTTTAACTTCCATTCATCCATCCATCCATCCATGATAGCCCGTACCAATCATCATGAACTGAAAGGCGTTGTCAGAGACGGAGAAGATATGGGGTGGAGCCTCCATCCTCTTCTTCCCTCTGTAGGCGTTGACAACCTCTGCGTCGTACACGGGGAGCCACTTGTAGGGGTTCACCGTGGCACAGAAGAGCCCAGAGTAGGTCTGGATGAAAGCATAATTAAATTAGGGGATTAACGAAGTCAGATTAACTTTTACCTGGATTTATGTGAGGATGTGGGTGTACTTTGGTATACTGATGTGGGTCTACTGTATGGATATGTTTTGGTTTCTAACGTTCATTTACAGTGGAGTCACTTTACTGAGCTATATTGTATGCTCACAAAAACTGGAAAATTATATTATTTTATACTAATACAACTGCTTGAAATAAATGTATCTTTTAACAGGTAAACAAAAAAAATCTCAAAAAGATAGGGGTCAACATTATTGAGCTCTATTTTCATGTCATCCGACCAAAGCACTGGTTCAAATCCAAGTTCCAATGTCGTTTAGTAAACTCCAGCCGTTTACATTTGTTGGATGACATGAAAATAGAGCTCTTTGGGTAAGCCAACCAGTGATGGGTTTGAAGCTGAAATTAGAATGCATAAGCAGAAAATAACCCCATCCCTACTGTAAAATATCATGGTGGATCATTGTTAAGGTCAAAGGCATCATGAACTTTACCCAGTACCAGAATATTTTTGCCAAAAACCTGGTTGCCTCTGCCAGGAGGCTGAAACTTGGCCGCAAGTGGATCTTCCAGCAAGACAATAACCCCACCTTCACATCAGAATCCACAATGAAATGGTTAATTGGCCACAAAATCAAACTTTTGCAAAGGCGATCTAAGTCTCCGGACTTGAACCTCACTGAAAACCAGTGGTTTGAATTGAAGAGGGCAGTTTATATGTGCAGACGAAGGATATCAAGGATCTGGAATGATTCTGTATGAAGGAATTGGCTAAGATTCCTCCCAATGTTTTCTCCAACTCATAAAATATTTTTTGAAAAAGGCTCAGTGCCTTTATCCTTGCAAGTTGATGTATTGAAACAGGGGTGTCAATAATTTTGACCCTTACCTTTTTTGAGAAAAATACAAATCTCGTTCTCGGAGCAATTGTATTAATATAAAATACTATAATTTCCCCATTTTTAAGCACACAATATAGCTCAGTATTTGAATTATTTATTTATAGAGTCATTTTTTCTAATCTTTATCAAGGGTGTGAATATTTTGGGACCACTGTATGGTAGTACTGTATTTGTGTATTTATTATGTATGTGGTTGTGCATGTTTCTTACATAGATCATCCATGCTGCATAACGCTCTTTGAGGTTATACAACACAGAGGCTTCATTCAGGTAGGTCATCATGGCCATGTCCTCAATCTTGTCATACTTAGGGGGGTTCATCTCGTAGATGTCTGCATCTTTGAACTCTTTTCCTTCCTGAAACAGTCAGAAATCTAGATTACACACAGATCAAAGTGGACATGACTGAATGCTTTTTGCTCATTATCATTACAGTTCAATCCCCCATTTAATCCACTGCTTTGTTATCGCCCACTGACATACTTGACTAGCCAATATTTAAAAAATGCCATGCCTTTTTTAAATAGCAACATTAAAATGTGTTTGAAGGTTATATTCTGCTCACACAAAAACAAATAAATGTTTAATCTATCTGTTGTTACTGATTTAATATTGTCTATAGAAATGTTTTTGATCATTTTGATGATTTGTCATGAAATAGAGTAATTCCAAGAACTTGAACTTGAATACTTTTCAGATCAGGCTTACCTCCTTAGTGCCGTCAGGTTTGGTGATTGTTACAGTACACTTCCCATCGGCCCTGGCAGTGACCAGACCCTTAAGGTACAGCTCCGCCTTGTCTGCCACATAGCAGGAGTTCTTTGAATCAAAGGGTGCGGTTTGTGCCTCAATCCTCTCCCTCTCAGGCTTACGGAGGTATATGGCAGCCTTGCCGTAGATTTGCATCTCAGCGTCCGTACTCATGGTGACGGATCACTAGCAAACAGATGAAACAAGAAACATGATTGACTCTGTGGTGCTTCCTCCCCAGTCAACAGAGTTAGGTGAGCGGTATCTCTCAGAATATTCTCATCACTTTTTATGTGAAGACTCAAACCATGTCTCACCTTCTTTTTCCCCCTTCTACAGATGAATGTGTACTTCTTGGAGGACCCTGTGAAACATGAGAGTGTTGTGAAAACGCACAAGTCTAAAGGAGTGGAGGCTGCTGAGGGGAGGACGGCTCATGAAAATGGCTGGAACAAAGCAAATGGAATGTTGTGAAAACGCACAAGACTAAAGCCTTATCATTTAGCCACCGAACGGCTAAAAAACATTTAACTAAATAATTATTACAGCCATGTCAAATTCAACTACAGGTGCAACTGATAACTTACATTTTCCTAGTGGCAACTCACTTTACTACACATTCTGTCAAGAATTGAAATACATACCCCTGAAAACCCAGTTACATTCTAGACCACTCCCTTAACTAAGTGCAGGAGCACTACTTTTGGACATAAAAGGAAGTTACAGATTTGAAGTAATACACAGTTAAAGAAAAACACATTAAAACAATTTTTTTAAACCAATGCCACTTGATTGCATATTGTCAAATCTTACAAGAGACATGCAGAAGTCAATTCAAACAGGGCAGATAGCTACTGCCTCAGATGCTGAGTGCAAAGATGAGACAAATGTAAAAATCTAAGGAGGTGGAGAGGTCTTACCACAGAGGAAGAAGGCATCTGACTTATGGATGCTGGGGCTTCAGCCTCCTTATATCTGGTTGGAAGTGCCAACCAAGCAAAAGTTAATTATGGACCACTCTGGGAAAGGAAATGAATTGGATGAGAGACCTCTATGTGTCTGTGTCTCACTAGCGCCTCCCACTTCCAGGAGCACCACACTCCCATTACATGACTTTTTAATGTCATGTTTGTCTCTGAATTGAATTTCACTGAATTTACATCAATGAGAGATGTCATTACTATAAAAGTAATATAAAATTAATTGGGAATAGTTCAAATAAAGTAACAGATTCCTTTACATTTACATTACATTTCCACCACCTGAATACACCCTGTGTGTTTGGGGTGCAGTGTCCACCCAGCACATTAGTAGGGGAGATCGGGGTTGGTTGGCACTTTTTACTCTGGTGTGTATTTCTCATCACCAGTATATCTAGTAAGACTCTTATTATATTATGAGGAAACCAATGTCCTGGGTTGAAATGGGGACCCTTTTTATCCTCATATATTATTCCAACATGGAGTTATGAGCCATCAAACAAACTCTGTCCAGTTGTGACAACCAGCCCCATCACAGGGTCTGATGTCACACAGTGTGGGGTTATTATTTTGGTAAGAGGAAGTGATGCAATAGAGCCAACAGAATCTTAGCAATAGCCAAGTCTTTCTTTGATGAACAATATTCCTAACAAAATTCAGAATTTTAGTCTTTAAGAAAGCATATTACATTTTGATGTTGGCATTTAATGTATACTGGGGGGTATACTCTATACATTACTGTATACCCCCCCATGGCTTGACCTAGGAAGTCAGAAAATAGGTTTGAAATATAGCTCTCCCTTTCCTCTTTTCAACAAACAGAATTCATGGATACTCCCGTACTCCTGAGTGGCGCAGTGGTCTAAGGCACTGCATCGCAGTGCTTAACTGTGCCACTAGAGATCCTGGTTCGAATCCAGGCTCTGTTGCAGCCGGCCGCGACTGGGAGACTCATGGGCGGCACACAATTGGGCCAGTGTAGTCCAGGGTAGAGGAGGGAATGGCCGGCAGGGATGTAGCTCAGTTGATAGAGCATGGTGTTTGCAATGCCAGGGTTGTGGGTTCGATTCCCACGGGGGGCCAGTACAAAAAAACTAATGTATTTGCTAACTGTAAATCGCTCTGGATAAGAGCGTGTGCTAAATGACTAAAATGTAAAAAAAATGTAATAGTTCAAACATTTACAAAGAAACATAAATTCCCCTCACATCAATGTTTTGTCATGCTGACATGAATTTATCAGGGCCTCGTTTCCCAGTTGCGATGTATCTTAAGCATTACGATGACCGCACCAGATGCATCATTATTTACGAGCCAGCTTTTCCCAAACAAGCACGTAGAGAAAGCGTTCGCTTAGTGCATCGTTCGACCATGTGTCAATACTGATAGGATCTAAAGAAAAGCAGCGCTGCTCTCGGATCTGCTTTCTCCATTAAAATCTTACCTTAACATTATAATTATTCCACAATACTGACGACGGATCAGCTCCTAGAGAGATATTATCACCTGTGGCTGCTAATAGGCAATTGAGGCGACTTACTATGCTTACCCTATAATAATGCACTAAATCACAGATTGGGAACATCATTTGCACACATGCTGTTGCACATCATGAAACACAGAGGCAAAAATTACAGATAGTAGCCTGGTCGCAAAATAGACCTCAATTGATTGAACATCACACTTATTTCAATATGATTGAAATAGCCTATCATTTTATCCTGCACTTGTTTGTAACAATTGAAAATTCCTTGGCAACTTTGTATTTGTAATCAACTGTGTTATGAAGTTATCGGCAGTCACAGTCAGACAGATAGCCCAAACTTCTTGATTCTATGTTTAGCAGAGATCTGTGAATAACGATGCACTTTGGCTGCTCTATGAGTGGTCTGGATCACTCCTAGATGTGCAAAGGTTTTTAAGAGACACGTTACTAACGAAGGCTCTGGGAAACACCTCAGCTAATAAAGAGGTTCTCAAGATGATCTTAATGCTACTAAAGCTCTGAGAATTCAAACATTTTAACCTTAAAAATATTACACAGCGCCATTTAGATTGGGAATAATTAGCACTGTGACAACAAACCCGTGAGACAACCATCCCTGGTCTCCCCTACAAGAAGCCCCAAAGGGGGAAGCTACTGGATGCACTAGTTGAGCAGGGGGCTGACCATCTGGAAGGACCCCATCAAGGCCTTGTCATTTCTTGGACTGTGCTCTCATCTTCACTGCAGCCAAGGTTTATTGTTTGGTATATCTGCCAACACAACCTAATTCTGGCACAGATGCCACTGTTATTAGATGAGATATTTACTTGCCGTGTTTGTGGGTGGAGAGAACATTAACACCATGCAGACTAAATGTTTATGACATTAAGTTATTTTAATGTGCAAAGATCTTGCATGATATATGACCTGTCGTGTACACCCGGCATAAGTTCCAAACTTTCTCTGGGCAGAAGTTACCCTCCGGGGAATAAACAAACATTTGAACTTTCTTTTGGCTGTCTTTTTGAGTGGGTGAATATAGGTTGTAATATCATTGATCAACATCTCAACCAAATATTACCTAATTATCCACGTTGAAATGATGTGATGTGCCCAGTGGGATGACCCTTTACAACAAGTTGATTTAGCTGAAGCCGCTGTGTTTTGGTGCTGGGTTGGAACAAGAGCCTTCAAACCATGTGGATGGGCCGTCCATAACGAGTTGCAGGCCCCTGATATACTGTTATTATCTGTCAGATGTCATTAAGCAGTTGAGTAAACTGTCATTATAAAACTGTTTTGGGCCCATGGGGGAATCAAATAGTAACTCTTGATCCAATACATTTTAAGTGTGCTTAAAAACGACTCAGTCTGTGCTCGCAATGTAGTTTTATCACCACAGACAGGAGTTTGGATGAGACACCCCAGGCCTTGGCTCTAGTCAGCATTCCCCCCCCCCCCCCCCCATGATTCAATCCATTAAAATGTCACAGCCAGTAAAAATCTAAATCTGGAAATGAAATGTCAGATGATGTGGCATGGATCCACAAAACAACCAATCTTGGCTCGGTTAATTCAGATCTTATTTTCCAGGTCACATATCTTGCTGTAAATCTATTATGGTGTCAGCAATGTGAGGACCTCATGGTTGACTAATAAGGTCAAAACAATGTGCTGGCCTGTATCGGATCTCTCTGTGTTCTACAGTATAGGTATGAGGTCTTCACTTTTCAGCATGCAGTGTAAAGTCAATTGAGGGCTAAACACTTGTATCAAATGGGCACGTGTTGTGTTTTTCAGCAAGGTTTACAGATCTTGGACAAACAAGTAGTCCAAATTATCCAAATTATTACCCCCTTTTCAGTGACCTCCGACCATGGCCATGATCCAAAACTGGGTATCAGAAATACATGCAGCCTAAAGTTATTTGGGAATGCTTTATGACCCTCTGGGATTGCTTCATATCTGCTGAGCTGTTCTTGAAACTAACATTTGATCCCAGACAGGCCATGGCAAAGTTACAAGAAGCGAACCAAAGCAACAGATCATTTACAATCCCAATACGGCCATGTTCAGAAACGGGTGTGTCAGAAATACATGCAGCTTCCACAGCAACATATCTAAAGTAATTTGTTTTTGCTTTATTGGCAGATCTCCTACCATTTGAGCTGTGCACCAGAGGATATGACCATATACGAAACAGACTTATACCTGATATGGCCATTATTCAACAGACCAGTCAAATAACTGCTTCTTTTCAGACAGCTTTATTTTTAGACTTGCAAATGTAAAACCACAGAGGTTGCAGGAAGACACAGTCAAGGACAAGAAAAGTAAAGTCCATAACAGAGAACATCAATAAAACTGGGAATCCCACACCCTCCCTTCAGCTGCAGCTGTTGGAACACAAGCGTCTCTGGGGGAGCAGGGGACTCGTCCTAGCCAAGTCTTTTGGAAGAGAAAGGACAAGTGACAACCCAAAACATTAGATGACCCCACCAATCTCTATCACCACTGTAGATTATATTTATAGCCTTCTCATAAAAGTGTGAAGCCTCTGTTATGTGTTTGGTAGGCCTATGCTGACAAAGCTATCCAGCCTCCAACTCATTGCAATTTGAACCCTCTGGTAAATGTGGATAAGTGTAACAATACCGAATACATGAAATGCTTTTTTTCTAAACGGGAATAAGGCTTGTTATTGCTTGTGGCATAATATATTATTGAATTATTGCAAGCACCCCTACGCAATGACCAAACCACCCTCTGTGAGAAATTCTTGGTGCAGAGCCCAGAGCTGCTGAGGAATCACCCAAGTGGGTGCTACACATTGTGAAGGAGGATAATTCCAGTGGCTCCACAACACAGGCTGGTTCCCAGAGTAACCCTCTACAAGATCGTCACTAGACTCCATCTTCATCAACCATCTCTCTGACCCCCTTCCTCTGATCAAGCCATGAACTGTCCCTCTCCATCTTTGAAAGACGCATGCACTCAAAGACTTGGCCTCTATTGGTTGACCTAGCTAGATATTGCTAAGCTACTCATGATGATGCATTGGTTGACCTAGCTAGCTATAGCTAAGCTACTCATTATGATGTATTGGTTGACCTAGCTAGCTATAGCTAAGCTACTCATTATGATGTATTGGTTGACCTAGCTAACTATAGCTAAGCTACTCATGATGATGTATTGGTTGACCTAGCTAGCTATAGCTAAGCTACTCATTATGATGTATTGGTTGACCTAGCTAACTATAGCTAAGCTACTCATGATGATGTATTGATTGACCTAGCTAGCTATAGCTAAGCTACTCATTATGATGTATTGGTTGACCTAGCTAACTATAGCTAAGCTACTCATGATGATGTATTGGTTGACCTAGCTAGCTATAGCTAAGCTACTCATTATGATGTATTGGTTGACCTAGATAACTATAGCTAAGCTACTCATGATGATGTATTGGTTGACCTAGCTAGCTATAGCTAAGCTACTCATTATGATGTATTGGTTGACCTAGATAACTATAGCTAAGCCACTCATGATGATGTATTGGTTGACCTAGCTAGCTATAGCTAAGCTACTCATGATGATGTATTGGTTGACCTAGCTAGCTATAGCTAAGCTACTCATGATGATGTATTGGTTGACCTAGCTAGCTATAGCTAAGCTACTCATGATGATGTATTGGTTGACCTAGCTAGCTATAGCTAAGCTACTCATGATGATGTATTGGTTGACCTAGCTAACTATAGCTAAGCTACACATGATGATGCATTGGTTGACCTAGCCTATTTATGTTATGAAAAGCGCTATAGAAGTTTAATACATTATTATTAATAAATTATTATTATTATTACAACGTTGCACTGCTCATGCTAATTAAGACCTAAACATTTTTGGGGAAAAATCCTTGCATTTCCATCTACATACAAATAACTACTGCGGTGATCCCCTGCCTGTTTCTTAAAGAGCACACACATACACACACACATCATGGTAGTCCATAAATACTTCCTGCCAGCCAGCCCAGGGGAAGCCCTTGCTGAGTACAGCTGTGATCCCTGTTTCCTAAAACACTCACATATGTTGTCTATAAATATGCTAGGCAACCAACTGTCAGGGAAAGCCCTCACTACATGCTGACTCACAGATGATGAGGGTGGAGAGGTTAACTGTGGTTATTATTAACTGTTTGTTTTGGCAATGCTTTAGGCTCCTCCGATTCCCCAATGCTTTAGGCTCCTCCGATTCCCCAATGAATTAGGCTCCTCCGATTCCCCTCCAGGATCTGTTTCAGCCAACTTTGCATTGGCAGGCAAAAAAAGGCCCCTCATGTAGCTCCTTCTAATCTTGGCGTTTAGTGCCTTCTATTGGAGAATAGTTATACTACAGTTGTTGGAGATTTGCAATAAATTGCATACTTGTAGATACCATAGACTTCCAGTCATTGAGCTAACGATAGTTAGCATTGTCTTGCGAAACTCTAACTTCCTTTATACTGGATGCAGAGATATATAAATGGTATCCATGAGTCATCTGACTCTGGGGAAGTAGATAAAGGGCTTCATAGCCAAAGTCCTGAAGAATCCCTTTAAGGTCAGGGTTAGTGTAGGGGACATGGTCAGGGTTAGGGTAGGGAAGTCCCAAGGATCCCGGATAGCACTGACCTAAATAAAAATCAAATCAAATCAAATCAAATTTTATTGGTCACATGCGCCGAATACAACAGGTGCAGACATTACAGTGAAATGCTTACTTACAGCCCTTAACCAACAGTGCATTTATTTTAAACAAAAAAAGTAAGAATAAAACAACAACAACAAAAAGTGTTGAGAAAAAAAGAGCAGAAGTAAAATAAAGTGACAGTAGGGAGGCTATATATACAGGGGGGTACCGTTGCATAGTCAATGTGCGGGGGCACCGGCTAGTTGAGGTAGTTGAGGTAATATGTACATGTGGGTAGAGTTAAAGTGACTATGCATAAATACTTAACAGAGTAGCAGCAGCGTAAAAAGGATGGGGTGGGGGGGCAGTGCAAATAGTCCGGGTAGCCATGATTAGCTGTTCAGGAGTCTTATGGCTTGGGGGTAGAAGCTGTTGAGAAGTCTTTTGGACCTAGACTTGGCACTCCGGTACCGCTTGCCGTGCGGTAGCAGAGAGAACAGTCTATGACTAGGGTGGCTGGAGTCTTTGACAATTTTGAGGGCCTTCCTCTGACACCGCCTGGTATAGAGGTCCTGGATGGCAGGAAGCTTTGCCCCAGTGATGTACTGGGCCGTACGCACTACCCTCTGTAGTGCTTTGCGGTCAGAGGCCAAGCAGTTGCCATACCAGGCGGTGATGCAATCAGTCAGGATGCTCTCGATGGTGCAGCTGTAGAATTTTTTGAGGATCTGAGGACCCATGCCAAATCTTTTTAGTCTCCTGAGTGGGAATAGGCTTTGTCGTGCCCTCTTCACGACTGTCTTGGTGTGTTTGGACCATGATAGTTCGTTGGTGATGTGGACACCAAGGAACTTGAAGCTCTCAACCTGTTCCACTACAGCCCCGTCGATGAGAATGGGGGCGTGCTCAGTCCTCTTTTTTTTCCTGTAGTCCACAATCATCTCCTTTGTCTTGGTCACGTTGAGGGAGAGGTTGTTGTCCTGGCACCACACGGCCAGATCTCTGACCTCCTCCCTATAGGCTGTCTCATCGTTGTCGGTGATCAGGCCTACCACTGTTGTGTCGTCGGCAAATTTAATGATGGTGTTGGAGTCGTGCCTGGCCATGCAGTCATGGGTGAACAGAGAGTACAGGAGGGGACTGAGCACGCACCCCTGAGGGGCCCCCGTGTTGAGGATCAGTGTGGCAGATGTGTTGTTACCTACCCTTACCACCTGGGGGCGGCCCGTCAGGAAGTCCAGGATCCAGTTGCAGAGGGAGGTGTTTAGTCCCAGGATCCTTAGCTTAGTGATGAGCTTAGAGGGCACTATGGTGTTGAATGCTGAGCTGTAGTCAATGAATAGCATTCTCACGTAGGTGTTCCTCTTGTCCAGGTGGGAAAGGGCAGTGTGGAGTGCGATAGAGATTGCATCATCTGTGGATAAGGCCCATGAGGTAGGTCATGTTCATTAGGTCATGCAACAGAACATATCTTCAATCATTTTGCAATGGAAAACAATAATTAGAAGGCAAGACCACTCTAGATTTCTTACATACTCTTATTATTATCGGAGTGGCTACGTATCCAAGTTCGCTGGAATATATAGTTCTCTGCATATGTCGGCTCAACTGGAAATTACCTTTGAATTTCTATTGGTCAATCTGTAATGCATCAGTAATACAGATTGAATGGAGCCCTGGGTTCCACTGCCTACAAGGATGACACTCAAAAGGACCTGCACCGTTATCTAAGCCACGGTGGTTTTGCAAAACATTTGCTGGGAGAAGAGCCTGCCCCATCCCATGATTGAGCCAGAGTGCAGGATCAGAGTAGAAAACCACAGGGAACCTGCTGCTCCAGAGGATATCGGAGGTCGACTGGCCCAGAATAAAGTAATGCTGTGTATTGTGTTACCATACAGGTATCTTATTGTCTATGTTGTGTTACCATACAGGTATCTTATTGTCTATGTTGTGTTACCATACAGGTATCTTAGTGTCTATGTTGTGTTACCATACAGGTATCTTAGTGTCTATGTTGTGTGTTGTGTTACCATACAGGTATCTTAGTGTCTGTGTTGTGTGTTGTGTTACCATACAGGTATCTTAGTGTCTGTGTTGTGTTACCATACAGGTATCTTAGTGTCTATGTTGTGTTACCATACAGGTATCTTAATGTCTATGTTGTGTGCTGTGTTACCATACAGGTGGTTCCAGGAGAGACTGCTCTGGCCTTCTACAGAGCCAAGAACAATACAGAGAGACCTGTTATTGGGATCTCCACCTACAACACAGTGCCCTTCGAGGCTGGGCAGTACTTCAACAAGATACAGGTACTAATGGACATCTAGTCAATGGCATGTGGATAGAAGTGTTGATGTAACCTTTCAGTCTGTTAAGAGATCAAATGTTACATGCAGGACTAATATATGTGTGTTGTGGTGTCCTATGACGGTCTTATGACCATAGAAATAGAATGACTAGAACGGTCTTGGAACCTCTGACCTTGGCAGTTTTCCTGGTTAACTCAGCAGCTTAAATCCCGAGGCCGGCTGAACTACATTGAATTCAATAAAGCAAGAACAAGCTTGCAGTCCTTGCATCCAAAGCTCAGTCTGAGAATTTGAGAGTGGTTAAATTTCTCCAGCCTCATCACTCAGCTGTCTACCAAAACAACTGACTGCTTTGTCCGGGTGACCACTTTTGCTGTTGGAATCCCAGATTGCTCCATTATTTAAAGTAAAATATTTTTATGGTATGAAAAAGCTGTTTGCTAAGTAATAAGTCCACAGTCACAAAGGAAGTGTATGTAGGTTTACATGTTTTTAATCAATGCTCAACATTTCACCATGAAAATCATATTTTATGCAACACAGGAAAATGATAAGACTTGGTCTTGTTTATTCAGCAACTTCTTTGCCCTGTAAGAAGAAAGAAATAATATAATGGATCAGTAATAATAATGAACATGATAAATATATGGATAGACTTAGATAGAATATAATGGATCAGTAATAATATTGAACATGATAAATAGATGAACACTTGGAAAGAATATAATGGATCAAGCATTTAATGCTCAGCGCTCAGCTTGGATTTTCAGGGTGAAGTACCAACTGAATTAATCTTATTAGATGTTTTTGCCCTACCTGAAATGTGCTTCTCAAAGATCTGAAATACAGTTGAGTGAGTGTAAAATTTGCCCTCTGTGAAGACTGAATCATAGGTGGTGTTGATGTGGTCATATTTGAACATGAGTCAGGTATAGGTTTAGCAGCAGTTCTGTACCTTTCCAGTGTCACGGGTCTTGGCTCTGAGCTTGTTGACCTGAGTCTCAGCGATGTCAGCACGCTCCTCAGCCTCCTCCAGCTCATGCTGAACCTTCCTGAACTTAGACATATGGCTATTGGCTGCTTCCTCCTGGGTGAAGAAAAGAGATAGAGAGCGAAACATCAGCATTTAAAGTTTGATGCTTCAGGTAGCAAATAAAAAAATATGTTTTTTTAAAGGTATTTGACTCACCGCTTCCTCAGCCTGCCTCTTGTAGGCCTTCACTTTCAACTGCAGCTTATCTACCAGGTCCTGAAGTCTGCTAACGTTCTTCTTATCCTCCTCAGTCTGTGGGAGAAGATCAAAGAATCAATGTCAGTATAGTTTTATACACAAACCTGTCTGTGTTAGTGTCAAGTGTGTGAAGAAGGCACTTTCTCTTACCTGGTAAGTGAGCTCCTTGACTCTGCGCTCATACTTGCGGACTCCCTTGACTGCGTCTACACCTCTTCTCTGCTCGGCCTCCACCTCAGTCTCGAGCTCACGCACCTTTGTGGGAGAAATAAACGTATTTGTTTGAGGTGGTGAAATCAGACTTAACAAATCTTTGTAACACAGAGTTGTAGTGTTCTACCCAGTCAAGGAGGCACAATTGTCATCTGTCCCTATGTACTTCTAAACATTTAATTGAAGGGGTCTGTAATAATAACAACATATTTTCATTATCTAGGTCAGTGGTTCCCAAAGGGGAATTTACATTTAAATGTGTTTATGAATATTTCTAGCAAGAACGGATTAAACAACCAGGGATCTGTGGGAAAAGTTTAGAGAGTGCAATACAGTACATATTAATAATCCACAATTTATGTTCTTAACTCTTAGATGCACAACGGGTCTGGGAGGCTCACAACTCAATTATTTGTAATATGACTATTTGTAATATGACTATATAATAATTTGTAATATGACTATTTATCCATTTTGTCATGAGTTTAGCAGTTTCTGGTGCAGCACCAGTATGGCCACTAGAGGACGCCACTGGCATGTTTTAATGTTATGAGATTTCTTCTATTATGGGAGGCTCGCGCTATGACAGTTGAGAGAAGTTTGCCAAGTGAGCCGACAGCAAGACAGAAGCACCGACATAAAAACATTGGTATATCTTTATTTTGAAGGTAAGCGACTGGAAAAGCACTATATTCGAGACGGTAATGTTTCTGGAGTATGTACATATGTTTGTTAAGATGTTATGTTGTGTTTTCAGGTTTTATGAACTTATTAAAATCCGCTAGCCTACAAACCAATTCAGCCGTTAGCCTGCTGGCTGGTAAACCTGCATAGCAACGCTAGCTTCCCTAGCAACGGCCGGTGAATGAGACATGTCGCTATAGAGAGAAATGAAACAAATGTAACTAGATGTAACAAATGATTACTATGAGATGAAGTGGATGAATGTGCATTATATTGTGTGTTGATGTGTATTGTAAATTTATATTTGTATTCTTACTACTAATGAAATGGCAGTTTAGAAGAAGTCTGCTGCGACAACTGTACAAGCCTGAACGAAGCAACTAGAGTAATACATTTGTATTCATTTGAAGGTCTTGGCTCAACTCCACTAAATAAGTGTGAAATTATTATAATTTGTTTTGTTATGATCATAAATGCACCATCATTTAACATTTAAAAAGGCAAAATGTGTAGAATTGCAGGAAATTAGCTTTAAAACGGCAACATTTTCTCTCTAATGCCTAGAAGGGGGACTTAACATTTCCCAGGGCCCGAGACTTGATTAGTCATGCCATGCACTACAGAAGTAACAGTAAACCTGCATGGAGGCTATTATGTATTTTTATATGATCAAATGCATTTCCAGCAATCTGTCTTTCAATCCACCCTAATCCACCCGGCTGTTAACTCACCCTGGACTCCAGTTTCTGGAGCTGCTTCTTGCCTCCCTTCATGGCCAGATTCTCAGCCTCATCCAGGCGGTGCTGCAGGTCCTTGACCGTGACCTCCAGGTTCTTCTTCATCCTCTCCAGGTGAGAGCTGGTGTCCTGCTCCTTCTTCAGCTCCTCAGCCATCATGGCCGCCTGGAAAAGTAGTTTGTTTAATTTATGGACCAATTGGCACCAATCATAACGCCCCTCTAAGATCTTTGTTGTTCTTAACCAGCCCAGCTACCACTGGCACTTGGGGACAAATCAAGTCGATGTAATTAAAGAACTCACGTCAGTGATGGCCTTCTTGGCCTTCTCCTCTGCATTCCTGGCCTCCTGGACAATATCGTCCACCTCTCCCTGCACCTGCACCAGGTCAGTCTCCAACTTCTTCTTGGTGTTCAGAAGGCTGGTGTTCTGAAGGATGAAATAAGACGATTTTTTAAACTCTCAAGAGAACTTACAAGTCACAAGGCTGAAATTATGAAAATCTAAAGTAAGCACTGTCAAATTCCAGGTGTGTTTAAACTGTATGCTTGGTTGAGTTCCTTTGGAAATGGCTTTTGACCCATACCTGGGAGTGCAGCAGTCCAACACGCTCGCTGGCGTCTACCAGCTCAGTCTCAGCCACTTTGCGGCCTCTCTCTGTCTGCTCCAGAGCAACTCTCAGCTCCTCGATTTCAGCCACCATCAGACCGTTTCTGCGCTCCACCATGGCTGCCTGTTCCTTCATGTCCTCTGCGACACGAACAGCGTCATCAAGGTGCAATTGGGCATCCTGGGGTTCACAATGACATATGTTCATTAGGACTTGTGGAAGTAGGGGCGATAGGATCGATCAGTGATAGAAATGTAAATTGATACACATTTCTCCAGTATCGTTACCTTTAGTACATAAACCACTCTTTTTAATTTCTCAGATTCACAAACAAATCCCTAGCCATGTTTAGGTTTTGAACCTGATGTCCTAGTGCCTTTACCTTGAGCTGTCCCTGGACGTTCCTCAGCTGTTTCTGGGCCTCAGCGGCCTGCCTGTTGGAGTGGCTCAGCTGGATCTCCATCTCGTTCAGGTCTCCCTCCATCTTCTTCTTCACCCTCAGGGCATCATTCCTGCTCCTGACCTCAGAGTCCAGGGTGCTCTGCATGGAGTCAAGCACCCTCTGGCTGTTCCTCTTGATCTGCTCCATCTCCTCGTCCTTCTCAGCAATCTTCCTGTCCACCTCACCCTTGATCTGGTTGAGCTCCAGCTGCACACGCAGAATCTTGGATTCCTCGTGCTCCAGTGTGCCCTGGACAAAGAAAATAAGTAATGCGTATTGTGTTCAATATATTTGGATGTGTACAAGGAATTAAATATATATATGACTACAATAAACACCAAAGCAGGGAGCATTAGCCTGTAGCTGGCATTGCTAGTGTAACACTGCTTTTCCTATCAAACAGCTGTAGTTTGTACCTCAGCCTCCTCCAGAGCGGTCTGGATCTCAGACTTCTCTGTCTCCACGGTCTTCTTGGCCTTCTCCAGCTCATGGATGCTCTTGCCAGTCTCTCCGATCTGCTCAGTCAGGTCAGAGATCTCCTCTGCACACACACACACACACAGGGGCAGTTTAGACTTGGGGGATTTTCAGTGTATATGCCAATGCACGTAAGTTGACATTGAATCATAATAACAGTTAATTAACAACACTTCATGTGGTCTTGCAAACCTAATTGCCCTCCACTTCCTTGGGTTGATAAAAGTTACAGCGATTAAATGCTCACGTTGCAGGTTCTTGTTCTCTCTCTTTAGAGTCTCCAAATGGTCCAGAGCCTCCTCGTAGGAGTTCTTCATCTTGAAGAGTTCAGTGCTCATAGAGCGAGCCTCCTTCTGAGCTCCTTCCAGCTCTGCCTGACCCTCCTCATACTTCTGCTTCCACTCTGCCAGAACCTAGGGAAATACATGGGATTATCATTAGAAGTTATTGATGAAGAGCTTTAAATCAGAAACATGCTACAATTATACTACAATTGATTATGTAGCAGAAAATTAGGTTTTAATTTTTACCTTGTCAAAGTTCCTCTGCTTCTTGTCGAGGTTGGCGGCCAATGCGTTGGCTCTCTCAACGTCAATCATGAGGTCCTCCACCTCTCCCTGCAGCCTCTGCTTGGTCTTCTCCAGGGAGGCACACTTGGAGTTGGTCGCCTCAATGGTCTCCTCAGCCTCTTGAAGACGTTGGGCCAGCTTTTTCCTGTTATACAACAGAGGGTAGTTTTGTGGTTTCTAAACAAATATTACAATATATATTGACGTAACATTTTCTCAGATCCCCCCTACCACCCTCAACATCCACAACCTATATTTTAGTGTTTGCTGTTGCGTGCGACTCACTTGGCCTCCTCCAGCTCCTCTGTGCGCTGGATGGCATCAGTTTCATACTTAGTCCTCCACTGAGCCACCTCGCTGTTGGCCTTTGACATGCCGCGTTGCAGCTCTGCCTTGGCCTCCTGCTCCTCCTCAAACTGCTCCCTCAGGAGGTCACAGTCATGGCGGGCAGACTGGACACCATGGGCCAGTGCATTTTTAGCCTGCGAAAGAGAAAGACAAAGAGAGATTAGAGAGATGACAGTAGAAGTCTCTGAGAGTGGAGAGACAGTAGGAGTCTCTGAGGGTGGAGAGACAGTAGGAGTCTCTGAGGGTGGAGAGACAGTAGGAGTCTCTGAGGGTGGAGAGACAGTAGGAGTCTCTGAGGGTGGAGAGACAGTAGGAGTCTCTGAGGGTGGAGGGACAATAGGAGTCTCTGAGGGTGGAGTGACAGTAGGAGTCTCTGAGGGTGGAGAGACAGTAGACGTCTCTGAGGGTGGAAAGACAGTAGGAGTCTCTGAGGTTGGAGAGACAATAGGAGTCTCTGAGGGTGGAGAGACAGTATGAGTCTCTGAGGGTGGAGAGACAGTAGGAGTCTCTGAGGGTGGAGAGACAATAGGAGTCTCTGAGGGTGGAGAGACAGTAGGAGTCTCGTGAGGGTGGAGAGACAGTAGGAGTCTCTGAGGGTGGAGAGACAGTAGGAGTCTCTGAGGGTGGAGAGACAGTAGGAGTCTCTGAGGGTGGAGAGACAGTAGGAGTCTCGTGAGGGTGGAGAGACAGTAGGAGTCTCTGAGGGTGGAGAGACAGTAGGAGTCTCTGAGGGTGGAGAGACAGTAGGAGTCTCTGAGGGTGGAGAGACAGTAGGAGTCTCTGAGGGTGGAGAGACAGTAGAAGTCTCTGAGGGTGGAGAGACAGTAGGAGTCTCTGAGGGTGCCGTAGTCACCATCTATATGAAGATATGGCTCTAAACTCTGTGGACGGTGGAGTCCATTTTGTTTTTTTTACCTTGACCTCCTCCTCAATCGCCCTCTTCAGCTCCTCCACCTGCTGGGTGAAGGCCTGTTTTCCTCTGGTCAGCTGAGACACCAGGGCTTCCTTCTCCTCCAGCTGGCGTCCAAACTCACCTTCAGGGATAGAGGGATATCTAGTTAATAGGGTCTCTGTTCTCTAAGATTGAAAATGTATTTGGAGGTATCATAGGGCAATGTTAGGTGGTGAATAGTACAGTAGAAACTATGTGGATACAGCCCCCAACACATGTTATTGTGTTTTACTGAAGGAAAGCATTGGGTTGTAGTTCATTGTTGATGGTACCATTTTCTGTCAGGAGTCTGGCCCTCTGTCCGCTGATGTCGTTGACCTGGCGAACATTCTCATCATTCTTAGTCTTGAGCTCGCTCAGCTGGTCCTCAAGAGTACGGCACATCTTCTCCAGATTGCCCTGTTAGTGAAACGTGTTCCATCATTACTTTAGATATGGGACTCCTGTCAACTTCAGTTCAGTTGAATGGTAATGTAGTTGACCCTCCTCAACAGTGCTTGATCAAAACATCACTACTCACCTTAGCCTTGGCGACGGCCTCCATGTTGCTGGAGAGGTCATCAATCTCCATCTTGTATTCGCTCTTCTCCTTCTCCAGCTTCTGCTTGACGCGCTGCAGGTTGTCGATCTGCTCCCCGAGCTCAGCCACACTGTCGGCCTGCTTCTTTCGCAGAGCGGCGGCTGTGGCCTCGTGCTGCAGGGTGGACTCTTCAAGATCACGACGCAGCTTCTGGAACTCAGCCTCACGCTTCTTGTTCATCTCAATCTGAGCAGCAGTGGCGCCTCCGGCCTCCTCCAGCCTCTCGCTGATCTCCTCAAGTTCCCTGGAGAGATCGGCCCTCTGCTTCTCAACCTTAGCCCTGGCAGCACGCTCAGCCTCAATTTCCTCCTCCAGCTCCTCAATACGGGCCTAGAACAGGGGACAAGAGCAGGGGGGATGAACACTACAATACAGTTGAAACAAATGAACCTCTCAAAATAATAATAGTATATTTTACATATACAGTGAGGGAAAAAAGTATTTGATCCCCTGCTGATTTTGTACGTTTGCCCACTGACAAAGAAACAATCAGTCTATAATTTTAATGGTTGGTTTATTTGAACAGTGAGAGACAGAATAACAACAAAAAAATACAGAAAAACGCATTTCAAAATGCATTTTAATGAGGGAAATAAGTATTTGACCCCCTCTCAATCAGAAAGATTTCTGGATCCCAGGTGTCTTTTATACAGGTAACGAGCTGAGATTAGGAGCACACTCTTAAAGGGAGTGCTCCTAATCTCAGCTTGTTACCTGTATAAAAGACATCTGTCCACAGAAGCAGTCAATCAATCAGATTCCAAACTCTCCACCATGGCCAAGACCAAAGAGCTCTCCAAGGATGTCAGGGACAAGATTGTAGACCTACACAAGGCTGGAATGGGCTACAAGACCATCGCCAAGCAGCTTGGTGAGAAGGTGACAACAGTTGGTGCGATTCTTCGCAAATGGAAGAAACACAAAATAACTGTCAATCTCCCTCGGCCTGGAGCTCCATGCAAGATCTCACCTCGTGGAGTTGCAATGATCATGAGAACGGTGAGGAATCAGCCCAGAACTACGTGGGAGGATCTTGTCAATGATCTCAAGGCAGCTATGACCATAGTCACCAAGAAAACAATTGGTAACACACTACACCGTGAAGGAATGAAATCCTGCAGTGCCAGCAAGGTACCCCTGCTCAAGAAAGCACATATACAGGCCCGTCTGAAGTTTGCCAATGAACATCTGAATGATTCAGAGGAGAACTGGGTGAAAGTGTTGTGGTCAGATGAGACCAAAATCGAGCTCTTTGGCATCAACTCAACTCGCCGTGTTTGGAGGAGGAATGCTGCCTATGACCCCAAGAACACCATCCACACCGTCAAACATGGAGGTGGAAACATTATGCTTTGGGTGTGTTTTTCTGCTAAGGGGACAGGACAACTTCACTGCATCAAAGGGACGATGGACGGGGCCATGTACCGTCAAATCTTGGGTGAGAACCGCCTTCCCTCAGCCAGGGCATTGAAAATGGGTCGTGGATGGGTATTCCAGCATGACAATGATCCAAAACACACGGCCAAGGCAACAAAGGAGTGGCTCAAGAAGAAGAACATTAAGGTCCTGGAGTGGCCTAGCCAGTCTCCAGACCTTAATCCCATAGAAAATCTTTGGAGGGAGCTGAAGGTTCGAGTTGCCAAACGTCAGCCTCGAAACCTTAATGACTTGGAGAAGATCTGCAAAGAGGAGTGGGACAAAATCCCTCCTGAGATGTGTGCAAACCTGGTGGCCAACTACAAGAAACGTCTGACCTCTGTGATTGCCAACAAGGGTTTTGCCACCAAGTACTAAGTCATGTTTTGCAGAGGGGTCAAAAACGTATTTCCCTCATTAAAATGCAAATCAATTTATAACATTTTTGACATGCGTTTTTCAGGATTTTTTGTTGTTATTCTGTCTCTCACTGTTCAAATAAACCTACCATTAAAATTATAGACTGATCATGTCATTGTCAGTGGGCAAACGTACAAAATCAGCAGGAGATCAAATACTTTTTTTCTTCAATGTATGTGTTAATACGAAGTCAGTTACACTAATATATTCAGTAGACAGTGTCCCATGCAGGAACCAAAATCACAATGGTAAGAAGCACCAACCAGAAGCACCATCTTCCAACCTATTGAGCCATTAGAAAACACCAGGAAAACTGTCTGCTACCAGAAAGTGTTTTTCAGGAAATGATTCAGGTGTGTGCTTTTCTTTACTGGAGCTTATATATTGTACTGTACCTGGAGTTCCTTGATCTTCTTCTGCAGCTGAGCTCCCAGAGACTGCTCATCCTCAATCTTGCTGAGGAGCTGGGTGGTCTCAAACTCCTTCCTAAAAAACACAAACACGTTGGTTTAGGTTTGTTAGTGTAAAGGGAGTATAATACCATTCACATTGCTTTTAAGAATGACATGCAAACGCTAATTAATAATTAATCAAGAACAACCATTATAGCAGCTGATACTGTAGTCATTTGTTTGTGTTTACTTCTTGATTTTCTCATCAGCTTGCTGCTTGTCATTCTCCAGGTCCATTATGGACTCCTGGGCCAGTTTCAGATCTCCCTCCAGCTTTCTCTTGGATCTCTCTAGGTCCATACGGAGCTTCTTCTCTTGCTCAAGAGAACCCTCAAGCTATAAGATAAAAACAAATATATTTTTCAAATCTAAACA
This sequence comes from Coregonus lavaretus, assembly GCF_964263955.1. Lineage (NCBI taxonomy): Eukaryota > Metazoa > Chordata > Actinopteri > Salmoniformes > Salmonidae > Coregonus > Coregonus lavaretus. Next base: position 496,508 of record NW_028157882.1, on the reverse strand, counting down.
AATGAAGATAATATCATCTTACATTCTATCATGGCCAAAATGTCAAACTCCACTCACGTCGTCCACTTGCTGTTCCAGCTTGGTCTTGGCCTTGGTCAGAGTGTTGACTTTGTCCTCCTCTGCCTGCAGGTCGTCCAGTGTCTGCTGGTGGGCCTCTTGGAGGGCTTTCTTCTCCTTGGTCAGCTTGGCAACACTCTCATCCATAGATGCCATCTCCTCTGTCAGGTTTTTAACCTGAAAATGGTCACAACATAATTATACTTCACCATAAAGGGGAGATTTAGTTTGTTATATATTGCATTCATTTAGATTAGAAATGTGTCAACAAGTACTGTACTATAGATTCAACACTAGATGGCAGTGTACACTATGCCAGTGTACTGAATGGAAGTCATAAATGAGTAGGGAGCAGAACATGCAATGAATGTGGGGAGTACCCCGCAACTGAAATTCAACTATTTTGTTTCTTAATTTTTCCTGCACCTACAATACAAATTGAATTCCATTTCTGTTAAGCTATGTTTACCTTGTTTTCAGTGGCGTGCTTCTCCTTCTCCACTTTGGCCAGGGTGAGCTCCAGGTCATCAATGTCCTTCTTCAGCTCAGAGCACTCATCCTCCAGCTTCCTCTTCTTGGCAGTCAACTCAGCATTGATCTCCTCCTCATCCTCCAGCCTCTCGGTCGTCTCTTTGAGTTTGGCCTCCAGCTGGATCTTGCTCTTGATTAGCCCCTCGCACCTTTCCTCAGCATCGTTCAGACTCTCTCCTTCCTGGTTTCAGAACACGAGAAAAAATCAGCGGCCTCACTTTGTATATTCAAGGTCAGAGCAAATCAATAGAAATGAATGAAATACATAACATGGCCAATAACAATGTGTGAGTTAGCCACATACTTCACAGTGTCTTCATATGTGTGTGTATTCATGTGTGTGTAAATGTGCCCATATGAGGTGTTTTTCACTCACAGATGCAACTTGAAGAGCCAGGTCATTCTTCTCCTGCGTCAGGGACACCAACTTCTCCTCCATTTGCTTCTTCGTGGCCAGAGCCTTGGCCAGGTCTGTTGTCATCTTATCATAGTTCTCCTTCATGTTGGCCAGCTCCTTCTCAGTCTCAGCGCTCTGCAGCAGGGGCTTGATCTTGAAGTACAACTTCATCCATGGCCAGGTTTTCACATTCATGAATGAGCGGATGTTGTACTGGATGGCGTAAACGGATTCTCTGGTCAACAGAAAGGATAGGGTGGCATGGTGAGTGACATGCTTAAAGCTACATTCTGGGATTCAAAGAACAACAAAACGGAACCTCCCGCCACTGTTTGTATACAGCTGAGGAATGGGGCTAGGGAAATGGAACCCCTCTTAAATTCACAGACAGAGGTCTAGATGCAAGGACTGACAGGTCATGCTAAGCTCATGAGGCATTTTATATTCTTCAAGAATGAATGGGTAAATTCCACACATTGAAATGACAATTGAACAGTCAAACCCCAAACTGAAGCTATAAAGATAGAATCCTTATTTGCTACATCCATTTTTTGACTTTATAAATGAATTAACCAAAAGCTTTAATAGAGCATTATAAGACATACTTTCTCATTCTGAACAACTCACAGCATATACAGCATGTAATCATAATGCATTAGATACAGGTGGTTGACAGAAAGCTTTGCCAAGATGTCCACTATTCCTCACCTCCTCTCCATCATCTTGGTGAACTCTCTCCTCATGAGGAATCCACGGCTGAGAGCCTGGACCATGCCGACCAGAGAGGCCAGCTTCTCATCTCTCATCTCCTCCAGGACACCCAGAAGACCGGCTTTGAAGAACACCTGAGACACAGGTTAGCATGGTCAATGGAACCACAGATGGTGACAGATAGAAAGGGTTGAATCAAAAGAGGGGAACAACTCCACTAGATTGATTCCAACTACAAACTTTGCAACGCTTACAAACTAACCATGGGATAGGATGTTTCTAAGTTGTTAGTTATTGTACAGTTGTAGATTAATAATGTCCACAGATACAGATAACTGCAGCCATACCACTCTAACACAATGCACATGATAATGAGTTTAGTTTCTCTTCTATACTTGTATGACTTTGAAGTAAAAATCACTACAATGTTTTTCCACCCTTTCCTTTAGTTAAATGAAGAAGAAAGAACAAAAGGATGGATAGATCAACTGGAGAGATTTTATATGGTAAGGGTTTAAATTATCATTGAAGTTGTGTTTTGTTGTCAGCTTTTGCTAGGGGAATTTGACTGACCTTTGTGTGTCCAAACTTGTAATCTTCGTGATTCACATCAATGGAACCAAGCAGCTTCTCAGAAGCCTTCTTGTTGTCCATGAACTGGCCCTCGGGGATGACACTGGCATTCAGTACTTTGTACCTGAATGAGGAGTCATTTTTAACATATGTCAAGTTGTAATATGTTGGTTATATTTTGTAAAAGGTAAGCCTATTCTGATGCTGGGGAATCCCTTGGAGCAGATCTTTCTGTGTGTGTGTGTGTGTACCTCTGCTTGAAGTCAGCATAGATGATTCTGCTGGGGAAGCCCTTTCTGCAGATCCTGATACCCTCCAGTACACCATTACACCTGAGCTGGTGGATAACCAGGAAGTTCTCCATCAGACCTGGTAAAACAAACCAAGTCTCTTTTAATACTCATAAACAGGTTAAAGATTGGGATTGGTAAAGTCACTGATACTGTACTGATAAGATGACATATTTAACTCAATATTTCTTGTACCTGGAGTCTTTGACTCGTTGGGGATCAGGCAGCGCACAAAGTGAGGATGAGTGCTCCTCAAGTTGGTCATCAGCTTATGTAAGTTCTCCTGTAAGAGGGTTACAAGCCATTTTCTCAGACATAATTGATGATAATCAAGGCGCCTTTTGAAGGTCTGAATAAAACTTTCAAAAGCTCACCCTGAACTGGGAGGACACAGTCTGCATGGAACCACCCTTCTTCTTGCCTCCTTTCTTGGCTTTATCTGTTAAAATGGGGAAAAGTTGAAGATAACTAGAAAAGTACATTTCCTAGAGCGGGTGGAATAAATAGAATAATAATAAGAGTATGTAAGAAATCTAGAGTGGTCTTGTCTTCAGCAATCACATTAATTATAAACCAGAGAATCTCTGGTTAACTTCACACTTATCTAGAGGCAAATGCTGCCAATGAGATTATGTAAAATAACACCTATTGTTTGTTTGAATTAACCAAGTGTATGAATAAATTAACCTGGTGAAAACACCCTGAGAAATTGGGATACATTCAAAGACTTTAAAGAACATTTGGTCTGAGTTATAACTGGTGCTTAATTAAATATTTTGATGTGATGCTAGTCTTACCCTCAGGTGGGGGTGGAGGATACAGGGCAGCCAGAATTTTGACTGAGGACTTCTGGTACAGCTGACAAACTGAGTCATTCAGGGGGTCCTTGTTCTTCTCCAGCCAGCCAGTGATGTTGTAGTCCACAGTACCGGCGTAGTGCACCAGGGAGAAGTGGGCCTCTGCCTTGCCTTTGGCAGGCTTGGGCTTCTCAAACGCATTTGTTTTGCCAAGATGCTGGGCGTACAGCTTGTCCTTGAAGGTAGTGTCTGAAGACTTGGGGAACATGCACTCCTCTTCAAGGATGGAGAAGATGCCCAATGGCTTTACGAAAAGAGATGTATATCAAATTAGTGATATTTACATTTAGGATCACATGTATTCCTTTAGTCAACATGCTATTATAGGATTATATTAATTTAGGGACACATAATAGGAAACATATTGAGTTCTCAACAGTCAGATAATTTGTCAGTGGCATACATTCATGGGTGCCAAGGGAAGCCAGGCTTCCCCCAAAAATGGACATACGTTATTTTAAATACTTTGTCTCTCTTAGCAAGAAGCTGAATGTGTCTCACCAGGTAAAGCATCCGAGCGAGCTAAACTGCTCCCCTCTGTCTCTGTATGTGTAGTCCTTCTATCTGATGCTGTCTGGTCAAAAATAGTATGATATTGTAGCATTGAATGCAAGGGAAGCCAGCAAGCATTTGGCCTCCCTTGATATATTTTTTATACAATAACAGCGAATCAGAGTTGAGCTAAACTGAGTGAGCTAATCTGTGAATGGTTCTGGCACACCAAAAAAAAGTGTCAAGTGAAGCTAGTTTGGATTTGGCTTCACACCAATCACATCACATCAGCCAAACATTATTGACAGAAAAACTTAAATTGTTACATCTCATTGTGTTGTTGTCCTCCGGTGGATAGCTAGCTAGCTAAAATGGGACCTTTCCTAAATTAGCCTTGGACGGAGATTGGGATTTGTACTCATAGTTTTACTTAATTTTCCGTACTGGCCAATTATTCTAACAGCGATTATCACCTAACCATAAATTCATACATTGTGCTTTTGGCCTGAGAGTATGGAAGATTCAATATGTAGCTAGATGTAGTAGGCTAATGGTAACTAGCTTATCGTTGCCCAGGAAAGGAAGTTAGAATAGGGAGCAATAGTTTTAGCCAGGTAGCCTGGGACAACAAACATTTACAGTGCGTAATGTATGACAGAGTCATAGACCGTTTCAGCAACATGAAAGAGAGGAGGATGGCATTGGAGTTTCTCTTCAAGTAGGGTGAGTCAACATGTTTTTTCTACTTACACACAAACAGCCACATGATATTTAGCTTACGTTGATTGGACTAAAATAGTTTTTGGAATCTTTTAGCTGTCACTGTATTAGACTAAGCATAGGTGATTTGATGATGTTGAAATGTTGAAGTTGAAATGGGGTTGGAATAGTGGAGGCAGCTCCGGTTTTCTTTGCGACTTGCGGTAACTCTCCATGGTTCTAAATCAATAGTTGTTTTGTAGTCCGAAAATGTCGGAAATATTAACTTGATTGATCATGCTGTAGGTCATGTAACTGTTTGTTACATGCAATATGCTTTGTGGACTCCACCGGATAGATGTTGCTATCCGATTTTGAAAAAGGTGTGGTTGAATTTATTCTACCATTGTGTCTTCTTACTGTCTCGGCCTTTAGGCCTATATATCACGGTGGCAAGGCATATGAACTAACAGGTTATAGAGCAAACAACGCAATTATCACAACACATAGGTTGTAATATGGATATTTTTGACTGGTTTGGCTTCCCCAGTGATTTTGACCCAGGCACCACTACTGTACATTGTACCATTGTGATAATATTTCACACAGAGCTCCATATGAGCTTTGCTGTTACAGTCCATTATAATCCTCACAGACCGCTTACCTTCTCAATAAGCTCAATGCAGGCAGCCAAGTCCATGCCGAAGTCAATGAAGGCCCAGACGATTCCCTCCTTCTTGTACTCCTCTTGCTCCAGGACGAACATGGTGTGGTTGAAAAACTGTTGCAGTTTCTCATTGGTGAAGTTGATGCACAGCTGTTCCATGCTGTTGTACTGTTGATGGAATTTTCAAAGGGATAATTTCATCATACAAGGCTGAAATCCATCTCAATCACAACTAATTGTCTTGTTCTGGTCTCATACTCACATCAAAGATCTCAAACCCGGCAATATCGAGCACACCGATATAGAACTGCCTTGGATTCTTGGTGTCCAACATCTCGTTGATACGGATGACCATCCACAAGAACATCCTTTCATAGATAGACTTCGCCAGAGCGCTGACTGAGTTATTAACCTGCAATGATAATACCTCAAATTAATACAGGAGATATTGACCATGTCTAGTGATAAGGTGATACGAGCTTGGGAAAAACAAAAGCACTATTAAAAAAAAAGCAATGCACTCATCCCCAAAATAATTATGGTGCTCAGAAAATGGTGGATGCTGTGTTTGGCCGCCTTACCTGAGGCACAGTCTGTCCCTTGGTCACATACTCGTTGCCGACCTTCACTCTGGGGTAGCACAGAGCCTTCAACATCTCAGCTGAGTTCAGGCCCAGCAGGTAGGCAATTTTATCTGACACTGGAGAGAGAACCAACAACAACAGACTCAGGCACACAAGATCACTTGATTCTGATGTCACACTGACAAAATAGTTTGGCTAACTTCTTTGTGAGTTAGGTTTTGATTCACCCACATCCATCATTTCAGGAGCTTGGAATTTGTTCTCTAGAAATGATCTCCTGCCTGACTTTCATGTGTCACTGTCTGTCTTACATGTTCTATTTCTATGTTTGGGACTGGGAATGGGACTAATGCTTTATATATTGTATATCTATGAGTGGGACTGGGAATGGGACTAATTCTTTACATATTGTATATCTATGAGTGGGACTCACCCTCTGTGCCGTCTGGCTCAGCCTGCTCCTCACGCTGCTTCTGCTTGAATTTCAAGTTGCCATGGTGCAGTACAGCTCCTGTCAGCTTGTAGATGCCAACCTTCTCTTCATTAGTGAAGCCCAGGACTGTAATGGCATCCTGGCATTAAAGAGGAAGTACAACAGTGATGAACTGAACGGTAATTTGGTCAGTTACACTACAGTTCTGTGCTCACTCCAGATCGAATGGGATGGATAGTAGATGAAAACAGAAAATTAGTTTTATACAGTTCCACAGGGCACTTAGTTACGCTCTCTTGTGGACGTTTTAAATGTGAAATGTGAAGTCATTGAAGAGTGCCTTGAGGCATATGCCTAACTATCATAAAGCAACAAATTCCCAATTGCTACCAAGTTGGAATTGCACAGTGCATTCAGTGTGTATGGTGGTCCTACCCATTCCCTATCTAGAGTTTGATTAACCCTTTGTTTTACTCACGTCTGTGGCATCCAGCTCTTCATTGTCATTGATGCTGGCCACAGTGATCTGACCCTGGCTGCACATGGGGAAGTCGTAGGGGTTGGTGGTGATGAGCGCCATTTCTATGGACAACAGAGAACAGCTTGACAGTTAAATCTCTTAGAATTCTTTACTCAATAGATGGACTCAAGGATACATGTAGTATATAATAAATAGCATCAAAAGAGGGGACTGAGACTTGTGGACTAGTGCATCACAGTGCATTACTTGATAGATATTTCCCAAAGACCTGACCCATGTCTAGATGCCTTGTTACCTTGGATACAATCATTGTAATAGTTTCAAATGTATGGACCAGTGGAGGCTCCTCAGAGGAGGAAGGGGAGCACCATCCTCCTCAGTAAATTTCATACAAATAAAAATAGTTTAACATTAAAAAGTTATCGTTTTTAGTTGTCCACCATATCAAAGGATCAGAGAATGAATCTAGTACTGAAAGCATACGCTACAGCTAGCTAGCACTGCAGTGCATAAAATATGGTGAGTAGTTGACTCAAAGACAGAGAAAGACAATAGTTGAACAGTTTTGAACAAATTAATTTCTTCAAAAATTAAGGAGAAGCAAGAGAGAGGGAGAGCTAGCTATATTTCTTTCTTTTTTTTCACTTTCACTTACTTAGCTGAATGCAGCTAGCTAGTTTAGCCTACTCAGACACCCTGCTAAAACAGAGAGGGATGCTATGTTACTTAGCTGGCTATGGCTATCCAATACTGGAACACTTCCAAGTCAAAGAAAGCATTTGGTTTTATTAATTTATTGCCACCAGGGCCCACCGGTGTAACTGCTAAACTGCTTGCTATCTGTACAGTGTACTCCCGAGTGGCACAGTGGTCTAAGGCACTGCATCTCAGTGCTTGAGGCGTCACTACAGAACCCCTGGTTCGATTCCAGGCTGTATGACAACCGGCCATGATTGGTAGTCCCATAGGGCGGCGCACAATTGGCGTCGTCCGGGTTTGGCCGGTGTAGGCCATCATTGTAAACAAGAAATTGTTCTTAACTGACTTGCCTAGTTAAATAAAGGTTTAAAAAAATTGTAGCGGGTTTACTAACACGTTAGTTCTAGTAGCTATGTTGACTTGACCTTAGCTAATATGGTGACAACGATGTAGGCTGTGTGTAGCGGTTATGATATGAAGGTTTGGCTTGGAAAGGTTTTTTCACCTGGTCACAGACAGCTGATGTGTTGTGCACTGATGTTCACAATCAAGGAAAAGGTGAGAGGAGAGAGCATAGATGCAAGAAGGAATTATCCAACGATCAAAGGGCTCATGCTGTTTGTATGTGGCTGCTGTTAAAGTAGGGGTGTGCCAACATGGCCATACTTGTATTTGTAAACGTATCCGTAAATTAACAGTTGATAGTCGGATCGGATGGTGATCGGAAAAACTGAAGTGTTTTAATATACCTAAATAGATGGCAAAATACCTCCCTGCACGTTCTCACTGTAAAAAAGCTGCATTTTAGGAGCAGCGTGAGGAGTGGTGTGTCTGTGTCCTCAACTTGCAGCAGGCAGCCAAGTTTGCGTTCACTCAGTCAGAATGCGCATTAGTTTCATATTTTTCCCTACCCTTGCCCCACAGTATTATGCACATTGATAGCAAACGTCCTCGCAATGTGATTTATCATAGTAGCAGGCAGTAGCAATCTAAATGATCAGACTGAGACGAAAAGTGATCGGGATAAATGATGAAGCGAGAGTATGGAGCAGCTTCACTCTATCCAATCAGAGCAGCAGGATCAATGTACCCTTCTCTTTACAGACAGGCAAACTAGCCAGTTGAGTTATTTAGACCGCACATTACTGACTCAAAGACAGTACAGTATGGTTTAGAAACTCTGTGACTGACTGACATGAGAATGATGCTTGCTGGCACCCGAAAATAACTTTTTTTTCCGATCACGGATAATTAGAAAAAATACTCAGATCATAATCGTATCCAGAAAATTGCCCATATCCATTACAATACTAATTTTGTCCAACTACTCGGCGCATCCCTATATGAAGGTAAGCTATGTTTGCGTGGGATTAGGGTGTATTCATTCTGCCGATTCTGTTGAAAAACGTTTCTTAAACGGAAGCAAACTGAACGAAACGGGTATAAACATATCCTACCTGCATTTGTCCAAAATTAAACTCTTGTTTGCAACTGTTGAACTAATGATTACACTAGATCAGCTAGATGCAGGCAAGATTGTGCAAGGCGATATTGGATGTGTCAATGTCTGTCACCTTGATTACTAAAATTTCTCTCGACCTGTGCACTTACGTTTTAAACTTTCATTCACGGGCTAGGTTGTAGCAACCTCATGGTGGGTATAGGAAACATTAGAGTATCATGTAGTAGCTTAAACCTATTGATGTTACATTGAGCTGGGTGAATGGAATATGAATGACAGTCATCCAATATGCTGTAATAGAAATAAGGCCATGCTCATAAAAACAATGATTGTCCTCCCTCATCTTAAATGGCACCGACTGCCATTCATGTGGACTATGAATATTTTTTATAAGTTCCACAGATGGGGGTGGGAAGAATTTCCCATGAACCTCTACTTTTCGTACCAACTAGCTCAGGTTTGTGGCCTGTCATCATCTGGAAGAAGATGTGGTAGCCTCTCTCATCTGGCAGCTGGAAGGACACTCTGGACTTCTCCAGCAGGTCTGAGGGAGAAACAGAAAGAGAGAGAGAGAGGAGAGAGCAAGAGAGAGAACATGAGATACATTTAAATTTGATGATCTCCAAAAAATTATCTGTGTGAATTTAGGAAAGCATTGAGAAACAATCAAAACCAACTCACAGGTCTCAATATCAGCTTTAGCCAGTTTACCACCTTGGAAGTGAATCCTGATGAATTTACCCTATAGTAGTGCATGGGGGTTAGAAATAGGTCAACAAATAAATCTAACATCTAACAGAGTGATCAAAATAAAATCCTACATCTGCATAACAGTAGGGAACTACTGAATTACATTTGTCCAATATAAGGTCACTTCCACAGTATGCCCTTCATACTTACAAAGCGAGACGAGTTGTCGTTCCTCACTGTTTTGGCATTACCGTAAGACTCCAGCAGAGGGTTAGCTGCAATGATCTGATCCTCAAGAGACCCCTGATTAAGACAAAAGCAAGTTGCTCAAAAACGGGTTGAATTTTAACGTTTGTTTTTCTCAATAGCTTGAACCCTTTTCTTGAAACAGGATTCACCACTGAAAAAAAAGTTCGCACAGCCAACCAAACTGAAATGTGTTAAAAATGAAAACATGAGCACAACCTACCTGCATTTTGTTGGGGTCTGCTTCCTTCTTGCCACCAGACACTGCAATGGTAGCAAAGTACTGGATGACACGCTTGGTGTTGACAGTCTTTCCTGCACCGGATTCTCCACTGGTTTATATGACAGAGAAAGAGGGAGTTTAGTTACATGTTTGAGTGTCAGATTGGCTTTCACTAAGAAATAGCATAGAGAAATACACTGTTGACCTGTTTCCTAACATAAGTAAACCTTCAATAAATACTCCTTCTCATCGACTCATTATTACGCATAGCCAAGTGTCATAATCCATTCATAATGTCATGTATTTTCATCACACCCAAGTGACCCAACGTATTACAATATAATTAGTTCATCAGAATGAAATTTTAGTAAACCACTTACGTAATCAGGACAGACTGGTTCTCCTTATCTGTAACCAAAAAACATATTCCTTATTATACTCAAGCAACATTATGTGTACATTATTGCATTCATAGCATCATCATTCATTTCAATTTGGAACATTTCCCATTCAAGGCTAGTGAAATCAGATATTCCCAGCAAACTGTTCTAAGCTAGACTAGAAAACAGTAGATATCTCTCTACATAAAATGTTAACTTCCATCCATCCATCCATCCATCCATCCATCCATGATAGCTCGTACCAATCATCATGAACTGAAAGGCGTTGTCAGAGACGGAGAAGATATGGGGTGGAGCCTCCATCCTCTTCTTCCCTCTGTAGGCGTTGACAACCTCTGCGTCGTACACGGGGAGCCACTTGTAGGGGTTCACCGTGGCACAGAAGAGCCCAGAGTAGGTCTGGATGAAACCATCATTAAATTAGGGGATTAACGAAGTCAGATTAACTTTTACCTGGATTTATGTGAGGATGTGGGTGTACTTTGGTATACTGATGTGGGTCTACTGTGTTGATATGTTTTGGTTTCTAACGTTCATTTACAGTGGAGTCACTTTACTGAGCTATATTGTATGCTCACTAAAACTGGAAAATTATATTATTTTATACTAATATAACTGCTTGAAATAAATTAATATTTTAACAGGTAAAATTTTTTTCTCTCAAAAAGATAGGGATCGACATTATTGAGCTCTATTTTCATGTTATCTGACCAAAGCACTGGTTCAAATCCAAGTTCCAATGCCGTTTAGTAAACTCCAGCCGTTTACATTTGTTGGATGACATGAAAATAGAGCTCTTTGGGTAAGCCAACCAGTGATGGGTTTGGCGCTGAAATTAGAATGCATTTGCAGAAAATAACCCCATCCCTACTGTAAAATATGGTGGTGAATCGTTGATGTTATGGCACTGTTTTGCTTCCGTTGGTCCTGGGGCCCTTGTTAAAGTCAAAGGCATCATGAACTTAACCCAGTACCAGAATATTTTAGCCAAAAACCTGGTTGCCTCTGCCAGGAGGCTGAAACTTGGCCGCAAGTGGATCTTCCAGCAATACAATAACCCCACCTTCACATCAGAATCCACAATGAAATGGTTAATTGGCCACAAAATCAAACTTTTGCAAAGGCGATCTAAGTCTCCGGACTTGAACCTCACCGAAAACCTGTGGTTTGAATTGAAGAGGGCAGTTTATATGTACAGACGAAGGATATCAAGGATCTGGAATGATTCTGTATGAAGGAATGGTCTAAGATTCCTCCCAATGTGTTCTCCAACTCATAAAATATTTTTTGAAAAAGGCTCAGTGCCTTTATCCTTGCAGGGATGTAGCTCAGTTGGTAGAGCATGGCGTTTGCAAAGCCAGGGTTGTGGGTTCGATTCCCACGGGGGGCCAGTATGAAACCAATTACAAAAAATAATAATAATGTATGCACTCAATGTAAGTCGCTCTGGATAAGAGCGTCTGCTAAATGACGTAAATGTAAATGTAAATGTATTGAAAGGTATTGAAAACAGGGGTGTCAATAATTTTGAGCCTTACCTTTTTTGAGAAAAATACAAATCTCATTCTCGGAGCAATTGTATTAATATAAAATACTATAATTTCCCCATTTTTAAGCACACAATATAGCTCAGTATTTGAATAATTTATTTATAGAGTCATTTTTTCTAATCCTTTTCAAGGGTGTGAATATTTTGGGACCACTGTATGGTAGTACTGTATTTGTGTATTTATTATGTATGTGGTTGTATGTATGTGCAGGTTTCTTACATAGATCATCCATGCTGCATAACGCTCTTTGAGGTTATACAACACAGAGGCTTCATTCAGGTAGGTCATCATGGCCATGTCCTCAATCTTGTCATACTTAGGGGGGTTCATCTCGTAGATGTCTGCATCTTTGAACTCTTTTCCTTCCTGAAACAGTCAGAAATCTAGATTACATACAGATCAAAGTGGACGTGACTGAATGCTTTTTGCTCATTAACATTACAGTTCAATACTCCATTTAATCCACTGCTTTGTTATCGCCCACTGACATACTTGACTAGCCAATATTAAAAAATGCCATTCCTTTTTTAAATAGCAACATTAAAATGTGTTTGAAGGTTATATTCTGCTCACACAAAAACAAATAAATGTTTAATCTATCTGTTGTTACTGATTTCATGTTGTCTATTGAAATGTTTTTGATCATTTTGATGATTTGTCATGAAATAGAGTAATTCCAAGAACTTGAACATGAATACTTTTCAGATCAGGCTTACCTCCTTAGTGCCGTCAGGTTTGGTGATTGTTACAGTACACTTCCCATCGGCCCTGGCAGTGACCAGACCCTTAAGGTACAGCTCTGCCTTGTCTGCCACATAGCAGGAGTTCTTTGAATCAAAGGGTGCGGTTTGTGCCTCAATCCTCTCCCTCTCAGGCTTACGGAGGTATATGGCAGCCTTGCCGTAGATTTGCATCTCAGCGTCCGTACTCATGGTGACGGATCACTAGGAAAGAGATGAAACAAGAAACATGATTGACTCTGTGGTACTTCCTCCCCAGTCAACAGAGTTAGATGAGCGGTGTTTCTCAGAATATTCTCATCACTTTTTATGTGAAGACTCAAACCATGTCTCACCTTCTTTTTCCCCTTCTACAGATGAATGTGTACTTCTTGGAGGACCCTGTGAAACATAAGGTGTTGTGAAAACGCACAAATCTAAAGCAGTGGAGGCTGCTGAGGGGAGGACAGCTCATAATAATGGCTGGAACAAAGCAAATGGAATGTTGTGAAAACGCACAAGACTAAAGCCTTATCATTTAGCCACCGAACGGCTAAAAAACATTTAACTAAATAATAATTACAGCCATGTCAAATTCAACTAGATATGGGGTGGAGCCTAGCCTCAAATTGAACTAGATATGGGGTGGAGTTTTGGGGGATTTCAACCTCCCTATGTCCACATTTGACTCATTTCTCTCTGCCTCCTTCTTTCCACTCCTCTCCTCTTTTGACCTCACCCTCTCACCGTCCCCCCCTACTCACAAGGCAGGCAACACGCTTGACCTCATCTTCACTAGATGCTGCTCCTCTACTAATCTCACTGCAACTCCCCTCCATGTCTCCGACCACTACTTTGTTTCCTTTTCTCTCTCGCTCTCCTCCCACACTACTCACTCTGCCCCTACACAGATGGTAATGCGCCGCCGCAACCTTCGCTCTCTCTCTCCCACTACTCTCTCCTCTTCCATCCTATCATCTCTTCCCTCTGCTCAATCCTTCTCCCTCCAATCTCCTGATTCTGCCTCCTCAACCCTCCTCTCCTCCCTTTCTGCATCCTTTGACTCTCTGTGTCCCCTATCCTCCCGGCCGGCTCGGTCCTCCCCTCCAGCTCCGTGGCTTGATGATTCATTGCGAGCTCACAGAACAGAGCTCCGGGCAGCGGAGCGGAAATGGAAGAAAACTAAACTCCCTGCCGACCTGGCATCTTTTCACTCCCTCCTCTCTACATTTTCTTCATCTGTTTCTGCTGCTAAGGCCACCTTCTACCACTCTAAATTCCAAGCATCTGCCTCTAACCCTAGGAAGCTCTTTGCCACATTTTCCTCCCTCCTGAATCCCCCCCCCCCCTGTGGATGACTTCGTCAACCACTTTGAAAAGAAGGTTGACGACATCCGATCCTCGTTTGTTAAGTCTAATGACACTGCTGGTCCTGCTCACACTGCCCTACCCTATGCTTTGACTTCTTTCTCCCCTCTCTCTCCAGATAAAATCCTGCGACTTGTGACTGCAGGCCGCCCAACAACCTGCCCGCTTGACCCCATCCCCTCCTCCCTTCTCCAGACCATCTCCGGTGACCTTCTCCCCTACCTCACCTCGCTGATCAACTCATCCTTGACCGCTGGCCATGTCCCTTCCGTCTTCAAGAGAGCGAGAGTTGCTCCCCTTCTCAAAAAACCAACACTCGACCCCACTGATGTCAACAACTACAGACCAGTATCCCTTCTTTCTTTTCTTTCCAAAACTATTGAGCGTGCCGTCTTTAGCCAACTCTCTTGCTATCTCTCTCAGAATGACCTTCTTGATCCAAACCAATCAGGTTTCAGGACTGGTCATTCAACTGAGACTGCTCTTCTCTGTGTCACGGAGACTCTCCGCACTGCTAAAGCTAACTCTCTCTCCTCTGCTCTTGTCCTTCTAGACCTGTCTGCTGCCTTTGATACTGTGAACCATCAGATCCTCCTCTCCACCCTCTCCGAGCTGGGCATCTCCGGCGCGGCTCACTCCTGGATTGCGTCCTACCTGACCGGTTGCTCCTACCAAGTGGCGTGGCGAGAAGCTGTCTCCGCACCACGTGCTCTCACCACTGGTGTCCCCCAGGGCTCAGTTCTAGGCCCTCTCCTTTTCTCCCTATACACCAAGTCACTTGGCTCTGTCATATCCTCACACGGCCTCTCCTATCATTGCTACGCTGACGATACACAACTAATCTTCTCCTTTCCCCCTTCTGATAACCAGGTGGCGAATCGCATCTCTGCATGTCTGGCAGACATATCAGTATGGATGACGGATCACCACCTCAAGCTGAACCCTGGCAAGACGGAGCTGCTCTTCCTCCCGGGGAAGGACTGCCCGTTCCATGATCTCGCCATCACGGTGGACAACTCCGTTGTGTCCTCCTCCCAGAATGCGAAGAGCCTTGGCGTGACCCTGGACAACACCCTGTCGTTCTCCGCTAACATCAAGGCGGTGACCCGCTCCTGCAGGTTCATGCTCTACAACATTCGGAGAGTACGACCCTGCCTTACACAGGAAGCGGCACAGGTCCTAATCCAGGCACTTGTCATCTCCCGTCTGGATTACTGCAACTCGCTGTTGGCTGGCCTCCCTGCATGTGCCATTAAACCCCTACAACTCATCCAGAATGCCGCAGCCCGTCTGGTGTTCAACCTTCCCAAGTTCTCTCACGTCACCCCCCTCCTCCGCACACTCCACTGGCTTCCAGTTGAAGCTCGCATCCGTTACAAGACCATGGTGCTTGCCTTTGGAGCAGCGAGGGGAACGGCACCTCTGTACCTTCGGGCTCTGATCAGTCCCTACACCCAAACGAGGGCATTGCGTTCATCCACCTCTGGCCTGCTGGCTCCCCTTCCTCTGCGGAAGCATAGTTCCCGCTCAGCCCAGTCAAAACTGTTCGCTGCTCTGGCACCCCAATGGTGGAACAAGCTCCCTCACGACGCCAGGACAGCGGAGTCACTCACCACCTTCCGGAGATATTTGAAACCCCACCTCTTTAAGGAATACCTGGGATAGGATAAAGCAATCCTTCTACCCCCCCCACACACACAGCGGAGTCGCTCACCACCTTCCGGAGACATTTGAAACCCCACCTCTTTAAGGAATACCTGGGATAGGATAAAGTAATCCTTCTACCCCCCCCCCCCCACCCACCCCACAGCGGAGTCACTCACCACCTTCCGGAGACATTTGAAACCCCACCTCTTTAAGGAATACCTGGGATAGGATAAAGTAATCCTTCTACCCCCCCCCCCCCCCCCCCCACCCACACACACAGTGGAGTCGCTCACCACCTTCCGGTGACATTTGAAACCCCACCTCTTTAAGGAATACCTGGGATAGGATAAAGTAATCCTTCTACCCCCCCCCCCCACCCACCCCACAGCGGAGTCACTCACCACCTTCCGGAGACATTTGAAACCCCACCTCTTTAAGCAATACCCGGGATAGGATAAAGTAATCCTTCTACCCCCCCCCCCCCCCCCCACCCCACCCCACAGCGGAGTCACTCACCACCTTCCGGAGACATTTTGAAACCCCACCTCTTTAAGGAATACCTGGGATAGGATAAAGTAATCCTTCTACCCCTCCCCCCCCCCAAAAAAAAAAAATTTGTAAAGTGGTCATCCCACTGGCTATAGGGTGAACGCACCAATTGGTGAGTCGCTCTGGATAAGAGCGTCTGCTAAATGACGTAAATGTGCCCTTGAGCAAGGCACTTAACCCTAATTGCTCCTGTAAGTCGCTCTGGATAAGAGCGTCTGCTAAATGACTAAAATGTAATGTAAAATGTAACTACAGGTGCAACTGATAACTTATATTTTCCTAGTGGCATCTCACTTTACTACACATTCTGTCAAGAATTGAAATACATACCCCTGAAAACACAGTTACATTCTAGACCACACCCTCAATTTACAAACAAGTGCAGGAGCACCACTTTTGGCCATAAAAGGAAATTCAAGATTTGAAGTAATACACATTTAATGAAAAACACATGAAAAACATTTTTTTAAACCAATGCCACTTGATTGCGTATTGTCAAATCTTACAAGAGACATGCAGAAGTCAATTCAAACAGTGCAGTTAGCTACTGCCTCAGATGCTGAGTGCAAAGATGAGACACATGTAAAAATCTAAGGAGGTGGAGAGGTCTTACCACAGAGGAAGAAGGTATCTGACTTATGGATGCTGGGATCTCAGCCTCCTTATATCTGGTTAGAAGTGCCAACCAAGCAAAAGTTAATTATGGACCACTCTGGGAAAGGAAATGAATTGGATGAGAGACCTCTATGTGTCTGTCTTACTAGCGCCTCCCACTTCCAGGAGCACCACACTCCCATTACATGACTTTTTAATGTCATGTTTGTCTCTGAATTGAATTTCACAGAATTTACAGAAATGAGAGATGTCATTACTAATAATTATGACAATATCAAAAGTTTGATTCATCCCAATGTTACATCTACTGAACCTCATATACTGTAATGGAGTGAGTCCATGTTTACCCACTACCACTAAAATAGTTTTCATATTAAAATAATATTTAAAAGCTAGAACGGAAACATTTAGGCTTTCAATAACAGCTTGTAAAATAGTTAAATCTAATGTGTTATTTATCTACAGTAATATCTATTGAATTCTGGAGGCGCTTTTATTTGTCTCACATTTCAGTTGGCTAAAACGGTCCAGTAGGATTCTTATGACTTACATAACACCATACCAGTATTTCAATAATCTTATCCACTCATATTGCTGACAGCGATATAGCTGCCTCAAACTTTTATTACACTCTGAAGTAAACCGCTTAGCAGCTGAGCTGGCTTGAATAAAACTGATAAAAAATTAATAGGGAACAGTTAAAATAAAGTAACAGATTCCTTTACATTTCCACCACCTGAATTCACCCTGTGTGTTTGGGGTGCAGTGTCCACCCAGCACATTAGTAGGGGAGATCGGGGTTGGTTGGCACTTTTTACTCTGGTGTGTATTTCTCATCACCAGTATATCTTGTAAGACTCTTATTATATTATGAGGAAACCAATGTCCTGGGTTGAAATGGGGACCCTTTTTATCCTCATATATTATTCCAACATGGAGTTATGAGCCATCAAACAAACTCTGTCCAGTTGTGACAACCAGCCCCATCACAGGGTCTGATGTCACACAGTGTGGGGTTATTATTTTGGTAAGAGGAAGTGATGCAATAGAGCAAACAGAATCTTAGAAATAGCTAAGTCTTTCTTTGATGAACAATATTCCTAACAAAATTCAGAATTTTAGTCTTTAAGAAAGCATATGACATTTTCATCTTGGCATTTAATGTATTCTGGCGGTATACTCAATACATTACTGTATACCCCCTCATGGCTTGACCTAGGAAGTCAGAAAATAGGTTTGAAATATAGCTCTCCCTTTCCTCTTTTCAACAAAGATACAGTGGGGGTAAAAAGTATTTAGTTAGCCACCAATTGTGCAAGTTCTCCCACTTAAAAAGATGAGAGAGGCCTGTAATTTTCATCATAGGTACACGTCAACTATGACAGACAAATTGAGGGAAAAAAATCCAGAAAATCACATTGTAGGATTTTTTATGAATTTATTTGCAAATTATGGTGGAAAATAAGTATTTGGTCACCTACAAACAAGCAAGATTTCTGGCTCTCACAGACCTGTAACTTCTTCTTTAAGAGGCTCCTCTGTCCTCCACTCGTTACCTGTATTAATGGCACCTGTTTGAACTTGTTATCAGTATAAAAGACACCTGTCCACAACCTCAAACAGTCACACTCCAAACTCCACTATGGCCAAGACCAAAGAGCTGTCAAAGGACACCAGAAACAAAATTGTAGACCTGCACCAGGCTGGGAAGACTGAATCTGCAATAGGTAAGCAGCTTGGTTAGAAGAAATCAACTGTGGGAGCAATTATTAGGAAATGGAAGACATACAAGACCACTGATAATCTCCCTCGATCTGGGGCTCCACGCAAGATCTCACCCCGTGGGGTCAAAATGATCACAAGAACGGTGAGCAAAAATCCCAGAACCACACGGGGGGACCTAGTGAATGACCTGCAGAGAGCTGGGACCAAAGTAACAAAGCCTACCATCAGTAACACACTACGCCGCCAGGGACTCAAATCCTGCAGTGCCAGACGTGTCCCCCTGCTTAAGCCAGGCCCGTCTGAAGTTTGCTAGAGTGCATTTGGATGATCCAGAAGAGGATTGGGAGAATGTCATATGGTCAGATGAAACCAAAATATAACTTTTTGGTAAAAACTCAACTCGTCGTGTTTGGAGGACAAAGAATGCTGAGTTGCATCCAAAGAACACCATACCTACTGTGAAGCATGGGGGTGGAAACATCATGCTTTGGGGCTGTTTTTCTGCAAAGGGACCAGGACGACTGATCCGTGTAAAGGAAAGAATGAATGGGGCCATGTATCGTGAGATTTTGAGTGAAAACCTCCTTCCATCAGCAAGGGCATTGAAGATGAAACGTGGCTGGGTCTTTCTGCATGACAATGATCCCAAACACACCGCCCGGGCAATGAAGGAGTGGCTTCGTAAGAAGCATTTCAAGGTCCTGGAGTGGCCTAGCCAGTCTCCAGATCTCAACCCCATAGAAAATCTTTGGAGGGAGTTGAAAGTCAGTGTTGCCCAGCGACAGCCCCAAAACATCACTGCTCTAGAGGAGATCTGCATGGAGGAATGGGCCAAAATACCAGCAACAGTGTGTGAAAACCTTGTGAAGACTTACAGAAAACGTTTGACCTGTGTCATTGCCAACAAAGGGTATATAACAAAGTATTGAGAAACTTTTGTTATTGACCAAATACTTATTTTCCACTATAATTTGCAAATAAATTCATTAAAAATCCTACAATGTGATTTTCTGGAGAAAAAAAATCTCATTTTGTCTGTCATAGTTGACGTGTACCTATGATGAAAATTACAGGCCTCTCTCATCTTTTTAAGTGGGAGAACTTGCACAATTGGTGGCTGACTAAATACTTTTTTTCCCCACTGTAATTCATGGATACTCCCATAGTTCAAACATTTACAAAGAAACATAAATTCCCCTCACATCAATGTTTTGTCATGCTGACATGAATTTATCAGGGCCTCGTTTCCCAGTTGCGATGTAACTTAAGCATTACGATGACCGCACCAGATGCATCATTATTTACGAGCCAACTTTTCCCAAACAAGCACGTAGAGAAAGCGTTCGCTAAGTGCATCGTTCGACCATGTGTCAATACTGATAGGATCTAAAGAAAAGCAGCGCTGCTCTCGGATCTGCTTTCTCCATTCAAATCTTACCTTAACATTATAATTATTCCACAATACTGACGACTGATCAGCTCCTAGAGAGATATTTTCGCCTCTGACTGCAAAGAGGCAATTGAGGCGACTTACTATGCTTACCCTATAATAATGCACTAAATCACAGATTGGGAACATTATTTGCACACATGCTGCTGCACATCATGAAACACCGAGGCAAATATTACAGATAGTAGCCTGGTCGCAAAATAGACCTCAATTGATTGAACATGACATTTATTTAAATATGATTGAAATAGCCTATCATTTTATCATTCACTTGTTTGTAACAATTGAACATTTCTTGGCAACTTTGTATTTGTAATCAACTTTGTTATGAAGTAATCGGCAGTCACACTCACACAGATAGCCCAAACTTCTTGATTCTATGTTTAGCAGAGATCTGTGAATAACGATGCACTTTGGCTGCTCTACGAGTGGTCTGGATCACTCCTAGATGTGCAAAGGTTTTTAAGAGACACGTTACTAACGAAGGCCCTAGAAAACACCTCAGCTACTAAAGAGGTTCTCAAGATGATTTTAATGCTACGAAAGCTCAGAGAATTCAAACATTTTAACCTTAAAAATATTACACAGCACCATTTACATTGGGAATAATAAGCACTGTGACAACCAACCCGTGAGACAACCAACCCTGGTCTCCCCTACAAGAAGCCCCAAAGGGGGGAGCTACTGGATACACTAGTTGAGCAGGGGGCTGACCATCTGGAAGGACCCCATCAAGGCCTTTTCATTTCTTGGACTGTGCTCTCATCTTCACTGCAGCCAAGGTTTATTGTTTGATATATCTGCCAAAACAGCCTAATTCTGGCACCGATGCCACTGTTATTAGACCAGATATTTACTTGCCGTGTTTGTGGGTGGAGAGAACATTAACACCATGCAGACTAAATGTTTATGACATTAAGTTATTTTAATGTGCCAAGATCTTGCACGATATATGACCTGTCGTGTACACCTGGCATAAGTTCCAAACTTTCTCTGGGCAGAAGTTACCCTCCGGGAAATAAACAAACATTTAAACTTTACTTGAAAGTGCAGTCATGGACATTTGGGTGACATTAAACCAAAAATCTGACATTGTTTTTTCATTGGAATTTGGTTCTGCTTTTAGATATTTGAAAGCAAAATGATAATGCATTGGAAATTCAGCTATATTTTGGCTGTCTTTTTGAGTGGGTGAATATAGGTATTAATATCATTAATCAACATCTCAACCAAATATTACCTAATTATCCACGTTGAAATGATGTGGTGTGCCCAGTGGGATGACCCTTTACAACAAGTTGATTTACCTGAAGCCGCTGTGTTAGTGCTGGGGTGGAATAAAAGCCTGCACACCATGTAGATGGGCTGTCCAGAACAGGAGTTGCAGGCCCCTGATATACTGTTATTAACTGCCAGATGTCATTAAGCAGTTGAGTAAACTGTCATTATAAAACTGTTTTGGGCCCATGGGGGAATCGAATAGTAACTCTTGATCCAATACATTTTAAGGGTGCTTAAAAACGACTGTCTGTGCTCGCAATGTAGTTTTATCACCACAGACAGGAGTTTGGATGCGAAACCACAGGCCTTGGCTCTAGTCAGCATTCCCCCCCCCCCCCATGATTCAATCCATTAAAATGTCACAGCCAGTAAAAGTCTAAATCTGGAAATGAAATGTCAGATGCTGTGGCATGGATCCACAAAACAACCAATCTTGGCTCGGTTAATTCAGATCTTATTTTCCAGGTCACATATCTCGCTGTAAATCTATTACAGTGTCAGCAATGTGAGGACCTTATGGTCGACTAATAAGGTCAGAATAATGTGCTGGACTGTATCGGATCTCTCTGTGTTCTACAGTATATGAGGTCTTCACTTTTCAGCATGCAGTGTGAAGTCAATTGAGGGCTAAACACTTGTATCAAATGGGCAGCTGTTGTGTTTTTCAGCAAGGTTTACAGATCTTGGACAAACAAGTAGTCCAAATTATTCATATTATTACCCCCTTTCAGTGACCTCCAACCATGGCCATGATCCAAAACTGGGTGTCAGAAATACATGCAGCCTAAAGTTATTTGGGAATGCTTTATGACCCTCTGGGATTGCCTCATGATATCTGCTGAGCTGTTCTTGAAACTAAAATTTGATCCCATACAGTCCATGGCAAAGTTACAAGAAGCGAACCAAAGCAACAGATCATTTACAAGTCCAATATGGCCATGTTCAGAAATGCGTGTGTCAGAAATACATCCAGCTTCCACAGCAATATATCTAAGGTAATTTGGCATTGCTTTATTGGCAGATATGATGCCATTTTAGCTGTGCACCAGAGGATATGACCATATACGAAACAGACTTATTCCTGACATGGCCAATATTCAACGGACCAGTCAAATACCTGCTTTTTTTTGGACAGCTTTATTTTTAGACTTTCAAATGTAATACCACAGAGGTTGCAGAAAGACACAGTCAAGGACAATACAAGTAAAGTCCATTACAGAGAACATCAATAAAACTGGGAATCCCACACCCTCCCTTCAGCTGCAGCTGTTGGAACACAAGCGTCTCTGGGGGAGCAGGAGACTCGTCCTAGCCAAGCCTTTTGGAAGAGAAAGGACAAGTGACCGCCCAATCCACTAGATGACCCCGCCAATGATCAATGTTTAGAAGTGTAACCCTTCACATCCAGTCGCACAATTGGAAGACTGATTTAAATCATGGGAAAAATGGGAAGTGTTCCTGTCTGCCTGTGAATGAGTTGAATAGAAGGTTGTCCAGTTTAACTGCTTTTTTGATAATAGCCATGACGTCTGTGGCAGCTGTTATATCTGGGATGACTGAAGCTTTATAGTTCTGCAATTTATCCCACAAACAGGGTCATATACCAAAAAGTCATAATATGTCAAATAGTCATAATAACATTCAACTTTAGTATCGCAATCATCTAAATAATGTTGTACTCAACCTGTTGTATTGGAGTCAGGGTTGTGTTCATTAGGCACAGTGTAGCAAAACATTAAGAAGCTGGCGCCCACTGGCTTCTTAAATAGGCATTGCTCAATGCTCAACGTTCCATTAAAATCTTTCTACCATCACATCTAAGCCAATATGACAACAATTTCAATGAAATTTTGCAAATTAACTTGTATGTAGGAAAACAACACCCTCCCTGCCTCTCGTCATGTTCTGTTCAGCCGTTAACGAGAACCACATACTTGATTTTTAACGGGGTCGTTGAATATCACAAATGTTCCAACTTAAATGATTTATTTCTCAATTATGCTTTAAGATATAAATGTCAATCATATGTCAACAATCCTTCCTCCAAAGGACCCTTCTACGGATTAAATGTTGTGAAAATCCCAAAACCAGTATTTTATTGTTCTAGTTTGATGAGGAATCACCCCAATAGCTTTCTAATAGCTACATTCATGTGGCATTCAGACTGTGACTTTCTAGCTAACCTTCCTTTCTCAAGTAGTTAATGCTTCCTCTTTCAGAACCTGTTCATAATCCACTTCCGTCATTTAGATGCTGAACACTAAATCTGTTCAAAATCACAACATTGAAGTGACATCAGTGTGGGACCAATGTGTCTGATCAACTTCCCCTGGCACTCCATGTCCCTGGGGCAGGACCTTTCTCTTTGGTTTTGTCTAGATGGTATGCTGCTGTATGTCAGAATGGACTTTTCGTAGCAGGTTAGGAGAATTAGGTTAAGGTTAGGAAAAGGGTTAGGGTTAGCTAAAATGCAAAATGTTTAAACTTTTGACGTCAGTTTGACATAAACTGTATCCCATCTAGCCTGCAACTAATGTAAGCTTACAGAGTATGTAACTGCTCACTGCTCCAAAAACTGCCTTCTGACACCATGTATCTAGTCTGTTTTGACTGACTGTTTGACCTTCATTCCAACCTCTCCCACCACTGTATATTATATTTATAGCCTTCTCATAAAACTGTGAAGCCTCCGCTATGCTGACAAAGCTATCTAGCATCTAACTCATTGCAATTTGAACCCTCTGGTAAATGTGGATAAGTGTAACATTACCGAATACATGAAATGCTTTTTTCCTAAACGGGTAAAGACTTATTTCTGCTTGTCTAATAATATATTATTGAATTATTGCAAGCACCCCTACGCAACGACCAAGCCACCCTCAGTGAAACATTCCTGGTGTCGCCAATGCGTCATACGCTCTCTGCTCCTTTTGATACATCAATGGTAACGTATTAAAAATATTATCATACCAAATGTAAATATGCACTGCCTTGTAACCATCATCACATGTTCTTAGTAGGCGTTGTTTAGATAGGTAGCTAGTCTACTTGTGACTGCAAGATACTGATAAGGTTTCCCCCTATTCATCTGGGGTGAATGGTGTGTAGTCGACACGGATTCATTCATTTAAACACTGAGTAATTTAATGAATTTGGATGAAATATACACTACCGGTCAAAAGCTTTAGAACACCTACTCATTCAAGGGTTTTTCTTTATTTTTACATTGTAGAATAATAGTGAAGACATCAAAACTATGAAAAAACACATGTAGTAACCAAAAAAGTGTTAAAAAAATGGAAATATATTTTATATTTGAGATTCTTCAAATAGCCACCCTTTGCCTTCATGGCATCTTTAAACACTCTTGGCATTCTCTCAACCAGCTTCACCTGGAATGCCTTTCCAACAGTCTTGAAGGAGTTCCCACATATGCTGAGCACTTGTTGGCTGCTTTTGCTTCACTCTGCGGTCCGACTCATCCCAAACCATCTCAATTCTCAATCTCAGGTCGGGGGATTGTGGAGGCCAGGTTATCTGATGCAGCACTCCATCACTCTCCTTCTTGGTAAAATAGCCCTTACACAGCCTGGAGGTGTGTTAGGTCATTGTCCTGTTGAAAAACAAATTATAGTCCCACTAAGCCCAAACCAGATGGGATGGCATATCGCTGCAGAATGCTGTGATAGCCATGCTGGTTAAGTGTGCCTTGAATTCTAAATAAATCACTGACAGTGTCACCAGCAAAGCACCCCCACACCGTAACACCTCCTCCTCCATGCTTTACGGTGGGAAATACACATGCGGAGATCATCCGTTCACCCACACCGCGTCTCACAAAGGTGGTTGGAACCAAAAATCTCCAATTTGGACTCCAGACCAAAGGACAAATGTCCACCGGTCTAATGTCCATTGCTCGTGTTTCTTGGCCCATCCATGCTCTTCTTCTTATTGGTGTCCTTTAGTAATGGTATCTTTGCAGCAATTCAACCATGAAGGCCTTATTCAGACAGTCTCCTCTGAATAGTTGATGTTGAGATTTGTTGAACTCTGTTAAGCATTTATTTGGGCTGCAATTTCTGAGGCTGGTAACTCTAATGAACTTATCCTCTGTGGCAGAGGTAACTCTAGGTCTTCCATTCCTGTGGCGGTCCTCATGAGAGCCAGTTTCATCATAGCGCTTGATGGTTTTTGCGACTGCACTTGAAGAAACTTTCAAAGTTTTTGACATTTTCCGTATTGACTTAATGTCTTAAAGTAATGATGGACTGTCGTTTCTATTTGCTTATTTGAGCTGTTCTTGCCATAATATGGACTTGGTCTTTTACCAAATAGGGCTATCTTCTGTATACCCCCATACCTTGTCACACCACAACTGATTGGCTCAAATGCATTAAGAAGGAAAGAAATTCCACAAATTAACTTTTAAGAAGACACACCTGTTAATTGAAATGCATTCCAGGTGACTACCTCATGAAGCTGGTTTGGAGAATGCTAAGAGTGTGCAAAGCTGTCATCAAGGCAAAGGGTGGCTGTTTGAAGAATCTGAACTATAAAATATATTTTGATATCTTGAACACTTTTTTGGCTACTACATCATATGTGTTCTTTCATAGTTTTGATGTCTTCACTATTATTCTACAATGTAGAAAATAGTAAAAACAAGGAAAAACCCTTGAATGAGTAGGTGTTCAAAAACTTTTGACCGGTAGTTTATATTTTCTCTTTGAATTGCATGCTTGTATGAGTTCCTGTAAATATTAACTACATATTTAGTTATTTTTAAGTGTTTTTAATAGTTTTTTTAAATCATCTGTTTAGTTTTTGATAGCATTTAGTTTTTATTGCATATATCTGGTGGTTTTGACTCACAGATTTGAAGATCGTCTGTTAGGTTAACTTTTTATGGCGTAGCTAGCTAGCTAGCTGGCTAATTGTTTTTGTTTGAATTATGTATCTGGACCAATGACTGTATCTATGTGAATGGACAAAGCCATCGATCACTTGACACCATTCATGCCTATGTGAAGACTCAATACCGCATTTGAAGCCAAGGAAGTCAGTTAAGATGGCGTCTCTTCCCACAGTTTAGCGTAGAATAAAGGGTGGAGTTAGGACATCCGGCTTTAAGTCACTGCCTTCTCCACTTGTTGCCCTAGCGTAAACATCCTCCAGACACAAAATAGTAGCTAGCAAGATGGAGATCACAGATGTTAATTTTTAATGAGTGCATTTAGAAAGTGGCTAGTTTGCATCAACCACATTCACTAAAACCACTGCAAAGGTTTTGCCTGCAAACTTTGGTTTTGAATGGTGACGTTCTGGCATGTCTGCCTTGTTATTTGTCGGAAGAGTACCCTCCCCATTTTTTTTTAAGTTACAGAGACAACCCGTCGTTAATCCCAGACCTAGTGCTGTCGCTCTTAGGTCTGGGTTTCAGAGACTACATGTTACCAAAACATTAGCAGAATAAGAATAATAATCGGTTCTAAATTTATCAAACCTGTTTCTGCTTTGTCATTATGGGGTATTGTGTGTAGATTGATGAGGGGAAAAATAATTGTATCAATTTTAGAATAAGGCTGTTACGTAACAAAAAAAGTCAAGGGGTCTGAATACTTTCCAAATGCACTGTATGGCTGGTGTAATTGAAACAATTATTGGTACCATGACTATCTTCAAAAAGTGGTTTTTTTACATAAAGATTGACCATGAAGATTGCCATCTTCCCATTCACTATGATGGGGGATCCTGTTTTCGGAAAACAATGCCTGCCGTCCGTGGTCAGCCTTGAACTTCATGGCTTCAATGAGAGGGGGCAGTTGTTCTCCCCTGATCTGGACACAGTACCAGCTTTTTTGTTTCACCTGGCTGATGGTTCTTGATCTTTTGAAAACATCTCTGACCACCTTCCTCTGATCAAGCCATGAACTGTCCCTCTCCATCTTTGAAGGATGCATGCACTCAAAGACTTGGCCTCTATTGGTTGACCTAGCTAGCTACAGCTAAGCTACTCATGATGATGTATTGGTTGACCTAGCCAGCTATAGCTAAGCTACTCATGATGATGTATTGGTTGACCTAGCTGTCTATAGCTAGGCTACTCATTATGATTTATTGCTTTGTTTCTTGCTTTTGAAGTGCCTTGAGATTCCTTTCTGTTATCAAAAGCACTATATAAAAGTTTAATAAATCATTATTATTATTATTACAAGGATGCACTGCTCAATGCTAATTAAGATATAAACTGTGTCCTGTGTGATCTTAGGTATGCTTCCTCTAATTCTCCTCTCTCTCTCCCCTCCTGGAGGACCTAAGCCCTAGGACCATGCCTCAGGACTACCTGGCCTGACGACTCCTGGCTGTCCCTGTCCCCAGTCCACCTGGTCATGCTGCTGATCCAGTCTCTGCTGTTCTGCCTGCGGTTATGGAAACACTACCCTGTTCACAGGATGTGCTACTTTGTTCGGGACCTGCTGTTTCCACCCTCTCTCTCTCACCCTCTATCCCTCTCGCTCTCTACCGCACTGTTTTGACCTCTGAATGCTCAGCTATGAAAAGCCAACTGACATTTACTCCTGAGGTGCTGGCGTGTTGCTCCCTGTATAACCATTGTGATGATTATTATCATCATTATTATCTATGAACATTTGAACATCTTGAAGAAAGATCTGGACTTAATGGCCATGTACTCTTATAAAATCCACCCAGCACAGCCAGAAGAGGACTGGCCTCCCATCGAAGCCTGGTTCCTCTCTAGGTTTCTTCCTTTCGAGGGAGTTCTGGGATTCATCCGAATTTATCACATCAGTCACCGGCTTCATTAATAAGTGCATCGACGACGTCGTCCCCACAGTGACTGTACGTACATATCCCAACCAGAAGTCATGGATTACAAGCAACATCCGCACTGAGCTAAAGGCTATAGCTGCCGCTTCAAGGAGCGGGACACTAATCCGGACGCTTATAAGAAATCCCGCTACGTCTTCAGACGAACCATCAAACAGGCAAAGCGTCAATACAGGACCAAGAAATCCTCCAACACCAGCTCTGACGGTAGTCGGATTTGGCAGGGCTTGCAAACTATCACGGATTACAAAAGGAAAACCCAGCCGCGAGCTGTCCAGTGACGCGAGCCTATCAGATGAGCTAAATACCTTCTATGCTCAATTCGAGGCAAGCAACACTGAACCATTCATGAGACCACTAGTTGTTCCGGACGACTGTGTGATCATGCTCTCCGTAGCCAATGTAAGACCTTTAAACATATGTACGCCACATGGCCAGATGGAATACCTACAGAGAATGCACTGATCTGCTGCCAAGTGTCTTCACTGACATTGTCAACCTCTCCCTGACCGAGTCTGTAATACCTACATGTTTCAAGCAGACCACCACAGTACCTGTGCCCAAGAACGCCAAGGTAACCTGCCTAAATGACTACCGACCCGTAGCACTCACATCTGTAGCCATGAAATGCTTTGAAAGGCTGGTCATGGCTCACATCAACACCATCATCCCAGACACCCTAGACCCACTGCAATTCGCATACCGCCCCAACAGATCCACAGATTACGCAACCTTTATTGCACTCCACACTGCCCTTTCTCACCTGGACAAAAGGAACTCCTACGTGAGAATGCTGTTCATTGACTACATCTCAGCGTTCAACACCATAGCGCCCTCCAAGCTTATTACTAAGCTAGGGACCCTGGGATTAAACACCTCGCTCTGCAACTGGATCCTGGGCTGTGTTCCAAAATGCATTCTCCCGTTCTTCCAAGAACACCTGAGAGAGCATATCGTCTAGTATGGGAGAACGCAGAGCGCTTAAAATCCTCTAAATTTGAAACATACTTCGAAGTGACCTCTAACCTAAACAAGAAACTGCATAATCAGGCAGCCGGCGTCAACAAAGCTAGCTTTTATGCTAGCTAGCTACGTCTGTTTACATTGTAGCGGCATGAGCAACTAGCGCTAGTAATTCAGTGAATAACTATCCCAGAATTGAAATATTTAACACAAATAACAAGTAAACAAGTAACATAATTGATTTTCTCAGTACCTTTTAGTGAATTAAGCTGACACCAACCAGAATAATTTTACGTGGGGTCCTCCTCTCGCAAACTGCTTGGTCTGCTGCTACATAGTTGTGGACGTATGACAGGTAAGCTTTCATGCTTAAGCCAAAAAAGTAATAAATAGCTAAATAAACTATTTTGCTTACTGTTTGAGAATGATAAATAGCCAGAATAGTGGTGTTTCACTGTGAAGCTAATATTGCATTGCATTGCATTAGGACTACTGGTGTTTTATTTCCAATGAGCAGGTTTGCATCGTGATAAATTCATACAACTATAACACCCATGCATATTATTAAATGACACTGATGTTTAAGATAGCTTGGTTTTATATTCACCTTATGTATTGATAACTAAATGATAGGCGATATGATGCAATACAACTAGATTAGAAGTCCTAGACTACTTGATCCTAATGTAAGCTAAATGCATTGGATACAAAACAAACGCTGGCATATTATGAAGGAGAATGTCCAAATGACTTTATATGCATGCATATCAAACAGTAAATACAGTGCATTCTGAAAGTATTCAGACTTTTTCCACATTTTGTTACTTTACAGCCTTATTCTAAATGGATTAAATCGTTTTTCCCCCTCATCAAACCCCATAATGACAAAGAAAAAACAGGATTTTAGAAATGTTTGAAAATGTATTAATAATAAAAAAACGGAAATATCACATTTACATAAGTTTTCAGACCCTTTACTCAGTACTTTGTTGAAGCACCTTTGGCAGCGATTACAGCCTCGAGTCTTCTTGGGTATGATGCTACAAGCTTGGTACAGCTGTATTTGGGGAGTTTCTCCCATTCTTCTCTGCAGATCCTCTCAAGCTCTGTCAGGTTGGATGGGGAGCGTCGCTGCACATCTATTTTCAGGTCTCTCCAGAGATGTTCGATCAGGTTCAAGTCCAGACTCTGGCTGGGCCACTCAAGGACATTCAGATACTCGTCCCGAAGCCACTCCTGCATTGTCTTGGCTGTGTGCTTAGGGTCGTTGTCCTGTTGGAAGGTGAACCTTCTCCCCAGTCTGAGGACCTGAGCGCTCTGGAGCAGGTTTTCATCAAGGATCTCTCTATAATTTGCTCCGTTCATCTTTCCCTCAAACCTGACTAGTCTCCCAGTCCCTGCCACTGAAAAACATCCCCACAGCATGATGCTGCCACCACCATGCTTCACCGTAGGGATTGTATTGGCCAGGTGATGAGCGGTGCCTGGTTTCCTCCAGATGTGACGCTTGGCATTCAGGCCAAAGAGTTCAATCTTGGTTTCATCACACCAGAGAATCTTGTTTCTCATGGTCTGAGAGTCCTTTAGGTGCCTTTTGGCAAACTCCAAGCGGGTTGTTATTTGCCTTTTACTGAGGAGTGTCTCAATCGACCATAAAGGCCTGGTTTGGTGGAGTGCTGCAGAGATGGTTGTCCTTCTGGAAGGTTCTCCTATCTCCACAGAGGAACTCTGGAGCTCTGTCAGAGTGACCATTGGGTTCTTGGTCACCTCCCTGACCAAGGCCCTTCTCTCCCAATTGCTCAGTTTGGCCGGGCGGCCAGCTCTAGGAAGAGTCTAGGTGGTTCCAAACTTCTTCCATTTAAGAATGATGGAGGCCACTGTGTTCTTGGGGACCTTCAATGTTGAATACATTTTTTGGTACCCTTCCCTAGATCTGTGCCTCGACACAATCCTGTCTCTGAGCTCTGCGGACAATTCCTTCGACCTCATGGCTTTTGCTCTGACATGTACTGTCAACTGTGAGACCTTATATAGACAGGTGTGTGCCTTTACAAATCATGTCCAATCAATTGAATTTACCACAGGTGGACTCCAATCAAGTTGTAGAAACATCTCAAGGATGATCAATGGAAACAGGATGCACCTGAGCTCAATTTCTAGTCTCATAGCAAAGGGTCTGACTAGTTATGTAAAGAAGTTTTTTTTTTTTTTTTTTTTGAATGCACTGTATATATTAAATTAAATGAATATACCATTGTAATATTATGAATGCCTTTTTCTCTCCTTGCATGGGATTAGACAGATGAACTGCAGCCCACAGATACCCAATCCTACATACCAGAAAAGTTTCAAGTTTTATTAGTCGTATGTACAGTCGTGGTCAAAAGTTTTGAGAATGACACAAGTATTGGTCTTCACAAAGTTCACTGCTTCAGTGTAATGAGATATTTTTGTCAGATGTTACTATGGTATACTGAAGTATAATTACAAGCATTCCATAAGTGTCAAAGGCTGTTATTGACAATTACATTACGTTTATGCAAAGAATCAATATTTGCAGTGTTGACCCTTCTTTTTCAAGACCTCTGCAATCCGCTCTGGCATGCTGTCAATTAACTTCTGGGCCACATCCTGACTGATGGCAGCCCATTCTTGCATAATCAATGTTTGGAGTTTGCCAGAATGTGTGGGTTTTTGTTTGTCCACCCGCCTCTTGAGGATCGACCACAAGTTCTCAATGGGATTAAGGTCTGGGGAGTTTCCTGGCCATGGACCCAAAATGTTGATGTTTTGTTCCCCGAGCCACTTTGTTATCACTTTTGCCTTATGGCAAGGTGCTCCATCATGCTGGAAAATGCATTGGTTGTCACCAAACTGTTCTTGGATGGTTGGGAGAAGTTTCTCTCGGAGGATGTGTTGGTACCATTCTTTATTCATGGCTGTGTTCTTAAGCAAAATTGTGAGTGAGCCCACTCCCTTGGCTGAGAAGCAACCCCACACATGAATGGTCTCAGGATGCTTTACTGTTGGCATGACACAGGACTGATGGTAGCGCTCACCTTGTCTTGTCCGGACAAGGTGTTTTCCGGATGCCCCAAACAATCAGAAAGGGGATTCATCAGAGAAAATGACTTTACCCCAGTCCTCAGCAGTCCAATCCCTGTACCTTTTGCAGAATATCAGTCTGTCCCTGATGTTTTTCCTGGAGAGAAGTGGCTTCTTTGCTGCCATTCTTGACACCAGGCCATCCTCCAAAAGTCTTCGCCTCACTGTGCGTGCAGATGCACTCACACCTGCCTGCTGCCATTCCTGAGCAAGCTCTGCACTGGTGGTGCCCCGATCCCGCAGCTGAATCAACTTTAGGAGACGGTCCTGGCACTTGCTGGACTTTCTTGGGCGCCCTGACGCCTTCTTCACAACAATTGAACCTCTCTCCTTGAAGTTCTTGATGATCCGATAAATGGTTGATTTAGGTGCAATCTTACTAGCAGCAATATCCTTGCCTGTGAAGCCCTTTTTTTGCAAAGCAATGATGACGGCACGTGTTTCCTAGCAGGTAACCATGGTTAACAGAGGAAGAACAATGATTTCAAGTACCACCCTCCTTTTAAAGCTTCCAGTCTGTTATTCTAACTCAATCAGCATGACAGCGTGATCTCCAGCCTTGTCCTCGTCAACACTCTCACCTGTGTTAACGAGAGAATCACTGACATGATGGCAGCTGGTCCTTTTGTGGCAGGGCTAAAATGCAGTGTAAATGTTTTTTCATGGCAAAGACGGACTTTGCAATTAATTGCAATTCATCTGATCACTCTTCATGACATTCTGGAGTATATGCAAATTGCCATCATCAAAACTGAGGCAGCAGACTTTGTGAAAATTAGTATTTGTGTCATTCTCAAAACTTTTGAGCACGACTGTACATGATACACATGGTCCAACGAAATGCTTACTTGCTGGTTCCTTCTCGACAATGCAACAACAATAATAAATAATAAAAGATAATACGAACATAAAGTAAATGGCTCAGTAGAATAGAAAACATTTTAGCATCCCCAAGTGAGGGATATCAAGGAGATGAACATTCAAAAGCTTGTTCAGTACACCTCATTCAACTAAACTGTGGTCTAAATGATAGATGATGAATAGTTTAACATGGTGTAGGCTAGGCAGGTATAAACACTTGCACACAGCGCTGTACCCATTGAGAGCGTCTTGGTTTAACATGGTGTAGGCTAGGCAGGTACAGTGGGGGAAAAAAGTATTTAGTCAGCCACCAATTGTGCAAGTTCTCCCACTTAAAAAGATGAGAGAGGCCTGTAATTTTCATCATAGGTACACGTCAACTATGACAGACAAAATTAGAAAAAAAAATCCAGAAAATCACATTGTAGGATTTTTAATGAATGTATTTGCAAATTATGGTGGAAAATAAGTATTTGGTCAATAACAAAAGTTTCTCAATACTTTGTTATATACCCTTTGTTGGCAATGACACAGGTCAAACGTTTTCTGTAAGTCTTCACAAGGTTTTCACACACTGTTGCTGGTATTTTGGCCCATTCCTCCATGCAGATCTCCTCTAGAGCAGTGATGTTTTGGGGCTGTCGCTGGGCAACACTGACTTTCAACTCCCTCCAAAGATTTTCTATGGGGTTGAGATCTGGAGACTGGCTAGGCCACTCCAGGACCTTGAAATGCTTCTTACGAAGCCACTCCTTCGTTGCCCGGGCGGTGTGTTTGGGATCATTGTCATGCTGAAAGACCCAGCCACATTTCATCTTCAATGCCCTTGCTGATGGAAGGAGGTTTTCACTCAAAATCTCACGATACATGGCCCCATTCATTCTTTCCTTTACACGGAACAGTCGTCCTGGTCCCTTTGCAGAAAAACAGCCCCAAAGCATGATGTTTCCACCCCCATGCTTCACAGTAGGTATGGTGTTCTTTGGGTGCAACTCAGCATTCTTTGTCCTCCAAACACGTTTTTACCCAAAAGTTCTATTTTGGTTGCATCTGACCATATGACATTCTCCCAATCCTCTTCTGGATCATCCAAATTGCACTCTAGCAAACTTCAGACGGGCCTGGACATGTACTGGCTTAAGCAGGGGGACACGTCTGGCACTGCAGGATTTTAGTCCCTGGCAGCGTAGTGTGTTACTGATGGTAGGCTTTGTTACTTTGGTCCCAGCTCTCTGCAGGTCATTCACTAGGTCCCCCTGTGTGGTTCTGGGATTTTTGCTCACCGTTCTTGTGATCATTTTGACCCCACGGGGTGAGATCTTGCGTGGAGCCACAGATCGAGGGAGATTATCAGTGGTCTTGTATGTCTTCCATTTCCTAATAATTGCTCCCACAGTTGATTTCTTCAAACCAAGCTGCTTACCTATTGCAGATTCAGTCTTCCCAGCCTGGTGCAGGTCTACAATTTTGTTTCTGGTGTCCTTTGACAGCTCTTTGGTCTTGGCCATAGTGGTGTTTGGAGTGTGACTGTTTGAGGTTGTGGACAGGTGTCTTTTATACTGATAACAAGTTCAAACAGGTGCCATTAATACAGGTAACGAGTGGAGGACAGAGGAGCCTCTTAAAGAAGAAGTTACAGGTCTGTGAGAGCCAGAAATCTTGCTTGTTTGTAGGTGACCAAATACTTATTTTCCACCATAATTTGCAAATAAATTCATTAAAAATCCTACAATGTGATTTTCTGGATTTTTTTTCTCAATTTGTATGTCATAGTTGACGTGTACCTATGATGAAAATTACAGGCCTCTCTCATCTTTTTAAGTGGGAGAACTTGCACAATTGGTGGCTGACTAAATACTTTTTTTCCCCACTGTATAAACACTTGCACACAGCGCTGTACCCATTGAGAGCGTCTTGACTGGCTGCATCACCGCTTGTTATGGCAACTGCTTGGCAGCCGACCACAAGGCGCTACAGAGGGTAGTGCGTACGGCCCAGTGCATCACTGTGGCCAAGCTCCCTGCCATCCAGGTCCTCTATACCAGGCGGTGTCAGAGGAAGGCCCTAAAAATTGTCAAAGACTCTAGCCCCAAGTCGGGGACCAAAAGGCTCCTGAACAGCTTCTACCCCGAAGCCATAAGACTGCTGAAGAGTTAATCAAATGGACTATTTGCATTGACCCCCTTTTTGTTTGTTTTGTGTTGTTTTTTTCCAATGACATTCTTGCACTGGTTCTATGCACACTCACTGGACTGTACCAACACACAAACACACACGCTACTGCTACTCTGTTTATTATCTATCGTGATTGTCTAGTCACTTTTACCCCTACCTACATAGTCCTTCAATTACCTCAACTACCTGGTACCCCTGCACATTGACTCGGTACCGGTACTCCTTGTATATAACATTGTTATATTATTGTGTTACTATTCACTTTTTTACATTCGTATTTGCTAATCTTGTCTTACTTTTTAACTCTGCATTGTTGGTTAAGGGCTTGTAAGTAGCATTTCATGGTAAAGTCTACACCTGTTTTATTCAGCGCATGCAACAATTTATGTTATTAATTGGAGTTTTTCCTAGCCACTGTGCTTCTCCATCTGCATTGCTTGGCTGTTTGGGGTTTTAGGCTGGTAAAGTAAAGCACTTTGTGACACCTGCTGATGTAAAAAAAGAAAAAAAAAGCTTTAAAATTACATTTAATTGAAATTTCATATAAAGATATTTTAAGATTTGTCCGTTTGTTTCCTTCAACACACACGTATCTACTTTGGTGATCCCCTGCCTGTTTCCTAAAGAGCGCACACACAAACCACGGTGATCCATAAATACTTCCTGCCAGCCAGCCCAGGGGAAGCCCTTCTTGAGTACTGCCTATGATCCCATTTCCTAAAGCACATGTTGTCTATAAATAGGCCAACCAACTGTCAGGGGAAGCCCTACATGCCAACTCAAATACAGACAGTCAGGGTGGAGAGGTTAACTGTGGTTATTTAACAGTTTGTTTTGGCAATGCTTTAGGCTCCTCCGATTTCCGTATGCTTCATGCTCCTCCGATTCCCCTCCAGGATCTCTTTCAGGCACCTCCAATAACCTTTGAAGTGGCAGGCAAAAAAAGGCCCCTTGCGCTGTCTCTTCTAACCTTGGCGTTTAGTGCCCTCTATTGAAGAATAGTTATACTACATCAATCAAATCAATCAAATGTATTTATAAAGCCCTTTTTACATCAGCAGATGTCACAAAGTGCTGATACAGAAACCCAGCCTAAAACCCCAAACATCAAGCAATGCAGATGTAAAAGCTAGGAAAAACTCCTCAGAAAGGAAGGGTGGAGATTATAAGAGTACATTAAGGCCAGATTGTTCTTCAAGATGTTCAAACGTTCATAGATGACCAGCAGGGTCCAATAATAATCACAGTGGTTGTAGAGGAGGGTGCAACAGGTCAGCACCTCAGGAGTAAATGTCAGTTGGCTTTTCATAGCCGGGCATTCAGAGGTGCGGTAGAGAGAGGAAGACAGCAGGTCTGGGACAAGGCAGCACGTCCAGTGAACAGGTCAGGGTTCCATAGCCGCAGGCAGAACAGTTGAAACTGGAGCAGCAGCACGACCAGGTGGACTGGGGACAGCCAGGAGGCATGGTCTAGGGCTCAGGTCCTCCGGGAGGGGAGGGAGAGAGATAGAATTAAGAGGGAGCATACTTAACTTCACACAGGACACCAGATGAGACAGGATAATTATACCAGATATAACAGACCCCCGGCACATAGACTATTGCAGCATAGATACTGGAGACTTAGACGGGGGGGGGGGAGCCTGGCACGACGTGACGCACCCCTCCTAGGGATGGAAGAGCACTAGTAAGCCAGTGACTCAGCCCCCGTAATAGGGTCAGAGGCAGAGAATCCCAGTGGATAGCGGGTAGCCGGCCAGGCAGAGACAGCAAGGGTGGTTCGTCATTCCAGTGCCTTTCCGTTCACCTTCGCACCCCTGGGCCAGACTACACTCAATTATGGGACCTACTGAAGAGATGTGTTTTCAGTAAAGACTTAAAAGGTTGAGACCGAGTCTACGTCTCTCACATGGATCGGCAGACCATTCCATAAAAATGGAGCTCTATAGGAGAAAGCCCTGCCTCCAGCTGTTTGCTTAGAAATTCTAGGGACAATAAGGAGGCCTGCGTCTTGCATGTAGGTATGTACGGCAGGACCAAATCAGAGAGATAGGTAGGAGCAAGTCCATGTAATGCTTTGTAGGTTAGCAGTAAAATCTTGAAATCAGCCCTAGCCTTAACAGGAAGCCAGGCTAGCACTGGAGTAATATGATCAAATGTTTTGATTCTAGTCAAGATTCTAGCAGACGTGGTTAGCACTAACTGAAGTTTATTTAGTGCTTATCCAGGTAGCTAGAGAGTAGAGCATTGCAGTAGTCTAATGTATAAGTGACAAAAACATGGATTAGCTTTTCTGCATCATCTTTGGACAAAAAGGTTCTGATTTCTGCAATTTTACAAAGAAGGGAAAAAGCTGCCCTTGAAATATTCTTGATTTGTTCGTCAAAAGAGAGATTAGGGTCCAGAGTAACGCCGAGGTCCTTCACAGTTTTATTTGAGACGACTGTACAACCATCAGGATTAATTGCCAGATCAAACAGCAGATCTCTTTGTTTCTTGGGACCTAGAACTAGCATCTCTGTTTTGTCCGATTTTAAAAGTAAAACTTTTGCCGCCATCCACTTCCTTATGTCTGAAACAGGCTTCCAGGGTAGGCAATTTTGAGGCTTCACCATGTTTCATCGAAATGTAGAGCTGTGTTTCGTCCGCATAGCTGTGAAAGTTGACATTGTGTTTCCGACTGACATCACCAAGAGGTAGAATATATAGTGAAAACAATAGTGGTCCTAAAACGGAACCTTGAGGAACACTGAGACTTACAATTGAATTGTCAGAGGACAAACCATCCACAGAGACTAATTGTTATCTTTACTAAATCAAATCAAATGTTATTTGTCACATGCGCCGAATACAACAGGTGTAGACCTTACAGTGAATTGCTTACTTACAAGCCCTACATGTTGGTTGGAGATATGCTACAAAATAGCAAGGCCCATGTTCATTAGGGTGGGTCATGTTCATTAGGGCATGCAAAGAAAAACATCTTCAAACATTTAGCAATGGAAAACAACAATGTGTATTTCTTATTGGTCGAAGTAGTCCCTCCCTGTTTCAGTCGTTTTCTTCTGTTTGCTGCCTACTGAACACAGCTCAGGACTGTACCCTACACAGCAAAACCTCCAGTGTTGAATCAACTCTGAGTGTTCAATTGAACTTTTACAGAGTCTATACAAGTCCACACTTTTCAGAGTTAAATTAACACTTCGATAGATACATTTGTCCAATAGAAAATCTTATTTTCGTTGCAAAACGTTCTCCGTTTGGAGTAAACGGTTTCCGTTGATAAACATTCTGCAACAGACCAAACGTTTTGCAATGCAATCCAACTAACGAATGCAGATCCTCCAGTACATCCTGATCAAAGCAGATGTCAAGTTCTCCATCACAGGCCTCGAGTTCTCCTACTCAACAGGACAGCAGCGATTATTGATTGAGTATTGACTAATACACCTCAAAATGCCTACACAGGCACCTCTGTAGATCTGATTGGTCCAAAATGATGAAATTCCACCTACCCTTTCAGAGGGCAAGAACAAACCTAAACTATAGAATTAGGATACTAGAATGGACATGAGCCTTCTTATGACGGGATCATGGTCAACCATTGTTTGCCAGTGCTGTGTGATAAGATATTGTGTGAAATAATGAGTTTGAATAATTTATCTGCACTGTATGTTTGTTAGGTATCTAGCCAGTCACCCTTACAAAAATGAATTTGTTGCGACAATCTTCCTGCAAGTTTGTGTCGAATTCGCTACAAACTAAATAGTGTGCCACAAAATGTTGCCAGAAGTTTGCAAATGTTTGCTGCTAGTGGTGAATCTGCAGCAAACTTTTGGCATCAATAATATTTATTGCGACTAGTGGCAAACAGTTCACCAGAGGTTTTTTTTCTGGCAAACAATTCTCTCCAGATTCTATTTGAACCTGTGGCAACAATATTTATTGCCACTTGTGGTGAACACATGAGTTCCAAGAACAGTAACCGTTGACAACCAGTCAGGGGAGAATACAATTCTATCTAGCTACCTACTGAAGTTGTCCGGTGAATGTCTAACTTCCTAATAAAGTTTAAAATTGTGTTTGCTAATTGATGCCTAGTTAGCAATGTCATGTTTTGTGGGATAGAGTAAAACACATTTTATTGATATCAGTTTAAATCGGTCAGCGCCACTGACTGGCTATCTAGCGCATTAGGAAAGTATTCAAACCCATTGACTTTTCCACATTTTGTTACGTTACAGCCTTATTCTAAAATGAATTTAAAAACAAAAAATCCTCATCAATCTACAAACAATACCCTATAATGTCAAAGCAAAAACAGGTTTTTAGGAAATGTTAGCAAATTTATAAAAAAAATAACTTATTTACATAAGTATTCAGACCCTTTGCTATGAGACTCGAAATTGAGCTCAGGTGCATCCTGCTTCCATTGATCATCCTTGAGATGTTTCTACAACTTGATTGGAGTCCACCTATGGTAAATTCAATTGATTGGACATGATTTGGAAAGGCACACACCAGTCTATATAAAAAGGTCCCACAGTTGACAGCGCATGTCAGAGAAAAAACCAAGCCAAGAGGCCGAAGGAATTGTCCGTAGAGCTCTGAGACAGGATTGTGTAGAGGCAAAGATCTTGGGAAGGGTACCAAAATATGTCTGCCGCATTGAAGGTCCCCAAGAACACAGTGGCCTTGATCATTCTTAAATGGAAGAACTGAGCAATCGGGGGAGAAGGGCCTTGTTCAAGGAGGTGACCAAGAGTTGCTCTGTGGAGATGGGAGAACCTGCCAGAAAGACAACCATCTCCGCAGCACTCCACCAAATCAGGCCTTTATGGTAGAGTGGCCAGACGGAAGCCACTCCTCAGTAAAAGGCACATGACAGCCCGATTGGAGTTTGCCAAAAGGCACCTAAAAGATTGAACTCTTTGGCCTGAATGCCAAGCGTCACTTACATTTTACATTTTAGTCATTTAGCAGACGCTCTTATCCAGAGCGACTTACAGTTAGTGAGTGCATACATTTTATTTTTATTAATTTTTTCATACTGGCCCCCGTGGGAATCGAACCCACAACCCTGGCGTTGCAAACGCCATGCTCTACCAACTGAGCTACACGGGACACTTCTGGAGGACACCTGGCACTATCTCTACGGTGAAGCACGGTGGTGGCAGCATCATGCTGTGGGGATGTTTTTCAGCGGCAGGGACTGGGAGACTAGTCAGGATCGAGGGAAAGATGAACGGAGCAAATTATAGAGAGATCCTTGATGAAATCCTGCTCCAGAGTGCTCAGGACCTCAGACTGGGGGCAAAGCATCACCTTCCAACAGGACAACGACCCTAAGCACACAGGCAAGACAACGCAGGAGTGGCTTTGGGGCAAGTCTCTGAATATCCTTGAGTGGCCCAGCCAGAGCCCGGACTTGAACCCTATCGAACATCTCTGGAGTCACCTGAAAATAGCTGTGCAGCGACGCTCCCCATCCAACCTGACAGAGCTTGACAGGATCTGCAGAGAAGAATGGGAGAAACTCCCCAAATACAGGTGTGCCAAGCTTGTAGAGTGATACCGAAGAAGACTCGAGGCTGTAATCGCTGCCAACGGTGTTTCAACAAAGTACTGAGTAAAGGGTATGAATACTTATGTAAATGTGATACTTCAGTTTTTGCAAACATTCCTAAAAACCTGTTTTTGCTTTGTCATTATGGGGTATTGTGTGTAGATTAATGAGGGGGAAAAAACAATTTAATCAATTTTAGAATAAGGCTGTAACATAACAAAATGTGGAAAAAGTCAAGGGGTCTGAATACTTTCCAAATGCACTGTAATTCAAGAATGACCCGCCAGCATTATTTCAATATACAATACTCAAACAACTCCAAAACATGACTTTGAATCCTCTACTTTCACCACCAACATTTTTATTTCATAATATATCGTTATTAATATAGTGTTAATAACATCACACCCAAGTTGAAAAGGTTGTCACCCATTCTTCCTTCACCTCCACCATATTTACCTATGATACCCAGGATTCCCATCATTTATTAACAGACATCCAGTGTTTATAACATGTTACCAGGGTTACTCAGGGTTGAAGTGGTAAAACAATAGGTTAGGTAAACGCTGAGCAGTGATCGAGATGACCAGAGACAAGTTGAGTGGACTTTAATGCAAGAACCCCAGTCCTATTTGGGGGCGGGTCCTATTCTAATAAAAGGTGTGTTTTATATGTTTTACTCAAGTGGTTTGTAGTTAACTTTCTTCCAAAGCAGCAGAACTCACTTTAATGGGTATGTCGTCAGATTTGATGAGTGACCGAAACCTTTCACTCAGAGCAGTGGTTAGGCTTCTCTTTTGTGTGAGTAAGCTGGTGTCTATTTAGGGTCTGTAAAAGGGAAAAACTCATCCAACAAACAGAGCAGTGGTAAGGCTTCTCTCCTGTGTGAGTTCGCTGGTGTACCTTCAGGGTTGCTACCCGACTGAAACCCTTCCCACACTGAGAGCAGTGGAAAAGCTTATTTCCTGTGTGAGTTAACTGGTGTCTTGTTAGGTCTCCTGCCCGACTGAAAGCCTTTCCACACTGAGAGCAATGGTGATGCTTCTCTCCTGTGTGAATTAGCTGGTGTGTCTTCAAAGTTGATGAATGACTGAAACTCTTCCCACACTGAGAGCAGAGGAAAGGCTTCTTTCCTGTGTGAGTTAGCTGGTGTCTATTTAAGTTCTGTGAAAGAGAAAAACTCTTCCCACAAACAGAGCAATGGAAAGGTTTCTCCCCCGTGTGAGTTCGCTGGTGTGTTTTTAGTTTGCTTGGAGTCTGAAAACTCTTTCCACATTGACCACATGGGTATGTCTTCTTTCTTTTTTTAGTGGGTATTGATTTGAGGTGAGTTGGACAAATAAAACTGCCTCTGCAATCTGAGCAGGGGCGGGGCCTACAAGTGTGTCTTCTCAACTCCTCTGGCTCATAGAAACTAGTGAAGCAGTCCATGCAGTGGTGATGTTTCTGTCTTGAGTTCCTCTGTCTGTGTTGTTTATGGTTTCCTGATGCTGTGGAACTGGGCTCACTGTCTGAACCTGGGTTGGAGCTCTCTCCTGTGGGAATATGGATAGATATGGGGTTAGAATCAGGAACAGAGCATTGAAAGGGGCTTTAAAACTAGTTTAAGATTGATTAAGATCACTTCATTTGTCCAATTGAACACAAGGCCCAATGGAAATGTGACTTCCTCTTTAACCCAACCCCTCCTAAAAACCAACATAAACATACATGTTGGAGCAGAGGGCTGTCATACTATGGTGGTCGTGGAGCAGTTGTTGTGGGGGGTTAAGAGTCTTACTCAAGGGCACAACAGCAGGCGATGGCACTAGCCCAAACTTACAACTCTTTATTAATGGTTTCATTAATTAATAAGACGAGGTCTAATAATTAGACGAGGTCTAATCGTATCCAAAAGGGAATGCGTTCGATCCAACGACTACCTGCTAGCAGCATGTGTTCCGTGTTGGAAGCTATATCCATAAATCGGTTCTGATTGGGAAGTCGCCGTTTTCATCGCTGAGCAGTGAACAAGAAACTATTAAATCCAGTTTTTAGATACTGTGGTTAAGGCCCTTTTCTCACCAAGTCCATTTTTTTGTCCAAATAATTCGGACCAAAAAGAAAAACCGCCGCAATCCGTCAATAATATATTCGGAACACATTCGATATTTGCTGGGTTTTTTTGCATGCAAAAATAGACTGTTGACCAAAAGAAAGCGTTCTCTGGGATATGTGTTCTGCCACTGAAAAGGCCACGAAAAGTTAGTTGTTTGTATGAATTTATGAAATTTTCTCTGCCTGTTTTGTATGTTTGCAATGCATCAGTGCAGCAATTTATCAATCTGTCACCAGGCTAATCATTGAAGAGCTATGAGAAATAGAGAGAGGAGGAAGAGAGAGGAGAGGGAAGAGGAATAGAGAGAAGAGGGAAGAGGAACAGAGAGAAGAGGAAAGAGGAATAGAGGGAAGAGGAATAGAGAGGAGGAATAGAGAGGAGAGGGAAGAGGAACAGAGAGAAGAGGGAAGAGGATCAGAGGGAAGCGGAATAGAGCGGAGAGGAATAGAGAGAAGAGGGAAGAGGAACAGAGAGAAGAGGAATAGAGAGAAGAGGGAAGAGGAATAGGGAGAAGAGGGAAGGGGAATAGAGAGAAAAGGAAGAGAGAAGAGGGAAGAGGAACAGAGGGAAGAGGAACAGAGAAGAGGAATAGGGAGAAGAGGGAAGAGGAATAGATAGAAGAAGGAAGGGGAATAGAGAGAGGGAAGAGGAACAGAGAGAAGAGGAATAGAGAGGAGAGGAATAGAGAGAAAGGGAATAGAGAGAAAAGGAACAGAGAGAAGAGGAACAGAGAGAAGAGGAATAGAGAGAATAGGAATAGAGAGGAGAGGGACGAGGGATAGAGAGAAGAGGGAAGAGGAATAGAGAGGAGAGGGAAGAGGAATAAAGAGAGAAGAGGAATAGAGAGAAGAGGGAAAGGGAATAGAGAGAGGATGGAAGAGGAACAGAGAGAAGAGGAATAGAGAGGAGAGGAATATAGAGAAGGGGAATAGAGAGAAGAGGAACAGAGAGAAGAGGAATAGAGAGAATAGCGGCGCACAATTGGCCCAGCGTCATCCAGGGTAGGGGAGAGAATGGCTGGCAGGGATGTAGCTCATTTGATAGAGCATGGCGTTTGCAACGCCAGGGTTGTGGGTTCGATTCCCACGGGGGGCCAGTATGAAAAATAAAAAAATTATGTATACACTCACTAACTGTAAGTCGCTCTGGATAAGAGCGTCTGCTAAATGACTCAAATGTAAATGTAAAATGAACAGAGAGAAGAGGGAAGATGAATAGGAAGGAGAGGAATAGAGAGGAGAGGGAAGAGGAATAGAGAGAAGAGGGAAGAGGAATAGAGAGAAGAGGGAAGAGGAATAAAGAGAGGAGGAAAGAGGAATAGCGAGAAGAGGGAAGAGGAATAGAGAGAGGGGGGAAGAGGAATAGAGAGGAGAGGAATAGAGAGGAGAGGGAAGAGGAACAGAGAGAAGATGAATAAAGAGAAGAGGGAAGAGGAACAGAGAGAAGAGGAATAGAGAGGTATAGAGAGGAATAGAGAGGAGAGGGAAGAGGAATAGAGAGGAATAGAGAGGAGAGGAATAAAGAGAAGAGGGAAGGGAATAGAGAGAGGACGGAAGAGGAATAGAGAGGAATAGAGAGGAATAGAGAGGAGAGGTAAGAGGAATAGAGAGGAATAGAGAGGAGAGGGAAGAGGAATAGAGAGGAATAGAGAGGAGAGGAATAAAGAGAAGAGGGAAGGGAATAGAGAGAGGACGGAAGAGGAATAGAGAGAATAGGGAAGAGGAATAGAAATGAGGAACAGAGAGAAGAGGCATAGAGGCTCTCTCTCTCTCTCAAACTTTAGTAGTAGCCTAGCTTTTGACAGCCTACAGCCAGGATTTGAAGGTAGCCTATAGGCGTACG
This sequence comes from Coregonus lavaretus, assembly GCF_964263955.1. NCBI lineage: Eukaryota > Metazoa > Chordata > Actinopteri > Salmoniformes > Salmonidae > Coregonus > Coregonus lavaretus. Next base: position 451,653 of record NW_028157882.1, on the reverse strand, counting down.
TTTTTTTACTGCGTTTAAAAAAAATAAAGAAAATGTGGTTTGCGTTTGTGTCTGAGATGCGCTGGTGGCTTGGATTGATGGGTCCTTTTAGCTGGGTGTGTGAGTTGGTCCGCTCTGACTGGACTCCACCCCTTTACATCGGACAGAAGGAACAACTAATACAAGCACGACACATTACAGCATGTCGGCAAGTGTCACGCGATGATCAAACATGTACGAGGAATGACGACGGGTGTCAGTTTATAGAGTTTCCGCTCTTATTAAATGGGATGCAACTGAAGCAGACGCAGCCTACCTCCTGTCGTGATTTATTCATGCTATAATATCTTCAGTTGTTTAGCTTAGACTGTAGCCTTATTGGAGTAATTGGTCATTTCCATGTAAAAAGGACTTATAAGCGCCAACATGTGAAGTTCATAGGAGCATGTCAAATTGGGTGCCAAATGAAAGCAGAGTCTATCTTTTTGAGAAATTAAGGCATATATATATATATATTTAAAACATTTTCCATCCTTAAAATTTTGGAATAAGCAAAGACTTTGATTTCAGGTCAAACAGATAGAAAAGGGGTCTTAGAAAACATTTACTAGAAAAAGTCTTAAAAAGGTATTAGAAATACATCAAAACACAATAATGTTGAAGTAAAGACCCGTGCCAACTAATATCAACACTTAGATTTAGTTTTGGATAAACTTTTCTGCCTTCCGTAAGTTTAAGAAACCTTGCCTTGTGCCTTGAAATTCCGTTACCAAAAACCCACATATCTTTAAGATATTTTCACGTCTCTCCCTCATGAGGAGGGAGGATAATGAAAGTTCACAGAAGTAACAAGTAAAGGTAGACCTACCAATTAATTAGTGTTTTTACTGATATCAATTTTCTTTGAATTATTAAGTGATTAAAACTCGAAATTACCAAATCAGTAAAATAATTTCTGATAAAATCGGTAACGGAATTTCTGCAATTGAATTGGCTACAATGGAAAATCATAGTAGTCACAAACCACAGCACAGTATAGTACAGTAAAGAAAAGTACAGTATAGTACAGTAGCGTTCAGTACAGTAGCGTTCAGTACAGTAGAGTTCAGTACAGTAGAGTTCAGTACAGTAGAGTTCAGTACTGTACAGAAGAGTTCAGTACAGTAGAGTTCAGTACAGTAGACGTTTATGATTGGTTCAGATTTGGTCCGGTCCAACCAAATTTGGTCGTTTGGAGGCAGAGCTCATTAAAATAATAGCCAGTGCGTAGAATAACACCCGTATATGTAAAGGATGATATTGTATATTTCTACCTTTGTGTTCCTGTTCAGGATATATCACCATCACTTTCATATCCATCATTCAGCATTTCTGTATAGTACAGGTCAGCGACCAATAATGAAATTCCGCTACAGTAATTCAGTTACCGGGTGTGAATCCACTTCAATAACTAAAATATTTTTTTTTCAAAGTCAATGTGTCATGTCATAGCTGACACCCCTTAATTTCTACAGATATCGTTGAATCTAAATTCAGAGCAGATATTGAAGTGTTTTGGGAATGCGTGGACACATAAAAAACTGTTTCCAGACTTTGCATCTGCTCAGTTCTTCCAGTAAATGTGTTTTTGTAAAATGTTCAGCGGAAATTGTTAAAAGTAGTCCTTGTGCATAGAGTTGTATGGTTTGTTAACCGTTGAAATCAATGCTTTTTGTTTGGCATCCATTTTCTCTCAGCGCAATTCCGTTACGGTGGAATTGCCCCACTACAATATGATTTATCTCTCATTACACCATCCTCCCTCTCTGCAGCAGCTTGTGACGTTGAACGAATATTTCATTAAAGTGTGGGGAAAACGCATCAGACTTGGTGTGAATGGTTTTCAGGGTTGGGGTCAATTCCGTTTCAATTCAGAAAGTAAACCTCATGGAAAAGCATTGAAGAGAATTGGAATTTCAGTGGGATTCCTGAATTGACCCCAACTATGATGGTTGTGTGTCAAAATCGGAATCCATATTGTTCCGGAATTCAGACCCAAAACAAATGTATGGCAGTTGGTGTGAAAAGGCCTTTAGAATCAGGAACAGAGCATTGAAGGGGGCTTTAAAATACTTGTTGATGCAAGTAGAAGCACAATAATACAGTTTTAGAATCCCTTGTGGTCGCCAAGACACCAACCTCTCTCCGTACTCCACACCTGAACTTACCTGGGTCACTGATACTATCTACTTCTTCCTCTAGACCCAAGGCACCAACCTCTCTCCGTACTCCACACCTGAACTTACCTGGGTCACTGATACTATCTACTTCTTCCTCTAGATCCAAGGCACCAACCTCTCTCCGTACTCCACACCTGAACTTACCTGGGTCACTGATACTATCTACTTCTTCCTCTAGACCCAAGGCACCAACCTCTCTCCGTACTCCACACCTGAACTTACCTGGGTCACTGATACTATCTACTTCTTCCTCTAGATCCAAGGCACCAACCTCTCTCCGTACTCCACACCTGAACTTACCTGGGTCACTGATACTATCTACTTCTTCCTCTAGATCCAAGGCACCAACCTCTCTCCGTACTCCACACCTGAACTTACCTGGGTCACTGATACTATCTACTTCTTCCTCTAGATCCAAGGCACCAACCTCTCTCCGTACTCCACACCTGAACTTACCTGGGTCACTGATACTATCTACTTCTTCCTCTAGATCCAAGTCACCAACCTCTCTCCGTACTCCACACCTGAACTTACCTGGGTCACTGATACTATCTACTTCTTCCTCCTCTTCCTCTAGATCTGGAGCAGACACATCCCTGTTCTCCTCTTCTTTCACTGCTCTCTCCTGCTCTTCTTTTACTCCACTCTCCTCCACTTCCTCCTGGACTTCTGTCTCCTCTTCTTCTTCTTTGATAATCACATTGAGTTCCAGTGTTTGACTGCAGTCCTCCAGCTTCACTGAGACCATCTCTGGACCCTGCAGTGAACTTCTCTGGGCTGGAACACCACAGCCAGAACCCAGGGACTCCATGGACTTGGGTTCAGACATGGTAGGCTAGTAGGTAGGTTGATCTGTAGGTGGTTTAGTAAAAAGAGGCAGATACAGTGGAGGGTGAGTTGCACATAGATAGCTAAAACTATACTGAACAAAAATATAAAACTCAACATGCAACAATTTCAAAGAATTTACTGAGTTACAGTTCATAGAAGGAAATCAGTCTATTGAAATAAATTCATTAGGCCCTAATCAATGGATTTCACATGACTGGGCACCCACTTGGGAGTCAGGCCCAGCCAATCAGAATGAGTTTTCCCCCACAAAAGGGCTTTATTACAGACAGAAATACTCCTCAGCACCCCCCATCCCCCTCTTTAGATGATCCCGCAGGTGAAGAAGCCGGATGTGGAGGTCCTGGGCTGGTGTGGTTACACGGGGTCTGCCGGTTGGATGTACTGCCAAATTCTCTAAAATGACATTGGAGGTGGCTTATGGTAAGGAAATGAACATTACATTCTCTGGCAACAGCTCTGTTGGACATTTCTGCAGTCAGCATGCCAATTGCACACTCCCTCAAAACTTGAGACATCTGTAGCATTGTGTTGTGTGACAAAACTGCACGTTTTAGAGTGGCCTTTTATTGTCCCCAGCACAAGGTGCACCTGTGTAATGACCATGCTGTTTAATCAGCTTCTTGATATGCCACACCCTGCCACATCTGTCAGGTGGATGGATTATCTTGGTAAATGAGAAATGCTCACTAACAGGGATGTAAACAATTTTGTGCAAAACATTTGAGCTAAATACGCTTTTTGTGCGTATGAAAAACTTCTGGGATCTTTTATTTCAGCTCATGAAAAATGGGACCAACACTTTACATGTTTCGTTTATATTTTTGTTCAGTATTCATTCAAAAGTGTTGTAAACAGTCATGGCACTCCTACAGGACTGCCAGTTGTAGGGCTCTATAAAATTGGTTTTAATTTGGTTCCCGGTTTCCGTTTTTTCAGGTTTTTTCAGGCTTTCGCTCTCAAAATCACAGTTTTTAACCCTTTACACTTGTGGGAATTGGCCTATATTGATAGGACTAAATTGAAATATTTCTTACATAAAAAATATAAACAGCATATGAAATGCATATGCATATGCACGGTAGCACTTGAAAGGGAACAGTTTGGAGATTATGGGAAAATTATTAGACTAAAGTTGAGGACACAACAGTTGATCTGACAAGACTATATCCAAACATTGCATTGTTGATTTTATGTGCATTTTACATTTATTGTACTTTGACGCATTTGTTGATAACGAAATCTGAAAATACTCTGGAAACATTCAGTAACATGATAAGAATATTCCTGGAATATGTTGGGGTAGGTGCAACATAAGACAAAAACAATACAAGGGTTTGAGTGAGAGGACTAACTGGTGTCTCCAAGTGGCCACACACCTCTCCAAAGTGTGCACAGTTCCTAGTTCATTTCAATGGACTTTTATGACTCAAAGAAGTTTTCAAAAAAAAAAAAAAACGTATAGTTGCTCTCCTAGCTATGACGTTGAGGAACTAGAGCAAGCACACTTGTAGTTGTTTTGAACACAATCCTGCATCCCCACCATCACACAATTACTGTTGTTGTTTACGCAATCCAAACACGGCCATTATAAATGCCAATCTGGGTCAAGCTTGTTCTATTGCCAACATGACCAGTATTTATTATAGTCCCTCAAAGTCTCATCTTTCAAAATACGTAGAGTCCTCTTAATTTACAGCATTTCCCTCTCAAGACAGCAAAACATTTACAAAAAGTTACCCAATTAGCGGGAGGGATTGGGGCGACTTGTCGCGCCCGATGCTCAAGTTCAGAACGGCTGTCAGTCAAAACCCACACAGCGCTGTGAAGTGCAAAGCCTGAGCTCTGACGTCATTTATGGCATGTTAAATGTGCAGCCCACCGTGTTCCAATTTAGGTGCTTATCAGCGCCCAAATCTGCTATTCTGAGTGTAAAGTTCTACTAGAAAAACTAAATTGGATGTTGTAAGTCCACAACAATGCTTAAGCCTCTTTTGAGGTCTGGGAAAAATAGAATAAATGTAGATTTTTGGGTGTAGTTTTACTTTAATGCAAGTGTGCACCAGCAGCAGACCATTGTTTGGTTACCAATGTTTCTGTAGCGCTCACATGATTGACGAGTTTGCAAAACAAATGGCCACTGGATTGATGCAAATAATCATGATATCATTCTGCCAGGTAGGCATAGGCTACTTTGTAGTTAACATTTAATTGAGAAGGTTTTTGCGAAATCCTTTCCATCTCTACCAGAAGGTTATCATTAGCATCATCGCTAAAGGCTACACAAAGTGGTAGACATAGTAGGGCTGTCCCCAACTAAAAAACATCTTGGTCCACCAAGAGTCATCTGTTCTTTCGCCCAATCGATTGGTCAAAATGTTAGAACGTGTATTTTTCCATATATAGACACATCCATGGGTTTTAATCAACTCAACTATATGCACTGAGCTTGTCTGATGCTTTAAGTGAACTGTTTGATTAAATAATTAAGACACACAAATGACTAGAGGGAGTCCGACCGCAATTTATTTGATAGTGCTCAGACTTGCTGCTCTGTGTTAAAAAAACAAAGACAGCGAGTGACTGTGTGACTAGCATACTTATTTTCCACCATAATTTGCAAATAAATTCATAAAAAATCCTACAATGTGATTTTCTGGATTTTCTTCCCTCAATTTGTCTGTCATAGTTGATGTGTACCTATGATGAAAATTACAGGCCTCTCTCATCTTTTTAAGTGGGAGAACTTGCACAATTGGTGGCTGACTAAATACTTTTTTTCCCCACTGTATGCATCTCATGCATGTAACCAATATGGCCTGACCTATAGCATATCATAATCACATCAATAAATTGGTTATAACAAACTCTGAACACTGTGACAAATTACCTTAAAACTGGGGGAATGTTTACTGGTTGCTCAGTATGTAAAGGTGAAGTCAAATGTGTTGAATAAATTGACTAGTTGTGGAAAATACTGGAGATCAAGAAAAATAAGGTAAGGAGAGCTGCATGCATATTATATATGCCGAACAGGTGCTGTTAGATTACAATAATTTTTCTGACTGTTTGGAACAATGTATACAACACCAAATAAATGATAAGCGTACCAGAGAATCTGTTGTAACGTTTTTGTAAAGCCTTTATTACAGCAAAGACTAAAAACAGTTGCATTCATTAGTGAATACAATTTCCTAAAATGGAATGGTTTAGGCCTGTTTATTGTTTACGCTAATTATTCAATGATCGCTTTGTTATTTTATTTTAAAACTAAAATGCTTGATTGCATTTCAAATCATGAATGACTCGTATGCTGTGTGATGACCTGACCGGATTAATGATTGATACAGTAGCCTATATAAGTATTGAAATATAGGCCTAAGTAAGTTACGGTATTAAGACTAAACAGGATGCGCTCTTAGGCCTCCAGCTCGATGGTGGTTATACAAGGCTACTATACTAAGCCTACTAATGATAATGACATCACTTATTATTAATATGATGATCATAATTATAATAATAACAATATGAAAGAGATAAAGGAAAAAGGAGAGTTATTATTATTATAAATATTATTTTTCTGACAATTTGGAACAGTGTAAACACAAAATCAATTATAAATAATACCAGAGGCTGGTCTAACGAGAGAAAAAAAAGTGTAAAGCCTTTATTACAGCAAAGCAAAGATTAAAAACAGCCACATTTGTGAAATTGTTTATCCGACGTGGTTGCGTGAGTCTTAGAGTTCACGAAATCAGTAGGCTATTAACAAAACACTCAAACAGGCAACATAAGCAGGATCTGTCTTATTTATGTAGATATATAGATGTTATACGTTATATATATGGATGATTTATAAAGCCAGGCACGTTTAACAGTTAGGCTGTTGATTATAGACCTAATTAAGTTGGGGTTTCCTCTCTCCTCACTTTTCTTAGACAATTATGGCAAGGGCTGTTTTATTGTCTCCTAACTCTGCTGCTGCCTCCGCCGCATTGTTCTCAACACCAATATGCAGGTTAACTTTTCTTTTATACACATAGCAACGTGGTCTAGGAAAAGGCACCAATTCAACAGCGCACTGATGTGTTTCAGAACCGCGGACAGCGACCACTATCCAACGTGGGAGAAAGCGCATGTTATAAAATCTAATTATTTTTTATTTGTGTTGCATCATTGTTCTGACATAATATAACCATATACAATTTCAGTAGCACATGTCTTAGACTGATGGACTGTGCCATCCCCACGGCCTCCACAATGGATCAGTCCACTCAGACAGGAGCCAATCAGACAGGTGTCCTGTAGACCATTATTTAAATGTTTTTCCTACTGTTCGACTAAAGAAATCTCGGTCGACCAACAGCCTATCGACCAAACAATGGACCAGTCCACTAAATGGGGTCAGCAGACACTGGGAGACAAATTAACCTTTCAGCAGGACAATAACCTAAAACACAAGGCCAAATATACACTGGAGTTGCTTACCAAGATGACATTGAATGTTCCTAAGTAGCCTAGTTAAAGTTGACTTAATTCGGCCTGAAAATCTATGGCAAGACTTGAAAATGGCTGTCTAGCAATGATCAACCAACTTGACAGAGGTTGAATAATTCTTTAAAGAATAATGTGCAAATATTGTACAATCCAGGTGTGTAAAGCTATTAGAGACTTACCCAGAAAGAATCAAAGCTGTAATTGCTGCCAAAGGTAATTCTAACATGTATTGATTCAGGGGTGTGAATACTTATGTGAATGAGATATTTATGTATTTCAATACATTTGCAAACATTTATAAAAACCTGTTTTCACTTTTTTATTATGGGGTATTGTGGGTGAGAGAAAAATATATTTAATCCATTTTGAATTCAGCCTGTAACACAACAGAATGTGGAAAAGGTCCAGGGGGTATGAATACTTTCCCAAGGCACTGTAACAGGGGCCTTCAACTCCTGTTCTGGACAGCCCATCTGCATGGTGTGCAGGCTCTTGTTCCATCCCAGTACTAACGCAGTGGGTTCAGCTAAATCAAATAATCATAATCCTCAATTTAGCCCTCATCACTTGAAATTCGTATGGGTATGAATACTTTATAGCTTATGATATGTCCCTTTTGTAAAACCATGGCCTCGGCTTGATATGCTGATGCTATTTGCTCCTTTGCATTGTTTAGTCCTGGCAGTCTCATACATTTGTAACTATATGTTAAACCCATAGTCATCTGGTATTATCTCATGCACCTTTGTTGATGTGTTCCTAATGCGTGTCCCTCGTCTCTCTTCTAGACCGCCACTTCCTCCCACAACCGCACCTTCCTACTGGCCTTACAAGCCCCAACTCCTAACCTTCCTACTGGCCTTACAAGCCCCAACTCCTAACCTTCCTACTGGCCTTACAAGCCCCAACTCCTAACCTTCCTACTGGCCTTACAAGCCCCAACTCCTAACCTTCCTACTGGCCTTACAAGCCCCAACTCCTAACCTTCCTACTGGCCTTACAAGCCCCAACTCCTAACCTTCCTACTGGCCTTACAAGCCCCCAACTCCTAACCTTCCTACTGGCCTTACAAGCCCCAACTCCTAACCTTCCTACTGGCCTTACAAGCCCCAACTCCTAACCTTCCTACTGGCCTTACAAGCCCCAACTCCTAACCTTCCTACTGGCCTTACAAGCCCCAACTCCTAACCTTCCTACTGGCCTTACAAGCCCCAACTCCTAACCTTCCTACTGGCCTTACAAGCCCCAACTCCTAACCTTCCTACTGGCCTTACAAGCCCCAACTCCTAACCTTCCCCCGTGTGCCTCTGTGTTCGTGTGCAACTGTGTTTATAATAAATACCCTAAAACGTGGATTATTAACCTCCATCTCCTAATTGTGTTCTGACCGATTCAGCAACACCCCTGAACTAGCATATACAGTCCACCTAGTCCTTTTCTTCAAAAATAGTTATTTTTTAAAAAGTCGTAGCTACTGTAATTACCTAGCTAGTTGTTAATGTCTACTGTACTGGACAGAAAAACTGACCAAATTTAGCGAGAATTTACTTCTGGGTAACCGAGATTAGCTAGCTGCCGTCATTACAATGTTTCTCATCACTTCAATAGCCCCAAGGTAGACCCACCCAAGTTAGCTAGCTGGCTACTAAGGTGATGGAAAATAGTTAAGGGCTGCTCCTCTTCCTCTCTGCTAATAAACAAAGCTAGCTAGCTAGCTAGCTAGCTAACAGTATATAGGTTTCTGGCCCTCAGTACCCGTTATTCCACCAATGTGGCTTTCACTGACGATTTATAATGGAAGCCAGACTTTATTAACGCTCATAAACAGTTCAACAGATCATAAACTCACCTTTTAAAAATAGTCCTCGTCGTCAGTTGTTTGGCTGAGTAACACAACTGGCCGAGAACCAGCCGCACTGTAAACTTCCGCCCGCGTTCTAAAACCGGAAGTGGCTATATATTTGTGCTGCTATTTGTTTTTTGTGAGTGTAGCGTTAGATGGTAGGGTATTTGTTGTATTTTATTTTGTTTAAGCAAAAATATAAGGGAGTTATACTCCAGTCTAGTGGGTGGCGGTAATGCAACATTTATTGGATGCCAACCGCTGTTAAACCTAATCGAAGAAGATATTTGTGCTGAGGTCAGTTAGATACTGTAGGTATGTAGCCAGCAACTTAAATAAAAATATATAAAGGCAGCTGAAAATTATATAGTATTACTATATAGTATTATTAATGACAATTAGTGTTAATCAAATCAAATCAAATTTTATTGGTCACATGCGCCGAATACTACAGGTGCAGACATTACAGTGAAATGCTTACTTACAGCCCTTAACCAACAGTGCATTTATTTTAAACAAAAAAAGTAAAAATAAAACAACAACAAAAAAGTGTTGAGAAGAAAAAGAGCAGAAGTAAAATAAAGTGACAGTAGGGAGGCTATATATACAGGGGGGTACCGTTGCAGAGTCAATGTGCGGGGGGGCACCGGCTAGTTGAGGTAATATGTACATGTGGGTAGAGTTAAAGTGACTATGCATAAATAATTAACAGAGTAGCAGCAGCGTAAAAAGGATGGTTATGTCACATGCGCCGAATACAACAGCTGTAGACCTCACCGTGAAATGCTTACTTACAAGCCCTTAACCAACAATGCAGTTCAAGAAATAGATTTAAGAACATATTTACTAAATAAACTAAAAGTAATAAAATAACATAAAAAGTAACACAAAATAACAATAACGAGGCTATATACAGGGGGTACAGGTTAGTCGAGGTAATTTGTACGTGTAGGTAGGGGTAAAGTGACTATGCATTGATAATAAACAGCGAGTAGCAGCAGTGTAAAAACAATAAGATGTGTTTACATGTGTTTTACCTGTGTGGTTTGAAGTTTTCTATAGCAAGAGAATTCTGTCCAGTGTCAGTGCCATGATACTTTAACTGGTGTGTCTTCATATTTTATGACCAACTGAAACCCTTCGCACACTGGGAGCAGTGGAAAGGCTTCTTCAACGTGTGAGTTGGCTGGTGTGTAAGTTGTGTAACAAACGGAAACTGTTCACACACTTAGAGCAGCGGAAAGGCTACTCTTCTGTGAGTTAGCTGGCGTTTTTTTTAGGAAATAAAAACTGCTGAAACTCTCCCCACACTGAGAGCAGTGGAAATGCTTCTCTCCTTTGTGAGTGAGCTGGTGTGTCTTTAGATGGTGTAACTGACTGAAATTCTTCCCACAGAGCAGTGGAAGAGATAGTGGTACGGACTATTCCCTTTGTGAGTTATCTGGTGCATCTTTAGTTTGCTATTCCCATATTGACCACAGAGGTACATTTTCTTTCTTTTGAGAGTCTGTTGGTGTGATTTAAGGTGAAGTGGACAAATAAAACTGCCTCTGCAATCTGAGCAGGGGCGGGGCCTACAAGTGTGTCTTCTCAACTCCTCTGGCTCATAGAAACTAGTGAAGCAGTCCATGCAGTGGTGATGTTTCTGTCTTGAGTTCATCTGTCTGTGTTGTTCATGGGTTTCTGATGCTGTGGAACTGGGCTCACTGTCTGAACCTGGGTTGGAGCTCTCTCCTGTGGGAATATTAACAGACATGGGGTTAGAATCAGGAACAGAGCATTGGAAGGGGCTTTAAAGGGCAACTGCCCCTAAAAAACAATGAATTCCTTTGAAAACAGGGTATGTGGCATCGAATATTAATCAGAAACATTTATTCTAGTGTCAAAATTAACTACAAAGTGTAAATAGGATAATTATGGTCATAAAGTCAGTCTCGTTTAAAATGGATTTTGGAACTTCAGTGCGTCACAACGAGTAAATGAAGGTTGGGTTTGGATAACAATTATGTCAACAAATCATGCTCCCTTTTGCATGTGCAAATCGTCCCTCTGCCCACTTCACTTCCCTTCAGTGAATATGGCTCTGTTGTTTCACCGCGTTCAAAGGATCACGGCCATTTCAGACTGAAAAGCCCTGTACGGATTGACCATGTAATGGATGCTTCCAGCAGGATCCACAGCCTATGGTTTGCATGCCCTGCCGAAGGACCCTAACATGAGGAATAGGTGGTTGGAGTTGGTTGGTCCCCAGTGGTGGTGAGTATACTGTTAGCTAGACCATAGACTGATGGTTATGTATCTTATATTTTGTCCAGACTATACAGTCCATTCGGAATGTATTCAGACCCCTTGACTTTTTCCACATTTTATTACGTTACAGCCTTATTCTATAATTGATTAAATAGTGTTTCTTCCTCATCAATCTACACACAATACCCCATAATGACAAAACAAAACCAGGTTTCGCTGCACAGCTATTTTTCAGGTCTCTCCAGAGATGTTCGATCGGGTTCAAGTCCGGGCTCTGGCTGGGCCACTCAAGGACATTCAGAGACTTGTCCCGAAGCCATTCCTGCATTGTCTTGGCTGTGTGCTTAGGGTCATTGTTCTGTTGGAAGGTGAACCTTCGCCCCAGTTTGAGGTCCTGAGCGCCCTGGAGAAGGTTTTCATCAAGGATCTCTCTGTACTTTGCTCCATTAATCTTTCCCTCGATCCTGACTTATCTCCCAGTCCCTGCCACTGAAAAACATCCCCACAGCATGATGCTGCCACCACCATGCTTCACCGTAGGGATGGTGCCAGGTTTCCTCCAGACGTGACACTTGGCATTCAGGCCAAAGAGTTCAATCATGGTTTCATCAGACCAGAGAATCTTGTTTCTCATGGCCTGTGAGTCTTATAGGTGCCTTTTGGCAAACTCCAAGTGGGCTGTTATGTGCCTTGTACTGAGGACTGGCCTCCGTCTGGCCACTCTACTATAAAGGCCTGATTGGTGGAGTGCTGCAGAGATGGTTGTCCTTCTTGAAGGTTCTCCCATCTCCACAGAGGAACTCTGGAGCTCTGTCAGAGTGACCATCAGGTTCTTGGTTACCTCCATGACCAAGGCCCTTCTCCCCCGATTGCTCAGTTTGGCCGGGTGGCCAGCTATAGGAAGAGTCTTGGTGGTTCCAAACTTCTTCAATTTAAGAATGATGGAGGCCACTGTGTTCTTGGGGACCTTCAATGCTGCAGACATTTTTTGGTACCCTTCCCCAGATCTGTGCCTCGACACAATCCTGTCTTGGAGCTCTATGGACAATTCCGTCGACCTCATGGCTCAGTTTGTGCTCTGACATGCACTGTCAACTGTGGGATCTTATATAGACAGTTGTGTGCCTTTCCAAATCATGTCCAAATCGATTGAATTTACCATAGGTGAACTCCAATCAAGTTGAAGAAACATCTCAAGGATGATCAATGGAAACAGGATGCACCTGAGCTCAATTTCAAGTCTCATAGCAAAGAGTCTGAATATTTAAAGTATGTAAATGAGGTATTTCTGTTTTTGAATTTTAATAGATTTTCAATCATTTCTAAAAACCTGTTTTCGCTTTGTCATTATGGGGTATTGTGTGTAGATTGAGGACATAAAAATATAAAAAATCAATTTTAGAATAAGGCTGTAACATAACAAAATGTGTTAGAAGGGAAGAGGTCTGAATACTTTCCGAATGCACTGTATATTAATGTAAAGGAGCTTAGGGGTGGCAGGTAGCCTAGCGGTTAAGAGCATCCCCAAGCAGACTAGGTGAAAAAATCTGATGTGCCCTTGAGCAAGGCACTTAACCCTAATTGCTCCTGTGAGTCACTCTGGATAAGAGCGTATGCTAAATGTCAAAAATGTCAAATGTAACTTCCTTTCTCATGTCGCGCACAAAGGAAGGAAGGAATCGGGCCGTCCCATGGCCCCACCAAGCATGAACTATTCCTCAGGTAGGAGTATGCTGCTTATGGGAGACTAAAGTTGTGAAAAAGGCAGTGTGGAGGTGATTAGGGGAATTCAGTTGCAATACGTTTGGTCTTTTGCAAAACGTTTTGCAACTGAAACCGTTTACTCCAAACGGAAAACGATTTGCAACAATAACATGTTTCTATTGGACAAATTAAAGGGATACTTCGGGATATTGGCAATGAGGCTCTTTATCTACTTCCCCAGAGTCAGATGAACTCGTGGATTACATTTTTATGTCTCTGTGTCCAGTATGAAGGAAGTTAGAGGTAGTTTAGTAAGCCAATGCTAACTAGCGTTAGCGCAGATACCCATAGACTTCAAGTCATTGCGCTAATGTTAGTTAGCAACTTCTTTCAAACTGCACGCAGAGACATACAAAAATGGTATCCACGAGATCACCTGACTCTGAGGAAGTAAATAAAGGTGCCAAAATACCTAATTATTCCTTTAAGATAGGTCCCCTCCCAGTTGACTAAATGTTTTGCAAAAGAATACGACTAATGCATACCCCTGGTGTGGAGGGCAGGGTCTACATGGGCTAATAGATTCAGCTGCAGACTGACCACAACTAAGCCCAAAAATAGATTTGTTATTACAATCATTTCATACCTTGATTACATTGGGACACGATCACATCTTATTTTTTTTTGTGGAATACTTGGGAATTCCTAAATTAAACACGTTTTTAGCTGAATTTCTGGTGATTTTAGTCTTTTTTTATTTTTTTACCAAAAATGTAATCCCTTCCAAAATAATAATATAGTTTTACTAACAACTTTGGAAAAAAAAATGAAACAAAAAAAAATCACTTGCGGGCCGGTTTTTGAAAAGCGATTGCATTCATTTTGGAACCAAGCTGCCTTGCAAGATCCCACTCTGGTCGACGGTGAAGTCGGCTCAAATCAAAGGTCACGTAGGTTATTAAGTGTGGAGTAATGAGTAGGATTGTGTTGACACATGCAAATGTGATTATTTTTGATAAAAACGCTTTATCTGCCTTCACAATACAAACTAGTTAGAAAATATCGAACATGTACTTTATGGAAAAAATATGTATGTTTCTGAACGATGCATCATGCTGCATTGTTGATAATATGACCAAGAAGCGCAGATGACTTTTCGATATGAGCAGGGCTTCACTCGGTCACGTGACGGGCCATAGCTCAATGTAACCCAGGCCAGTTTAATCGAATCCCCTCAATGGAATGACCCTTCACAACAAGTTCATTTAGCTGAACCCCCTGTGTTAGCGTACAAAATATTATAATTATGTTCCTGCCCCCTGATCATCCGCTCTGACAAAAATCATCCCTCTGCTGAATCTATTATATAGTTAGAAAATTCAAACATATTTTATGGAAAATATATGTTATATGTTTCTGAAAGATGCATCATGCTGCATTGTTGACAATATGACTGACTGGCACAGATTGCTGTTCAATTTGAGCAAGGCGTGAATCCCCTCAGTGGAATGACCCTTCACAACAAGTGGATTTCGCCTGAACCCACTGTGTTAGTGCTGGGGTGGAACAAGAGCCTGCAAACCATGTAGATGGGCTGTCCAGAACAGGAGTTGAAGGCCCCTGATATACTGTTATTAACTGTCCAATGTTATTAAGCAGTTGAGTAAACTGTCATTATAAAACTGTTATTGTAAATATTTGACGTATTTTAGCAGGGCCTTGGGAGGATCGGATAGTAACTCTTGATCCAATACATTTCAAGGGTGCTTTAAAGATCATTCTGTGCTCGCAATGTAGTTTTATCACCACAGACAGGAGTTTGGCTGAACACCCCAGCGCCTTGGCTCACGTCAGCATTTTTTCAATCCATTAAAATGTCACAGCCAGTAAAAATCTAAATCTGGAAATGAAATGTCACATGCTGTGCCATGGATCCACTAAAACAACCAATCTTGGCTCAGATAATTCAGATCTTATTTTCCAGGTCACATATCTTGCTGTAAATCTATTACGGTGTCAGCAATGTGAGGACCTCATGGTCGACTAATAAGGTCAGAATAATGTGCTGGCCTGTATCGTATCGTATCTCCAAAGGCGGAAGTTGGGAGAGTTTTTTCTTCGGGTGGTTCAGTGAAACAATTTTAGTTTCCGAGGTAGAAGTTTTGGTGAGGGAGGCCCTGCTCTCTCCACTCCCAGATGCTTAGCCCATTTCATTCCGATCTCCTCTGCATTTTTGTAGCCATTTGCTACAGCCTGTCAACTATGCCTCTGCCTATCCCTGTTCTCTCCTCTCTGCACAGGCTACACAAACGCACCACACCGCGTGGCTGCTGCCTCTCCAATCTGGTGGTCCCTGCACGCACCACCCACGTGGAGTTCCAGGTCGCAGGCAGCCTCTGGAACTGCCGTTCTGCTGCCAACAAAGCTGACTTCATCCCAGCCTATGCCAACCTCCAGTCCCTCGACTTCCTGGCGCTGACGGAAACATGGATCACCACTGAAAACACCGCTACTCCTACTGCTCTCTCCTCGTCTGACCATGTGTTCTCGCATACCCCGAGAGCATCTGGTCAGAGGGGTGGTGGTACAGGAATCCTCATCTCTCCCAAGTGGACATTCTCAATTTTTCCCCTAACCCATCTGTCTATCTCCTCATTTGAATTCCATGCTGTCACAGTCACTAGCCCATTTAAGCTTAATATCCTTGTCATCTATCGCCCTCCAGGTTCCCTTGGAGAGTTCATCAATGAGCTTGACGCCTTGATAAGTTCCTTCCCTGAGGATGGCTCACCCCTCACAGTTTTGGGGGATTTCAACCTCCCTATGTCCACATTTGACTCATTTCTCTCTGCCTCCTTCTTTCCACTCCTCTCCTCTTTTGACCTCACCCTCTCACCGTCCCCCCCTACTCACAAGGCAGGCAATACGCTTGACCTCATCTTCACTAGATGCTGCTCCTCTACTAATCTCACTGCAACTCCCCTCCAAGTCTCCGACCACTACTTTGTTTCCTTTTCTCTCTCACTCTCTTCCCACACTACTCACTCTGCCCCTACACAGATGGTAATGCGCCGCCGCAACCTTCGCTCTCTCTCTCCCACTACTCTCTCCTCTTCCATCCTATCATCTCTTCCCTCTGCTCAATCCTTCTCCCTCCAATCTCCTGATTCTGCCTCCTCAACCCTCCTCTCCTCCCTTTCTGCATCCTTTGACTCTCTGTGTCCCCTATCCTCCCGGCCGGCTCGGTCCTCCCCTCCAGCTCCGTGGCTTGATGACTCATTGCGAGCTCACAGAACAGAGCTCCGGGCAGCGGAGCGGAAATGGAAGAAAACTAAATTCCCTGCCGACCTGGCATCTTTTCACTCCCTCCTCTCTACATTTTCTTCATCTGTTTCTGCTGCTAAGGCCACCTTCTACCACTCTAAATTCCAAGCATCTGCCTCTAACCCTAGGAAGCTCTTTGCCACATTTTCCTCCCTCCTGAATCCTCCCTCCCCCCCCCCCCCCTCCTCTCTCTCTGTGGATGACTTCGTCAACCACTTTGAAAAGAAGGTTGACGACATCCGATCCTTGTTTGTTAAGTCTAATGACACTGCTGGTCCTGCTCACACTGCCCTACCCTATGCTTTGACTTCTTTCTCCCCTCTCTCTCCAGATAAGATCCTGCGACTTGTGACTGCAGGCCGCCCAACAACCTGCCCGCTTGACCCCATCCCCTCCTCCCTTCTCCAGACCATCTCCGGTGACCTTCTCCCCTACCTCACCTCGCTGATCAACTCATCCTTGACCGCTGGCCATGTCCCTTCCGTCTTCAAGAGAGCGAGAGTTACTCCCCTTCTCAAAAAACCAACACTCGACCCCACTGATGTCAACAACTACAGACCAGTATCCCTTCTTTCTTTTCTTTCCAAAACTATTGAGCGTGCCGTCTTTAGCCAACTCTCTTGCTATCTCTCTCAGAATGACCTTCTTGATCCAAACCAATCAGGTTTCAGGACTGGTCATTCAACTGAGACTGCTCTTCTCTGTGTCACAGAGACTCTCCGCACTGCTAAAGCTAACTCTCTCTCCTCTGCTCTTGTCCTTCTAGACCTGTCTGCTGCCTTTGATACTGTGAACCATCAGATCCTCCTCTCCACCCTCTCCGAAATGGGCATCTCCGGCGCGGCTCACTCCTGGATTGCGTCCTACCTGACCGGTCGCTCCTACCAAGTGGCGTGGCGGGAAGCTGTCTCCGCACCACGTGCTCTCACCACTGGTGTCCCCCAGGGATCGGTTTTGGGCCCTCTCCTTTTCTCCCTATACACCAAGTCACTTGGCTCTGTCATATCCTCACATGGCCTTTCCTATCATTGCTACGCTGACGATACACAACTAATCTTCTCCTTTCCCCCTTCTGATAACCAGGTGGCGAATCGCATCTCTGCATGTCTGGCAGACATATCAGTATGGATGACGGATCACCACCTCAAGCTGAACCCTGGCAAGACGGAGCTGCTCTTCCTCCCGGGGAAGGACTGCCCGTTCCATGATCTCGCCATCACGGTAGACAACTCCGCTGTGTCCTCCTCCCAGAGTGCGAAGAGCCTAGGCGTGACCCTGGACAACACCCTGTCGTTCTCCGCCAACATCAAGGCGGTGACCCGCTCCTGCAGGTTCATGCTCTACAACATTCGGAGAGTGCGACCCTGCCTTACACAGGAAGCGGCGCAGGTCCTGGTCCAGGCACTTGTCATCTCCCGTCTGGACTACTGCAACTCGCTGTTGGCTGGGCTCCCTGCCTGTGCCATTAAACCCCTACAACTCATCCAGAATGCCGCAGCCCGTCTGGTGTTCAACCTTCCCAAGTTCTCTCACGTCACCCCCCTCCTCCGCACACTCCACTGGCTTCCAATTGAAGCTCGCATCCGCTACAAGACCATGGTGCTTGCCTTTGGAGCAGTGAGGGGAACGGCACCCCTGTACCTTCAGGCTCTGATCAGTCCCTACACCCAAACGAGGACATTGCGTTCATCCACCTCTGGCCTGCTGGCTCCCCTTCCTCTGCGGAAGCACAGCTCCCGCTCAGCCCAGTCAAAACTGTTCGCTGCTCTGGCACCCCAATGGTGGAACAAGCTCCCTCACGACGCCAGGACAGCGGAGTCACTCACCACCTTCCGGAGACATTTGAAACCCCACCTCTTTAAGGAATACCTGGGATAGGCTAAAGTATTCCTTCTAACCCCCCCCCCCCCCCAAATTGTAAAGTGGTTATCCCACTGGCTATAGGGTGAACGCACCAATTTGTGAGTCGCTCTGGCTAAGAGCGTCTGCTAAATGACGTTAATGTGCCCTTGAGCAAGGCACTTAACCCTAATTGCTCCTGTAAGTCGCTCTGGTTAAGAGCGTCTGCTAAATGACTAAAATGTAAATGTATATGTAAATGTCCACAGTATAGGTATGAGGTCTTCACCTTTCAGCATGCAGTGTGAAGTTAATGGAGGGCTAAATGTAATATTAATCTAATACATTTACAAGGATAAACACTTGGATCAAATGGGGAGATGTTGTGTTTGGACAAAACAAGTCTAAATGTATAACCCCCCTGCCAGTGACCTTTTCCATACATGGCCATGATCCAAAACTGGGTGTCAGAAATACATGCACCCTAAAGTTATTTGGGAATGCTTTATGACCCCCTGGCATTGCTTCATGATATCTGCTGAGCTGTTCTTGAAATTAAAATTTGTTCCCATACAGTCCAGGCAAAGTTACAAGAAGCGTGCCAAAGCAACAGATCATTTACAAGTCCAATATGGCCATGTTCAGAAACGGGTGTGTCAGAAATACCACAGCAATACACTGAGTGTACAAAACATTAGGAACACCTTCCTGATATTGAGTTACACCCCCTCTTTTGCCCTCAGAACAGCCTCAATTCGTCGGGTCATGGACTCTACAAGGTGTCGAAAGCGTTCCACAGGGATGCTGGCTCATGTTGACTCCAATGCTTCACACACACATACATGATATACACACTATACACACATGTACACATGTATTGTATGTAGTAGTAGAGTAGTGGTTGAGGGCACACGCTTAATGTGTTGTGAAATGCAATGTTTATTTTATATAACTGCCTTATTTTGCTGGACCCCAGGAAGACTAGCTGCTGCCTTGGCAGGAACTAATTGGGATCCATAATAAATACAAATACAAGCCCAGTTATGTCAAGTTAGCTGGATGTCCTTTGGGTGGTGGACCATTTTTGATACACATGGAAAACTGTTGAGCGGGAAAACACAGCAGCGTTGCAGTTCTTGACTCAAACCGGTGCGCCTGGCACCTACTACCATACCCCGCCTGGCCCCTACTACCATACCCCGTTCAAAGGCACTTAAATATTTTGTCTTGCCCATTCACCCTCTGAAAAGGCACACATACACAATCCATGATTGAAGTGGATTTAACAAGTGACATCAATAAGGGATCATAGCTTTCACTTGGATTCACCTGGTCAGGCTATCTCATGGAAAGACCAGGTATTCCTAATGTTTTACATTTAAAGGCAGCTTAATGTGAACACTGTGCAAGGGGTGTGTAGACTTTCACTAGAGACTGTATATACGTTTAATCTGTGAATTCTGACCAAATAGGTCCAATATTGTAAAATAATTTTGTGGTATGTCACCTGCATCTGGATGGCGTAGAACTGCTTGTAATTGAAGTAGTCCTGCTTGTCCAGTGTTGGTGGCTTGATCCATATGTGGTAACTATCGATGACCCTGACTGCCTGGTTTAACACTGGATTTCTCGCCAACCTCCCGAATCTGGCGCGGTGACCTCTACGTCTTCTGGAGTCGATGGCCTTCTTGTGAACAATCCTGCACACATCCTGGGGTTCTGGGACACTAAAAGGTGCTGGTTACCAGCCTCTAGGAAAGGCAGTGGGGCTACAAGTAAACAAAGATCAGGACCTCGAGGTGCTGGCCCCAACCATGATCCTTCTCCTGGTGAAGCAGTCTCATGAGCTGTCCCCAACCATGATCCTTCTCCTGGTGAAGCAGTCTCATGAGCTGGCCCCAACCATGATCCTTCTCCTAGTGAAGCAGTCTCATGAGCTGGCCCCAACCATGATCCTTCTCCTAGTGAAGCAGTCTCATGAGCTGTCCCCAACCATGATCCTTCTCCTGGTGAAGCAGTCTCATGAGCTGTTCCCAACCATGATCCTTCTCCTGGTGAAGCAGTCTCATGAGCTGTCCCCAACCATGATCCTTCTCCTGGTGAAGCAGTCTCATGAGCTGTCCCTAACCATGATCCTTCTCCTGGTGAAGCAGTCTCACGAGCCACAACAGCCCCGTGAGGCGAAACTCAGGCCAGAGGCACGGCTCTGCCTCACCATAGTCTCAGGATAGGAGCGCAGGCGTTCAGCCTCATGTACGAGACCATACGACCTGCCTGAAAAGAGAGATGGGGAAAAACAACACATTTAATCTAGAAACAAAATGGAATTCATTACAGTTATAAGTTAGAAAGAATAATGTAGGCTACTTAAATCTTGGGTAGTGAAATGAATAGTCCACTCACTCTATACAGTACAGACCACTCTGTCGTTGTGCTTTTATTAAAATCATTTTAGAGCAACAAAATATTTTAGAACAACTCCTATGCTCCCCGTTCACCCACGACTGTGTGGCCACGCACGACTCCAACACCATCAAGTTTTCTGACGACATAACGGTGGTTGGCCTGATCACCGGGGACGATGGTTGGCCTGATCACCGGGGACGATGGTTGGCCTGATCACCGGGGACGATGGTTGGCCTGATCACCGGGGACGACGAGAAAGCCTACAGGGAAGAGGTCAGTGACCTGGCAGTGTGTTGCCAGGACAACAACCTCTCCCTCGACATCAGTAAGACCAAGGAGCTGATCGGGGACTACAGGAAGGGGGGGCGGCCACCCTGTATATAGCTACTGACCCTGGAACTGACCCTGTATATAGCTACTGACCCTGGAACTGTCCCTGTATATAGCTACTGATCCTGGAACTGACCATGTATATAGCTACTGACCCTGTATATAGCTACTGACCCTGGAACTGATCCTGTATATAGCTACTGACCCTGGAACTGACCCTGTATATAGCTACTGACCCTGGAACTGACCCTGTATATAGCTACTGATCCTGGAACTGACCCTGGATATAGCTACTGACCCTGGAACTGACCCTGTATATAGCTACTGACCCTGGAACTGACCCTGTATATAGCTACTGATCCTGGAACTGTCCCTGTATATAGCTACTGACCCTGGAACTGACCCTGTATATAGCTACTGACCCTGTATATAGCTACTGACCCTGGAACTGACCCTGTATATAGCTACTGACCCTGGAACTGACCCTGTATATAGCTACTGACCCTGTATATAGCTACTGACCCTGGAACTGACCCTGTATATAGCTACTGACCCTGGAACTGTCCCTGTATATAGCTACTGACCCTGGAACTGACCCTGTATATAGCTACTGACCCTGGAACTGACCCTGTATATAGCTACTGACCCTGGAACTGACCCTGTATATAGCTACTGACCCTGGAACTGACCCTGTATATAGCTACTGACCCTGGAACTGACCCTGTATATAGCTACTGACCCTGGAACTGACCCTGTATATAGCTACTGACCCTGGAACTGACCCTGTATATAGCTACTGACCCTGGAACTGACCCTGTATATAGCTACTGACCCTGGAACTGACCCTGTATATAGCTACTGACCCTGGAACTGACCCTGGAACTGACCCTGTATATAGCTACTGATCCTGGAACTGACCCTGTATATAGCTACTGACCCTGGAACTGACCCTGTATATAGCTACTGACCCTGGAACTGACCCTGGAACTGACCCTATATATAGCTACTGACCCTGGAACTGTCCCTGTATATAGCTACTAACCCTGGAACTGACCCTGTATATAGCTACTGACCCTGGAACTGACCCTGTATATAGCTACTGACCCTGGAACTGACCCTGGAACTGACCCTGTATATAGCTACTGATCCTGGAACTGACCCTGTATATAGCTACTGACCCTGGAACTGACCCTGTATATAGCTACTGACCCTGGAACTGACCCTGTATATAGCTACTGATCCTGGAACTGACCCTGTATATAGCTACTGACCCTGGAACTGTCCCTGTATATAGCTACTGACCCTGGAACTGACCCTGTATATAGCTACTGATCCTGGAACTGACCCTGTATATAGCTACTGACCCTGGAACTGACCCTGTATATAGCTACTGACCCTGGAACTGACCCTGGAACTGACCCTGTATATAGCTACTGATCCTGGAACTGACCCTGTATATAGCTACTGACCCTGGAACTGACCCTGTATATAGCTACTGACCCTGGAACTGTCCCTGTATATAGCTACTGACCCTGGAACTGACCCTGGAACTGACCCTGTATATAGCTACTGATCCTGGAACTGACCCTGTATATAGCTACTGACCCTGTATATAGCTACTGACCCTGTATATAGCTACTGACCCTGGAACTGACCCTGTATATAGCTACTGACCCTGGAACTGACCCTGTATATAGCTACTGACCCTGGAACTGACCCTGGAACTGACCCTGTATATAGCTACTGATCCTGGAACTGACCCTGTATATAGCTACTGACCCTGTATATAGCTACTGACCCTGGAACTGTCCCTGGATATAGCTACTGACCCTGGAACTGACCCTGGAACTGTCCCTGTATATAGCTACTGACCCTGGAACTGACCCTGTATATAGCTACTAACCCTGGAACTGACCCTGTATATAGCTACTGACCCTGGAACTGACCCTGGAACTGACCCTGTATATAGCTACTGACCCTGGAACTGACCCTGTATATAGCTACTGACCCTGGAACTGACCCTGTATATAGCTACTGACCCTGGAACTGACCCTGTATATAGCTACTGACCCTGGAACTGACCCTGTATATAGCTACTGACCCTGGAACTGACCCTGTATATAGCTACTGATCCTGGAACTGACCCTGTATATAGCTACTGACCCTGTATATAGCTACTGACCCTGTATATAGCTACTGACCCTGTATATAGCTACTGACCCTGGAACTGACCCTGTATATAGCTACTGACCCTGGAACTGTCCCTGTATATAGCTACTGATCCTGGAACTGACCCTGTATATAGCTACTGACCCTGTATATAGCTACTGACCCTGTATATAGCTACTGACCCTGTATATAGCTACTGACCCTGGAACTGACCCTGTATATAGCTACTGATCCTGGAACTGACCCTGTATATAGCTACTGACCCTGGAACTGACCCTGTATATAGCTACTGACCCTGGAACTGACCCTGTATATAGCTACTGACCCTGGAACTGACCCTGTATATAGCTACTGACCCTGGAACTGACCCTGTATATAGCTACTAACCCTGGAACTGACCCTGTATATAGCTACTGACCCTGGAACTGACCCTGGATATAGCTACTGACCCTGGAACTGATCCTGTATATAGCTACTGACCCTGTATATAGCTACTGACCCTGGAACTGATCCTGTATATAGCTACTGACCCTGGATCTGATCTTACGCTCTCGTGTTCTTCTTATTTCTATTTCTGGTGTGTTTTTGTTCTACTTGACTTTATCTTTTATAGTACTACTGACATTGATTATTACTGTATTGTTGGGAAAGAGCAAGCCAGAAAGGCATTTCACTGTTCTAGTGCACGTGACGACAACTTGAAACATACAGTGAGGGAAAAAGGTATTTGATCCCCTGCTGATTTTGTACGTTTGCCCACTGACAAAGAAATGATCAGTCTATAATTTTAATGGTAGGTTTATTTGAACAGTGAGAGACAGAATAACAACAAAAAAATCCAGAAAAACGCATGTCAAAAATGTTATAAATTGATTTGCATGTTAATGAGGGAAATAAGTATTTGACCCCTTATTGTGCCTGTTCCACATACTCATTGCCTGCCTGCACTGGGAGTCTGGGCTGCATCATGTTTAGCGCCCCACTGGGAGTCTGGGCTGCATCATGTTTAGCGCCCCACTGGGAGTCTGGGCTGCATCATGTTTAGCGCCTGCACTGGGAGTCTGGGCTGCATCATGTTTAGCGCCCCACTGGGAGTCTGGGCTGCATCATGTTTAGCGCCTGCACTGGGAGTCTGGGCTGCATCATGTTTAGCGCCCCACTGGGAGTCTGGGCTGCATCATGTTTAGCGCCTGCACTGGGAGTCTGGGCTGCATCATGTTTAGCGCCTGCACTGGGAGTCTGGGCTGCATCATGTTTAGCGCCTGCACTGGGAGTCTGGGCTGCATCATGTTTAGCGCCCCACTGGGAGTCTGGGCTGCATCATGTTTAGCGCCCCACTGGGAGTCTGGGCTGCATCATGTTTAGCGCCCCACTGGGAGTCTGGGCTGCATCATGTTTAGCGCCCCACTGGGAGTCTGGGCTGCATCATGTTTAGCGCCCCACTGGGAGTCTGGGCTGCATCATGTTTAGCGCCCCACTGGGAGTCTGGGCTGCATCATGTTTAGCGCCCCACTGGGAGTCTGGGCTGCATCATGTTTAGCGCCCCACTGGGAGTCTGGGCTGCATCATGTTTAGCGCCCCACTGGGAGTCTGGGCTGCATCATGTTTAGCTCCCCACTCATGCTGCACAGAAGTTAAACACACTCGAATAATGCAATACGGCATGTAGAAATGTTGGTAAAACAACTAAACATGAGTCAGACCAATCTGGTTTCCCTCTATCCCCACCAACTAAACATGAGTCAGACCAATCTGATTTCCCTCTATCCCCACCAACTAAACATGAGTCAGACCAATCTGGTTTCCCTCTATCCCCACCAACTAAACACGAGTCAGACCAATCTGGTTTCCCTCTATCCCCACCAACTAAACATGAGTCAGACCAATCTGGTTTCCCTCTATCCCCACCAACTAAACATGAGTCAGACCAATCTGGTTTCCCTCTATCCCCACCAACTAAACATGAGTCAGACCAATCTGGTTTCCCTCTATCCCCACCAACTAAACACGAGTCAGACCAATCTGGTTTCCCTCTATCCCCACCAACTAAACATGAGTCAGACCAATCTGGTTTCCCTCTATCCCCACCAACTAAACATGAGTCAGACCAATCTGATTTCCCTCTATCCCCACCAACTAAACATGAGTCAGACCAATCTGAAGTCCATAGAGGCTAGAATAACTTTACAATGCAAGAAGATACCAAACCAGTAGCCCCCAGCTTCGTAGGCTAACTTTCCTGCTCGCTTACAGTTGAAACTAACATCAATTCACTACCCTGGTACTTTGTTTGTGATCATATGCAAACCATAACGCAAAATATGCTGATTTAAAAGCTGATTGCCATTAAAAACGTTATTAATTCACTTAATCAGTCTCTCTCACATCTCTGCCAAAGATGTGTTGCCTCAGCGAACTGAGGGCTCCGACAGCCGCACCCCTCTTGGCTCGTGAATGATGTCATTACTGGTTAAAGAGATATCGCACACTTTTATAAAATAAGCTACTTCTATGCAAATGTTGTTGATCAGTACAATGAAAAGATAAACAACTTGCTCGACTATATCAACTTCAATCAGGTGCTGGATCCTCGTATATATAATCCAAAGAACAGAAATAGGACGGCACTCCGGTAAATAAACTTAAATTGCCACACAAACGTTTCGGGTATGAGCCCTAATCAGTACAATAAAATAAGTGCCACATGGAAGGGAAACAGATTGTCATCTGTAGCCCCATGAGATCAGCCAAAACAAGCTCAATAACTCAATTCACAACACACTCCTATTGAATATGCCGTCACCTGTACTGTGAAAAGTCCTATGGTACATCTTGATTTAAGCAGTTTTATCAATAAAGATTTCCCATTCAAATAAATGATGACCATGTTGTTATGTAATTAGGTTGGTATAAACAAAGTCTAACTAATTGTATGATTGATTAATTTATGCATACATGGCTGTCTCTGAAAGATTCTGACGTGAAACATTTAGAATGTAATGATGTTGACGCTCGAAAGATGCCCAACGATTGAACAAAGCATTCTGTCTGGATTAATTGCCATTCTGTGACTTTGGCAACAACAACAAAATTGCTGTGATATCGTTTTGGTATCGAGTATCGTGATACTAAACCTGGTATTGAAGTCAAAATTCTGGTGTCGTGACAACACTTTCAGGAACAGTAAGCGCATTGAAGGGGGCTTTAAAATACTTGTTGATTCAAGCAGAAGCGCAATAATAGTTTTGGAAGCCCCTGTGGCCGCCAAGACACCAACCTCTCTCCGTACTCAACACCTGAACATACCTGGGTCACTGATACTATCTACTTCTTCCTCTAGATCCAAGGCACCAACCTCTCTCCGTACTCCACACCTGAACTTACCTGGGTCACTGATACTATCTACTTCTTCCTCTAGATCCAAGGCACCAACCTCTCTCCGTACTCCACACCTGAACTTACCTGGGTCACTGATACTATCTACTTCTTCCTCTAGATCCAAGGCACCAACCTCTCTCCGTACTCCACACCTGAACTTACCTGGGTCACTGATACTATCTACTTCTTCCTCTAGATCCAAGTCACCAACCTCTCTCCGTACTCCACACCTGAACTTACCTGGGTCACTGATACTATCTACTTCTTCCTCTAGATCCAAGGCACCAACCTCTCTCCGTACTCCACACCTGAACTTACCTGGGTCACTGATACTATTTACTTCTTCCTCTAGATCCAAGGCACCAACCTCTCTCCGTACTCCACACCTGAACTTACCTGGGTCACTGATACTATCTACTTCTTCCTCTAGATCTGGAGCAGACACATCCCTGTTCTCCTCTTCTGTGACTCCTCTCTCCTCCACCTCCTCTTTGACTCCTTGCTCCTCCACCTCCTCTTTGACTCCTCTCTCCTCCACCTCCTCTTTGTCCTCCACCACCCTTTCTTCCTCTTCTACCTTCTCCTCTACTTCTACTTTAAGTTCTCTCTCTTCCTCTTTAACAATCACATTGAGTTCCAGTGTTTGACAGCAGTCCTCCAGCTTCACTGAGACCATCTCTGGACCCCGCTGTGAGCTTCTCTGGGCTGGAACACCACAGCCAGAACCTGGGGACTCAGTGGACTTGGGTTCAGACATGGAAGGCTAGTAGGTGGATCTGTAGGTGGTTTAGTAAAAAGAGGCAGATACAGTGGAGGGTGAGTTGCACATAGTTAGCTCAAGCTACATTCTAAATACATATTTTCTAAAGTCGTAGCTAACTAGCTGCCTATAACAAGTTGTTAAAACTTTTCTTATCACAGGTCGAGTTAACTTTAATGAGACATTTACACTATTGTTTCCATTCCGTATATCTAGTATTTACTCTGAGGTGAAATCAGACTGCATGGGTTTACTAGGTAGCCTCAGGGCAGCCCTTGATCATGACTGTCAGTTCCATTACATTACACATAAGAGTGTTGGAGGAAGGCGTCTTCTGTAAAGGGTTTTGTTAAGAGCCCCAACGCTCGGTCTGAACATTAACACTCATCGCTTGCGGTATGGTTTTGGAAGAATAAGAACCTTATTTTACATTTTAGTCATTTAGCAGACGCTCTTATCCAGAGCGACTTACAGTTAGTGAGTGCATACATATTTTTTTTCTTCATACTGGTCCCCCGTGGGAAACGAACCCACAACCCAGGCGTTGCAAACGCCATGCTCTACCAACTGAGCTACACCTTATCTTTCCTATCAGCGAGAAATAATGTAAAAAAATATATATGTTAAATTGATACACACCTTTATAGGGTTGGGGTTCCCACACAGCCATATCTCCATGTTACTGCACGTGTTTGCAGATGGAAGACAGGGACCACCTATGCTAATTAGCATGCTCCTAACACGTGTTCTGTAACCGAAGAAGGCCGCCATAAATGTGTTGTCAATGAAAAAATACTGTCGGCTGCTACTGTGATAAAGCCGGTTAAAACTGTGTAGAATAATTCTATTTTTTTGCAGTTATTACATTATTTATATATGTGAAATTAAAGTAAATGGCTTTGTTTCTAGAACCGTATCGCAATAGAGAATCGATTCACGTTTAGATGGAGTATGTTGCCTGTTTTGGCCGCCAGAGCCAGTCTACCTCTGAAAATACCATAAGGTCCTTGAATCTTAAGCGTAAGGGTAGGCTCCTTAAGAGTACATTTTAGGTTAGCTATCTACTAACAAAGGTGGTGGTATATGCTTCGCCTTTTCCTCTCTGCTAGTAACACAACAAGCTAGCTAGCTAACAGTAGCTAGTTATCTGCCCTTGGTAGACGTCATTCCACCACTGACTTTCACTGACGATTGTCAATGGGAGTCGGGCTTTATTCACGCTCATAAATAGCTCAACAGATCATAAACTCACCTTTAAAGTTGTAGCTAATATTCATTATCGTCAGTTGTTGACAGGACACGCGAGGAAACCATAAGGAACATAAACTTCTGTGTGCTATTTTTCTTCTTCTACGGTATAAAGGCGTTGACACCAGTTGAATGTGCATGCCGCCACCTACTGTATGGTCGTAAACTAGAGAAAAAAAGAAATGTCCATTAGCAGAAAAGGGAATAGTCCCCCAGAGCGGACACGTCATAATACCCATAAAACCTAGTGGTCAAACACGGAAATGGTTCCAATCGTCTTTCCACCATTCATTTTTCCTGCAGGACGCTCTAGCTGACATCTCTAGCTAACAATGTCAGCTACCATCAGGGGTGAAAGTCAGGGGTGAAAGTAAGGCTGTAAGGTCTTGTACAGCATCCTGGCAAAATAAATAGTGGGGGTACACCTTACGGTAAAATATGAGCCTATCACAACAAAGAAAACAAAAATGTCAAGAAAACTGTAGGCTATTAGACCATTATTTATCATTACCGCATATCAGAGGCATGAGAAATTAGTGAATGGACTTGAAACGGGTGTATAGCCTATGCTCCAAAATGCCATGTGGTTCGACAGGAATTAGGCAGCCACCTAGAGCGGCAGTTTGACACCTCACATTATTCTGCCCAAAAAACGATGATAACTTCTCTCACCCAGTGGCATGAGGGCTGTTTAGGTGAGCTCTGATGCCGCCCCATGATAAGCAGTGCCCACTTTGCCAAAGGCAGGGGCGCAAAATATTTAGCTTGTCCATGCCCAGCATGCCTCTCCAGGGTGCTGTTGGAGAGACGCACCACTTCAGCGCTCCACCAACGCTCCATCAAATTAATTTAACATATTATGTAGCCTACGGTTGAAAAAGTAGTAGCCTATGTGTTTTTTCTGTAGCCTATAGACTGGGACCAAATGTAGGGTGAGTATTGGTTAAGTGGGACAACTGGCAAAGTTGGACACTTAAGCTTTGTAATGGATATCTTTAAATGTTTACAATAACATAACCAACAATCAATACCTGTGTGTTAGTGAGGAAGCATGTGATGATACAAAATGGGTTCAATGGGTATGATGTCATCATTGTGGGCGTGGCCTCCCGTCTATTGACACATCTCTAGAGTCATAATGGTAAGTAAGATGACATAGGGTTCTGAGGTAAATAATGTCAAGGTTATAAGAAACGAAGAAAATATATTCGGTGTCTCATTACAGCATATTTTGTAATGAGATATAATTGTAAATCAAACTGACTGTAAATGGGTTTCTCACTAATCTCCCCTTTTTAGAATCTTGACATTTTAACAGGTGTTCCAGAATGCCAATCGCCTACTATCCAACTGGGCCACTCCTCCTCCAGGCCACTCCTCCTCTAGGCCACTTTAATGCAGAGCAAATATTTCGGGGGTTTATGAAATACATGTTTTCTTAACAGAAATCCACTTTCTAAATAGGATAAAAAGTTCAATTGAATTTTCCTCAAATCTGCTATCAGCTAGCTTGCTATAGAAAGCTATCGTAGCTGCATTTTACATAGAAAGATATTACCTCACCAATATAAAAAAAATCTTAGCTAGCTATATTCATAACCATACAGGTATATGATGACAAATTGTTGTCAGGGGTAAGGTCTTTCTGGTTTCATTCTACAAAATGTCCGTTAGAGTGTAGTGTTGAGGATGTTGCGCTGATAGGTCTAGATGAAGTTCCTTTTATTTGATTTATAGGCTATACAATTACATATAGGCTACGTCATATCATTATGATGAAGTATGATGATAATTATAATCATAACTGATCATTCTTAATCTTCCACAAAAATACATACATGTTTTAATACATTTCATTTGTATGAATAATGGAAGTTTTATCATTAAAATATTGAAATTACTCATACTCTCTAATTTGTCCTTATTTACAATAAATAATTAAGTGTCCCACTTTGGCAATCAATGTGTCCCAATTTGCCAGTATCGACTTAAAAAATTTGGTCTCAGGACAATTTGTGTTTGAAGAAGAGTCATCCATCCTGTGTTTTTAATAAAAAATGTTTGTTGTATAATGTAGTACAGTTCTTAAGTTATTTAGAATGGTATCATGTTGGGGGTTAAGACAATGGGATGATTTCTGTAAGGTGTTCCGGAAAATGAATTTTCAGAAAGTGACCCACTCACCCTATTACAATGTCATGAGACAGACACTTTTAAATAATGAACAAGGAGAGAGAGTGCAGGAGAAAGTCAACTGAACAGGCACGCAGGCAGACATCGGCTTTGGAACGGCTGCGGCATAATACGAGGTGGACAGCAAATGGTGCTGAAAGTAATTCATTTCAACAATTGTCTTCATTTTAATTTGACTTCATTAACAACAAGGGGGCTTTGTTGGAGCCCATATAGCCAAATCCTCCAATCTCCTTACTAAATACCTCCGTGTCTGGGAAGGGCTTAGTGTGTTTGGTTAAAACCAAAGAAAAAGGATACCTATTGTTAGATTTATATTTTGAAATAAATAAACCGTATCTAGATCATTTAAAGCGTTCTATAACAATGCTTAACTCCGTGATGCCTTTATGCTAGAAACAAGCTTTAAAATGCCCACAAAAAAACATGACTCTGATGTATATAAAGAAAACAAATTGGCACAAGGCCAAACCTATTGCGGACCCCTTTTGTACACTATTTTAGTTTAGCGGGGATGGGAGGGGGGTTGAAATGTTTTGTCTTGCCTAGGGCGGCAGAACATACAGGTCCATCGTTTTTTGGGTGCACGCGCGTGCACACACAGGAGGTCAGGTACGGGGAAGAAATCTACTTTCACCACTGGCTACCATTCAACAGCGCGATCAGAGACGTTCTGTGCCCAATCCATGATGAATCCATGTGCTGTTATCGTATCTGAAGATTATGTCTTTGTTAAATGTTTTTCATGAAGAAATGGAATGTTGTTTACGTTAGTATATGTTTTAGTGTAACGTCATGTACAACAGACAGGAAGTGTGTTGTAGACAGGGGAGACTGGTGATTGGCCAGAAGAGGGAGCTTCATTGTCTATAAAAAGGGGTTAGACTACAGAAAGGGCAGAACGGCCATGGCAATCTGAGGAGCCGTTCTCCGGACACCGCGGGTCTGTACTTATGCTGTAACCTCGTGATTTTAATAAAAGCCTCTAACACGATGCAGCTTGAACGGACTCTTTGTTGACAGCAATAATGGCCACCATTCACCCGATACGACATAATGGCGCCCAACGTGGGGCTGGTTTGCGTCTCTTCTTTGTTTCGTAGCCGCCAAGCTAGCTCGCTTTGAAGCATGGCCAAACAAGGGTGAGTTTTTCTTACTGCTTCGGAGTTTGTTAGATTGGATACGATTTGTGTACACTGGAGAGATGTACCATACAACCTTGCCTCGGGTGGCGTTGTTGCTGTTGACTAGAGTCTGCTAAAATGTTATTCCATTGGTAACGGTTGGCAATGGGAAATTTAGAGCATTAAACGGTAGGATTTAAGTATTGAAAGTGTATATTCCATTGGTAACGGTTGGCAATTGGAAATTATGCATTCATCTTTAGGGCACTGTACCGCTTTAAGACCCCGGGGGGGGGCCATTTTAGATAATGGGCTGGCAAATCCGCGTGTACGATAGAATGTACATTCGGTGAGTTTTTGAAGAGAACTCGGGTTGATGAGATTTATCTGATTGTGATTATGGTTTGACTTGCGTTCGACGGGATGTTTGATTGGGTCTAATTTCTCGGTGTAATGGTCATTAATCCACGGCAACAAAAACGGTAGGAGAAATAGGTTCAAAATAAATAGGGCAGTGCAGGGTATGTCCTTGTGTAGTAGGCCGCAGTTAGCTAGAGGCTAAAGCTCATTCTTGATTGTTTCAGGTCACGTGGTACATCGTGGCTAAGGCTAATGCTAAATGCTAAATGTGTTTTGTGTCACAGTGTACCTAAGGCTAATGCTAAATGTGTTTTGTGTCACAGTGTACCTAAGGCTAATGCTAATGCTAATGGTGTTGCGTGCTACATGCTAACGGATATCCTTAGAGACGCTATTGTGATGGATTAAAGTCTCTTAAATTTGTCTCTGTGTGTTTAAGTCAAGTTATATGTTTTGTGAGCGCTGTTAAATGTTGTTTGACTAGGAGGGGAAAACGGAGGTAAAGCGGGACTGTTATTCTGTCTGTTTGGGGAGGGAGTAGAGAATCTACCTTCCACGGGGAATCGTATCATAGAATGTATCGCGCATGCGTGGGATTTTACTAAACAACACATCTGTTACACTGCAGGGGGAGACAGGGAGACACAGACGTGGGAACAAAGAGGAGAGATTTTAACACGAATCTTGTAGTTTAAAGCGGCTGGGGTTTGAACATTAAACTATTTGTTGAGATGTAGTGAATTTATAAATTAGATATATGGTAACGGATTATAATAAATTGAATTAAATAATTAAATGACGGATTAAAATAAAATAATGTTTTTGAGCGATCTATTTAGTTCTGAGTTTAGTCTTAGAGTGAATAATGTAGAACGAACGAATATTGAATGGTTGGAAATACTCAGTGATTGCATTAACTACTAAAAATGTGATTCTGTGTGTCTGTTTTTCTGTCATGAGAGGAGCAATACGATACGACAGGAGAGAGGAGGGGCTAACGTGTGACTGACGTGCGTCACGTGACAAGGTGTGACGTGGCAGAGGCAGACGATCGGATCAGATATCAGGCTAGTTCACAAAATATGTGATGGTATGACAATTTCACATAGGCTTGGCAAACTGATTCATTAAAAATTGCATTTTGGAGGCTATGTGCATCACTTGGGTTAATTACAGATGTTTTGGGAATCAAGGACTGACATTATTCTGTAAATTTAAGATAATTAGGGGTTATAGAGCAAGGGGTTACAGGCTTTGTTTTTGGGATTGCTTTGAAGTTGACTAACTTACATTTACTTGCATTTGATGGGTTGTGGTAAGATAGCCAACACTAATTGATAAATTGGTGATATAGGAATACAAATTGGTTTTAATTATTCATGATTTTTAATTGATTTATTTAAAAAATAATTACAGGGGGAAGCCATAGGCTATACAGTCTAAAATAAGATAATTCATAATAAAGGTGATTACACCGATTGATATAGGGAAAAAATAGTAATCCTTTAACTAAAGTAGTGTTAGAAAAACTAATGGCAGAAGTTAGTACACCTTTCCCACATACGGATTCAGCCAAAAGTAGAGCTTAGGGATGTTTATCCTCAGCTTTCAGTGATCATCCAGGGGGGTGATTGTTGCATCAGAGATGAAGACGAATAATAGATAGAGGACAAGCAGAAACGACGATTACAGAAGAAAAGTAAGAAGATGATGGAAGATGA
Source organism: Coregonus lavaretus (assembly GCF_964263955.1). NCBI lineage: Eukaryota > Metazoa > Chordata > Actinopteri > Salmoniformes > Salmonidae > Coregonus > Coregonus lavaretus. Next base: position 417,460 of record NW_028157882.1, on the reverse strand, counting down.
TATTTTGAGGACAGAACTTAGAACTAAGGTTGAAGAATACTGATATGTCAACGACGAGAAGGAACAGGACCAAGAAACTCTCTGAAAACTCAATCATACAACGGGTGGAGAAGAGAAGCTTTGGTTATGAGGAATCAGAATGAACCAAATCAACAATCACTGTTACAGCTTCAACTGAACAATATCAAATGCAATTGTACCAGCCAAGGGGGGTATCAGATGTTCCATATCCACAGCCAGTTTCTGGACAGACACAGAATTGGAGAGGAAGAGGACGAGAAGAAATAGGAGGAGGAAGATTTCAGCTACACTTCCAGCAACTTTCAGAAGACTGTTATAATTGTGGACAGATTGGGTACTTTACCTGTTAATGCAACAAGTCGGGAGAAAACAACAGAGGAAGATAAAGGAGCAAGTGAAGATCACCTGTTAGTGTCTAGAAGATCCGGAAGGGGGGTGCCAGTTGAGAGCATCGATTAGAGAAGAAGAGAAAATAGCTAACAATTGAAGTAAAACCAGAGGACTATGAGAAATAATGGGGAATAGTGTAAAAACTTATCTGTGTTCAGCCTAAAGAGGTTAAACATATCACTATGTAAAATTAACTAATTAGGATAGGGATTTGAGGTAGTAAAACAGTTAATTACTCTTAAGATACTAATATTAGAAGATACTGTTATTGCAGTATTGTAAAGAGATGCATTGTTTATTCTGGGTTAAATTCTTACACCAAGAGATTTCAGGCGAGGCTAAAAGGGTGTTTAGTCGTTTTGCCAAGTCTGTGTGTAAAGAAGTCAAAGGCAGGTGGGGAACTTTCCCAATCACATATTCTAACATTTGGTGGTAAAGGGATTTTGTGAATAAATCAGGGGAAAGGTTTTTAAAGATTAGGAGGAAAAGATTAGATTAAAATAAATTAGGAGGACTAGGTTGAAGGAACTCTAAGACAGTAAGCTAAGTTTCAAAGTTAGTAGTAAGAGAGAGAGAGAGAACAGTAGTGAAGGACATTTTAAAGTTTAGTGGGAAGATATGGTAGGAGTTTAGATCTGTTAGGAGCAGATGCATTGAGAAAGTATGTGTTGCTGAATGATAAGAGAAGATTGAGGGTGATTGAGTATCTATATTTACAGTTCCAGCAGGGAGATCAAGGTAATTATAGGGGTATTTTTATAATCAAAAGTTTGAAAGTCAGGAATTAGGGATAGGACTGAGATTTGGGGAAAAAGTGACACTAGTGGTGATAGATGGAAGTACAAACAGAGACAATTTTTCTTTGGGGAAAATGGATGAAGCAACAATAAGGACATTAACACTTCAGTCTATTATAACAACAGTGAGAAGCAATTTAACTCTTTCAACATTGATAGTTATTAAAGCCATAAATATATCGCATTTGATTATAAGGGAACCAATAGCTTACCAATTTTAGGGGAAATAATACTTATTAGGGTTAGGATGGGGACGTTCCTCCCATATGGAGAGATAATTATGGAGGATAAGTATTGTTATCAGGACCAGGAGTAGAAGGAGGTATAGTTTGGAAGAGGGTTAGGAGTGACTGTTCACTTATGTTGCGTAATGTTACAGAGAAAGGTCAGGGAGAATATATGTGTACTTATCTAGTGCAAGCATTAGAATTTAGTCTGGTTAAGAATTATTGGTTAAAAGGCTATGTAATTCATAAAGTAACGCTTATGATGGAAGATTTGAAATCTGTTGAAGTTCCACAGTCACCAAGGGAGTTCACGAAGAATATGTTACAGTAGTCACTACAACAGTAGATAATACACAGAGGATAATGGGAACTTTTGCACTAGAAGTAATTAGGGTTGATACAGCAATTAAGTCAACTACTTTAATTGTAACTTTGGAAGGGATTAATGATGGCAATAGCAAATATAGGAAGTATGACACCGACAACAACTTTTCTGAAATTAAAGGGGGTAGCAAGACGAATAGGGTTAAAATAGGAGAAGAGAGAGTAGTAGAGAGAATATAGATTCATCATGGAGGACAGGATGAGGTCTTTGATTTTAATGACAGACAAGGAGAGGTATCTGATCAGTACCGCTCGTTAGAAAAGAGAGAAACTATATGCATGTAGTTTGATTCTTCTGTTGTGAAAATTAGAGGTAGGAATCTTTGGTTCCAGCAGCTCATTCTGTAAGATCAGTGAGGAATCCTGAGGGTCCATGTCTGGTGAGAATTCCAGCAACAAACATGTTAGAGACGGTCGTTCGACCTCTATCAAGGGTGTGTCAGTATTATGCGTTGTCATGACTGTGGTAGCAACAACAATTAGTAACAGATAAAATAATGTCGTTGTCAAAACATTTGTTTAAGCCTAGGTTTAGGTGGTATTGGGTTAAGTGAATTAACTTGTGTGCATTTGTTAGATGGAAAGTAAAATCAGGTAACAGCAAGCCCTGAAGTATTGGAGGTGAAACCAGTGAGGGCTAAAAGTTGTTTGTTCTAATAAAACATATGAGGTAAGGGGTATGTTTATGGGAATATCAGATTGTGATGTTATATGATAACTTTGGGTATGGATGACCTTAAGGGTAGTAATGAGAAATATGTTACTTTTTATGTACCAGTTAGTAGGAACAGCAGGACTTTGATGGTTAAAAGATTAGCTTTTGCCTGACAATGTGACTATGGGGAATTTTAGAGATATTTGGAGGGTTTGTGGTGATAAAGTATATATATTCTTACATTATGGATGGACAGGATGTTGTTACATGTCAACGTTGAAGCTTCCATATGAGGTTTTTACCATTATAAGAGGGATAGCACCGGACACAGCTAAATCTAGGGATGAAAAGAAACATTGCTACATGTCATAGTCTTCAAGCCTATCATTGAAGTATAAATCTAAGGGAGAAGGGGGGACTTTTTCCATGGTATGGTGTAACATTTGGGAAGATCATATTGATAATATTAGGTATACTTTGAGTCCAGATAGTTCAGATAGTTATATATGCATTGAAGAATATAAGGGATGCATTTGGGAGGTCTGAGAAGACTTGGTTGCAAGATCAGTTAGGCCCAGTAGGGGCAGTGATGGGTTACATTTAATGGCAGCTTTGATAACACTGTGATGTTTGTAATTTGTTACTGACCTTTGAGAAAGCTATGATATTGAGATAGGTTGGAGAGTGATGCCTGGAGACAACACTCAGATGCCGGTGTTGACGGTTCCTGATCTGGATAAAGATGGACAAGTGGAACTGAATGGATAAATATCATTTTTGATTATTTGATTTTTCAAAAAAATAAAAAAATAATCAATATTGGGGTGATGTTGGTATGATTTATGAATCAAGGGGGGAAGAGGTTTATGTGATTCATGCATCATTTATATATCATTTTTATATTCTTAGTTGATGTTTATGTTTAATTTGAAAGTGTTTGTTTTGCAAAAGATACTGTTTGGTCGTTTCTTTTTCTTCCAGAAGCATTTGGGGGAACATGTGACTCAAACAAGGACAATATGAAGGGACAATATGAAACGACAATGACTGGAGGAGAGGAAACAAGGAGGGTGTGGCCGATTCCATCATCAACAGTCCATTGGAAGAGGAGACTATGGGGAGATGAAGTGTAGTGGACTACATTCCAGTGTCTGCAATGAAATATAGACATGTGTAATACATAATTTGTGTCATATTCTTAGGGATTAATTTTTGTAGAATGATATTTGATGTTATTGAATACATGTGAGGATCTTAGATGTTTTTGTTTATTTCGTGAATGATTAGGGACAGGGAATTTAGGCAGGGAGAGTTCCACTGTACGGTCCAATGGGTTGACCAGCCTTACAAGTGGATATTTATTGGATAGGATTTTGTTTGCAGGGGCTTACATGTGTATTTAATTGCATCATAGTTTCAAATGCATTTACATGGTTAATGAGTTTATCTGGAGTACCGAAGGTGGTTGCCTGGGGCAGAGGGACCGTGAGAGAATTTTACTGTCTTGATTGATGGATGGAAGGTTGCCGGACAGTTTTTCGCTCTTACTCCATAGAGATTTGTTCATATTTCATAGTAATGTATTCACACTTCATAAAGATAGTAATGTAGTCACACTTCATAAACAGTTATTCATATTTCATAGAAAGGTATTTACACTCTAGAGGAGAATGTTTTTGGTTTAATGTTAAAGATACTCAATAAGATAAATTGTTACTAGTCATAATCCTATTCTGTTTGTTTTCGAGACTGTTCGTCTCGAAGGGGGGAATATCGTATCTGAAGATTATGTCTTTGTTAAATGTTTTTCATGAAGAAATGGAATGTTGTTTACGTTAGTATATGTTTTAGTGTAACGTCATGTACAACAGACAGGAAGTGTGTTGTAGACAGGGGAGACTGGTGATTGGCCAGAAGAGGGAGCTTCATTGTCTATAAAAAGGGGTTAGACTACAGAAAGGGCAGAACGGCCATGGCAATCTGAGGAGCCGTTCTCCGGACACCGCGGGTCTGTACTTATGCTGTAACCTCGTGATTTTAATAAAAGCCTCTAACACGATGCAGCTTGAACGGACTCTTTGTTGACAGCAATAATGGCCACCATTCACCCGATACGACACTGTATTGAAATGAACTTCTTACGTTCCCTTTCTGTCCACTTTCACCTCCACCATATCTATGATAAACATAATTTATTACCAGACATCCAGGGTTTATTCCATGATACTTTGGATAAAAGCGACTTATTTAGAATGTGCAAAGCTGTCATGAAGGCAAAGGGTGGCTATTTGAAGAATCTCAAATATAACATAATTTGATTTGTTTAACACTTTTTTTGGTTACTACATGATTCCATATGTGTTATTTCATAGTTTTGATGTCTTCACTATTATTCTACAATGTAGAAAATAGTAAAAATAAAGAAAAACCTTTGAATGAGTAGGTGTGTCCAAACTTTTGACTGGTACTGTATTTACATACACAGCCCTGATTGGTGGATAGGATCGTCTAGACTCCTTTTTCTGCAGATGGTGATGGGGCCAGAACATAATTACAAATCATTTGTAGACTGCAAATTGACCACAAGAAGCTCAAACCAATTTAATATTTGACTAACACATAATCATTTCAAACCTTGCTTACATTTGTGTATGATCAATATATATATATATATATATATATATATATATATATATATATATATATATATATATCTTATGCGTGGGAATGCTTAAAAACAGATTTCCTAAATTAAAATCACTTGGAGCTGATTGGCTGGTGTTTTTACAGTCTTATGTCCTACAATAAAACATTATACCTTATTTTATTTTTTTGCTCAGAAAACTTGGGGGGCCAATCACAACCACCCGCGGGCAGCCAGTTGGGGAACCCTGCACTATAGCCTACCCCACTTAGCTCTTCAACATAAGGGGGATACATATGCAAATAAAAGATGATTGGTCAGATCAGATTGTGATGTCATGCTCTGGGTTAAAAACTCCATCCCACCTGAACAGGCTGAAATTCCAGGCAAAATAATAATAATTTAAAGAAAAAGCTCTTACACTAAAAGGGCATAACTTCCACAATTTCAAAGTGTTATTTCGACCTCATTAAAACTGCCCCTTTAACATCATAAGATGTGTTTAAATGTGTTTTACTTCTGTGGTTTGAAGTTAACTTTCTTCTAAAGCGACAGAACTCTGTCCGGTGTCAGGGCTGTGATACTTTAACTGGTGTGTCTTCAGATTTGATGATTGACTGAAACTTTTCCCACATTGAGAGCATTGGTGAGCCTTTTCTGCTGTGTGAGTTAGCTGGTGTCTATTTAGGTGGTGCAACAGACTGAAAACCTTTCCACACTGGGAGCAGTGGTACGACTTCTCTTCTGTGTGAGTTAGCTGGTGTGTCTTCAGACTAGAAAACTGACTGAAACGCTTCCCACATTGGGAGCAGTGGTAAGGCTTCTCTCCTGTGTGAGTTCGCTGGTGAGTCTTTAAATCTGAAGACTGATTGAAACTCTTCCCACATTGGGAGCAGTGGTAAGGCTTCTCTCCTGTGTGAGTTCGCTGGTGTGTCTTTAAGTAGCTTGAATGACTAAAACTCTTTCCACACTGAAAGCATTCATGAGGCTTCTCTCCAGTGTGAGTTCGCTGGTGTATCTTTAGATCTGAAGACTGATTGAAACTCTTCCCACATTGGGAGCAGTGGTAAGGCTTCTCTCCTGTGTGAGTTCGCTGGTGTGTCTTTAAGTAGTTTGAATGACTGAAACTTTTCCCACATTGAGAACAGTGGAAAGGCTTTTCTCCAGTGTGTATTCTAAGATGATTTTTCAGGGAATCTGGCCGCCTAAAGCCCTTCCCACATTGGGAGCAGTGGATGGGCTTCTCTCCTGTGTGGATCAGCTGGTGTCTATTTAAGGTCTGTGAAAGAGGGAAACTCTTCCCACAAACAGAGCAGTGGAAAGGCTTCTCTCCTGTGTGAGTTATCTGGTGTTTCTTTAGTTTGCTTGGTGCCTGAAAACTCTTCCCACATTGACCACAGGGGTAAGCCTTCTTTCTTTTGATAGTATTTTTGTGTGGTATGAGGTGAGTAGGACAAATGAAACTGCCTCTGCAATCTGAGCAGGGGTGGGGCCTACAAGTGTGCCTTCTCAACTCCTCTGGCTCATAGAAACTAGTGGAGCAGTCCATGCAGTGGTGATGTTTCTGTCTTGAGTTCCTCTGTCTGTGTTGTTTATGGTTTCCTGATGCTGTGGAACTGGGCTCACTGTCTGAATCTGGGTTGGAGCACTCTCCTGTGGGAATACGGACAGTTAAAGGGTTAGAATCAGGAACAGAGCATTGGAGGGCCTTTAATACACTTGTTGATGCAAGCAAAAGCACAATAAGAGTTTTTGAATCTCCTATGGCTACCAAGGCACCAACCTCTGTCCGTACTCCACACCTGAACTTACCTGGGTCACTGATACTATCTACTTCTTCCTCTAGATCCAAGTCACCAACCTCTCTCCGTACTCCACACCTGAACTTACCTGGGTCACTGATACTATCTACTTCTTCCTCTAGATCTGGAGCAGACACATCCCTGTTCTCCTCCTCTTCGTTGACTTCTCTCTCCTCCACCTCTTCTTCTAGTCCTCTCTCCTCCATCTCCTTTGTGACTGCTCTCTCCTCCAGCTCTTCTTTGACTTCTGTCTCCTTATGTTCCTTTTCAATCTCCATCTCTTCCTCTTTGATTTCTCTCTTCTCCTCCACCTCCTGTTTGATTGCTATGTCCTCATGGTCCCCTTTAACCTCAACCTCCTCCTCTTTGATTTCTACCTCCTCATGGCCCTCTTTAACCTCAACCCCCTCCTCTTTGACTTCTCTCTTCTCCTCCACTACCTTTTCTTCCTCTTTTTTAACTTCTACATTCTCCCCTTCTTCTACTTTAAGTTCTCTCTCTTCCTCTTTAACAATCACATTGACTTCCAGTGTTTGACTGCAGTCCTCCAACTTCACTGAGACCATCTCTGGACCCCACTGTGAACTTCTCTGGGCTGGAACACCACAGCCAGACCCTGGGGACTCTGTGGACTTGGATTCAGACATGGTAGGCTAGTAGGTAGGTGGATCTGCAGGTGGTTTAGTCAAAAGAGGCAGATACAGTGGAGGGTGATTTTCATGCTGCTAAGTCAAGCTACATTCCAAACACTGATTTTCTAAGGTCATAGCTAGCTTGCTAGGTAACTAGTTACCGAAATTACCACTTCTCATCACAGGTCGAGTTGGCTTGCTAACTAACCAAAGAGACATCTAGCCAATTGTTTCCGTTCCGTATATCTGGTATTTGTTCTGAGGTGAATTCATGGGTTCTACTAGGTAGCCTCAACTTGATTTAGCTAACTAGCTACTAACAAAGACGGTGGTACTGTAGTAAGAAAACAAGCTAGCTAACACTGACAGTAGATAGCTAACAGTAGATCGCTAAGTTACACCATTTGCTCTATCACTGACGATTGTCAATGTAAATGATGTTTTGGGCACGCTCATAATTAGTTAAACATATCATAAACTCACCTTTAAACGTTGCGGCTAAGAATCTTTATCGTCAGTTGTTTGACTGAGTAAGTAGGAGGATACGCAAGGTTAAAAACCAAGGACGTAAACTTCCGGTGCGTTCTACTTCTTCTTTATGGTGGAATACATCAAACAATGGTGTATTACCGCCACCTGCTGGGTGGGGAGAAAACTAAGAATTTTAACATAGAAATGGGAATTAGGAAAAGGGTGAAAAATAAAACTCATAATCTACCGAAAATGATAATAAACAAAAATCAATGGGGGGTGGGGGGGGATCCACTGCCAATTCCTCCTAATTTCCACTATCTCCTTCAACAACTTGGACTGACTCCGCATAGGAGACCTACTGGATGGTCCTGATCCGTGCTACTGCAACCTCCTTCACCCTTACAGGGCACTCCGGGCTCTCTGGGAAGTTTCAAAGCAAATTTGAGAAAAAGGCTACCTAAATTCTATCAGCATATTGACTGTAGCACAAAATGCTGGACCATTGTTAGACTCATTTCCGCTATGCATACAAGGCCCTCCCCCGCCCTCCTTTTGGCAAATCTGACCACGACACCATTTTGCTCCTCCCTTCCTATAGGCAGCAACTCAAACAGGAAGCACCCATGCTTAGGACTAATCAACGCTGATCTGACCAATCGGAATCCACGCTTCAATATTGTTTTGATCATGCGGACTGGGAAAGTGTATAGGAGATGTCGTACCCACTGTGACTATTAAAACCTACCCTAACCAGAAACCCTGGATACAGTGGCTTGCGAAGGTATTCACCCCCTTGGCATTTTTCCTATTTTGTTGCCTTACAACCTGGAATTAAAATTGATTTTTGGGGGGGTTTGTATCATTTGATTTACACAACATGCCTACCACTTTGAAGATGCTAAATAAAAAAAATTGTGAAACAAACAAGAAAGAAGACAAAATAACTGAACTTGAGCATGCATAACTATTCACCCCCCCAAAGTCAATACTTTGTAGAGCCACCTTTTGCAGCAATTTCAGCTGCAAGTCTCTTGGGGTATGTCTCTATAAGCTTGGCACATCTAGCCACTGGGATTTCTGCCCATTATTCAAGGCAAAACTGCTCCAGCTCCTTCAAGTTGGATGGGTTCCGCTGGTGTACAGCAATCTTTAAGTTATACCACAGATTCTCAATTGGATTGAGGTCTTGGCTTTGACTAGGCCATTCCAATACATTTAAATGTTTCCCCTTAAACCACTCGAGTGTTGCTTTAGCAGTAGGCTTAGGGTCATTGTCCTGCTGGAAGGTGAACCTCCATCCCAGTCTCAAATCTCTGAAAAACTGAAACAGGTTTCCCTCAAGAATTTCCCTGTATTTAGCGGCATCCATCATTCCTTCAATTCTGACCAGTTTCCCAGTCCCTGCCTATGAAAAACATCCCCACAGCATGATGCTGCCACCACCATGCTTCACTGTGGGGATGGTGTTCTCGGGGTGATGAGAGGTGTTGGGTTTGCGTCAGACATAATGTTTTCCTTGATGGCCAAAAAGCTAAATTTTGACCAGAGTACCTTCTTTCATATGTTTGGGGAGTCTCCCACATGCCTTTTGGCGAACACCAAATGTGTTTGCTTATTTATTTCTTTAAGCAATGGCTTTTTTTCTGGCCACTCCTCTGTAAAGCCCAGCTCTGTGGAGTGTACGGCTTAAAGTGGTCCTATGGACAGATCCTCCAATCTCCGCTGTGGAGCTTTGCAGCTCCTTCAGGGTTATCTTTGGTCTCTTTGTTGCCTCTCTGATTAATGCCCTCCTTGCCTGGTCTGTGAGTTTTGGTGGGCGGCCCTCTCTTAGCAGGTTTGTTGTGGTGCCATATTCTTTAAATTTTTTAATAATGGATTTAATGGTGCTCTGTGGGATGATAAAAGTTTCTGATATTTTTTTATAACCCAACCCTGATCTGTACTTCTCCACAACTTTGTCCCTGACCTATTTGGAGAGCTCCTTGGTCTTCATGGTGCCCCTTGCTTAGTGGTGTTGCAGACTCTGGGGCCTTTCAGAACAGGTGTATATATACTGAGATCATGTGACACTTAGATTGTACACAGGTGAACTTTATTTAACTAATTATATGACTTCTGAAGGTAATTGGTTGCACCAGATCTTATTTAGGGGCTTCGTAGCAAAGGGGATGAATACATATGCATGCACCACATTTCCATTATTTATTTTTTATTTCACTTCACCAATTTTGACTATTTTGTGTATGTGCATTACATGAAATCCAAATAAAAATCAATTTAAATTACAGGTTGTAATGCAACAAAATAGGAAAAACGGCAAGGGGGATGAATACTTTTGCAAGGCGCTGTAGATGGCAGCATTCGCGAAAACTGAGGATTACACAGTGCCACCAACGCGGCCAGCTACCAAGGACTGTGGGCTCTCCTTCTCCGTGGCTGACGTGAGTAAGACATTTAAACGTGTTAACCCTCGCAAGGCTGCCGGCCCTCAGAGCATGCGCAGACCAGCTGGCTGGTGTGTTTACGGACACATTTAATCTCTCCCTATCCCAGTCTGCTGTCCCCACATGCTTCAAGATGGCCACCATTGTTCCTGTACCCAAGAAAGCAAAGGTAACTGAACTAAATGACTATCGCCCCGTTGCACTCACTTCTGTCATCATGAAATGCTTTGAGAGACAAGTCAAGGATCATATCACCTCCACCTTACCTGTCACCCTAGACCCACTTCAATTTGCATACCGCTCCAATAGGTCCACAGACGATGCAATCGCCATCACACTGCACACTGCCCTATCCCATCTGGACAAGAGGAATACCTATGTAAGAATGCTGTTTACTGACTATAGCTCAGCATTTAACACCATAGTACCCTCCAAGTTCATCATCAAGCTTGAGGCCCTGGGTCTCAACCCCACCCTGTGCAATTGGGTCCTGGACTTCCTGACAGGCTCCCCCAGGTGGTGAAGGTAGGAAACAACATCTCCACTTCGCTGATTCTCAACACTGGGGCCCCACAAGGGTGTGTGCTCAGCCCCCTCCTGTACTCCCTGTTCACCCATGACTGCGTAGCCATGCACGCCTCCAACTCAATCATCAAGTTAGCAGATTACCAACAATGACAAGACAGCCTACAGGGAGGAGGTGAGGGCTCTGGGAGTGTGGTGTCAGGAAAATAACCTCTCACTCAACGTAAAAAAAAGAAAGGAGATGATCGTGGACTTCAGGAAACAGCAGAGGGTGCACCCCCCTATCCACATAGACGGGACAGCAGTGGAGAAGGTGGAAAGTTTTAAGTTCCTCTGCGTACATATCACTGACAAACTGAAATGGTCTACCCACACAGACAGTGTGGTGAAGAAGGCGCAACAGTGTCTCTTCAACCTCAGGAGGCTGAAGAAATTTGGCCTGTCACCTAAAACCCTCACAAACCTTTACAGATGCACAATTGAGAGCATCCTGTCGGGCTGTATCACCGCCTTGTACGGCAACTGCACCGCCCACAACCGCAGGGCTCTCCAGAGAGTGGTGCGGTCTGCTCAACTTAGACTATGCCACTCTGATAATGACATTGCTCATCCATATATATATATATATATATATATATATATATATATATATATATATATATATATATATATATATATATATTCTTATTTCATTTCTTTACTTAGATTTGTGTGCATTAGGTTTTTGTTGTGGAACTGTTAGATATTACTTGTTAGATATTACTGCACTGTCGGAAACAAGAAGCACAAGCATTTCGCTACACTCGCAATAACATCTGTATGTTACTAATACATTTGATTTTGATTTGATTTGATTTGACCTCAGGAACATGATTCCCACCTCAATTGCAACACAGTACACTCTCTGACACTTAAGCAACATATTTATGCAGCCTGCAAACTCTTTACATGTGTCCAAAGTTTTTAAAACTCTGGCATTGCAGTGGGCTTTGCATATACACTCTCACAGGGTATCTTATATACCCCAGCCTCACAGCCAAACAACAGGAAAATCAATCACCTTTACTCCCTTTTCCCATCCACCATACAGTTCAAACGATGTCCATCAACTACTCCTGGGATTTTCCAACAGAGATATTGGGTGATATCCATCGGGACCCCAGAGATTACACCTTTTACTGGTGCCCTGCTCTGGAAACCAAAGCTATCCACCCTATGGTCGATAACTTTGAGATCCACAACACATGCTCCTTTTGCTTATTTGATGTCCAAGATATCAACACCATACCACTCCTAGTTACCCTGACTGCATCCACCTTCCGCAGTGCCAAGATATCAACACCATACCACTCCTAGTTACCCTGACTGCATCCACCTTCCACAGCGCCAAGATATCAACACCATACCACTCCTAGTTACCCTGACTGCATCCACCTTCCACAGCGCCAAGATATCAACACCATACCACTCCTAGTTACCCTGACTCCATCCACCTTCCACAGCGCCAAGATATCAACACCATACCACTCCTAGTTACCCTGACTACATCCACCTTCCACAGCGCCACCCTTACACAAAAATGTATGCACGCATGAATGTAAGTCACTTTGGATAAAAGCGTCTGCTAAATGGCATAATATTATATATACCATGTGCAACCAGAGGGAAAAAAACTAGACCTTCTTTACTCCACACACAGAGACGCATACAAAGCTCTCCCTCGCCCTCCATTTGGCAAATCTGACCATAATTATATCCTCCTGATTCCTGCTTACAAGCCAAAACTAAAGCAGGAAGTACCAGTGACTCGCTCAATACGGAAGGTGTCAGATGACGCGGATGCTACAGGACTGTTTTGCTAGCACAGAGTGGAATATGTTCCGGGATTCATCCAATGGCATTGAGGAGTATACCACCTCAGTCACCGGCTTCATCAATAAGTGCATCGACGACGTCGTCCCCACAGTGGCCGTACGTACATATCTCAACCAGAAGCCGCACAGGCAACATCCGCACGACCTAAAGGCTAGAGCTACCACTTTCAAGGAGCGGGACACTAATCCGGACGCTTTTAAGAAATCCCGCTATGCCCTCAGATGAACCATCAAACAGGCAAAGCGTCAATACAGGACTAAGATTGAATCCTACTACTGACGCTCGTTGGATGAGGCAGGGCTTGCAAACTATTACGGACTACAAAGGGAAACCCAGCCGTGAGCTGTCCAGTGACGCAAGCCTACCAGACGAGCTAAATGCCTTTTATGCTCACTTCAAGTCAAGCAACACTAAAGCATGCATGAGAGCACCAGCTGTTCCGGACGACTGAGTGATCACGCTCTCCGTAGCCAATGTGAGCAAGACCTTTAAACAGGTCAACATTCACAAGGCCACGGTGCCAGGAAGATTACCAGGACGTGTACTCAGAGCATGCTCGGACCAACTGGCAAGTGTCTTCACTGACATTTTCAACCTCTCCGTGACCGATTCTGTAATAACAACATGTTTGGTCCTCTGTAGCTCAGCTGGTAGAGCACGGCGCTTATAACGTCAAGGTAGTGGGTTCGATCCCCGGGACCACCCATACAATTTTTTTTAACAAAAGGAACACCTACAGTGAGGGAAAAAAGTATTTGATCCCCTGCTGATTTTGTACGTTTGCCCACTGACAAAGAAATGATCAGTCTATAATTTTAATGGTAGGTTTATTTGAACAGTGAGAGACAGAATAACAACAAAAAAATCCAGAAAAACGCATGTCAGAAATGTTATAAATTGATTTGCATTTTAATGAGGGAAATAAGTATTTGACCCCCTCTCAATCAGAAAGATTTCTGGCTCCCAGGTGTCTTTTATACAGGCAACAAGCTGAGATTAGGAGCACACTCTTAAAGGGAGTGCTCCTAATCTCAGCTTGTTACCTGTATAAAAGACACCTGTCCACAGAAGCAATCAATCAGATTCCAAACTCTCCACCATGGCCAAGACCAAAGAGCTCTCCAAGGATGTCAGAGACAAGATTGTAGACCTACACAAGGCTGGAATGGGCTACAAGACCATCGCCAAGCAGCTTGGTGAGAAGGTGACAACAGTTGGTGCGATTATTCGCAAATGGAAGAAACACAAAATAACTGTCAATCTCCCTTGGCCATGGGCTCCATGCAAGATCTCACCTCGTGGAGTTGCAATGATCATGAGAACAGTGAGGAATCAGCCCAGAACTACACGGGAGGATCTTGTCAATGATCTCAAGGCAGCTGGGACCATAGTCACCAAGAAAACAATTGGTAACACACTACGCCGTGAAGGACTGAAATCCTGCAATGCACGCAAGGTCCCCCTGCTCAAGAAAGCACATATACAGGCCGTCTGAAGTTTGCCAATGAACATCTGAATGATTCAGAGGAGAACTGGGTGAAAGTGTTGTGGTCAGATGAGACCAAAATCTAGCTCTTTGTCATCAACTCAACTTGCCGTGTTTAGAGGAGGAGGAATGCTGCCTATGACCCCAAGAACACCATCCCCACCATCAAACATGGAGGTGGAAACATTATACTTTGGGGGTGTTTTTCTGCTAAGGGGACAGGACAACTTCACCGCATCAAAGGGACGATGGACGGGGCCATGTATCGTCAAATCTTGGGTGAGAACCTCCTTTCCTCAGCCAGGGCATTGAAAATGGGTCATGGATGGGTATTCCAGCATGACAATGACCCAAAACACACGGCCAAGGCAACAAAGGAGTGGCTCAAGAAGAAGCACATTAAGGTCCTGGAGTGGCCTAGCCAGTCTCCAGACCTTAATCCCATAGAAAATCTGTGGAGGGAGCTGAAGGTACGAGTTGCCAAATGTCAGCCTCAAAACCTTAATGACTTAGAGAAGATCTGCAAAGAGGAGTGGGACAAAATCCCTCCTGAGATGTGTGCAAATCTGGTGGCCAACTACAAGAAACGTCTGACCTCTGTGATTGCCAACAAGGGTTTTGCCACCAAGTACTAAGTCATGTTTTGCAGAGGGGTCAAATACTTATTTCCCTCATTAAAATGCAAATTGATTTATAGCATTTTTGACATGCGTTTTTCTGGATTTTTTTGTTGTTATTCTGTCTCTCACTGTTCAAATAAACCTACCATTCAAATTATAGACTGATCATGTCTTTGTCAGTGGGAAAACGTACAAAATCAGCAGGGGATGAAAAACTTTTTTCCCTCACTGTATATGAGAATGCTGTTCATTGGCCACAGCTCAGCTTCCAACACCATTGTGCCCACAAAGCTCATCACTAAGCTAAGGACCCTGGAACTAAACACCTCCCTCTGCAACTGGATCCTGGACTTCCTGATGGACCGCCCTCAGGTGGTAAGGGTAGGCAACAACACATCTGCCACGCTGATCCTCAACACAGGGGCCCTTTTAATGGGTGCGTGCTTAGTCCCCTCCTGTACTCCCTGTTCACCCATGACTGCGTGGCCAAGCACGACTCCAACACCATCATTAAGTTTGCTGATGGTAGGCCTGATCACCGACAACGATGAGACAGCCTATAGGGAGGAGGTCAGAGACCTGGCAGTATGGTGCCAGGTCAACAACCTCTCCCTCAACGTGAGCAAGACAAAGGAGCTTATCGTGGACAACAGGAAAAGGCGGGCCAAACACGCCACCATTCACATTGACGGGGCTGTAGTGGAGCGGGTCGAGAGTTTCAAGTTCCTTGGTGTCTACATCACCAACAAACTATCATGGTCCAAACACACCAAGACAGTCGTGAAGAGTGCACAACAACACCTTTTCCCCCTCAGGAGACTGAAAAGATTTGGCATTGGTCCCCAGATCCTCAAAAAGTCATACAGCTGCACCATCGAGAACATCCTGACCGGTTGCATCACCACCTGGTATGGGAACTGCTCAGCATTCGACCGTAAGCCGCTACAGAGGGTAGTGCGTACGGCCCAGCACATAACTGGGGCCAAGCTTCCTGCTATCCAGGACCTATATACTAGGCGGTGTCAGAGGAAGGCCAAAAAAATTGTCAGACTCCAGTCACCCAAGTGACAGACTGTTCTCTCTGCTACCGCACGGCAAGCGGTACCGGAGCGCCAAGTCTAGGTCCAAAAGTCTCCTTAACAGCTTCTACCCCCAAGCCATAAGACTGCTGAACAATTAATCAAATGGCCACCAGACTATTTACATTGACACCCCCTTTTGTTTTTACACTGCTGCTACTCGCTGTTTATTATCTATGCATAGTCACTTTACCCCTACCTACACGTACAAATTACCTCGACTAACCTGTACCCCCGCACATTGACTCGGTACTGGTACCCCCTGTATATAGCCTCATTATTGTTATTTTATTGTGTTACTTTTTATTTAATTTTTTTCTTTAGTTTATTTAGTAAATATTTTCTCAACTCTATTTCTTTAACTGTATTGTTGGTTAAGGGCTTGTAAGTAAGCATTTCATGGTAAGGTCTACACCTGTTGTATTCGGCGCATGTGACAAATACAATTTGATTTGATTACCGTTTAAGTAGTCTGTCCACGAGATATTAATATTTGCATAATCTGTGATAGCATTCAAATGCAAATATCCGGTCTATTTCCTTAGAACTTTGTTCTGAGAGTTTCCCAACAATCTCCAAATTGTTCCCTTTCAACTGCTACCATGGTTATGCATATTCTTCTCATATCTTTTTATTTTTTAAACATTTACATTTGGGCCTGTCCATAGTTAAAATGATCATGTTGATGTTTGGAAGGTCAGTCCTTGTGAACCATAGCTTAGTCTATGAATTTGAGTGGTTACATTTCTCCATCCTCATCCCTCAGCTGTTTACCAAAAACAGTGACCGCTTTGTTGGGGTACGTGCTTTGTTGATGTTGGAATCCCAGATTGCTCCTTTAATTAAAGTACAATATTTTTATGGTATTAAAAAGCAGTTTTCTGAGTAATAAGTCCACAGTCACAAAGGAAGTGTATGTAGGTCTATATGTTTTTAATCAATGCTCAACATTTCACCATGAAAATCATATTTTATGCAACACAGGAAAATTATGACTTTGATCTTCAATACTTTGGACTTCATTTATTCAGCAGCTTCTTTGCCCTGTAAGAATGAAATAATATAATGGATCAGTAATAATAATGAACATGATAAATATATGGATAGACTTGGATAGAATATAATGGATCAAGCATTTTAAGGCTCAGTGCTCAGCTTGGATTTTCACTTTTGAACCAACAGAATTAACCTTTATTTTTATGCCCTACCTGAAATGTGCTTCTTAAATACAGTTGAGTGTAAAAGGTCTGTGTTGACCTCTGTGAAGACTGAATCATAGGTGGTGTTGATGTGGTCATATTTGAACATGAGTCAGCAGCAGTTCTGTACCTTTCCAGTGTCACGGGTCTTGGCTCTGAGCTTGTTGACCTGAGTCTCAGCGATGTCAGCACGCTCCTCAGCCTCCTCCAGCTCATGCTGAACCTTCCTGAACTTAGACATGTGCTGGTTTGCTGCTTCCTCCTGGGTGAGGAAAAGATAGGGAGAGCAGAACATCAGTATTTACACTTTTTGAAGCTTCAGGTAGCAAATGAAAATATACATTGTTAAATGTATTTTCAACTAAACAAATATTGGCAGATTTATGATAGCAATGTATATAGGGAGATGGATAATACAGCAGAGAAAGTGAGTGGCGGAACAGGGGATCAAACTAGACCAGCAAATTATGATTCAACCCCCTCTCCTTTAAGTTAGTAACACATAGGCATAGGAGGCACTCAGAAATGTGTATAATTTCTTCAGTAATGACTTGTAATATCAACTGAGTCATTGTTGACTGATGTGATGTAGCAACACTTACTTCAACTAAACTATATGGACATTAAGTTTTGTAATGTACACAAGGGAAACCATGTTTTCAAACGTATGCTTTCAGAGTATTTGACTAAGTCTGACTCACCGCTTCCTCAGCCTGCCTCTTGTAGGCCTTCACTTTCAACTGCAGCTTATCTACCAGGTCCTGAAGTCTGCTAACGTTCTTCTTATCCTCCTCAGTCTGTGGGAGAAGAGCAAAGAATCAATATCAATATAGTTTTATACACAAACCTGTCTGTGTTAGTGTCAAGTGTGTGAAGAAGGCACTTTCTCTTACCTGGTAAGTGAGCTCCTTGACTCTGCGCTCATACTTGCGGACTCCCTTGACTGCGTCTACACCTCTTCTCTGCTCGGCCTCCACCTCAGTCTCGAGCTCACGCACCTTTGTGGAAAAAATAAACGTAGGCATTTGTTTGTGGTGAAATCAGAAGTTACTCATCTTTATAAAACAGAGGTACAGTCTTCTACCCAGTCAAGGAGGAACAATTGTTATCTGTTTCTATGTACTTTTAAACTTTTAATTGAAGGGGTCTGTAATAATAATAACACATTTTCATTATCAGTGGTTCCCAAAGTGGAATAAAAAAATATGAATATTGCTAGCAACAACAGATTAAACTACCAGGGATCTGTGGAAAGAAGGGTATAATACATTTACATTTTTACATTGACATTTTAGTCATTTAGCAGACGCTCTTATCCAGAGCGACTTACAGTTAGTGCATACATTTTTTCTCCCCAGCAGGACAATGACCCTAAGCATACTGCTAAAGCAACACTCAAGTGGTTTAAGGGGAAACATTTAAATGTCTAGGAATGGCCTAGTCAAAGCCCAGACCTCAATCTAATTGAGAATCTGTGGTATGACTTAAAGATTGCTGTACACCAGCAGAACCCATCCAACTTGAAGGAGCTGGAGCAGTTTTGCCTTGAAGAATGGGCAAAAATCCCAGTGGCTGGATGTGCCAAGCTTATAGAGACATACCCCAAGAGACTTGCAGCTGTAATTGCTGCAAAAGGTGGCTTTACAAAGTATTGACTTTGGGGGGGGTGAATAGATATGCATGCTCAAGTTTTCTGTTTTTCTTGTCTTATTTCTTGTTTGTTTCACCCCTAAAAAGATTTTGCATCTTCAAAGTGGTAGGCATGTTGTGTAAATCAAATGATACAACCCCCCCCCAAAATCCATTTTAATTCCAGGTTGTAATTCAACAAAATAGGAAAAATGCCAAGGGGGGTGAATACTTTCGCAACTCACTGTGTGAGATTGCTGAAAGAAGTTTGCCATGTCAACAGCAAGACAGAAGCACCGATATAAATACATTTTAATGTCTTTATTTTTAAGGTTATTGAGTGGAATAGCACCATATTTGAGACGGTAATGTTTCCAGAGTATGTACATATGTTTGTTAAGATGTTATGTTGTGTTTTCACGTTTTTATGAACTTTTGAAAGTCCGCTAGCCTACATGCAAATTCATCCGTTAGACTGCTAGCTGGTAGCCTCGGATAGCAATGCTAGCTTCCCTAGCAGCGGCACTTTTGCAGCAGAGTGAATTAGACATGTAGCTAGCGATCTAGAGAGAGAAATGATGCAAATGTAGTTAATAATAATAATAATAATAATATCTATTCATGAAATGGCAGTTTAGAAGAAGTAATCCAAGACAACTGTACAAGCCTGAACAAATGCAACTAGATAAATAATTTTTTACATCGAAGGTCTTGGCTCCAATTCTTCTCAACTCCAACTATATAAGTGTAACATATTCCCCAAATGTTTTATTTTGAGCATAAATGCACCATAATTTAACCCCCTAAGGTCGATATCCATGCCCCCGGAAAAATCTAATTTAGGATATTTTAAAAATCCCCATAAACGTCTGTCAGTTTTACGCTAGAGACATGTTTTTTTGCATTGGATGCGTCTCAATCCACCGCATCAGCCTATGTAACACTTCTGCATTTGCGGTGAAAGGCGACAGAGCGAGAGCGGTGCTTGTCAGACAGACCATGAGACATCCCGAAAATGGGTTTTCTTACAACATCGTCTGTAGTGTCCGAAAAGTTTGGGCTACACACTATGACCCCTCTGTGTAAAGGTGAGACTCTCCAGGACGCCCACAAGCCTCACAAGACTCGTCTGAAGGTCCCCCGGTATCAGTAGAAAAAATTTATGGAAGTACAGTATAAATGGAGACTTAAGTGACAAAGGGGTTAAATAAAATGTTCCTGATCTTTCTTATATCTCTTTCAGATATAGGATACACACTTCAGAACAAACTTCATTTAGATTTTTGGGGGGGGACTATCTGTTGTTCCATGTAGTGAATCTGTTATTCAATGCGTTTGTATGGGCTAATAGCAGTAAGGCCAGATAACATTTTTCATCAAATAAATGTTTTATATATATATTTTTATACTTCAATGGGTCTTCAAATTCAAAATCAAATAGCAAAATTATCCTTGGTATGACCTTCTTAAAACAACTCCATATTGCTTAGTAGTACCCCCCTCCCCTCCTCTGGCTTACACAGGGTTTAGACTCTCATTTAAGCTTTAAAACTGCATAATGTTCTCTCCGCCCTATGGCAACATGTGTAGAATTGCAAGAAATTAGCTTTAAAACTGCAACATTTTCTTTCTGATGCCAAGACTTTAAAATGTTCTTTCCCCAGGGCACGAGACTTGATTAGTCTGACCATGTATTGCTGAAGTCATAGTAAAACTGAGTAGATGCTATTTTTATCGCACACTAAAGTAGGAGTTGTGTTCTGACATGCAAATAAGTTTGGGAACCCCTGATCTAGGTGGGTTATTGAGAGAAAAAGTCATTACACAATGCTCCTGCGTATTTTTATATGATCAAATACATTTATTTCAATCCACCCTGCTGTTAACTCACCCTGGACTCCAGTTTCTGGAGCTGCTTCTTGCCTCCCTTCATGGCCAGATTCTCAGCCTCATCCAGGCGGTGCTGCAGGTCCTTGACTGTGACCTCCAGGTTCTTCTTCATCCTCTCCAGGTGAGAGCTGGTGTCCTGCTCCTTCTTCAGCTCCTCAGCCATCATGGCCGCCTGGAAAAGTAGTTTGTTTAATTAATGCACCAATTGGCACCAATCATAACATTCCTCTGAGAACTTTGTTGTTCTTAACCAGGCCAGCTACCATTGACCCTAGGGGACAAATCAAGTTGATGTAATTCAAGGACTCACGTCAGTGATGGCCTTCTTGGCCTTCTCCTCTGCATTCCTGGCCTCCTGGACGATGTCGTCAACCTCTCCCTGCACCTGCACCAGGTCAGTCTCCAACTTCTTCTTGGTGTTCAGAAGGCTGGTGTTCTGAAGGAGGAAACAAGACGATTTGTTAGACTCTCAAGAGAACTTACATGTCACAGGGCTGATATTATGAAAATCTAAAAGCAAGCGCTGTTGAAATACTGTTGTGTGTAAACGGTATGGTTGGTTGAGTTTCATTGGCTTTTGACCCATACCTGGGAGTGCAGCAGTCCAACACGCTCGCTGGCATCTACCAGCTCAGTCTCAGCCACTTTGCGGCCTCTCTCTGTCTGCTCCAGAGCAACTCTCAGCTCCTCGATTTCAGCCACCATCAGACCATTTCTGCGCTCCACCATGGCTGCCTGCTCCTTCATGTCCTCTGCAGCGCGGACGGCGTCATCAAGGTGCAATTGAGCATCCTGGGGTTCACAATGACATAGGTTAATTGGTAAGAATTTACACCTTTATACAGTACATAGTCCACTCCTAAATGCCTATGTTGTATTATTTTCTACAGATTCACAAACAAATCCTTCTCCATGTTCAGATTTTTTATCCTGATGTCCCAGTCCTTTTACCTTGAGCTGTCCCTGGACGTTCCTCAGCTGTTTCTGGGCCTCAGCGGCCTGCCTGTTGGAGTGGCTCAGCTGGATCTCCATCTCGTTCAGGTCTCCCTCCATCTTCTTCTTCACCCTCAGGGCATCATTCCTGCTCCTGACCTCAGAGTCCAGGGTGCTCTGCATGGAGTCAACGACCCTCTGGCTGTTCCTCTTGATCTGCTCCATCTCCTCGTCCTTCTCAGCAATCTTCCTGTCCACCTCACCCTTGATCTGGTTCAGCTCCAGCTGCACACGCAGAATCTTGGATTCCTCGTGCTCCAGTGTGCCCTGGACAAACAGAAGCAGTCAGGCGAATTGTGTTCAATACATTTGGATGTAGGAATTAAATATATATGACTACAATAAACACCAATACAGGGAGCATTTGACTGTAGCTGGCATTGGCTAGTGTAACACTGCTTTTCCCATCAAACAGCTGTAGTTTGTACCTCAGCCTCCTCCAGAGCGGTCTGGATCTCAGACTTCTCTGTCTCCACGGTCTTCTTGGCCTTCTCCAGCTCATGGATGCTCTTGCCAGTCTCTCCGATCTGCTCAGTCAGGTCAGAGATCTCCTCTGCGCACACAAACACACAGGAGCTGTTTAACTTGGGAGATTTTCAGTGGATATGCCAATGCACTGAAATTGACATTGAATCAAAATAACAGTTAATTAACAGCACTTCATATGGTCTTGCAAATCGAATTGCTCTCCACTTCCTTGGGTTGTTAAAAGGTATAGCGATTAAATGCTCACGTTGCAGGTTCTTGTTCTCTCTCTTCAGAGTCTCCAGATGATCCAGAGCCTCCTCATAGGAGTTCTTCATCTTGAAGAGTTCAGTGCTCATAGAGCGAGCCTCCTTCTGAGCTCCTTCCAGCTCAGCTTGACCCTCCTCATACTTCTGCTTCCACTCTGCCAGAACCTAGGGAAATTCATGGGATTTTCATTAGAAGTCATTGATGAAGAGCTTTGAATCAGAAATATACTACAATGAATCTGACAGAAAATAACAAGGGTGAGGTTTCTTCATTTTCACCTTGTCAAAGTTCCTCTGCTTCTTGTCGAGGTTGGCGGCCATTGCGTTGGCTCTCTCAACGTCAATCATGAGGTCCTCCACCTCTCCCTGCAGCCTCTGCTTGGTCTTCTCCAGGGAGGCGCACTTGGAGTTGGTCGCCTCAATGGTCTCCTCAGCCTCCTGCAGACGTTGGGCCAGCTTCTTCCTGTTGGACAACAGAGGGTGATGTTTCGGTTTGAAACATAAGTTACAATATATATTGACGTAACATTTTCTCAGAGCCCTCTTACCACCCACACTCTATATTTGAGTTTTTGCTGTTGCATGTGACTCACTTGGCCTCCTCCAGCTCCTCTGTGCGCTGGATGGCATCAGTTTCATACTTAGTCCTCCACTGAGCCACCTCACTGTTGGCCTTTGACATGCCGCGTTGCAGCTCTGCCTTGGCCTCCTGCTCCTCCTCAAACTGCTCCCTCAGGAGGTCACAGTCATGGCGGGCAGACTGGACACCGTGGGCCAGTGCGTTTTTAGCCTGAAAGAAGGAGACAAAGAGAGATAGTCAAACAAATTACAGTAGAAGACTGAGGGTGGCATAGTCCCTGGATGTTTCTCAATATGCACACTACCGTGCCCCGAGGCACGCAATCTGGAGCACGGGAGGGTCGGAGCGTGAGTCCAAATCAAAGTATGTTATACGGATTATGGAGGGCAACACATTTCGAAGCATGCATTGATGCAAGTTTCAACGAAATGTATGGACAGAAATATGACCCAACCACGTAAAAAAACAAAGCAACATTTATTGAGCTAAACCGAGAGAAAATAAGATCTGACTTCAGAATGAAATGTTGCCCATTCCCATCTCATATGTTGCCTGACAACAATATTTTCTCTTGAAAACGTTAAATACATTCTGTGTTAATTTTTGCTTTTTTACCTGATTACAATACCCTCTGTAGTGTGCGCAATTGCAAGCCCATATTAAGTCAATAGGGCGAACTGGCTAGCAACTACTGTTAGCTGGCTAGCCACAAATAATTGGTAGCTAGCTACCCACGAAGGATTGACATCTACATAACATTAGTTTTAGGTCATTTTTGGCTGTTTTAACTAGCTGGATAGCTAGATTATTACGATTCACAGCTAGCTGATAATTATGAAGTAAAATGTTTGCTTTGTGTGTATCTTATTAGGTCTCTATTGCCATTGTTCTGGCTGGAAGAAGGTTTAGTGAATGGGGAGGTGCAGCATGTGTGAGGTAATACAGTAGGTGGAGTGTGAATGCTTCTCAAATGTAATGTTTTATGCGTTCTCCACTCTCTCATCCTCACAAGTACGGACTCAAGAGAACGTCCTCAGAGAACGCACTCGGAGCATGAGAGTGTGGAGTACGGTAGTGTGCATATTGAGAAACACCCACTGTCTATATGAAGATATGGCTCTAATCTCTGTGGTCGGTGGAGTCCATTTTGGGTCCCTTACCTTGACCTCTTCCTCAATCGCCCTCTTCAGCTCCTCCAACTGCTGGGTGAAGGCCTGTTTTCCTCTGGTCAGCTGAGACACCAGGGCTTCCTTCTCCTCCAGCTGGCGGCCAAACTCACCTTCAGGGATAGAGGGATATCTAGTTAATAGGGTCTCTGTTCTCTAAGATTGAAAATGTATTTGGAGGTATCATAGGGCAAAGTTAGGTGGTGAATAGTACAGTATAAATTATGTGGATACAGCCCCCAACACATGTTATTGTGTTTTACTGAAGGAAAGCATTGGGTTGTAGTTCATTGTTGATGGTACCATTTTCTGTCAGGAGTCTGGCCCTCTGTCCGCTGATGTCGTTGACCTGGCGAACATTCTCATCATTCTTAGTCTTGAGCTCGCTCAGCTGGTCCTCAAGAGTACGGCACATCTTCTCCAGATTGCCCTGTTAGTGAAACATGTACCATCATTACTTTATAAATGGGACTCCTGTCAACCTCAGTTCACTTGAATGGTAATGTAGTTGACCCTCCTCAACAGTGCTTGACCAAAACATCACTACTCACCTTAGCCTTGGCGACGGCCTCCATGTTGCTGGAGAGGTCATCAATCTCCATCTTGTACTCGCTCTTCTCCTTCTCCAGCTTCTGCTTGACGCGCTGCAGGTTGTCGATCTGCTCCCCGAGCTCAGCCACACTGTCGGCCTGCTTCTTTCGCAGAGCGGCGGCTGTGGCCTCGTGCTGCAGGGTGGACTCTTCAAGATCACGGCGCAGCTTCTGGAACTCAGCCTCGCGCTTCTTGTTCATCTCAATCTGAGCAGCAGTGGCGCCTCCGGCCTCCTCCAGCCTCTCGCTGATCTCCTCAAGTTCCCTGGAGAGATCGGCCCTCTGCTTCTCAACCTTAGCCCTGGCAGCACGCTCAGCCTCAATTTCCTCCTCCAGCTCCTCAATACGGGCCTAGAACAGGGGGCAGGAGCAGGGGGGATGAACACTACAATAGAGTTGAAACAATTGAACCTCACAAAATAATAATATGTATATTTTTCATAAATGTGTTAAATACAAAGCCAGTTACACTAATATATTCAATAGACAGTGTCCCATGCAGGAGCCAAAACCACAATGGCAAGAAGCCCCCCATTGTGTTAGACAGATGACTCTAGACAGATATGGCCCATTTTAGCATTGATATTGTCATTGAGGGCTTCTACCATTTATAAAGTAGTCAACTGGGTGGGGATTTCCCATGGGTTAGGAGCCATCAGCCAATGATCAGAGCATTGAATTCTTCAAATAGGGTTGCCAATGGTTAGTAAATGGCTTTAAGCTATATCACTGCCATCTAGTGGCCGCAATAAATGAAGGACAATATTTGGTTCAGGACTCCAGCACTGCAGGTGGCAGTAAATCACCAATATTAGTTTTAAACTTTTTTCAAACACAAGAAGAAAATTAACTACACAAAACATTTATATTTAGATGCCTATTCTATCACAGACGCCATCATGGCAAAGATACAAATCTGAGTCCTCTATCTAACTCTATGGAAGCACCATCTTTACAATGGTAAGAAGCTCCTACTGAGCCATCAGAAGCTGCCAGAACAAATGTCAGCTTTTTTCAGGAAATGATTCAATTGTGTGCTTTTCTGTACTGGAGCTTATATCTTGTACTGTACCTGGAGTTCCTTGATCTTCTTCTGCAGCTGAGCTCCCAGAGACTGCTCATCCTCAATCTTGCTGAGGAGCTGAGTGGTCTCAAACTCCTTCCTAAGAAACAGAAACACGTTGATTGCAGAGTTGGTTTAGGTTTGATAGTGTAAAGGGAGTATAATAACATTCACGTTGCTTTTAATCACATGCAAATGCTAATTCATAATTAATCAAGAACAATCATTATAGCAGCTGATACTGTAGTCATTTGTTTGTGTTTACTTCTTGATTTTCTCATCAGCTTGCTGCTTGTCATTCTCCAGGTCCATTATGGACTCCTGGGCCAGTTTCAGATCTCCCTCCAGCTTTCTCTTGGCTCTCTCTAGGTCCATACGTAGCTTCTTCTCTTGCTCAAGAGAACCCTCAAGCTATGAGATAAAAACAAATATATTTATCAAATCTAAACAAATGAAGATAATATCATCTTACATTCTATCATGGCCAAAATGTCAAACTCCACTCACGTCGTCCACTTGCTGTTCCAGCTTGGTCTTGGCCTTGGTCAGAGTGTTGACTTTGTCCTCCTCTGCCTGCAGGTCGTCCAGTGTCTGCTGGTGGGCCTCTTGGAGGGCTTTCTTCTCCTTGGTCAGCTTGGCAACACTCTCATCCATAGATGCCATCTCCTCTGTCAGGTTTTTAACCTGAAAATGGCCACAACATAATTATACTTCACCATAAAGGGGAGATATAGTTTGTTATATATTGCATTCATTTAAATTAGAAATGTGTCAACAAGTACTGTACTATAGATGTAACACTAGATGGCAGTGTGCACCATGCCAGTGTTCTGAGTGGAAGTCATAAATGAGGGGGGAGCAGAACAGGCAATGAATGTTGGGAGTAGCCCGCAACTGAAATTGTACAATTCAATTTTGTGTCTTAATTTTTCCTGCACCCACAATACAACTTGAATTCCATTTCTGTTAAGCTATGTTTTGAGTTGATTATTGTTTGGATTACTGTTTGGTTAGACTGTCTATGGTAAGACACTAGACCTTGTTTTCAGTGGCGTGCTTCTCCTTCTCCACTTTGGCCAGGGTGAGCTCCAGGTCATCGATGTCCTTCTTCAGCTCAGAGCACTCATCCTCCAGCTTCCTCTTCTTGGCAGTCAACTCGGCATTGATCTCCTCCTCATCCTCCAGCCTCTCGGTCGTCTCTTTGAGTTTGGCCTCCAGCTGGATCTTGCTCTTGATGAGCCCCTCGCACCTTTCCTCAGCATCGTTCAGATTCTCAGAATCCTGTTTTAAGAACAAAATATAGACTTCATTTAGTCAAAGAGGTCAGAACAAATCAATATAAATTCATGAAACATACACTGATCAAAAATATAAATGCAACATGCAACAATTTCAAAGATTCTGCTGAGTTACAGTTCATATAAGGAAATCAGTCAACTGATATAAATTCATTAGGCCCTAATCTATAGATTTCACATGACTGGGCAGGGGTGCAGCCATGGGTGGGCCTGGGAGGGCATAGGCCCACCCACTTAGGAGCCAGGCCTACCCACTGGGGAGCCAGGCCCAGTCAATCAAAATCAGTTTTTCCCGACAAAAGGGCTTTATTACAGACAGAAATATCACATTTATATAAGTATTCAGACCATTTACTCAGTACTTTGTTGAAACATCTTTGGCAGCAATTTCAGCCTCAAGTCTGGGAATGACGCTACAAGCTTGGCACACCTGTATTTGGGGAGTTTCTCCCATTCTTCTCTGCAGATCCTCTCAAGCTCTGTCAGGTTGGATGGGGAGCGTTGCTGCACAGCTATTTTCAGGTCTCTCCAGATATGTTCGATTGGGTTCAAGTCAGGGCTCTGGCTGGGCCACTCAAGGACATTCAGAGACTTGTCCCAAAGCCACTCCTGCGTTGTCTTGCCTGTGTGCTTACGGTCGTTGTGCTGTTGGAAGGTGAACGTTCGCCCCAATCTGAGGTCCTGAGTGCTCTGGAGCAGGATTACATCAAGGATGTCTCTGTAATTTGCTCCATTCATCTTTCCCTCGATCCTGACGGGTCTCACAGTCCCTGTCGCTGAAAAACACCCCCACAGCTTGATTCTGCCACCACCATGCTTCACTGTAGGCTTGGTGCCAGGTTTCCTCCAGATGTGACGCTTGGCATTCAGGCCAAAGAGTTCAATCTTGGTTTCATCAGACCAAAGAATCTTGTTTCTCATGGAGAGTCTTTAGGTGCCTTTTGGCAAACTCCAAGCAAGCTGTCATGTGCCTTTTACTGAGGAGTGGCTTCCGTCTGGCCACTCTACCATAAATGTCTGATTGTTGGAATGCTGCAGAGATGGTTGTCATTCTGGAAGGTTCTCCCATCTCCACAGAGGAACTCTAGAGCTCTGTCAGAGTGACCATTGGGTTCTGGGTCACCTCCCTGACCAAGGCCCTTCTCCCTTGATTGCTCAGTTTGGCCGGGCGGCCAGCTCTAGGAAGAGTCTGGGTGGTTCCAAACTTCTTTCATTTAAGAATGATGGAGGTCACTGTGTTCTTGGGGACCATCAATGCTGCAGACATTTTTTGGTACCCATCCCCAGATCTGTGCCTCGACACAATCCTGTCTCGGAGCTCTACGGACAATTACTTCAACCTCATGGCTTGGTTTTTTCTCTGACATGCACTGTCAACTGTGGGACCTTTATATACAGGTGTGCCTTTCCAAATCATGTCCAATCAATTGAATTTACCACAGGTGTACTCCAGTCAAGTTGTAGCAACATTTCAAGGATGATCAATGGAAACAGGATGCACCTGAGATCAATTTCGAGTCTCGTCGCAAAGGGTCTGAATACTTATGTAAATAAGGTATTTCAGTTTTTTTTTTTTTATACATTTGCAAACATATCTAAAAACCTTTTTTCGCTTTGTTATTATGGGGTATTGTGTGTAGATTGCTGAGGATTTTTATTTATTTAATCCATTTCAGAATAAGGCTGTAACATAACAAAATGTGGAAAAAGTCAAGGGGTCTGAATACTTTCCGAAGGCACTGTATATATATATATATAACATTGGCAATATCAATGTGAGTTAGCCACATACTTCACAGAAGTGTTTGCCTGTCTTGCCTTCCATATGGGAGCACATGTCAAATTCAATGAACATGCATGTTTGAGTTTGAAGTTGAACATGATTATTGCCCTACCATGAATGTGACGATTTTAATTTACTGTACCTGTGCTGCCTCGTACATAAACATTTGACTATAAACATTGACTACAGTTAAAGCTGTTCATTCTGCTCCTACTAGCTTGAGCTGGAGTATACTGGAGTATGTTTGTTCAAGTGTGTATTCAAGTGTGTGCAAATATGCCCATATTGCTTTATATTTTTGCAAAATTGGTTGTTGTTCACTCACAGATGCAACTTGAAGTGCCAGGTCATTCTTCTCCTGCACCAGGGCCACCAACTTCTCCTCCAACTCCTTCTTCTTGGCCAGAGCCTTGGCCAGGTCTGTCTGCATCTTCTCATAGTTCTCCTTCATGTTGGCCAGCTCCTTCTCAGTCTCAGCACTCTTCAGCAGGGGCTTGATCTTGTAATAGACCTTCATCCATGGCCAGTGTTTCACATTCATGAATGAGCGAATGTTGTACTGGATGGTGTACACAGATTCTCTGGTCGACAGAAAGAATAGAGTGGCATGGTGAGTGACATGCTTAAAGCTACATTCTGGGATTCAAAGAACAACAAAACGGAACACCCCCGCCACTGTTTGTTTACAGCTGAGGAATGGGGCTAGGGAAGTGTAACCCCTCTTAAATTCACAGACAGCGGTCTAGATGCAAGGACTGACAGGTCATGCTAAGCACATGAGGCATTTTATGTTCTAAAGAATGAATGGATAAATTCCACAAATGTAAATGACAATTGAACAGCCAAATGCCAAACTGCAGCTATAAAGCTAGAATCCTTAGTTACTACATCCATTGTTGGACTTATAAATGAATTAACCCAAAAGCTTTAGTAAACCATTATAAGCCCTACTTTCTCATCCTGAAAAACTCACAGCATATACAGTATGTAATCAAAATGCATTGGTTCATAGAAAGCTTTGCCAAGATGTCCACTATTCCTCACCTCCTCTCCATCATCTTGCTAAACTCTCTCCTCATGAGGAATCCACGGCTGAGAGCCTGGACCATGCCGACCAGAGTGGCCAGCTTCTCATCTCTCATCTCCTCCAGGACACCCAGAAGACCGGCTTTGAAGAACACCTGAGACACAGGTTAACATGGTCAATGGAACCACAGATGGTGACAGATAGAAAGGGTTGAATCAAAAGAGGGGAAAAACACCACTAGATACACAAAAAAAATGTATGCACGCATGACTGTAAGTCGCTTTGGATAAAAGCGTCTGCTAAATGGCATATTATTATTATTATTATTTAACACAATGCACATGATAATGAGTTTAGTTTCTCTTCTATACTTGAATGACGTTGAAGTAAAAAAACACTACAATGTTTTTCCACCTTTTCCTTTAGTTAAATGAAGAAGAAAGAACAAAAGGATGGATAGATCAACTGGAGAGATTTTATATGGTAAGGGTTTAAATTATCATTCAAGTTGTGTTTTGTTGTCAGCTTTTGCTGGGGGTATTTGACTGACCTTGGTGTGTCCAAACTTGTAATCTTCGTGATTCACATCAATGGAACCAAGCAGCTTCTCAGAAGCCTTCTTGTTGTCCATGAACTGGCCCTCGGGGATGACACTGGCATTCAGTACTTTGTACCTGAATGAAGAGACAGTTTTAAAATATGTCAAGCTGTAATAGGTTGGTTATATTACGTAAAAGGTCAGCCTATTCTGATGCTGGGAAAACCCTTGAAGCAGATCTGTATTCTTGCGTCCATTTATGTTTGTGTACCTCTGCTTGAAGTCAGCATAGATGATTCTGCTGGGGAAGCCCTTTCTGCAGATCCTGATACCCTCCAGTACACCATTACACCTGAGCTGGTGGATAACCAGGAAGTTCTCCATCAGACCTGGAAAACAAACCAAGTCTCTTTTAATACACATAAACAGGTTAAAGATTGGGATTGTTAAAGTCACTGATACTGTACTGATAAGATGACATATTTAACTCAATATTTATTGTACCTGGAGTCTTTGACTCGTTGGGGATCAGGCAGCGCACAAAGTGAGGATGAGTGCTCCTCAAGTTGGTCATCAGCTTATGTAAGTTCTCCTGTAAGAGGGTTACAAACCATTTTCTCAGACATCATTTATGATAATCA
Source organism: Coregonus lavaretus (assembly GCF_964263955.1). NCBI lineage: Eukaryota > Metazoa > Chordata > Actinopteri > Salmoniformes > Salmonidae > Coregonus > Coregonus lavaretus. The sequence goes on along the minus strand of NW_028157882.1, from coordinate 386,274 downwards.
ATGCACCTTTTGAAGGACTGAATAAAACTTTCAAAAGCTCACCCTGAACTGGGAGGACACAGTCTGCATGGAACCACCCTTCTTCTTGCCTCCTTTCTTGCTTGTATCTGTTAAAATGGGGAAAAGTTGAAGATAACTAGAAAAGTACATTTCTTAGAGCGGGTGGAATAAATACAATAATAATAAGAGTATGTAAGAAATCTAGAGTGGTCTTGTCTTCAGCAAGCACATTAATTATAAACCAGAGAATATCTGGTTAACTTCACACTTATCTAGAGGCAAATGCTACCAATGAGATTTGTGTAAAATAACACCTATTGTATGATTGAATTAACCAAGTGTATGAATAAATTAACCCGGTGAAAACGCCATGAGAAATTGGGATACATTCAAAGACTTTAAAGAACATTTGGTCTGATTTATAACTGGTGCTTAATTAAATATTTTGACGTGATGCTAGTCTTACCCTCAGGTGGGGCAGCGGGATACAGGGCAGCCAAAAGTTTGACTGAGGACTTCCCGTACAACTGACAAACTGAGTCGTTCAGGGGGTCCTTGTTCTTCTCCAGCCAGCCAGTGATGTTGTAGTCCACAGTACCAGCGTAGTGCACCAGGGAGAAGTGGGCCTCTGCCTTGCCTTTGGCAGGCTTTGGTTTCTCAAACGCCTTTGTTTTCCCAAGATGCTGGGAGTACAGCTTGTCCTTGAAGGTAGTGTCTGAAGACTTGGGGAACATGCACTCCTCTTCAAGGATGGAGAATATGCCCAATGGCTTTACGAAAAGAGATGCATATCAAATTAGTGATATTTACATTTAGGATCACATTCCTTCAGTAAAAATGCTATTATAGTATTATGTACATTTAGGGACACATAATAGGAAACATATTGAGTTCTCAACAGTCAGATGCGTTGTAAAACTGTGATAATATTTCACACAGCGCTCCATATGAGCCTGCTGTTGCGGTCCAATATAATCCTCACAGACAGTTTACCTTCTCAATAAGCTCAATGCAGGCAGCCAAGTCCATGCCGAAGTCAATGAAGGCCCAGACGATTCCCTCCTTCTTGTACTCCTCTTGCTCCAGGACGAACATGGTGTGGTTGAAAAACTGTTGCAGTTTCTCATTGGTGAAGTTGATGCACAGCTGTTCCATGCTGTTGTACTGTTGATTGAGTTTTAAAAGGGATAATTTCATCATACAAGGCTGTAATCCATCTCAATCACAACTAATTATCTTGTTCTGGTCTCATACTCACATCAAAGATTTCAAAACCGGCAATATCGAGCACACCGATATAGAACTGCCTTGGCTGCTTGGTGTCCAACATTTCGTTGATACGAATGACCATCCACAAGAACATCCTCTCATAGATAGACTTGGCCAGAGCGCTGACTGAGTTATTAACCTGCAATGATAATACCTCAAATTAATACATGAGATATTGACCATGTCTACTGATAAGGTGATACGAGCTTGGGAAAAACTAAAGTATGCACTTGTCCCCAAAATAATTCCAGTGCTCAGAAAATGGTAGATGCTGTGTTTGGCCGCCTAACCTGAGGCACAGTCTGTCCCTTGGTCACATACTCATTGCCGACCTTCACTCTGGGGTAGCACAGAGCCTTCAACATCTCAGCTGAGTTCAGGCCCAGCAGGTAGCCGATTTTATCAGCCACTGGAGAGAGAGAACCAACAACAACAGACTCAGGCACACAAGATGGCTTGTTTCTGATGTCACACTGACAAAATAGTTTGGCTTACTTCTTTGTGGGTTAGGTTTAGATTTTCTCCCATATCCATAATTTCAAATCATTTCTGGAGGTTGGAATTTTGTCTTCACAAAAACTCCTGCCTGACTTTTATATGAAACTTACGGGTTCTACACTGGACGAACAAAACATTAGGAACACCTGTTCATTCTATGACATAGACTGACCAGGTGAAAGCTATGATCCCTTGCTGATGTTAAATCCACTTGTTAAATCCACTTCAATCAGTGTAGATGAAGGATTTTTAAGGCTTGAGACAATTGAGTCATGGATTGTGTATGTGTGCCATTCAGAGGGTGAATGGGCAAGACAAAATATTTAAGTGCCTTTGAACAGGGTATGGTAGTAGGTGCCAGGTGCACCGATTTGAGTGTGTCAAGAACTGCAAAGCTGCTGGGTTTTTCACGCTCAACAATCTCCTGTGTGTTTAAAGAATGATCCACCACCCAAAGGACATCCAGTCAACTTGACACAATTGTGGGAAGCATTAGAGTCAACATGGGCCAGCATCCCTGTGGAACATTTTCAACAGTTTTTAGAGTCCATGCCCCAAAGAATTGAGGCCGTTCTGAGGGCAAAAGGGGGTGAAACTCAATATTAGGAAGGTGTTCCTAATGTTTTGTACACTCAGTGTATTTCTATGTTTGGGACTGGGAATTGGACTAATGCTTTACATATTGTTTATCTGTGAGTGGGACTGGCAATGGGACTAATGCTTTACATATTGTATATCTATGAGTGGGACTGGGAATGGGACTAATGCTTTACATATTGTATATCTATGAGTGGGACTCACCCTCTGTGCCGTCTGGCTCGGCCTGCTCCTCACGCTGCTTCTGCTTGAATTTCAAGTTGCCATGGTGCAGTACAGCTCCTGTCAGCTTGTAGATGGCCTGCTTCTCTTCATTACTGAAGCCCAGGATTGTAATGGCATCCTGGCATTAAAGAGGAAGTACAACAGTGATGAACTGAACGGTAGTTTGGTATATAAAAAAATTAACACATGAACATTCCCAGCTGCCACCATGCTGGAATGTCACAGTGCATTCAGTGTGTATGGTGGTCATTACCCATTCCCTATCTAGTGTTTGGTTAACCCTTTGTTTGACTCACGTCTGTGGCATCCAGCTCGTCATTGTCATTGATGCTGGCCACAGTGATCTGACCCTGGCTGCACATGGGGAAGTCGTAGGGGTTGGTGGTGATGAGCGCCATTTCTGTGGACAACGGAGAACGGCTTGTCAGTTAAATCTCTTAGAATTGTGCTCTCCTACCTTTTACAGTATCTCTCCCTCCTTTACTCAATAGATGGACTCAAGGATACATGTAGTATATAATAAATAGCATCAAAAGAGGGGACTGAGACTTGTGGACTAGTGTGATCACAGTGCATTACTTGATAGATATTTCCCAAAAACCTGACCCATGTCTAGATGCCTTGTTACCTTGAATGTACTCATTGTGTTAGTTTTAATAGTGTGGACTATGGTGTGGAGGGGTTGAGGGTAGCTGAAGGATGGGACTAAAAACAAACAAAAGACAACTATTGTAAAATACATTGTGTCCGTAAATAGTATGTATAAGCTGTAAGTAGAAGCATAAGTGTTGTTGTCCATTAGTTTACTCCAATTAGGGGAGGGATGGTAGGTTTAGGGGAAAATAATAAAGGGAAATATATTGTACAAAACATATGGGGGATTGGAAATGATGCAGACAATTACATTGATGGAAGCCACAATCTATCTGCAATATTAAAGCTGATCTACCCCCACCCCCCCCACCCCCAAAAAGAAATGTGGACTATGATTTTTTTTTTTTTTACAAGTTCCACAGATGGGGGTGGGAATAATTTCCTCTGAACCTCTACTTTGCCGTACCAACTATCTCAGGTTTGTGGTTGGTCATCATCTGGAAGAAGATGTGGTAGCCTCTCTCATCGGGCAGCTGGAAGGTCACTCTGGACTTCTCCAGCAGGTCTGAGGGAGAAAGAGAAAGAGAGATGAGAGAGTGAGAGAGAGAACATGAGATACATTTAAATTTGATGATCTCCAAAAAATAATCTGTGTGTATTTAGGAAAGCATTGAGAAACAATCAAAACCAACTCACAGGTCTCAATGTCAGCTTTAGCCAGTTTACCACCTTGGAAGTGAATCCTGATGAATTTACCCTATAGTAGAGCATGGGGGTTAGAAATGGGTCAACAAATAAATCTAAACTTTTTACTTTGATAGACCTCTTTTAAATGTTACAGTTTTTTGGACAGATGTTGGATCTATTGATACAGATGTAGGATCCAGTTTGCTACAGCAGGAAAATAAATCCTGCAGCAACAGGAAATGTGAATTATTATGTGGCTTGCAAATAATGAAAACAAATTGGTGATAAAACATTTTATTACCGCAAATCAAGTCTGAAATGTTAAAGTGCAACTATAGGGAACTACAGTAATACATTTTTCCAATATTAAATTAACTTCCACAGTATGTCCTTCATACTTACAAAGCGAGACGAATTGTCGTTCCTCACTGTCTTGGCATTACCGTAAGCCTCCAGCAGAGGGTTAGCTGCAATGATCTGATCCTCAAGAGACCCCTGATTGAGACAAACAAACACAAGTTGCTCAGAAACTGGTAAAGTAATTTTTTCTTGATTGCTTGAAATGTGTTAAAAAGGCAAACATGAGCCCAACCTACCTGCATTTTGCCGGGGTCTGCTTCCTTCTTCTTCTCGCCACCAGACACTGCAATGGTGGCGAAGTACTGGATGACACGCTTGGTATTGACAGTCTTTCCTGCACCGGATTCTCCACTGGTTTATATGACAGAGAAAGAGGGAGTTTAGGTACATGTTTGAGTGTCAGATTGGCTTTCACTAAGAAATAGCATAGAAAAATACACTGTTGACCTGTTTTCTAATATTCCCATTTATCAACTCATTATTACACATAGCCTAATGCTCTAATCCATTCATAATGTCATGTATTTCATCACACCAAGAGACCCAACATATTACAATAGAAACACCTTCTCAATGACATTTTAGTAAACAACTTACGTAATCAGGACGGACTGGTTCTCCTTATCTGTAACCCAAAAACATATTGCTTATCATACTCAAGCAACATTATGGGGACATTACTGCATTCATAGCATCATCACGAATTTCAATTTGGAACATATTACATTCAAGGCTAGTGAATTCAGATATCCCCAGCAAACTGTTCCAACCTAGACTAGAAAACAGTAGATACGTCTCTAAAACATATTTAATACTATTTATTTATCTCTGTAGCTCAGCTGGTAGAGCACGGCGCTTGTAACGCCAAGGTAGTGGGTTCGATCCCCGGGACCACCCATACACAAAAAAAAAAAATGTATGCACTCATGACTGTAAGTCACTTTGGATAAAAGCGTCTGCTAAATGGCTTATTATTATTATTATTATTATTATTATTATTATTATTATTATTATTATCTATTTATAAACATTTATGGACTTTGAGATCAATATGCACTTATGGACATCCATCCAACCCACCAACCATCCCTCCCTCCATCCATCCATCCATCCATCCATCCATCCATCCATCCATCCATCCATCCATCCATCCATCCATCCATCCATCCATCCATCCATCCATCCATCCATCCATCCCTCCCTCCCTCCATCCATCCATCCATCCATCCATCCACCCCTCCATCCATCCATCCATGCATCCATCAGAGCTCGTACCAATCAGCATGAACTGAAAGGCGTTGTCAGAGACGGAGAAGATATGGGGTGGAGCCTCCATCCTCTTCTTCCCTCTGTAGGCGTTGACAACCTCCATGTCATACACGGGGAGCCACTTGTAGGGGTTCACCGTGGCACAGAAGAGCCCAGAGTAGGTCTGAATGAAAGTGATTAAATTAAATTAGGGGATTTGCAAAGTCAGATGGACTTTTACCTGGATTTATGTGAGGATGTGGGTGTACTTTGGTATACTGATGTGAGTCTACTGTATTGATATGTTTTGGTTTCTACCGTTCATTTACAGTGGTGTCACTTTACTGAGCTATATTGTAGGCTGCACAATTATATTATTTTATATTAATAGAATTATTGAAAAAAAGTATTTTGTTTTTAACAAGTAATATATCTTTCTCTCAAAAAGATAGGGGTCAACATTATTGAAGTCTATTTTCATGTCATCCGACCAAAGCACTGGTTCAAATCCAAGTTCCAATGCCGTTTTGCAAACTCCAGGCATTTACATTTGTTGGATGACATGAAAATAGAGCTCTTTGGGTAAGCCAACCAGTGATGGGTTTGGCGTTGAAATTAGAATGCATGAGCACAAAATAACCTCATCCCTACTGTAAAATATGGTGGTGGATCTTTGATGTTATGGAGCTATTTTGCTCCTCTGCTAGGAGGCTGAAACCTGGTCGCAAGTTAATCTTCCAGCAGGAAAATAAACCCACGTTCACATGAAAATCCACAATGAAATGGTTAATTGGCCACAAAATCAACATTTTGCAAAGGCCATGTCAGTCTCGGGACTTGAAACCCATTGAAAACATGTGGTTTGAATTGAAGAGGGCGGTCCATAAATGCAGACGAAGGATATCAAGGGCCTGGAAGGATTCTGCATGGAGGAATGGTCTAAGATCCCTCCCAATGTGTTCTCCAACTCATAAAACATTTTAGAATACAGTATTTTTTGCTCTTGTTTATCAAGGGTGTCAATATTGTTGGACCCCACTGTATGTGTAGGACTGTATGTGTGTATTTATTATCTTCATGTATGTGTGTGTTTATCTGTGCAGGTTTCTTACATAGATCATCCATGCTGCATAACGCTCTTTGAGGTTATACAACACAGAGGCTTCATTCAGGTAGGTCATCATGGCCATGTCCTCAATCTTGTCATACTTAGGGGGGTTCATCTCGAAGATGTCTGCATCTTTGAACTCTTTTCCTTCCTGAAACAGTCAGATATCAAGATTACACGCAGATCAAACTGGACGTGACTGAATGCTTTTTTGCTCATTAAATACAAGTTGAATCGTAAAAAAAAAGAAAATGCATACCGACATTTAATCTAACTACTTTGTTATCACCCACTGACACATACATGGTGATTCTTGACTAGTCAACATAAAAAATGTGTTATAAAATGTTATATACTGCCTTCAAACACCAATTAAATGCTTCTTTATATACAGTGACTTCAGAAAGTATTCATACCCCTTAATTTATTCCAGATTTTGTTGTATTACAGCCTGGATTCAAAATGTATTAAATATATTATTTTTTATACATTTTTGCACATTTATTGAAAATGAAATATCTCATTTACATAAGTATTCACACCCCTGAGTCAATACATGTTAGAATCACCTTTGGCAGCGATTACAGCTGTGAGTCTTTCTGGGTAAGTCTCTAAGAGCTTTGCATACCTGGTTTGTACAATAATTGCACATTATTATTTTTTTAATTCTTTAAGCTCTGTCAAGCTGGTTGTTCATCATTGCTAGACAGGCATTTTCAAGTCTTGCCATATATTTTCAAACCAATTTTAGTCAACTGTAACTAGGCCACTCAGGAACATTCAATGTCGTCTTGGTAAACAACTCCAGTGTATATTTGGCTTTGTGTTTTAGATTATTGTCCTGCTGAAATGTGAATTTGTCTCCCAGTGTCTTTTGGAAAGCTGAATAAGGATTCATCTAGGATTTTGCCTGAGCTTAGCTCTACTCCGTTTCTTTTTATCGTAAAAAATTCCCTAGTCCTTGACGATGACAAGAATACCCATAGCATGCATGATGCAGCCACCACCAGGCTTGAAAATATGAAGAGTGGTATTCAGTGATGTGTTGTGTTGGATTTGCTCCAAACATAACGCTTTGTCTTCAGGACATAAAGTTAATTTCTTTGCCACATTCTTTTCAGTTTTACTTGAATGCCTTATTGCAAACAGGATGCATGTTTTGGAATACTTTTCATTCTTTACGAGCTTACTTCTTTTCACTCTGTCATTTAGGTTAGTATTGTGGAGTAACTACAATGTTGTTGATCCATCCTTCGTTTTCTCCTATCACAGCCATTAAACTCTGTAACTGTTTTAAAGTCACCAGTGGCTTCATGGTGAAATCCCTGAGCGGTTTCCTTCCTCTCCGGCAACTGAGTTAAGAAGGACACCTGTATCTTCATAGTGACTGGGTGTATTGATACACCATCCAAAGTGTAATTAAAATGTGTGTTTGTTTTTTTACCCATCTACCAATAGGTGCCTTTCTTTGCAAGGCATTGGAAAACCTCCCTGGCCTTTGTGGTTTAATCTATGTTTAAAATGCACTGCTCGACTGAGGGACCTTACAGATAATTGTATGTGTGGGGTACAGAGATGAAGTAGTCATTCAAAAATCATGTTAAACACTATTATTGCACACAGAGTGAGTCCATGCAACTTATTATGTGACTTGTTATGCAAATATATACTCCTGAACTTATTTAGGCTTGCCGTAACAAAGGGGTTGAATACTTATTGACTCAAGACATTTCATCTTTTCATTTTTAATTCATCCGTAAATATTTCAAAAAACATAATTCCACTTTGATATTATGGGGTATTATGTGTGTGTGTAGGTCATTGATACAACAACATTTTGAAAAATTCAAAAATACATTCTGAATTAGCTGTTGTTGTTTTTTTTTTTTTTTTTTTGGGGGGGGGGGGGTATGTTTTGTTTCTGATTTCATATTGCCTGTTGACATTTTCTTTGATAATATTTAGAAGGTTTTTCAAGGAATAGTGTGATTTTTCAAGGAATAGTGTGATTTTTCAAGGAATAGTGTAATTGAACAAACTTGAATACTTTTCAGCTCAGGCTTACCTCCTTAGTGCCATCAGGTTTGGTGACTGTCACAGTACACTTCCCATCGGCCCTGGCAGTGACCAGACCCTTAAGGTACAGCTCCGCCTTGTCTGTCACATAGCAGGAGTTCTTTGAATCAAAGGGTGCGGTTTGTGCCTCAATCCTCTCCCTCTCAGGCTTACGGAGGTATATGGCAGCCTTGCCGTAGATTTGCATCTCAGCGTCCGTACTCATGGTGACGGATCACTAGGAAAGAGATGAAACAATAAACATGATTGACTCTGTGGTGCTTCCTCCCCAGTCAACAGAGTTAGATGAGCGGTATCTCTCAGAATAGTCTCATCACTTTTTATGTGAAGACTCAAACCATGTCTCACCTTCTTTTTCCCCTCCTACAGATGAATGTGTACTTCTTGGAGGACCCTGTGGAACATAAGGTGTTGTGAAAACACACAAGTTTAAAGGCTCATCATTTAGCAATCAAAGGGTTCGAAAACATTTAGGCAACTCACTTTACTACACATTCTGTCATTCAAATAATTTCCCCTGAAAACCCAGTTACATTCTAGGCCACCCCCTCAATTTATGTAAATGAAAGATACAGTTTTGAAGTAAAACACATTTTAAACCAATGCCACTGTATTGCATACTGTCCAATCTTACAAGAGACATGCAGAACTCAATTCAAACAGATGCTGAGTGCAAAGATGAGACAAATGTACAAATCTAAGGAGGTGGAGAGGTCTTACCACAGAGGAAGAAGGTATCTGACTTATGGATGCTGGGGCCCCAGCCTCCTTATATCTGGTTGGAAGTGCCAACCAAGCAGAAGTTAATTATGGACCACTCTGGGGAAGGACATGGACTGTAGGAGAGACCTCCCCCCCAGACCTGTGTGTCTGTCCCTAACTAGCACCTCCCACTTCCAGGACCACCACACTCCCATTACATGACTTTTTAATGTCAAATTTGTCCATTAATTGAATTTCACTGAATTTACATAAGAGAGATTTCATTACTAATAGTTATAACAATATCAGAAGTTTGATCTATCAAATGTATTCCAATGTTACTACCACTGACCCTCAAATACTGTAATGGAGTGAGTCCATGTTGCCCCACTACCACTAAAATAGTTTTCATGAATTCTAATCTGACCTTATTTAGTTCCATTTTAGTGGCATTAATCCTCATCAACAACTTTATATATATGTTCACCTATTGTTTATATTATTTAGCTTGTAAACACATCTGAACTGTCTCCTCACCTCATGCTTGTGACGGAGTTGGCCTTTACCTCGTGCTTTGCTTGGTTTGATTTATCACCCTGGTGGAACCGTATTTAATTAATATTGAAAAGCTAGAACATTAAATATTTAGGCTTTCAAGAACAGCTTATAAAACTGTTAAATCTAATGTGTTATTTGTCTACAGTATGATCTATTGAAGATTCTGGAGGCGCTTTTATTTGTCTCACATTTCAGTTGGCTAAAATAGTCCAGTAGGATACTTATGACTTACATAACACCATACCAGTATTTCAACCATCTTATCCACTCATATTGCTGACAGTGATATAGCTGCCTTAAACTTTTATTACACTCTGAAGTAAACTGCTTAGCAGATGAGCTAGTTGATAAAAGTATATATATATATATATATATATGTAGATATATATTATTTATATATATTTATCTAAAGAAAAAATTATAAGTTACACATCACATTTACCAGACGCTCTTATCCAGAGCAACTAGGGTTAAGTGCCTTGCTCAAGGGCACATTGACAGATTTTTCACGTAGTCGGCTCGGGGATTAGAACCAGCGACCTCTTGGTTACTGGCACAACGCTCTTAACCACTAAGCTACCTGCCGCCCCAATTACATTAAACTGAATCCTTTACATTACAGTTTTTATATATTTCTAAAAGACAGCTCTAGCAACTTGTGGAGGCATAGAAAGTTATTTTTAATACATGTAATTGAGCAAGTTCCTTCAAGTCAGGCATTTCACATTCTTCAATGTTGATCACATCTCTTCTGTTTTCAAACCTCTGCATTCAAATAGTAGTTTAAATGTGTTTTGTGTCTCATATGGTGCAGCTACTGTCTGTCAGGTAGAATAGGGAATCAGGTCGGGGCGGCAGGTAGCTTAGTGGTTAAGAGCGTTGTGCCAGTAACCGAAAGGTCGCAGGTTCTAATCCACAAGCCGACTAGGTGAAAAATATGTTGATGTGCCCTTGAGCAAGGCACTTAACCCTAATTGCTCCTGTAAGTTGCTCTGGATAAGAGCGTCTGCTAAATGACTAAAATCTAAATGTAATGTCAGCTCTATTCAATGCAATGTTCAGAACTTTTTAACTCCCTGTTTGTTCAATCAATCAATCAAATGTATTTATAAAGCCATTTTTACATCAGCAGATGTTACAAAGTGCTATACAGAAACCCAGGTTCAGAGCCCACCCAGCACATCAGTACAAGACCCTCAATAGGGTGGAGCTGCTGGATGCACTAGTTGAGCAGGGGGCTGACCATCTGGAAGGACCCCATCAAGGCCTTTTCATTTCTTGGACTGTGCTCTCATCTTCACTGCAGCCAAGGTTTATTGTTTGGTATATCTGCCAACACGGCCTAATTCTGGCACTGATGCCACTGTTATTAGACAAGATATTTACTTGCCGTGTTTGTGGGTGAAGAGAACATTAACACCATGCAGACTAAATGTTTATGACATTAAGTTATTTTAATGTGCAAAGATCTTGCATGATATATGACCTGTGCAACTAGGTTCAGCTATGGGACGTTTTCTGTCAGAGCGGATGATCAGGGGGCAGGAACATAATTATAATATTTTGTACTCTACAAATTGAACACAACTAAGCCCAAAAAGAGATTGTATTTGAAAATAACAATAATTTCATACCTTGATTACATTGGGACACGATTACATCTCTTTTTTTATTCGTGGGAATACTTGGGAAAATATATCCTAAATTAAACTATTTTCTACCAGTGATTTCACCATTTTTACAATTTTTTTTAAAAACACTACAAAAACAATCACTTACTTTGGAAGGCCCCAAAAAATCACTTGCTGGCTGGTTTTAGCACATGGGCTGCCTGTTGCCGAGCAATTGGGAGTCCTATAGGAGTGAGTCGATTCGATTAAGATGGCCCGAATGCCCAGCTGGGCGTAGTTTGCACAGGGTGAAAAGGGATTGCATTCGTTTTGGAACCAAGCTGCCTTGCAAGACCCCGTTCAGGTCAACGGTGATGTCGGCTCAAAACAAAGGTGACGTTGGCTAAGCACATGGAGTAATGAGAAGGATTCCGGGTTGGCACTAGCAAAAGTGATTGCTTTTGATAAAAACTTTATATCTGCCTTCCCAATAAAAAATAGTTAGAAAATTCGAACATATACAGTATTCTATGGAAAATAGATATTGCATGTTTCTTAACAATGCATCATGCTGCATTGTTGACAATATGACTAAACGGCGCAGATTGCTCTTCAATTTGAGCAAGGTGCGCTTCCCTCACCTGCTTCACTTGGTCACGTGACAGGCCATACCTCGGTGCAACCCAGGCCAGTATAATCGAATCCCCTCATTGGCATAACCCTTCACAACAAGTTGATTTAGCTGAAGCCGCTGTGTTAGTGCTGGGATGGAACAAGAGCCTGCACACCATGTGGATGGGCTGTCCAGAACAGGAGTTGCAGGCCCCTGATATACTGTTATTAACTGTCAGATGTCATTAAGCAGTTGAGTAAACTGTCATTATAAAACTGTTATTGTACATATTTGATACATTTTAGCAGGGCCTTGGGAGGATTGAATAGTAACTCTTGATCCAATATATTTTAAGAGTGCTTTAAAAGACTGTCTGTTCCCACAAAGTAGTTTATCACCACAGACAGGAGGTTGGCTGAGACACCCCACAGCCAGTTAAAATCTAAATCTGGATGTGAAATGTCAAGTTGTGGCATGGTTCCAAAAAACAACCAAGCTTGGCTCGGTTAATTCAGATTTGATTTTCCAGGTCATATTTCTCACTGTAAATCTATTACGGTGTCAGCAATGTGAGGACCTCATGGTCGACTAATAAGGTCAGAATAATGTGCTGGCCTGTATCGGATCTCTCTGTGGTTATGACGTCTTCACTTTCAGCATGCAGTGTCAAGTCAATGGGGGGCTAAATGTAATAGTAATCTAAAACATTTACAAGGATGAACACATGGATCAAATGGGGAGCTGTTGTGTTTTTCAGCAAGCTTTACAGATCTTTGGACAAACAAGTAGTCCAAATTATTACCCCCTTTCAGTGACCTTCTCCAAACATGGCAATGATCCAAACTGGGTGTCAGAAATACATAAAGCCTAAAGTTGTTTTGGATTGCTTTATGAACCTCTGTCATAGAGATGGTATCAAACCACATCTGCTGAACTGTTCTTGAAACTACAATTTGATCCCATAAAGTCGATGCAGAGTTACAAGAAGCGTACCAAAGCAACAGATAATGTTCAGAAACAGCTGTGTCAGAAATCCCTGAACTCCCCCTCAGCTGCAGCTGTTGGAACACAAGCGTCTCTGGGGGAGCAGGGGACTCATCCTAGCCAAGCCTTTTAGAAGAGTCAGGACAAGTGACCGCCCAATCCACTAGATGACCCCACCAATGATCAATGTTTAGAAGTGTAACCCTTCACATCCAGTCGCACTATTGGAAGACTGATTTAAATCATGGGAAAAATGGAGTGTTCCTGTCTGCCTGTGAATGAGTTGAATAGAAGGTTGTCCAGTTTAACTGCTGCTTTGATAATAGCCTTGACCTCTATGGCAGCTGTTATATCTGGGATGACTGAAGACCTGATGATAGGAGCCTCTGCTTTATAGTCCTGCAATGTATCCCACTTAAGAGTAGGCTTAACTTTAATATCAATTATCTCAATAATGTTGTACTCAACCTGTTGGATCGGAACCAGGGTTGTGTTCATTAGGCCCAGTGTAACAAAACATTCCAAAACATATTACACCATACCAGAAATCTTAACCACGTATATTGCTGACAGCGATACAGCTGCCTCAAACTTTTATTACACTCTGAAGTAAACGTGTATATATATACACAGTGCCTTCAGAAAGTATTCAGACCCCTTGCCTTTTTCCACATTTTGTTATGTTACAGCCTTATTCTAAAATGGATTTTTTTTTAAATAATCCTCAGCATTCTACACACAATAACCCATAATGACAAAGCCAAAACAAGTTTTTAGAAAGTATTCAGACCCTTTGCTATGAGACTCGAAATTGAGCTCAGGAGCATCCTGTTTCCATTGATCATCCTTGAGATGTTTCTACAACTTGATTGGAGTCCACCTGTGGTACATTCAATTGATTGGACATGATTTGGAAAGGCACACACCTGTCAATATAAGGTCCCACAGTTAACAGTGCATGTCAGAGCAAAAACCAAGCCATGAGGTCGAAGGAATTGTCCGTAGAGCTCTGGGACAGGATTGTGTCGAGGCACAGATCTGGGGAAGGGTACCAAAAAATTTCTGCAGCATTGAAGGACCCCAAGAACACAGTGGCCTCCATCATTCTTACATGGAAGAAGTTTGGAACCACTAAGACTCTTCCTAGAGCTGGCTGCCCGGCCAAACTGAGCAATCGGGGGAGAAGGGCCTTGGTCAGGGAGATGACCATGAACCCGATGGTCACTCTGACAGAGCTCTAGAGTTCCTTTGTGGAGATGGAGGGAGAACCTTCCAGAAGGACAACCATCTCTGCAGCACTCCACCAATCAGGCTTTTATGGTAGAGCCACTCCTCAGTAAAAGGCACATGACAGCCCGCTTGGAGTTTGCAAAAAAGGCACCTAAAGACTCACAGACCATGAGAAACAAGATTCTCTGGTCTGATGAATCCAAGATTAAACTCTTTGGCCTAAATGCCAAGCGTCACGTCGGGAGGAAATCTGGTACGATCCCTACGGTGAAACATGGTGGTGGCAGCATCATGCTGTGGGGCTGTTTTTCAGTGGCAGGGACTGGAAGACTAGTCAGGATCGAGGCAAATATGAAATATGCAATCTCCATAGACAAACATTGGCAATAGAATGGCCTTACTCAACGTGGCACCGTCATAGGACGCCACCTTTCCAACAAGTCAGTTCGTAACATTTCTGCACTGCTAGAGCTGCTCCGGACAACTGTAGATGCTGTTGTTGTGAAGTGGAAACATCTAGGAGCAACAACGGCCCAGCCGCGAAGTGATAGGCCACACAAGCTCACAAAACGGAACCGGCGAGTGCTGATGCGCGTAGCGTGTAAAAAATAATCTGTCCTTGGTTGCAACACTCACTACCTAGTTCCAAACTGTCTCTGGAAGCAACGTCAGCACAAGAACTGTTCATCGGGAGCTTCATGAAATGGGTTTCCATGGCCGAGCAGCCGCACACAAGCCTAAGATCACTATGCGCAATGCCAAGCGTCGGCTGGAGTGGTGTAAAGCGCGCCGCCCATGGACTCTGGAGCAGTGGAAACACGTTCTCTGGAGTGATGAATCACGCTTCACCATCAAGCAGTCCGACGGACGAATTTGGGTAATATTGAGTTACAGTTCATAGAAGGAAATCAGTCAAATTAAATAAATAAATTAGGCCCTAATCTGTGGATTTCACATGACTGGGCAGCGACGCAGCCATGTATAGGCATGGGAGGGCATAGGCCCACCCACTCGGGAGCCAGGCCTACCCAGTGGGGAGCCAGACCAGCCAATCAGATTGAGTTTATCCCCACAAAAGGGCTTCATTACAGATATAAATACTCCTCAGCACCCCCTTTCCCCCTCCTCAGACGATCCCGCAGGTGAAGAAGCTGGATGTGGAGGTCCTGGGCTGGCGTGGTTACACGTGGTCTGCGGTTGTGAGGCTGATTGGATGTACTGCCAAATTCTCTAAAACAATGTTGTAGGTGGCTTATGGTAGAGAAATTAACATTCAATTATCTGGCAACAGCTCCGTTGGCCATTCCTACAATTAGCATGCCAATTGCACGCTCACTCAAAACTTGAGACATGTGTTGCATTGTTTTGTGTGACAAAACTGCACATTTTAGAGGGGCCTTTTATTGTCCCCAGCACAAGGTGCACCTGTGTAATGATCATGCTGTTTAATCAGCTTCTTGATAAGCCACACCTGTCAGGTGGATGGATTATCAAAGGCAAAGGAGAAATGCTCACTAACAGGGATGTAAACAAATTTGTGCACACCATTTGAGAGAAATAAGCTTTTTGTACTTATGGAACACTTCTGGGGTCTTTTATTTCGGTTAATGAAACATGCGACCAAAACTTTACATGTTGTGTTTATATTTTTGTTCACTGTTAATTAATTAATATATTTATATATATATATATATATATATATATATATATATATATACAGTGGGGAGAACAAGTATTTGATACACTGCCGATTTTGCAGGTTTTCCTACTTACAAAGCATGTAGAGGTCTGTAATTTCTATCATAGGTACACTTCAACTGTGAGAGACGGAATCTAAAATAAAAATCCAGAAAATCACATTGTATGATTTTTAAGTAATTAATTTGCATTTTATTGCATGACATAAGTATTGGATACATCAGAAAAGCAGAACTTAATATTTGGTACAGAAACCTTTGTTTGCAATTACAGAGATCATACGTTTCCTGTAGGTCTTGACCAGGTTTGCACACACTGCAGCATGGATTTTGGCCCACTCCTCCATACAGACCTTCTCCAGATCCTTCAGGTTTTGGGGATGTCGCTGGGCATTACGGACTTTCAGCTCCCTCCAAAGATTTTCTTGTGGGTTCAGGTCTGGAGACTGGCTAGGCCACTCCAGGACCTTGAGATGCTTCTTACCAAGCCACTCCTTAGTTGCCCTGGCTGTGTGTTTCAGGTCGTTGTCATGCTGGAAGACCCAGCCACGACCCATCTTCAATGCTCTTACTGAGGGAAGGAGGTTGTTGGCCAAGATCTCGCGATACATGGCCCCATCCATCCTCCCCTCAATACGGTGCAGTCGTCCTGTCCCCTTTGCAGAAAAGCATCCCCAAAGAATGATGTTTCCACCTCCATGCTTCACGGTTGGGATGGTGTTCTTGGGGTTGTACTCATCCTTCTTCTTCCTCCAAACATGGCAAGTGGAGTTTAGTCCAATAAGCTCTATTTTTGTCTCATCAGACGACATAACCTTCTCCCATTCCTCCTCTGGATCATCCAGATGGTCATTGGCAAACTTCAGACGGGCCTGGACATGCGCTGGCTTGAGCAGGGGGACCTTGCGTGCGCTGCAGGATTTTAATCCATGACGGCGTACTGTGTTACTAATGGTTTTCTTTGAGACTGTGGTCCCAGCTCTCTTCAGGTCATTGACCAGGTCCTGCCGTGTAGTTCTGGGCTGATCCCTCACCTTCCTCATGATCATTGATGCCCCACGAGGTGAGATCTTGCATGGAGCCCCAGACTGAGGGTGATTGACCGTCATCTTGAACTTCTTCCATTTTCTAATAATTGTCCCAACAGTTGTTGCCTTCTCAACCAAGCTGCTTGCCTATTGTCCTGTAGCCCATCCCAGCCTTGTGCAGGTCTACAATTGTATCCCTGATGTCCTTACACAGCTCTCTGGTCTTGGCCATTGTGGAGAGGTTGGAGTCTGTTTGATTGAGTGTGTGGACAGGTGTCTTTTATACAGGTAACGAGTTTAAACAGGTGCAGTTAATACAGGTAATGAGTGGAGAACAGGAGGGCTTCTTAAAGAAAAACTAACAGTTCTTTGAGAGCCAGAATTCTTACTGGTTGGTAGGTGATCAAATACTTATGTCATGCAATAAAATGCAAATGAATTACTTAAAAATCATACAATGTGATTTTCTGGATTTTTGTTTTAGATTCCGTCTCTCACAGTTGAAGTGTACCTATGATAAAAATGACAGACCTCTACATGCTTTGTACAGTGAGGAAAAAAAGTATTTAGTCAGCCACCAATTGTGCAAGTTCTCCCACTTAAAAAGATGAGAGAGGCCTGTAATTTTCATCATAGGTACACGTCAACTATGACAGACAAATTGAGAATATTTTTTCCAGAAAATCACATTGTAGGATTTTTTATGAATTTATTTGCAAATTATGGTGGAAAATAAGTATTTGGTCACCTACAAACAAGCAAGATTTCTGGCTCTCACAGACCTGTAACTTCTTCTTTAAGAGGCTCCTCTGTCCTCCACTCATTACCTGTATTAATGGAACCTGTTTGAACTTGTTATCAGTATAAAAGACACCTGTCCACAACCTCAAACAGTCACACTCCAAACTCCACTATGGCCAAGACCAAAGAGCTGTCAAAGGACACCAGAAACAAAATTGTAGACCTGCACCAGGCTGGGAAGACTGAATCTGCAATAGGTAAGCAGCTTGGTTTGAAGAAATCAACTGTGGGAGCAATTATTAGGAAATGGAAGACATACAAGACCACTGATAATCTCCCTCGATCTGGGGCTCCACGCAAGATCTCACCCTGTGGGGTCAAAATGATCACAAGAACGGTGAGCAAAAATCCCAGAACCACATGGGTGGACCTAGTGAATGACCTGCAGAGAGCTGGGACCAAAGTAACAAAGCCTACCATCAGTAACACACTACGCCGCCAGGGACTCAAATCCTGCAGTGCCAGACGTGTCCCCCTGCTTAAGCCAGTACATGTCCAGGCCCGTCTGAAGTTTGCTAGAGTGCATTTGGATGATCCAGAAGAGGATTGGGAGAATGTCATATGGTCAGATGAAACCAAAATATAACTTTTTGGTAAAAACTCAACTCGTCGTGTTTGGAGGTCAAAGAATGCTGAGTTGCATCCAAAGAACACCATACCTACTGTGAAGCATGGGGGTGGAAACATCATGCTTTGGGGCTGTTTTTCTGCAAAGGGACCAGGACGACTGATCCGTGTAAAGGAAAGAATGAATGGGGCCATGTATCGTGAGATTTTGAGTGAAAACCTCCTTCCATCAGCAAGGGCATTGAAGATGAAACGTGGCTGGGTCTTTCAGCATGACAATGATCCCAAACACACCACCCGGGCAACGAAGGAGTGGCTTCGTAAGAAGCATTTCAAGGTCCTGGAGTGGCCTAGCCAGTCTCCAGATCTCAACCCCATAGAAAATCTTTGGAGGGAGTTGAAAGTCTGTCTTGCCCAGTGACAGCCCCAAAACATCACTGCTCTAGAGGAGATCTGCATGGAGGAATGGGCCAAAATACCAGCAACAGTGTGTGAAAATCTTGTGAAGACTTACAGAAAACGTTTGACCTGTGTCATTGCCAACAAAGGGTATATAACAAAGTATTGAGAAACTTTTGTTATTGACCAAATACTTATTTTCCACCATAATTTGCAAATAAATTCATTAAAAATCCTACAATGTGATTTTCTGGATATTTTTTTCTCATTTTGTCTGTCATAGTTGACGTGTACCTATGATGAAACTTACAGGCCTCTCTCAACTTTTTAAGTGGGAGAACTTGCACAATTGGTGGCTGACTAAATACTTTTTTTCCCCACTGTAAGTAGGGAAACCTGCAAAATCGGCAGTGTATCAAATACTTGTTCTCCCCACTGTATATATATATATATATAATGTTCCGTATTGATTGACCTTCATGGTATATATATATATATATATAAATATATATATATAAATATATATATATATATATATATATATATATATATATATATATATATATATATATATATATATATATTTTTTTTTTTACCAGTCAAAAGTTTGGACACACCTACTCATTCAAGGGTTTTTCTTTATTTTTACTATTTTCTACATTGTAGAATAATAGTGAAGACATCAAAACTGTGAAATAACACAAATGGAATCATGTAGTAACCAAAAAAGTTTTCAACTATATTCTATATTTGAAATTCTTCAAAGTACCCACCCTTTGCCTTGATGACAGATTTGCAGATTCTCTCAACAAGCTTCACCTGGAATGCTTTTCCAAAAATCTTGAAGGAGTTCCCACATATGCTGAGCACTTGTTGGCTGCTTTTCCTTCACTCTGCGATCCAACTCATCCCAAACCATCTCAATTGGGTTGAGGTCGGGTGATTGTGGAGGCCAGGTCATCTGATGCAGCACTCCATCACTCTCCTTCTTGGTCAAATAGCCCTTACACAGCCTGGAGTTGTTTTTTGGGTCATTGTCCTGTTGAAAAACAAATGGGATGGCGTATCGCTGCAGAATGCTGTGGTAGCCATGCTGGTTAAGTGTGCCTTGAATTCTAAATAAATCACAGACAGTGTCACCAGCAAAGCACCCCTACACCATCACACCTCCACCTCCATACTTCACTGTGGGAACCACACATGCAGTGATCATCCGTTCACCTACTCTGCGTTTCACAAAGACACGTCGGTTGGATCCAGAAATCTCAAATTTGGACTCATCAGACCAAAGGACAGATTTCCACCAGTCTAATGTCCGTTGCTCATGTTTCTTGGCCCAAGCAAGTCTCTTCTTATTATTGGTGTCCTTTAGTAGTGGTTTCTTTGCAGCAATTCGACCATGAAGGCCTGATTCACGCAGTCTCCTCGAAAACAGTTGATGTTGAGATGTGTCTGTGACTTGAACACTGTGAAGCATTTATTTGGGCTGCAATCTGAGGTGCAGTTTATTGCCGATTTCTAAGGCTGGTAACTCTAATGAACTTATCCTCTGCAGCAGAGGTAACTCTGCGTCTTCCTTTCCTGTGGCGGTCCTCATGAGAGCCAGTTTCATCATAGCGCTTGATGGTTTTTGCGACTGCACTTGAAGAAACTTTCAAAGTTCTTGAAATGTTCCATATTGACTGACCTTCATGTCTTAAAGTAATGATGGACTGTTGTTTCTCTTTGCTTATTTGAGCTGTTCTTGCCATAATATGGACTTGGTCTTTTACCAAATAGGGCTATCTTCTGTATCTTGTCACAACACAACTGATTGGCTCAAATGCATTAAGAAGGAAAGAAATTCCAACTTTTAACTTGGCACACCTGTTAATTGAAATGCTTTCCAGGTGACTACCTCATGAAGCTGGTTGAGAGAATGCCAAGAGTGTGCAAAGCTGTCATCAAGGCAAAGGGTGGCTACTTTGAAGAATATTAAATATAAAATATATGTTGATTTGTTTAACACTTTTTTGGTTACTACATGATTCCATATGTGTTATTTCATAGTTTTGAAGTCTTCACTACTATTCTACAATGTAAAACATAGTACAAATATATGAAAAACCCTTGAATGAGTAGGTGTGTCCAAACTGTTGACTGGTAGTGTACATACCATGACATCTCATGATTTCCACTGTTTAACCATAACTGGTCATGCTCCTGACAACCCCCAACAGCACATTGTGCATTATAATCTGGGATAGGTCCCTCTGGTATGTCAAAGTGTTCAAGCCGTGATAAAATAATGGGGCCTTTAATTCCCTTTACAGCTTTTGCCAGACTCTAGTCTGAATCTATAAATATGTCAGTCAGACTGATTTCTGAGTTGACAGTTTCCCTCAGAAGGTTATGCACCCTCTTCCCTTGGTTACTACAGAACCTTTTTGGAGACAAAAAAGAGCAGCCAAATTCCCCATTAAACTGTTCAAATTCCCCACTAAACTGTTCAAATTCCCCACTAAACTGTTCAAATTTCCCATTAAACTGTTCAAATTCCCCATTAAACTGTTCAAATTCCCCACTAAACTGTTCAGATTCCCCATTAAACAGTTCAGATTCCCCATTAAACTGTTCAAATTCCCCATTAAACTGTTCAAATTCCCCATTAAACTGTTCAGATTCCCCACTAAACTGTTCAAATTCCCCACTAAACTGTTCAAATTCCCCACTAAAACGTTCAAATTCCCCATTAAACAGTTCATATTCCCCATTAAACTGTTCAGATTCCCCACTAAACTGTTCAAATTCCCCACTAAACTGTTCAAAATCCCCACTAAAACGTTCAAATTCCCCACTAAAACGTTCATATTCCCCATTAAACAGTTCAAATTCCCCATTAAATAGTTCAAATTCCCCAGTAAACTGTTCAGATTCCCCATTAAACCGTTTAATATCCCCATTAAACTGTTCAAATATCTAAACTGTTCAAATTCCTCATTAAACTGTTTAAAGTTTTGAAGAAGAGGTCTGGCAACTGAGACACTGATTCAAATTAAAGGAAATACTTTTCTAGTCACAATAGCACTTTCAGGATTTTTCCATTTGACACGTCCATTTCACCTACAAAATGTTTCAAGTACGTGTTCATGTGTGGCTTTTTGGGGCCTAAACCATAAACGGCAGAGAAGGACGTGTTTGTTTTCTCAGATGTACAGGAAGCTCATTAATAGTACAAAGGAAGAGGATAAAATAAACTAAAATTGAACCCAGTCACACCTGAACTGAAGGGACAGATTATCAGGACAATTTAGAGGAGACAATTCCTTATACATCTTCCATCATATATATCATCTATAGAAGCTGGGTTTTGTTTAACTCGATCAAATCTATGTTTGCGATTGTTTTCACAGGTTCCTGCAACATATTCTGAATGTGCTCGTTTTATTTCTCTCCCCAATTCCGTGATTACGATCTCGTCTCATCGCTGCAACTCCCCAACGGGCTCGGGAGAGGTGAAGGTCGAGTCATGCATCCTCCGAAACACGACCCGCCAAGCCGCGCTTCTTAACACACCGCTCGCTTAACCCGGAAGACAGCTGCACCAGTGTGTCGGAGGAAACACTGTTTAACTGACGACCGAAGTCAGCCTGCAGGCGCCATGGCCCGCCACAAGGAGTCGCTAGAGCGCGATGAGCCAAGTAAAGCCCCCCCCCCCCAGCCAAACCCCTCCCGTAACCCGGACGACGCTGGGCCAATTGTGTGCCGCCCTGTTGGCCATCACGGGAGGCCCCTGAATGTGCCCCTGAATGTGCCCCTGAATGTGCCCCTGCCCCTGAATGTGCCCCTGAATGTGCCCCTGAATGTGCCTCCAATCTGTTAGTAGTTAGACTTATTTCACCTCTACTGAAATGGTTGTTCCAATTTAGAGGGTTTTAGTAGACATGAAAATAGAGCTTTTTGCCCACGCACACCAGGAGCTTATCGTGGACAACAGGAAAAGGCGGGCCGAACACGCCACCATTCACATTGACGGGGCTGTAGTGGAGCGGGTCGAGAGTTTCAAGTTCCTTGGTGTCTACATCACCAACAAACTATCATGGTCCAAACACACCAAGACAGTCGTGAAGAGTGCACAACAACACCTTTTCCCCCTCAGGAGACTGAAAAGATTTGGCATTGGTCCCCAGATCCTCAAAAAGTCATACAGCTGCACCATCGAGAACATCCTGACCGGTTGCATCACCACCTGGTATGGGAACTGCTCAGCATTCGACTGTAAGCCGCTACAGAGGGTAGTGCGTACGGCCCAGCACATAACTGGGGCCAAGCTTCCTGCTATCCAGGACCTATATACTAGGCGGTGTCAGAGGAAGGTGTGGTTACTAAAAGAAACACTTTTGCTGGTCCAAGCTGTAATGATAAGGAATCCGCCGACACTGTACTCTGTTTTCAAAGGTTTATTATAACAAAGGTTCCAGCATCAGAATTTGACAGACACCTGCAGATGTCTGGAAAACAGCCCGAGCCAATCTGATTAACTATTCTCCCTATTCTATCGTTCAAGACATGGTTTTATATCCTTTGTGACGTATTATGGTGTGATTCTAAAAAACCAATCCCAGGCCATTACATATCCTCTTTTCCAGGAATTTAGTAATGCTTTCCAGATGTTTTCCAGCACAGTAGAGTACACCATTTTGCCACATCAGCAAAATCTTAGGGCCACGTTTCCTACTTTATCTAGACTGTTTAAGATACTACATATTCCCCCCTTCGAGACTAATTAAGTCTCGAAAACAAAAAGAATAGGATTATGACAAATAACAATTCTTGCTCTTGAGTAACTTTAACAATAAACCAAAATTAATGGAGATTAAACACATGTTTATATAGACACATTTTTGTATGTAGTGTAAATACATTATTATGGAGTGTAAATAAATTGTCATGGAGTGTAAATGAATTGTCATGGAGTGTAAGAGCGAAAAACCTGTCTGGCAGCTTTCATTCCAAATATCCATCAGTCAGTCAAGACAGGAAAATTCTCTCACGGCCCCTCTGCCCTAGGCGACCACCTAAGTACTCCAGATCAATTCACACATCTTCATGAATACATTTTAAGCTATGATGCAATTGAATACATATGAAAAACCCCAGCAAACAAAATACAATCAAAATGTCCACATTCAGGCTGGTCGACCCATCGGACCCTCCTGTGGATTCTCTCTGTCCTTGCCTAGACCCCATATCCCTAAACTTCAACGAAATAAACAAAAACATCTGAGGTCCCCACATGTACCCAACACAGAAAACATAATTGTTCAAAAATTAATACAGAAAGAATATAACACTGGAATGTAGTCCACTACACTTCATCTCCTCCACAGTGTCGTCTTTCAATGCGACGTTGATGATGGAATCGGAACATTTCCACTCCTTCCTTGTTCCACTTCCTCCAGTCCATTCATATTGTCCATGTTTGAGTATTTGAGTCCCTCTACATATTCCCCCATATGCTTCTGGAAGAAAAGAAAATACCAAACAGTATCTTTTGCAAAACAACACATGCAAATTAAAACATCAATGTCAACTAAAATTGATATATGAAATTAGATATAAAATGAATGACATTCCATTTCCCCCCTTTGATTCATATCAAAACACTAAATATCACAATAATATGTAAAGACGTGAAAAATGATCGGATATTTAAAATGGATATCTATCCATCAATACTCCATCTAGCTCTACTTGTTTATCTCCATCCAGTTCAGTAACAGCTAACAACGGCATCTGAGTGTTGTCCCCAGGCATCACAACTCCAACCCATCTCAATATCATAGCCTTCGCAAAAGTCAACAACAGAGTACAAAAACAAAACATAACACACAGCGCTATAAGAGCTGCTACCAAAATCTGAACTATCACTGCTCCCACTGGGCCCAACTGATCTTGCAACCAAGCCTTCGCTGACCATCCAGCTCCTTCTGACTGACCAAACGCATCCCTTATACTCTTCAATGCATCTATAACACTAGTGATATTATCGGAACTATCGGGGATCAAAGTATAACAATCATCTCCCGTCAGATTCATAGCCACACATAAGCCACCTTGTTTGGCTAAAATATAGTCAAGAGCCATGTCATGTTTCAACAACGTCAGTCTGTGACTTCTCTGAGTATTTGACAGAAGATCAAACCCTCGTATTGTTTCATTTGCAAAACCCTGCAAAGTATAGGTAATATTATCAATGTGATCTGCCAAAAATGTTACACCATACCATGGAAAAAGTCCAAGTCCCCACTTCTCTCCTAGACTTATCCTCCAATGGTAGGACTCCAAACTATTAAATTGTGCCATTTCCCTTTTCACCCTATTTCCAGACCTAGAATCAGATTTAGCAGTGTCCGATGCCTTTCCCTTTTGGATAGTATAGACCTCATATGGAAGTTTCAACGTCGACATGTAACAACATCCTGTCCATCCATAGGGTAAGAATATATATGCTTTATCACCACAAACCCACCAAATATCTCGAAAATTCCCAATAGTCACATTTCCAGGCAAAAGCTGATCTTTTACCATCAAAGTCCTTCTATTCTTACTAGATGGAACATGAAAAGTTACTTTATATGTCTCACCACTAACCTTACGTTCATGCTTATCCAAAGTCATCATATACTCATCACAATCTGATATACCCATAAACATACCTGGTCCATCATATGTTTTATTTGAACAAAAGCAGCTTCTAGCCCTTATTGGTTTTACCTCCAATGCTTCAGGAATCGCTGTTAACTGATTTTCATTCTGATCTAACAAATTGACATAGGGTAATTAATTTAACCAAGAGCAATTAAACTTAGGCCTAAACAAATGTCTCGACAATGACATCATCATATCTGTTACTGATTGTTGCTGATACAACAACCATGATAAAGCATAAGATTGACACGCGGTTGATAGAGGTTGAGCCACTGTCTCTAAGATTGAACCCCACGTGCCTGGTGATGGAATTCTCAGCAGACATGGACCCTCAAGATTCCTCACTGATCTTATAGAATGAGTTAACTGCTGGAACCATAGATTCCTACCTGCCCATCCATCTTTAATTTGCAAAACAGAAGAGTCAAATCCATATGCTTTCCATTTAGTTTCTCTCTTCCCTAACGAGCGGTATTGATCAGATATATGTTCTTGTCTTCCATCAAAATCCAAGAACTCATTCTGTACCCCCGGGATAGTATTCTCCACTATTTCAGATGAATGTACATGATTCACTGCTACCATCTGTTCTCCTGTTTCAACACTATCCTTACTACCATTTACAGCACTCTCCATCTGTGTCACAGACTTCTGAGTCACGTTCACTACATCCTTTAGTTTCAGGAAAGTTGTTGTTGGTGTCTGTGTCACATTTCCGGGGCTTGTTATTGCTGTTGTAACATTCATTTCTTCCAAAGTTATTGTTAAAATAGTGGCTTTAGTTGATGTATTAACACTTTTGATTAGGTCTAGTGGCAAAGTTACAGATGTCTTCTGTGTATTATTTATTGTTGGAGTAGCTACTGTAGTATGCTGCTCCTGAACTCCTTTGGTAACTGTGGAAACTTCAACAGACTTTAAAGTTTCTATCATAAGCGTCACCTTCCGGGTTACATAGCCTTCTAACCAGTAATTCTTAACCGGAACAAATTTGAATGCTGGCTCTAAATAAGTACAAGTATATTCTCCCTGATCTTCCCATGTAATATTACGCAAAATGAGTGAGCAATCACTCATAACCCTTTTCCATTTCATATCGTTGTACAAAATATACTTCCTTTGGCTAGGTGGCACAGCTTCTACTTCTAGTCCTGATAACAACAATTCTTCTCCATAATTATCTCTCCACGTGGGAGGAATATCACCACCCCCACTCCGTCTCTCACATCTACAAGGAAGATGAGCTGTACCACCCATCCTAGCCCTAATGACAATATTTTTGTCTGAAATTGGTGTTGGAACGAGTTTCTGAGGCGCCATTGTAATGAAATGTGATACATTTATAGCTTTAACAGCTGTCAATGTTGAAAGCGTTGAATTGCTTCTTACTGTTGTTGCATTAGGTTGGAGTGTTGATGTAATAGTTGTGGATTCATCTATTTTCCCTATACCTTGGAGCTCTTTACTTATACTTCCATCTATCACCACTAGTGTCACTACATTAACTCTTAGTCCCGACTCTAATCCCTCACTTTCAAACTGTGGATTATAAAAAATACATTTATAATCGCCTTGATCCTCCTGCTGGGAATTGTACACATAGAGAGTACAATCACCCTCAATCTTCATTCTTCTCTTATCATTCAGCAACGCATACTTTCTCAATGCAACTGCTCCTAATAGATCTAAACTCCTGCCATGGTTGTCTTCCCACTGAACTCTAAATTTCCCTTCACCACTGTTCTCTCTCGTGCACTGGCATGGAAGCTGAGCTGACTTTCCTAGGGTTACTTCTACCCTAGTTTTCGTAACGTTTTGGTCTGACTTTTCTCCTAACTGGTCTGGGCCTACTTTGTCTAACTGAATCATCAGCTTCTCCTGTAACAGAGTTGCCCTTGGTGATCTCCGTGGTTTCACAGTCCACTGAAGTATTCCCTGTTGTGTCTGGGACGTATTGAAAGTCAATGTCCCCAAATCTCTTTTCCTTCCCATCCATTGCAGAGTCATCTCTGGCATCATCAGAAGTGTACACATTATCATCAATGTTGTCCACAACATGAACAATCTCTCCTTCCGGGTGTTGACTCTGGATATTGTCAGGCATCTCTCCTTCCACCTGTTCTTCCCTATTGTCATCCTGCTCTCTTGAGCCTTCAACATCCTCTCTCTCTATGCGTGGCACCACTTCTCCAGGTGCTTTAACGCAATGTGACAAATGATACCACGTTGGAGATCCTTTAACCTGCACAGCTGTTCCAGTACTACGAACAACCTCAAATGGTCCCTCACGGCGTTCGTTATACCACTTCCTTCTAAATACCTTCACGAACACCTTGTCCCCCGGTTGCACTGTACTCCTTTTTTGCTCATCAAGCTTCTCCTGCACCTCTTCTTTTCTTTGCCTGTCAGAAACATACGTGGACAGCTTTTTATGAAAATTGGCCATATATGTAACGTATGCTCTCATTTCATCTTCCAGGAGAGCCAAGCTTGGACCCTTTCCGCTTGTTCGCAAACAAGGCGTAGGCATCCTTCTTCCTGTGACCAGTTCATGGGGTGTCATACGTAGATCACGCAACTCACTTGAGCGACACACCATTAATGCTAAAGGAAGCGCCGCTATCCAGTTTAGACCCGTATGCTGGCAAATTTTGATAATGCGATTTTTCAAGACACCGTTCATTCTTTCACAAATCCCTTGACTTTGTGGGTGATAAACTGCTCCTAGACGTTGCTTAATTCCCAATTTTTGCAACGTCAATTTCACTGATTTATCCACAAATTCTTTCCCATTGTCTGAGGATATTCGGTCGGGAAATCCCCACCTGCTTATAACTTCTTTGCACAAGAACTTAGCAACCGACTGAGCATCTTTTCGCTTGGTTGGACAGGCCTCCGGCCATCGTGAAAATCTGTCAACAACCACCAACATGTACCTTTTCCCATCAACTGGTTTTATCATATCAACAAAGTCGATAACCAACTCACGCATAGGACCTCTCGGTGTAGGAATGTGGCCAGGAAGAACAGTCACACCCCGGCGAACATTGTTTTTCAGACAAATTGTGCACCTGCCTATGACATAGTCAACTTGTTCAAGCAAATATGGTGCCCAACAACCATACTCCTTTGTGATCTTTCTTTTAACCTCCCCCCTTGCAACATGAGCTAACCCATGTGCTTCCTGAATCATCAGACCTAATAGGTCTGGAGGCGCTACTATCAACCCCTCATGGTTTCTCCACAGACCAGTAGCATCTTTGACGGCACCTCGGTCAAGCCATAACTGTTTGTCGATCGTAGAAGCAGCTTCCTGCATCAAAATCACATCCTTAAGCGTAATTTTGTCTTCCAAGTCCACTGCATGAGTGACCAGAAAAACTTTGCCCAATTTGTCCGCTCCTGTGACGGCTTTTGCAGCTTCATCAGCAGCTTTGTTCCCTTGTGTAACTTTCGACACATCTGTCCTATGAGCTGCACACTTAGCTATCGCTATCTCTGTAGGCTTCATCATAGCGTGTAACAGTTTCATTATTTGCGCATGATGTTGTATCGGAGAACCATCCGTTTTCTTAAACCCTCGACCTTTCCACACTGCTCCGAACAGATGACATACACTATGTGCATATGCTGAATCAGTGTATATCGTCACTCGCTTTCCTTCTGCTAACAAACATGCTTCTGTTAGCCCCACAAGTTCAGCAAGTTGTGCAGACGCAGGCTGTGGTATTACTTCAGCCTTCTCGACGACAAATCCAGTTCCTTGGGCTTTGACTACTGCATAGCCAGCGCACAACTTGTCTCCCACACGATAACAAGACCCATCAGTCCAATACTCCAGGTCTGCTTCACGTAATGGAAAGGCTTGCAAATCTGATCGAAGCCTTGAGTATTTCTCTGCTTCCTGGACACAATCATGTGGTTCACCATCCTCTGAAGTTGGCAAATTCTCGGCTGGATTCACCGTATCACACCTTACTAGGGTGACATCTTCCTGCTCTAAGAGCCTGTGATAGTCTCTGAGCCTAGGCATAGTCAATGTATATTTCCCAAAGTTCAGAAGATTTCTGAGACTATGATGGGTAAGAATTGTTACTGGGTAACCCATTGTAACGGATGATGCTTTGTTATACATTGAATATACTCCCACCATTGCTCTGTAGCACAATGGTAGTCCTAGTTCTACTTCTGAATAGGCAGTAGAGTAGTAGGAAATAGGCTGAGGATTCGTCCCTGTGCCTGTCGGCTGACAAAGAACTGCACATGCATATTTGCCTCCAGTAGAAGTAGACACATATAGCAGAAAATTCTTAGAGTAGTCTGGTAATGTGAGTGCA
Source organism: Coregonus lavaretus (assembly GCF_964263955.1). NCBI lineage: Eukaryota > Metazoa > Chordata > Actinopteri > Salmoniformes > Salmonidae > Coregonus > Coregonus lavaretus. The sequence continues at coordinate 356,396 of NW_028157882.1, read as the reverse complement.
GGTGCCTCCTGCAACCTCTGTTTGATCGTTTCAAATGCCACAAGGCCTTCCTGTGTCCAGGAAAGATTGCTATGGAGTTGACCATTTCCAGTATCCTTTACCATAGCTCTCAAAGGTCCTGTCAAACTAGCATAGCTCTCAACCCAAGCTGAAGAATATCCAGCAATACCAAGAAATGTCATCATCTCTCTGACAGTTCTAGGCTTCGGAGCCTTACGAATAGCTTCCAATTGACTATCCGAAATGCTTCGATTTCCGTGCGTTATTGTCTGACCCAAATAGACAACCTTCTCCTGGCAATATTGCAACTTTTTCTGTGAAACCTTATGTCCCTTTTCTGCCAATACCTGTAGCAGTTTAATTGAGTCTCTATGACATGTTTCCTTATCCTGTGAGCAGATAATTATATCATCTACATACTGAATGACAGTGCTTTGCAATATCTGATCTATCCCTACCAGATCTTCCTTCAATACTTTATTGAAGATGTGCGGGCTGTGCCGAAAACCCTGTGGTAAGCGATTGTACTCATAGAACTGTCCCTTATATGTGAACCCAAATAAACCCTGACTCTCTACACTAAGTGGAACACTAAAAAATGCACCACATAAGTCTAACACCGTAAAATGTGTCGCATCAGGAGGAATTTGGGCTAACAAAGTATGCGGGTCTGGCACTTCCGCTGGAAAGTCAGTTACTACCTCATTCACTGCTCTCAAGTCATGAACCACACGATAAGTTCCATCTGGTTTTTTCACAGGTAACAAAGGTGTGTTACTCTGAGGATTTTTTGTTGTCCTTAAAACAGTTGCTTTCGAAAGTCCTTCAATTTGTGGTTCGATCCCTTGGATTGCTTCATCTTTCAATGGATACTGATTCTTCCAAGGAGGTCTGACTCCTGGTCGAAGTTCAACTTTCACCGGTTGGGCTGATTTCACAAGTCCAATATCGGTACTGTGTTGAGACCACAGAAATTCTGGAACTTGTTGCAACATCTCCTCTTTCATAGGGTCTGAATCCATCTTCACGCTGCAAATAGATTCGTGTGTTATCCGTACAGCTTGTGGCTCTCCTTGTCCTTGAGCCGAAATCATGATTTTGAGAAATCGATGATCTTCAGTCCTCCAGATCGCCAAATTCTCTTTCATCGGTATGAAAACAGCTTTCTCTGCTTCTGTCATCATTTCTCCTATTTGCTTCTGCTCATAGCCTTCAGAAACCAACAAGGTCACATGTGGCACACTCTTCTCAATCTCAAATTCTTTATCCAGATAATCGTCTGTGTTTATCTTCATAGCTGCTCCTTGTGGTCCTAAAATTATGCAACATGAGGTAAGTTGAACTTTCTTTGGTTGACGACTCAGCCATTCCTCTGAGTCCGATTGGGTAGCATTCTTGAAATACTTGAGCGTACAATGAGATGGATATTCCGGAAGCCTCGCATCTGGCATGTTTGTCACAATGAATTTCTCCCATATCTTAGCCTGCTTCAAAAAATCTTCACTGAGATTTCCAATCCAGAATACTGAAGAAGAATCCATCTCAGTTGTCATCGACAATTGGTAAACATTTTCCTTTGGCATCTCTACCAGACAGCCGTCTGGTGTACATTTTATTGTACAGTTCAACTTACACAATGCATCTCTTCCCAACAATGCAATAGGTGTATGTTCTGATACTAGTATGGGTATTGTAATTTTCTGATTTTCATAGCAGAGCTCAATTGGTTCCGTAAGAGGAATCAGCTGTTTCACTCCCTCAAATCCGATTGTCCTAATTAGTTGATTGGACATAGGGAGATGTGTAGCATCTTCAGGCCGAACACAGGTAAAAGCAGCTCCGCTATCCGCCATCACTTCCAATGGTCGTTTGTTTACTTTTACCTTAATTGTTGGATCTTTTTCCGGTCCTGATGCTACCAGCTGACACCCCCCTTTCGGATCTTCTGGGCACCTCTAGAATCCTTGCTCCGGGCCCCTATAAGGGTTCACCGGTCCTCCAGATGATCTTGACTGGCTCCTGTATCTTCCTCTGAAATTCCCTCTGGTGTTACCTTCTGGCCCATTACACTCACGGGCAAAATGACCAACCTGTCCACAATTATAACACACTTCTGAAGATTGCAAGAAGTGTGGCTTGAATCTTCCTCCTCTTCCTCTTCCTGAACCTTCTCGTCCTCTTCCTCTCCAATTCTGTCTCTGTCCAGAAACTGGCTGTGGATATGAAACAACTGGTACCGCTATTGGTGTCTGGTACAATTGTGGTTGGAACTGGTTTGGTTGAAGCTGTGGCAGTGATTGTTGATTTGGTTTACCCTGGTTCTGCATAACCAGAGCTTGTTTTTTCTCCTTCTTATTCTCCACCAGTTGTATTTGATTGAGTTTTCTGAGAGTTTCTTGGTCCTGTTCTTTCTGGTTGTGTTCCTTTTTCCGGTACAGATCCACTTGATGGGCTATATGATCTGTATAGACGCCTTTTGTCATGCTTCCAAGTCCAACCACTTCTGCCAGTTTGCTCCTTACCGGTAAGGGCAGTCCCATCTGTAGTTTAGCTCTCAAGATTGACTGCTCAATTTGACTCACATCTGGATCATTTCCGGTAATATTTCTCCACACTTGATGAACTCTTGACACGTAGGCTCTCGGATTTTCTTGTTGTCCTAGTGGGTCAATCAGAATGTTGTCAGGATGCACATTTGTTGGAAACGTATCTTTCAGTGCTCTCCACAGCCGATTCCTGCTTGCAGCCAACAATTCAGGATCATTCACAGCAGTTCCCACGTATCTATGAAGTCCAGCTCTCTGAAAAATTTCTTCCATGCCTGGAATCCCAAGGAGATTAGCCAAAAGTCTCTTAATGTCTCCTATGGCAGACTGTGTTCCCACCGTAATTTCTTCCAACTTTGAAATCCAAGGATATGCTCCATCTTGAAGAGTAGGCAGCTTCTCAAGTATATCTGACATATCGGTGTTCTGCAAAGGCTTATATTCTAGGTTTTGTCCTCGAATGATCACCGGCATAATTTTCTTACTAGTGCCATCTTTCCTTGGCCTCAATGTATATCTCTTCTCAGATTCTTGGGATTCTTTTCTCAGCAGCTTCTTGAGTCGGTCTTCCAGTTCTTTTACTTCTTCTAAATCATTGGCCTTATACAGGTATGATACGCATCGGTCTATATCACTTTCTATTTCTTCTGTGTTAGTCATTGGAGGATAAAATCCTCTTGAACATGAAGCACCTTTAGTCTCCAAATCTTCATCGCTGTCTCCATCTTCATTTTCACCAGGGCTTGAATCGCTTGTATTCTTCTTCTTCCAACTTCCATCACCCCTTCTTTCCGCTCTGGCCAACCTCTGTCTGATGACAGGGTCATATCCACCCATGATCTCTTCTGAATCACTCTGATCATCCTCATCATCGTCGTCAACATCAAGTTCCATCCTCCTTGATCTCACTCTACCCTTAGTCTCCAGAGATCTCGTTGTCTTCCTGCCTTTGGAGTTTGGATTCATCTTTATGGTCGTTTCTGCTTGTCCCCTCTCTATTATTCGTTCATCCTCATCTCTGATGCAATAATCACCTTCCTGAATGATCACTGGAAGCTGAGGATAAACGTCCTTAAACTTGGCTTCTTTCTCATAAGGTGGGGGTGTTTTTGCTGAATCCATATATGAGAAAGGTGTATTGACTTCTGCAATCAGTTTTTCTGTCACCTTCACCTCTTTTGCCATTTTCTCTGCACCTCTGTCTCTCTTATCTTTTGTGTCTTTTATCAGTTTTTGTCCTTCATTTTCAAAAAGCTTAAGAACACCCAGCTCTCTTTGTCTTTTTTCTTTACGAAGTTTTCCTTTCTTCCCCTTCTTTTGATCTGTCTTATACGTGGATACAAGCACTTGCATTATCTTGATGACGTCTGGATTAAGCGTGCCTTCCAATGGCCATGGTTGTTCAATGTCAGGCCAACGTTTATTCCATTTTTCAGATAATTTTGCTATACCATTAACTAGTGGATTACTATTCTGTACTACATGAAGAGGAGTAATTGCTTTTGTAGTTTTGATGTCCTTTTTCCCCATTGTAATGACTTGTTATGTGTTACCCTCTAGTTTTCCCCTTTTTTTTTTTTTTTTTTTTTTTGATTAAAAAATAATTAATCAATTAATCCAATCAATCAATTAACCAATTCAAATCAATACATCAATCAACCAATTCAATCAATCAATCAATCAATCAATAAATTCAATCAATCAATGAAATCAAATCAATCAGTCAATCAATTACTAATGAAATCAATCAATCAATTAATCCAACCAATGAACTAACTAAATCAATCAATAAATAAATGAAATTAATCAATCAACAAATCAAATCAATAAATCAATCAACTAACTTAATCAAATCAATGAATCAATTAACTAATCCAATCAAGTCAATCAATCAATCACTAATCAAATCAATCAATCAACTAATCAATCAATCAATCAACTAATCAATCAAATCAATCAACGAATTACAAATCAATAAATCAATCCGATCCATCAACAAATTTAGCCAATCAATCAATCTGATCAATTAAACAAGCAATCAATAAATTAACCAAATCAATCAATCAATCAATTAATCAAATCAATCAATGAATCAACCATTAATCAAATCAATCATTGAATTACTAATCAATCAAATCAATCAATTACTAATTATTCTGTGAATTTTATTTTACCAAATTATTGATTAGTGGCAATCTTACCACATCCGATGAGGAAGAGTAAAGGAAAGTAGTCAACTCCAGAGCAATTCAAAAATAAAATACCTGTACCAGCAACACTACCCAATTGCTTAATAAGTACCTAATTACTTTAATTTTACAGAATAATGTTAATGCTGGATTTCCAAGACAACTCTAATCAAAACAAGTCATTGACGGAAACTGTAATGTGTAATTATCAATTACATAAATTCATCAGTCTGTTGCCAAGCTCTTGCGAAATGGTCACAACATGAAATATTCTATGTAAACACAATGTATCAATTATATCCTGTGAGGGAAAGTAGATTTGTGAATAATAACAGCACTGGCCTTGATTTGGACTGGGTTGCCGTCTCTGATGTCAGTTGATGTCAGCCCCTCCTCTCTCTCTCTCTCTCTCTGTCTCCTCCTTCTCGTCTCTCGTATGACAGAAGGACAAAAGGACAAAGAAGAGTTTAGTTTATACTTTTTCCACATTCACGCTAAGAAATAAGCAAACAGCTTAACTCAGGAATATTATAAATAGCTCAATAACATTGTATTTTATTCATTTATTTTATTATTATTATTTTTAATCCGTCAATATATCTCTCATTCACCAACTCAACCGATTATCAACCAAACAGTTTTACAGTCAAGCAATAGTTAATTCAAGAGAAGATTTCACTTGTGTGCAAAATTCCCCCTCCCGTTTCTTTTTGGCTGCACTGAAGTGGACTCTCCCAATCAGTTCAGTGCAGGGGAGTGGCTAAAGTCATAAATCCTACGCGTGCGCAGTTCAGTCACCAATGTGATTTCAGAGTGTAAGGACCGGACAGAGCAGACTGTTGCTCCGTTCTCTCCTCCCATAGACAATAACACTTAAGACTTTAACAGAGCTCACAAACTGAACACATAGAACATACAAGACATACAATAAGACTTAAGACATTAACAGAGCTCACAAACTGAACACATAGAACATACAAGACATATCCAACGTCGAAGTTTGTTATCACTTATCTGCAGATTTATAGTAATGATATCAAATATAATAGTAATGTAATGTTTATAGTAATGTTATCAAATATAAAACATCTCTATACACTCTTAGAAAGTCCTCCCTGTAGGCTCATGATTCGTTAGTAAACGTTCTCTTTTTATAGAGACTCATAAGATCTTTGAACTTATAGTCCTTCCAGGGGGCTCATAGTTTATATAGTTTAAGAATTACAAACGTTCTCACAAACAGAGACTCATAAGATATTTAACCTTAACTGTGTTGTAGGGGTTTTAACTTTTTACTCTAGGGGCTTAACATTTGAAAACATAAATACCTAAGACATTTATTTACAAGAGACTAAAAAACTCTGGTCTAAGCCTTAGTCGACACACATCTGGAACTCATCAAGCACGCAGCCACACTCACTCACACACGCTGACAGAGAAATGCGCTTTTCCTCCTTTCAGACACACACACAGAGAGAAATTGGATCCATCTATCGCCGTTCCTATTTCATTATATTCCATTTGCTAAATTTCTGCTACCTTCAGATTTTAGACATTCAAAAGAGAGGATTACTTCAGACAGATGTTTCGTCAAACAAATTCAGAGCGGTAAACTTACAATTGAATATATTGTCTTAAACCAGCAGTTCCGAGAACTGACTTGAGAGTCAATCTAATAACTATCAAGATTTATGGCCCATCTCTAATGATCGCCTCGTTTGAGGGCTTCCTTAAATTAACGGCGCCCTAAAAGTATACTGTCAACTCATTTCAAACGTTATCCTCTAAGCCTTTCCTTGGACACTCCTTGCACTTTTATTCAAGCCAAAACATCGGTGTCCTGTCGGTGTGTCCTACAGACACTCAAACTAATTTAGAAAATTTAGAACGGAATTCCTATCACACAGCAAAAAGAACCAGCAAAACGCACGCATAAGTAATTTAACGGTACATCTTGAACGCACACACTCTGGACTCACAAAACGGCCAACGCCCAATATTAGTGAAAAATCTCACCTTTTTTAGCCGGCTTCTTTGAGCGGGAGTCACTTTGTAGCCCAGGAGTGGAATGCAAAGAGAAGACGTAACACGCCCCAAAAAGAATAAAAAATAAAATAAAACTACCTCGTCGCCATTAAATGTGGTTACTAAAAGAAACACTTTTGCTGGTCCAAGCTGTAATGATAAGGAATCCGCCGACACTGTACTCTGTTTTCAAAGGTTTATTATAACAAAGGTTCCAGCATCAGAATTTGACAGACACCTGCAGATGTCTGGAAAACAGCCCGAGCCAATCTGATTAACTATTCTCCCTATTCTATCGTTCAAGACATGGTTTTATATCCTTTGTGACGTATTATGGTGTGATTCTAAAAAACCAATCCCAGGCCATTACATATCCTCTTTTCCAGGAATTTAGTAATGCTTTCCAGATGTTTTCCAGCACAGTAGAGTACACCATTTTGCCACATCAGCAAAATCTTAGGGCCACGTTTCCTACTTTATCTAGACTGTTTAAGATACTACAAAGGCCAAAAAAATTGTCAAAGACTCCAGTCACCCAAGTGACAGACTGTTCTCTCTGCTACCGCACGGCAAGCGGTACCGGAGCGCCAAGTCTAGGTCCAAAAGTCTCCTTAACAGCTTCTACACCCAAGCCATACGACTGCTGAACAATTAATCAAATGGCCACCAGACTATTTACATTGACACCACCTTTTGTTTTTACACTGCTGCTACTCACTGTTTATTATCAATGCATAGTCACTTTACCCCTACCTACACGTACAAATTACCTCGACTAACCTGTACCCCCGCACATTGACTCGGTACTGGTACCCCCTGTATATAGCCTCATTATTGTTATTTTATTGTGTTACTTTTTATTTTATTTTTTACTTTAGTTTATTTAGTAAATATTTTCTCAACTCTATTTCTTTAACTGTATTGTTGGTTAAGGGCTTGTAAGTAAGCATTTCATGGTTGTCACGATCGTCATTCATAGAGGAGGACCAAGGCGCAGCGTTGAATGCGAACATTTTATTAAACTTGAATGAACACACGAACAAAACAACAAAACGAAAACGTGACGTCCCTGGTTACATAAACAAACCAACACGGAACAAGAAACCACAAATAATGAATGCCTAACGGCTACCTAAGTATGACTCCCAATCAGAGACAACGAGCTACAGCCGTCTCTGATTGGGAGCCACCCTGGCCAACATAGAATTACAACAACTAGAACATAAACAAATGAAAACTCACACCCTGGCTCAACATACTAGAGTCCCCAGAGCCAGGGCGTGACAATGGTAAGGTCTACACCTGTTGTATTCGGCGCATGTGACAAATACAATTTGATTTGATTACCGTTTAAGTAGTCTGTCCACGAGATATTAATATTTGCATAATCTGTGATAGCATTCAAATGCAAATATCCGGTCTATTTCCTTAGAACTTTGTTCTGAGAATTTCCCAACAATCTCCAAATTGTTCCCTTTCAACTGCTACCATGGTTATGCATATTCTTCTCATATCTTTTTATTTTTTAAACATTTACATTTGGGCCTGTCCATAGTTAAAATGATCATGTTGATGTTTGGAAGGTCAGTCCTTGTGAACCATAGCTTAGTCTATGAATTTGAGTGGTTACATTTCTCCATCCTCATCCCTCAGCTGTTTACCAAAAACAGTGACCGCTTTGTTGGGGTACGTGCTTTGTTGATGTTGGAATCCCAGATTGCTCCTTTAATTAAAGTACAATATTTTTATGGTATTAAAAAGCAGTTTTCTGAGTAATAAGTCCACAGTCACAAAGGAAGTGTATGTAGGTCAACATGTTTTTAATCAATGCTCAACATTTCACCATGAAAATCATATTTTATGCAACACAGGAAAATGATGACTTAGATCTTCAATACTTTGGACTTCATTTATTCAGCAGCTTCTTTGCCCTGTAAGAATGAAATAATATAATGGATCAGTAATAATAATGAACATGTAAAATATATGGATAGACTTGGATAGAATATAATGGATCAAGCATTTTAAGGCTCAGTGCTCAGCTTGGATTTTCACTTTTGAACCAACAGAATTAACCTTTATTTTTTTGCCCTACCTGAAATGTGCTTCTTAAATACAGTTGAGTGTAAAAGGTCAGTATTGACCTCTGTGAAGACTGAATCATAATTGGTGTTGATGTGGTCATATTTAAACATGAGTCAGCAGCAGTTCTGTACCTTTCCAGTGTCACGGGTCTTGGCTCTGAGCTTGTTGACCTGAGTCTCAGCGATGTCAGCACGCTCCTCAGCCTCCTCCAGCTCATGCTGAACCTTCCTGAACTTAGACATGTGCTGGTTTGCTGCTTCCTCCTGGGTGAGGAAAAGATAGGGAGAGCAGAACATCAGTATTTACACTTTTTGAAGCTTCAGGTAGCAAATTAAAATATACATTGTTAAATGTATTTTCAACTAAACAAATATTGGCAGATTTATGATAGCAATGTATATAGGGAGATGGATGATACAGCAGAGAAAGTGAGTGGCGGAACAGGGGATCAAACTAGACCAGCAAATTATTATTCAACCCCCTCTCCTTTAAGTTAGTAACACATAGGCATAGGAGGCACTCAGAAATGTGTATAATATCTTCAGTAATGACTTGCACTATCAACTGAGTCATTGTTGACTGATGTGATGTAGCAACACTTACTTCAACTAAACTATATGGACATTAAGTTTTGTAATGTACACAAGGGAAACCATGTTTTCAAACGTATGCTTTCAGAGTATTTGACTAAGTCTGACTCACCGCTTCCTCAGCCTGCCTCTTGTAGGCCTTCACTTTCAACTGCAGCTTATCTACCAGGTCCTGAAGTCTGCTAACGTTCTTCTTATCCTCCTCAGTCTGTGGGAGAAGAGCAAAGAATCAATATCAATATAGTTTTATACACAAACCTGTCTGTGTTAGTGTCAAGTGTGTGAAGAAGGCACTTTCTCTTACCTGGTAAGTGAGCTCCTTGACTCTGCGCTCATACTTGCGGACTCCCTTGACTGCGTCTACACCTCTTCTCTGCTCGGCCTCCACCTCAGTCTCGAGCTCACGCACCTTTGTGGAAAAAATAAACGTAGGCATTTGTTTGTGGTGAAATCAGAAGTTACTCATCTTTATAAAACAGAGGTACAGTCTTCTACCCAGTCAAGGAGGAACAATTGATATCTGTTTCTATGTACTTTTAAACTTTTAATTGAAGGGGTCTGTAATAATAATAACACATTTTCATTATCAGTGGTTCCCAAAGTGGAATAAAAAAATATGAATATTGCTAGCAACAACAGATTAAACTACCAGGGATCTGTGGAAAGAAGGGTATAATACATTTACATTTTTACATTGACATTTTAGTCATTTAGCAGACGCTCTTATCCAGAGCGACTTACAGTTAGTGCATACATTTTTTCCCCCCAGCAGGACAATGACCCTAAGCATACTGCTAAAGCAACACTCAAGTGGTTTAAGGGGAAACATTTAAATGTCTAGGAATGGCCTAGTCAAAGCCCAGACCTCAATCTAATTGAGAATCTGTGGTATGACTTAAAGATTGCTGTACACCAGCGGAACCCATCCAACTTGAAGGAGCTGGAGCAGTTTTGCCTTGAAGAATGGGCAAAAATCCCAGTGGCTGGATGTGCCAAGCTTATAGAGACATACCCCAAGAGACTTGCAGCTGTAATTGCTGCAAAAGGTGACTCTACAAAGTATTGACTTTGGGGGGGGTGAATAGATATGCATGCTCAAGTTTTCTGTTTTTCTTGTCTTATTTCTTGTTTGTTTCACCCCTAAAAAGATTTTGCATCTTCAAAGTGGTAGGCATGTTGTGTAAATCAAATGATACAACCCCCCCCCCCAAAATCCATTTTAATTCCAGGTTCTAATTCAACAAAATAGGAAAAATGCCAAGGGGGGTGAATACTTTCGCAACTCACTGTGTGAGATTGCTGAAAGAAGTTTGCCATGTCAACAGCAAGACAGAAGCACCGATATAAATACATTTTAATGTCTTTATTTTTAAGGTTATTGAGTGGAATAGCACCATATTTGAGACGGTAATGTTTCCAGAGTATGTACATATGTTTGTTAAGATGTTATGTTGTGTTTTCACGTTTTTATGAACTTTTGAAAGTCCGCTAGCCTACATGCAAATTCATCCGTTAGACTGCTAGCTGGTAGCCTCGGATAGCAATGCTAGCTGCCCTAGCAGCGGCACTTTTGCAGCAGAGTGAATTAGACATGTAGCTAGCGATCTAGAGAGAGAAATGATGCAAATGTAGTTAATAATAATAATAATAATAATATCTATTCATGAAATGGCAGTTTAGAAGAAGTAATCCAAGACAACTGTACAAGCCTGAACAAATGCAACTAGATAAATAATTTTTTACATCGAAGGTCTTGGCTCCAATTCTTCTCAACTCCAACTATATAAGTGTAACATATTCCCCAAATGTTTTATTTTGAGCATAAATGCACCATAATTTAACCCCCTAAGGTCGATATCCATGCCCCCGGAAAAATCTAATTTAGGATATTTTAAAAATCCCCATAAACGTCTGTCAGTTTTACGCTAGAGACATGTTTTTTTGCATTGGATGCATCTCAATCCACCGCATCAGCCTATGTAACACTTCTGCATTTGCGGTGAAAGGCGACAGAGCGAGAGCGGTGCTTGTCAGACAGACCATGAGACATCCCGAAAATGGGTTTTCTTACAACATCGTCTGTAGTGTCCGAAAAGTTTGGGCTACACACTATGACCCCTCTGTGTAAAGGTGAGACTCTCCAGGACGCCCACAAGCCTCACAAGACTCGTCTGAAGGTCCCCCGGTATCAGTAGAAAAAATGTATGGAAGTACAGTATAAATGGAGACTTAAGTGACAAAGGGGTTAAATAAAATGTTCCTGATCTTTCTTATATCTCTCAGATATAGGATACACACTTCAGAACAAACTTATTTAGATTTTTTGGGGGGGACTATCTGTTGTTCCATGTAGTGAATCTGTTATTCAATGCGTTTGTATGGGCTAATAGCAGTAAGGCCAGATAACATTTTTCATCAAATAAATGTTTTATATATTTTTTTTTATACTTCAATGGGTCTTCAAATTCAAAATCAAATAGCAAAATTATCCTTGGTATGACCTTCTTAAAACAACTCCATATTGCTTAGTAGTACCCCCCTCCCCTCCTCTGGCTTACACAGGGTTTAGACTCTCATTTAAGCTTTAAAACTGCAAAATTTTCTCTCCGCCCTATGGCAACATGTGTAGAATTGCAAGAAATTAGCTTTAAAACTGCAACATTTTCTTTCTGATGCCAAGACTTTAAAATGTTCTTTCCCCAGGGCACGAGACTTGATTAGTCTGACCATGTATTGCTGAAGTCATAGTAAAACTGAGTAGATGCTATTTTTATCGCACACTAAAGTAGGAGTTGTGTTCTGACATTATGGGGTCCCTGATGCAAAGAAGTTTGGGAACCCCTGATCTAGGTGGGTTATTGAGAGAAAAAGTCATTACACAATGCTCCTGCGTATTTTTATATGATCAAATACATTTATTTCAATCCACCCTGCTGTTAACTCACCCTGGACTCCAGTTTCTGGAGCTGCTTCTTGCCTCCCTTCATGGCCAGATTCTCAGCCTCATCCAGGCGGTGCTGCAGGTCCTTGACTGTGACTTCCAGGTTCTTCTTCATCCTCTCCAGGTGAGAGCTGGTGTCCTGCTCCTTCTTCAGCTCCTCAGCCATCATGGCCGCCTGGAAAAGTAGTTTGTTTAATTAATGCACCAATTGGCACCAATCATAACATTCCTCTGAGAACTTTGTTGTTCTTAACCAGCCCAGCTACCATTGACCCTAGGGGACAAATCAAGTTGATGTAATTCAAGGACTCACGTCAGTGATGGCCTTCTTGGCCTTCTCCTCTGCATTCCTGGCCTCCTGGACGATGTCGTCAACCTCTCCCTGCACCTGCACCAGGTCAGTCTCCAACTTCTTCTTGGTGTTCAGAAGGCTGGTGTTCTGAAGGAGGAAACAAGACGATTTGTTAGACTCTCAAGAGAACTTACATGTCACAGGGCTGATATTATGAAAATCTAAAAGCAAGCGCTGTTGAAATACTGTTGTGTGTAAACGGTATGGTTGGTTGAGTTTCATTGGCTTTTGACCCATACCTGGGAGTGCAGCAGTCCAACACGCTCGCTGGCATCTACCAGCTCAGTCTCAGCCACTTTGCGGCCTCTCTCTGTCTGCTCCAGAGCAACTCTCAGCTCCTCGATTTCAGCCACCATCAGACCATTTCTGCGCTCCACCATGGCTGCCTGCTCCTTCATGTCCTCTGCAGCGCGGACGGCGTCATCAAGGTGCAATTGAGCATCCTGGGGTTCACAATGACATAGGTTAATTGGTAAGAATTTCCACCTTTATACAGTACATAGTCCACTCCTAAATGCCTCTGTTGTATTATTTTCTACAGATTCACAAACAAATCCTTCTCCATGTTCAGATTTTTTATCCTGATGTCCCAGTCCTTTTACCTTGAGCTGTCCCTGGACGTTCCTCAGCTGTTTCTGGGCCTCAGCGGCCTGCCTGTTGGAGTGGCTCAGCTGGATCTCCATCTCGTTCAGGTCTCCCTCCATCTTCTTCTTCACCCTCAGGGCATCATTCCTGCTCCTGACCTCAGAGTCCAGGGTGCTCTGCATGGAGTCAACGACCCTCTGGCTGTTCCTCTTGATCTGCTCCATCTCCTCATCCTTCTCAGCGATCTTCCTGTCCACCTCACCCTTGATCTGGTTCAGCTCCAGCTGCACACGCAGAATCTTGGATTCCTCGTGCTCCAGTGTGCCCTGGACAAACAGAAGCAGTCAGGCGAATTGTGTTCAATACATTTGGATGTAGGAATTAAATATATATGACTACAATAAACACCAATACAGGGAGCATTTGACTGTAGCTGGCATTGGCTAGTGTAACACTGCTTATCTCATCAAACAGCTGTAGTTTGTACCTCAGCCTCCTCCAGAGCGGTCTGGATCTCAGACTTCTCTGTCTCCACGGTCTTCTTGGCCTTCTCCAGCTCATGGATACTCTTGCCAGTCTCTCCGATCTGCTCAGTCAGGTCAGAGATCTCCTCTGCACACAAACACACAGGAGCTGTTTAGACTTGGGAGATTTTCAGTGGATATGCCAATGCACTGAAATTGACATTGAATCAAAATAACAGTTAATTAACAGCACTTCATATGGTCTTGCAAATCGAATTGCTCTCCACTTCCTTGGGTTGTTAAAAGGTATAGCGATTAAATGCTCACGTTGCAGGTTCTTGTTCTCTCTCTTCAGAGTCTCCAGATGATCCAGAGCCTCCTCATAGGAGTTCTTCATCTTGAAGAGTTCAGTGCTCATAGAGCGAGCCTCCTTCTGAGCTCCTTCCAGCTCAGCCTGACCCTCCTCATACTTCTGCTTCCACTCTGCCAGAACCTAGGGAAATTCATGGGATTTTCATTAGAAGTCATTGATGAAGAGCTTTGAATCAGAAATATACTACAATGAATCTGACAGAAAATAACAAGGGTGAGGTTTCTTAATTTTTACCTTATCAAAGTTCCTCTGCTTCTTGTCGAGGTTGGCGGCCATTGCGTTGGCTCTCTCAACGTCAATCATGAGGTCCTCCACCTCTCCCTGCAGCCTCTGCTTGGTCTTCTCCAGGGAGGCGCACTTGGAGTTGGTCGCCTCAATGGTCTCCTCAGCCTCCTGCAGACGCTGGGCCAGCTTCTTCCTGTTGGACAACAGAGGGTGATGTTTCGGTTTGAAACATAAGTTACAATTTATATTGACGTAACATTTTCTCAGAGCCCTCTTACCACCCACACTCTATATTTGAGTTTTTGCTGTTGCATGTGACTCACTTGGCCTCCTCCAGCTCCTCTGTGCGCTGGATGGCATCAGTTTCATACTTAGTCCTCCACTGAGCCACCTCACTGTTAGCCTTTGACATGCCGCGTTGCAGCTCTGCCTTGGCCTCTTGCTCCTCCTCAAACTGTTCCCTCAAGAGGTCACAGTCATGGCGGGCAGACTGGACACCGTGGGCCAGTGCGTTTTTAGCCTGAAAGAAGGAGACAAAGAGAGATAGTCAAACAAATTACAGTAGAAGACTGAGGGTGGCATAGTCCCTGGATGTTTCTCAATATGCACACTACCGTGCCCCGAGGCACGCAATCTGGAGCACGGGAGGGTCGGAGCGTGAGTCCAAATCAAAGTATGTTATACGGATTATGGAGGGCAACACATTTCGAAGCATGCATTGATGCAAGTTTCAACGAAATGTATGGACAGAAATATGACCCAACCACGTAAAAAAACAAAGCAACATTTCTTGAGCTAAACCGAGAGAAAATAAGATCTGACTTCAGAATGAAATGTTGCCCATTCCCATCTCATATGTTGCCTGACAACAATATTTTCTCTTGAAAACGTTAAATACATTCTGTGTTAATTTTTGCTTTTTTACCTGATTACAATACCCTCTGTAGTGTGCGCAATTGCAAGCCCATATTAAGTCAATAGGGCGAACTGGCTAGCAACTACTGTTAGCTGGCTAGCCACAAATAATTGGTAGCTAGCTACCCACGAAGGATTGACATCTACATAACATTAGTTTTAGGTCATTTTTGGCTGTTTTAACTAGCTGGATAGCTAGATTATTACGATTCACAGCTAGCTGATAATTATGAAGTAAAACTTTTGCTTTGTGTGTATCTTATTAGGTCTCTATTGCCATTGTTCTGGCTGGAAGAAGGTTTAGTGAATGGGGAGGTGCAGCATGTGTGAGGTAATACAGTAGGTGGAGTGTGAATGCTTCTCAAATGTAATGTTTTATGCGTTCTCCACTCTCTCATCCTCACAAGTACGGACTCAAGAGAACGTCCTCAGAGAACGCACTCGGAGCATGAGAGTGTGGAGTACGGTAGTGTGCATATTGAGAAACACCCACTGTCTATATGAAGATATGGCTCTAATCTCTGTGGTCGGTGGAGTCCATTTTGGGTCCCTTACCTTGACCTCTTCCTCAATCGCCCTCTTCAGCTCCTCCAACTGCTGGGTGAAGGCCTGTTTTCCTCTGGTCAGCTGAGACACCAGGGCTTCCTTCTCTTCCAGCTGGCGGCCAAACTCACCTTCAGGGATAGAGGGATATCTAGTTAATAGGGTCTCTGTTCTCTAAGATTGAAAATGTATTTGGAGGTATCATAGGGCAAAGTTAGGTGGTGAATAGTACAGTATAAATTATGTGGATACAGCCCCCAACACATGTTATTGTGTTTTACTGAAGGAAAGCATTGGGTTGTAGTTCATTGTTGATGGTACCATTTTCTGTCAGGAGTCTGGCCCTCTGTCCGCTGATGTCGTTGACCTGGCGAACATTCTCATCATTCTTAGTCTTGAGCTCGCTCAGCTGGTCCTCAAGAGTACGGCACATCTTCTCCAGATTGCCCTGTTAGTACCATCATTACTTTATAAATGGGACTCCTGTCAACCTCAGTTCAGTTGAATGGTAATGTAGTTGACCCTCCTCAACACTGCTTGATCAAAACATCACTACTCACCTTAGCCTTGGCGACGGCCTCCATGTTGCTGGAGAGGTCATCAATCTCCATCTTGTATTCGCTCTTCTCCTTCTCCAGCTTCTGCTTGACGCGCTGCAGGTTGTCGATCTGCTCCCCGAGCTCAGCCACACTGTCGGCCTGCTTCTTTCGCAGAGCGGCGGCTGTGGCCTCGTGCTGCAGGGTGGACTCTTCAAGATCACGGCGCAGCTTCTGGAACTCAGCCTCGCGCTTCTTGTTCATCTCAATCTGAGCAGCAGTGGCGCCTCCGGCCTCCTCCAGCCTCTCGCTGATCTCCTCAAGTTCCCTGGAGAGATCAGCCCTCTGCTTCTCAACCTTAGCCCTGGCAGCACGCTCAGCCTCAATTTCCTCCTCCAGCTCCTCAATACGGGCCTAGAACAGGGGGCAGGAGCAGGGGGGATGAACACTACAATAGAGTTGAAACAATTGAACCTCACAAAATAATAATATGTATATTTTGCATAAATGTGTTAAATACAAAGCCAGTTACACTAATATATTCAATAGACAGTGTCCCATGCAGGAGCCAAAACCACAATGGCAAGAAGCCCCCCATAGTGTTAGACAGATGACTCTAGACGGAAATGGCCCATTTTAGCATTGATATTGTCATTGAGGGCTTCTACCATTTATAAAGTAGTCAACTGGGTGGGGATTTCCCATGGGTTGGGAGCCATCAGCCAATGATCAGAGCATTGAATTCTTCAAATAGGGTTGCCAATGGTTAGTAAATGGCTTTAAGCTATATCACTGCCATCTAGTGGCCGCAATAAATGAAGGACAAGATTTGGTTCAGGACTCCAGCACTGCAGGTGGCAGTAAATCACCAATATTAGTTTTAGACTTTTTTCAAACACAATAAGAAAATTAACTACATAAAACATGTATATTTAGATGCCTATTCTATCACAGACGCCATCATGGCAAAGATACAAATCCTCTATCTAAGTTTATGGAAGCACCATCTTTACAATGGGAAGAAGCTCCTAAAGAGCCATCAGAAGCTGCCAGAACAAATGTGTCAGCTTTTTTCAGGAAATGATTCAGATGTGTGCTTTTCTGTACTGGAGCGTATATCCTGTACTGTACCTGGAGTTCCTTGATCTTCTTCTGCAGCTGAGCTCCCAGAGACTGTTCATCCTCAATCTTGCTGAGGAGCTGAGTGGTCTCAAACTCCTTCCTAAGAAACAGAAACACGTCGATTGCAGAGTTGGTTTAGGTTTGATAGTGTAAAGGGAGTATAATACCATTCACGTTGCTTTTAAGAATGACATGCAAATGCTAATTCCTAATTAGTCAAGAACAACCATTATAGCAGCTGATACTGTAGTCATTTGTTTGTGTTTACTTCTTGATTTTCTCATCAGCTTGCTGCTTGTCATTCTCCAGGTCCATTATGGACTCCTGGGCCAGTTTCAGATCTCCCTCCAGCTTTCTCTTGGCTCTCTCTAGGTCCATACGTAGCTTCTTCTCTTGCTCAAGAGAACCCTCAAGCTATAAGATAAAAACAAATATATTTTTCAAATCTAAACAAATGAAGATAATATCATCTTACATTCTATCATGGCCAAAATGTCAAACTCCACTCACGTCGTCCACTTGCTGTTCCAGCTTGGTCTTGGCCTTGGTCAGAGTGTTGACTTTGTCCTCCTCTGCCTGCAGGTCGTCCAGTGTCTGCTGGTGGGCCTCTTGGAGGGCTTTCTTCTCCTTGGTCAGCTTGGCAACACTCTCATCCATAGATGCCATCTCCTCTGTCAGGTTTTTAACCTGAAAATGGCCACAACATAATTATACTTCACCATAAAGGGGAGATATAGTTTGTTATATGTTGCATTCATTTAAATTAGAAATGTGTCAACAAGTACTGTACTATAGATGTAACACTAGATGGCAGTGTGCACCATGCCAGTGTTCTGAGTGGAAGTCATAAATGAGGGGGGAGCAGAACAGGCAATGAATGTTGGGAGTAGCCCGCAACTGAAATTGTACAATTCAATTTTGTGTCTTAATTTTTCCTGCACCCACAATACAACTTGAATTCCATTTCTGTTAAGCTATGTTTTGAGTTGATTATTGTTTGGATTATTGTGTGGTTAGACTGTCTATGGTAAGACACTAGACCTTGTTTTCAGTGGCGTGCTTCTCCTTCTCCACTTTGGCCAGGGTGAGCTCCAGGTCATCGATGTCCTTCTTCAGCTCAGAGCACTCATCCTCCAGCTTCCTCTTCTTGGCAGTCAACTCGGCATTGATCTCCTCCTCATCCTCCAGCCTCTCGGTCGTCTCTTTGAGTTTGGCCTCCAGCTGGATCTTGCTCTTGATGAGCCCCTCGCACCTTTCCTCAGCATCGTTCAGATTCTCAGAATCCTGTTTTAAGAACAAAATATAGACTTCATTTAGTCAAAGAGGTCAGAACAAATCAATATAAATTCATGAAACATACACTGATCAAAAATATAAATGCAACATGCAACAATTTCAAAGATTCTGCTGAGTTACAGTTCATATAAGGAAATCAGTCAACTGAAATAAATTCATTAGGCCCTAATCTATAGATTTCACATGACTGGGCAGGGGTGCAGCCATGGGTGGGCCTGGGAGGGCATAGGCCCACCCACTTAGGAGCCAGGCCGACCCACTGGGGAGCCAGGCCCAGTCAATCAAAATCTGTTTTTCCCGACAAAAGGGCTTTATTACAGACAGAAATATCACATTTATATAAGTATTCAGACCATTTACTCAGTACTTTGTTGAAACATCTTTGGCAGCAATTTCAGCCTCAAGTCTGGGAATGACGCTACAAGCTTGGCACACCTGTATTTGGGGAGTTTCTCCCATTCTTCTCTGCAGATCCTCTCAAGCTCTGTCAGGTTGGATGGGGAGCGTTGCTGCACAGCTATTTTCAGGTCTCTCCAGATATGTTCGATTGGGTTCAAGTCAGGGCTCTGGCTTGGCCACTCAAGGACATTCAGAGACTTGTCCCGAAGCCACTCCTGCGTTGTCTTGCCTGTGTGCTTACGGTCGTTGTGCTGTTGGAAGGTGAACGTTCGCCCCAATCTGAGGTCCTGAGTGCTCTGGAGCAGGATTACATCAAGGATGTCTCTGTAATTTGCTCCGTTCATCTTTCCCTCGATCCTGACGGGTCTCACAGTCCCTGTCACTGAAAAACACCCCCACAGCATGATTCTGCCACCACCATGCTTCACTGTAGGCTTGGTGCCAGGTTTCCTCCAGATGTGACGCTTGGCATTCAGGCCAAAGAGTTCAATCTTGGTTTCATCAGACCAAAGAATCTTGTTTCTCATGGAGAGTCTTTAGGTGCCTTTTGGCAAACTCCAAGCAAGCTGTCATGTGCCTTTTACTGAGGAGTGGCTTCCGTCTGGCCACTCTACCATAAATGTCTGATTGTTGGAATGCTGCAGAGATGGTTGTCATTCTGGAAGGTTCTCCCATCTCCACAGATGAACTCTAGAGCTCTGTCAGAGTGACCATTGGGTTCTGGGTCACCTCCCTGACCAAGGCCCTTCTCCCTTGATTGCTCAGTTTGGCCGGGCGGCCAGCTCTAGGAAGAGTCTTGGTGGTTCCAAACTTCTTTCATTTAAGAATGATGGAGGTCACTGTGTTCTTGGGGACCTTCAATGCTGCAGAAATTTTTTGGTACCCTTCCCCAGATCTGTGCCTCGACACAATCCTGTCTCGGAGCTCTACGGACAATTACTTCAACCTCATGGCTTGGTTTTTTCTCTTACATGCACTGTCAACTGTGGGACCTTTATATACAGGTGTGCCTTTCCAAATCATGTCCAATCAATTGAATTTACCGCAGGTGGACTCCAGTCAAGTTGTAGCAACATTTCAAGGATGATCAATGGAAACAGGATGCACCTGAGATCAATTTCGAGTCTCGTCGCAAAGGGTCTGAATACTTATGTAAATAAGGTATTTCAGTTTTTTTTTTTTTATACATTTGCAAACAAATCTAAAAACCTTTTTTCGCTTTGTTATTATGGGGTATTGTGTGTAGATTGCTGAGGATTTTTATTTATTTAATCCATTTCAGAATAAGGCTGTAACATAACAAAATGTGGAAAAAGTCAAGGGGTCTGAATACTTTCCGAAGGCACTGTATATATATATATATAACATTGGCAATATCAATGTGAGTTAGCCACATACTTCACAGAAGTGTTTGCCTGTCTTGCCTTCCATATGGGAGCACATATCAAATTCAATGAACATGCATGTTTGAGTTTGAAGTTGAACATGATTATTGCCCTACCATGAATGTGACGATTTTAATTTACTGTACCTGTGCTGCCTCGTACATAAACATTTGACTATAAACATTGACTACAGTTAAAGCTGTTCATTCTGCTCCTACTAGCTTGAGCTGGAGTATACTGGAGTATGTTTGTTCAAGTGTGTATTCAAGTGTGTGCAAATATGCCCATATTGCTTTATATTTTTGCAAAATTGGTTGTTGTTCACTCACAGATGCAACTTGAAGTGCCAGGTCATTCTTCTCCTGCACCAGGGCCACCAACTTCTCCTCCAACTCCTTCTTCTTGGCCAGAGCCTTGGCCAGGTCTGTCTGCATCTTCTCATAGTTCTCCTTCATGTTGGCCAGCTCCTTCTCAGTCTCAGCACTCTTCAGCAGGGGCTTGATCTTGTAATAGACCTTCATCCATGGCCAGTGTTTCACATTCATGAATGAGCGAATGTTGTACTGGATGGTGTACACAGATTCTCTGGTCGACAGAAAGAATAGAGTGGCATGGTGAGTGACATGCTTAAAGCTACATTCTGGGATTCAAAGAACAACAAAACGGAACACCCCCGCCACTGTTTGTTTACAGCTGAGGAATGGGGCTAGGGAAGTGTAACCCCTCTTAAATTCACAGACAGCGGTCTAGATGCAAGGACTGACAGGTCATGCTAAGCACATGAGGCATTTTATGTTCTAAAGAATGAATGGATAAATTCCACAAATGTAAATGACAATTGAACAGCCAAATGCCAAACTGCAGCTATAAAGCTAGAATCCTTAGTTACTAAATCCATTGTTGGACTTATAAATGAATTAACCCAAAAGCTTTAGTAAACCATTATAAGCCCTACTTTCTCATCCTGAAAAACTCACAGCATATACAGTATGTAATCAAAATGCATTGGTTCATAGAAAGCTTTGCCAAGATGTCCACTATTCCTCACCTCCTCTCCATCATCTTGCTAAACTCTCTCCTCATGAGGAATCCACGGCTGAGAGCCTGGACCATGCCGACCAGAGTGGCCAGCTTCTCATCTCTCATCTCCTCCAGGACACCCAGAAGACCGGCTTTGAAGAACACCTGAGACACAGGTTAGCATGGTCAATGGAACCACAGATGGTGACAGATAGAAAGGGTTGAATCAAAAGAGGGGAAAAACACCACTAGATTGATTCCAACAACAAACTTTGCAACGCTTACAAACTAACCATGGGATAGGATGTTTAAGTAGTTAGTTATTGTACAGTTGTAGATTAATAATGTCCACAGATACAGATAACTGCAGCCATACCACTCTAACACAATGCACATGATAATGAGTTTAGTTTCTCTTCTATACTTGAATGACGTTGAAGTAAAAAAACACTACAATGTTTTTCCACCTTTTCCTTTAGTTAAATGAAGAAGAAAGAACAAAAGGATGCATAGATCAACTGGAGAGATTTTATATGGTAAGGGTTTAAATTATCATTCAAGTTGTGTTTTGTTGTCAGCTTTTGCTGGGGGTATTTGACTGACCTTGGTGTGTCCAAACTTGTAATCTTCGTGATTCACATCAATGGAACCAAGCAGCTTCTCAGAAGCCTTCTTGTTGTCCATGAACTGGCCCTCGGGGATGACACTGGCATTCAGTACTTTGTACCTGAATGAAGAGACAGTTTTAAAATATGTCAAGCTGTAATAGGTTGGTTATATTACGTAAAAGGTAAGCCTATTCTGATGCTGGGAAAACCCTTGGAGCAGATCTGTATTCTTGCGTCCATTTATGTTTGTGTACCTCTGCTTGAAGTCAGCATAGATGATTCTGCTGGGGAAGCCCTTTCTGCAGATCCTGATACCCTCCAGTACACCATTACACCTGAGCTGGTGGATAACCAGGAAGTTCTCCATCAGACCTGGAAAACAAACCAAGTCTCTTTTAATACACATAAACAGGTTAAAGATTGGGATTGTTAAAGTCACTGATACTGTACTGATAAGATGACATATTTAACTCAATATTTATTGTACCTGGAGTCTTTGACTCGTTGGGGATCAGGCAGCGCACAAAGTGAGGATGAGTGCTCCTCAAGTTGGTCATCAGCTTATGTAAGTTCTCCTGTAAGAGGGTTACAAACCATTTTCTCAGACATCATTTATGATAATCAATGCACCTTTTGAAGGACTGACTAAAACTTTCAAAAGCTCACCCTGAACTGGGAGGACACAGTCTGCATGGAACCACCCTTCTTCTTGCCTCCTTTCTTGCTTGTATCTGTTAAAATGGGGAAAAGTTGAAGATAACTAGAAAAGTACATTTCTTAGAGCGGGTGGAATAAATACAATAATAATAAGAGTATGTAAGAAATCTAGAGTGGTCTTGTCTTCAGCAAGCACATTAATTATAAACCAGAGAATATCTGGTTAACTTCACACTTATCTAGAGGCAAATGCTACCAATGAGATTTGTGTAAAATAACACCTATTGTATGATTGAATTAACCAAGTGTATGAATAAATTAACCCGGTGAAAACGCCATGAGAAATTGGGATACATTCAAAGACTTTAAAGAACATTTGGTCTGATTTATAACTGGTGCTTAATTAAATATTTTGACGTGATGCTAGTCTTACCCTCAGGTGGGGCAGCGGGATACAGGGCAGCCAAAAGTTTGACTGAGGACTTCCCGTACAACTGACAAACTGAGTCGTTCAGGGGGTCCTTGTTCTTCTCCAGCCAGCCAGTGATGTTGTAGTCCACAGTACCAGCGTAGTGCACCAGGGAGAAGTGGGCCTCTGCCTTGCCTTTGGCAGGCTTTGGTTTCTCAAACGCCTTTGTTTTCCCAAGATGCTGGGAGTACAGCTTGTCCTTGAAGGTAGTGTCTGAAGACTTGGGGAACATGCACTCCTCTTCAAGGATGGAGAATATGCCCAATGGCTTTACGAAAAGAGATGCATATCAAATTAGTGATATTTACATTTAGGATCACATTCCTTCAGTAAAAATGCTATTATAGTATTATGTACATTTAGGGACACATAATAGGAAACATATTGAGTTCTCAACAGTCAGATGCGTTGTAAAACTGTGATAATATTTCACACAGCGATCCCTATGAGCTTTGCTGTTGCGGTCCAGTATAATCCTCACAGACAGTTTACCTTCTCAATAAGCTCAATGCAGGCAGCCAAGTCCATGCCGAAGTCAATGAAGGCCCAGACGATTCCCTCCTTCTTGTACTCCTCTTGCTCCAGGACGAACATGGTGTGGTTGAAAAACTGTTGCAGTTTCTCATTGGTGAAGTTGATGCACAGCTGTTCCATGCTGTTGTACTGTTGATGGAGTTTTAAAAGGGATAATTTCATCATACAAGGCTGTAATCCATCTCAATCACAACTAATTATCTTGTTCTGGTCTCATACTCACATCAAAGATCTCAAAACCGGCAATATCGAGCACACCGATATAGAACTGCCTTGGCTGCTTGGTGTCCAACATTTCGTTGATACGAATGACCATCCACAAGAACATCCTCTCATAGATAGACTTGGCCAGAGCGCTGACTGAGTTATTAACCTGCAATGATAATACCTCAAATTAATACATGCGATATTGACCATGTCTACTGATAAGGTGATACGAGCTTGGGAAAAACTAAAGTATGCACTTGTCCCCAAAATAATTCCAGTGCTCAGAAAATGGTAGATGCTGTGTTTGGCCGCCTAACCTGAGGCACAGTCTGTCCCTTGGTCACATACTCGTTGCCGACCTTCACTCTGGGGTAGCACAGAGCCTTCAACATCTCAGCTGAGTTCAGGCCCAGCAGGTAGCCGATTTTATCAGCCACTGGAGAGAGAGAACCAACAACAACAGACTCAGGCACACAAGATGGCTTGTTTCTGATGTCACACTGACAAAATAGTTTGGCTTACTTCTTTGTG
This sequence comes from Coregonus lavaretus, assembly GCF_964263955.1. Classification (NCBI taxonomy): domain Eukaryota; kingdom Metazoa; phylum Chordata; class Actinopteri; order Salmoniformes; family Salmonidae; genus Coregonus; species Coregonus lavaretus. The sequence goes on along the minus strand of NW_028157882.1, from coordinate 331,799 downwards.
GGTTAGGTTTAGATTTTCTCCCATATCCATAATTTCAAATAATTTCTGGAGGTTGGTATTTTGTCTTCACAAAAACTCCTGCCTGACTTTTATATGAAACTTACGGGTTCTACACTGGGTGAACAAAACATTAGGAACACCTGTTCATTCTATGACATAGACTGACCAGGTGAAAGCTATGATCCCTTGCTGATGTTAAATCCACTTGTTAAATCCACTTCAATCAGTGTAGATGAAGGATTTTTAAGGCTTGAGACAATTGAGTCATGGATTGTGTATGTGTGCCATTCAGAGGGTGAATGGGCAAGACAAAAGATTTAAGTGCCTTTGAACAGGGTATGGTAGTAGGTGCCAGGTGCACCGATTTGAGTGTGTCAAGAACTGCAAAGCTGCTGGGTTTTTCACGCTCAACAATCTCCTGTGTGTTTAAAGAATGATCCACCACCCAAAGGACATCCAGTCAACTTGACACAATTGTGGGAAGCATTAGAGTCAACATGGGCCAGCATCCCTGTGGAACATTTTCAACACTTTTTAGAGTCCATGCCCCAAAGAATTGAGGCTGTTCTGAGGGCAAAAGGGGGTGAAACTCAATATTAGGAAGGTGTTCCTAATGTTTTGTACACTCAGTGTATTTCTATGTTTGGGACTGGGAATTGGACTAATGCTTTACATATTGTTTATCTGTGAGTGGGACTGGCAATGGGACTAATGCTTTACATATTGTATATCTATGAGTGGGACTGGGAATGGGACTAATGCTTTACATATTGTATATCTATGAGTGGGACTCACCCTCTGTGCCGTCTGGCTCGGCCTGCTCCTCACGCTGCTTCTGCTTGAATTTCAAGTTGCCATGGTGCAATACAGCTCCTGTCAGCTTGTAGATGGCCTGCTTCTCTTCATTACTGAAGCCCAGGATTGTAATGGCATCCTGGCATTAAAGAGGAAGTACAACAGTGATGAACTGAACGGTAGTTTGGTATATAAAAAAATTAATACATGAACATTCCCAGCTGCCACCATGTTGGAATGTCACAGTGCATTCAGTGTGTATGGTGGTCATTACCCATTCCCTATCTAGTGTTTGGTTAACCCTTTGTTTGACTCACGTCTGTGGCATCCAGCTCGTCATTGTCATTGATGCTGGCCACAGTGATCTGACCCTGGCTGCACATGGGGAAGTCGTAGGGGTTGGTGGTGATGAGCGCCATTTCTGTGGACAACGGAGAACGGCTTGTCAGTTAAATCTCTTAGAATTGTGCTCTCCTACCTTTTACAGTATCTCTCCCTCCTTTACTCAATAGATGGACTCAAGGATACATGTAGTATATAATAAATAGCATCAAAAGAGGGGACTGAGACTTGTGGACTAGTGTGATCACAGTGCATTACTTGATAGATATTTCCCAAAAACCTGACCCATGTCTAGATGCCTTGTTACCTTGAATGTACTCATTGTGTTAGTTTTAATAGTGTGGACTATGGTGTGGAGGGGTTGAGGGTAGCTGAAGGATGGGACTAAAAACAAACAAAAGACAACTATTGTAAAATACATTGTGTCCGTAAATAGTATGTATAAGCTGTAAGTAGAAGCATAAGTGTTGTTGTCCATTAGTTTACTCCAATTAGGGGAGGGATGGTAGGTTTAGGGGAAAATAATAAAGGGAAATATATTGTACAAAACATATGGGGGATTGGAAATGATGCAGACAATTACATTGATGGAAGCCACAATCTATCTGCAATATTAAAGCTGATCTACCCCCACCCCCCCCACCCCCAAAAAGAAATGTGGACTATGATTTTTTTTTTTTTTACAAGTTCCACAGATGGGGGTGGGAATAATTTCCTCTGAACCTCTACTTTGCCGTACCAACTATCTCAGGTTTGTGGTTGGTCATCATCTGGAAGAAGATGTGGTAGCCTCTCTCATCGGGCAGCTGGAAGGTCACTCTGGACTTCTCCAGCAGGTCTGAGGGAGAAAGAGAAAGAGAGATGAGAGAGTGAGAGAGAGAACATGAGATACATTTAAATTTGATGATCTCCAAAAAATAATCTGTGTGTATTTAGGAAAGCATTGAGAAACAATCAAAACCAACTCACAGGTCTCAATGTCAGCTTTAGCCAGTTTACCACCTTGGAAGTGAATCCTGATGAATTTACCCTATAGTAGAGCATGGGGGTTAGAAATGGGTCAACAAATAAATCTAAACTTTTTACTTTGATAGACCTCTTTTAAATGTTACAGTTTTTTGGACAGATGTTGGATCTATTGATACAGATGTAGGATCCAGTTTGCTACAGCAGGAAAATAAATCCTGCAGCAACAGGAAATGTGAATTATTATGTGGCTTGCAAATAATGAAAACAAATTGGTGATAAAACATTTTATTACCGCAAATCAAGTCTGAAATGTTAAAGTGCAACTATAGGGAACTACAGTAATACATTTTTCCAATATTAAATTAACTTCCACAGTATGTCCTTCATACTTACAAAGCGAGACGAATTGTCGTTCCTCACTGTCTTGGCATTACCGTAAGCCTCCAGCAGAGGGTTAGCTGCAATGATCTGATCCTCAAGAGACCCCTGATTGAGACAAACAAACACAAGTTGCTCAGAAACTGGTAAAGTAATTTTTTCTTGATTGCTTGAAATGTGTTAAAAAGGCAAACATGAGCCCAACCTACCTGCATTTTGCCGGGGTCTGCTTCCTTCTTCTTCTCGCCACCAGACACTGCAATGGTGGCGAAGTACTGGATGACACGCTTGGTATTGACAGTCTTTCCTGCACCGGATTCTCCACTGGTTTATATGACAGAGAAAGAGGGAGTTTAGGTACATGTTTGAGTGTCAGATTGGCTTTCACTAAGAAATAGCATAGAAAAATACACTGTTGACCTGTTTTCTAATATTCCCATTTATCAACTCATTATTACACATAGCCTAATGCTCTAATCCATTCATAATGTCATGTATTTCATCACACCAAGAGACCCAACATATTACAATAGAAACACCTTCTCAATGACATTTTAGTAAACAACTTACGTAATCAGGACGGACTGGTTCTCCTTATCTGTAACCCAAAAACATATTGCTTATCATACTCAAGCAACATTATGGGGACATTACTGCATTCATAGCATCATCACGAATTTCAATTTGGAACATATTACATTCAAGGCTAGTGAATTCAGATATCCCCAGCAAACTGTTCCAACCTAGACTAGAAAACAGTAGATACGTCTCTAAAACATATTTAATACTATTTATTTATCTCTGTAGCTCAGCTGGTAGAGCACGGCGCTTGTAACGCCAAGGTAGTGGGTTCGATCCCCGGGACCACCCATACACAAAAAAAAAAAATGTATGCACTCATGACTGTAAGTCACTTTGGATAAAAGCGTCTGCTAAATGGCTTATTATTATTATTATTATTATTATTATTATTATTATTATTATTATCTATTTATAAACATTTATGGACTTTGAGATCAATATGCACTTATGGACATCCATCCAACCCACCAACCATCCCTCCATCCATCCATCCATCCATCCATCCATCCATCCATCCATCCATCCATCCATCCATCCATCCATCCATCCATCCATCCATCCCTCCCTCCCTCCATCCATCCATCCATCCATCCACCCCTCCATCCATCCATCCATGCATCCATCAGAGCTCGTACCAATCAGCATGAACTGAAAGGCGTTGTCAGAGACGGAGAAGATATGGGGTGGAGCCTCCATCCTCTTCTTCCCTCTGTAGGCGTTGACAACCTCCATGTCATACACGGGGAGCCACTTGTAGGGGTTCACCGTGGCACAGAAGAGCCCAGAGTAGGTCTGAATGAAAGTGATTAAATTAAATTAGGGGATTTGCAAAGTCAGATGGACTTTTACCTGGATTTATGTGAGGATGTGGGTGTACTTTGGTATACTGATGTGAGTCTACTGTATTGATATGTTTTGGTTTCTACCGTTCATTTACAGTGGTGTCACTTTACTGAGCTATATTGTAGGCTGCACAATTATATTATTTTATATTAATAGAATTATTGAAAAAAAGTATTTTGTTTTTAACAAGTAATATATCTTTCTCTCAAAAAGATAGGGGTCAACATTATTGAAGTCTATTTTCATGTCATCCGACCAAAGCACTGGTTCAAATCCAAGTTCCAATGCCGTTTTGCAAACTCCAGGCATTTACATTTGTTGGATGACATGAAAATAGAGCTCTTTGGGTAAGCCAACCAGTGATGGGTTTGGCGTTGAAATTAGAATGCATGAGCACAAAATAACCTCATCCCTACTGTAAAATATGGTGGTGGATCTTTGATGTTATGGAGCTATTTTGCTCCTCTGCTAGGAGGCTGAAACCTGGTCGCAAGTTAATCTTCCAGCAGGAAAATAAACCCACGTTCACATGAAAATCCACAATGAAATGGTTAATTGGCCACAAAATCAACATTTTGCAAAGGCCATGTCAGTCTCGGGACTTGAAACCCATTGAAAACATGTGGTTTGAATTGAAGAGGGCGGTCCATAAATGCAGACGAAGGATATCAAGGGCCTGGAAGGATTCTGCATGGAGGAATGGTCTAAGATCCCTCCCAATGTGTTCTCCAACTCATAAAACATTTTAGAATACAGTATTTTTTGCTCTTGTTTATCAAGGGTGTCAATATTGTTGGACCCCACTGTATGTGTAGGACTGTATGTGTGTATTTATTATCTTCATGTATGTGTGTGTTTATCTGTGCAGGTTTCTTACATAGATCATCCATGCTGCATAACGCTCTTTGAGGTTATACAACACAGAGGCTTCATTCAGGTAGGTCATCATGGCCATGTCCTCAATCTTGTCATACTTAGGGGGGTTCATCTCGAAGATGTCTGCATCTTTGAACTCTTTTCCTTCCTGAAACAGTCAGATATCAAGATTACACGCAGATCAAACTGGACGTGACTGAATGCTTTTTTGCTCATTAAATACAAGTTGAATCGTAAAAAAAAAGAAAATGCATACCGACATTTAATCTAACTACTTTGTTATCACCCACTGACACATACATGGTGATTCTTGACTAGTCAACATAAAAAATGTGTTATAAAATGTTATATACTGCCTTCAAACACCAATTAAATGCTTCTTTATATACAGTGACTTCAGAAAGTATTCATACCCCTTAATTTATTCCAGATTTTGTTGTATTACAGCCTGGATTCAAAATGTATTAAATACATTATTTTTTATACATTTTTGCAGATTTATTGAAAATGAAATATCTCATTTACATAAGTATTCACACCCCTGAGTCAATACATGTTAGAATCACCTTTGGCAGCGATTACAGCTGTGAGTCTTTCTGGGTAAGTCTCTAAGAGCTTTGCATACCTGGTTTGTACAATAATTGCACATTATTATTTTTTTAATTCTTTAAGCTCTGTCAAGCTGGTTGTTCATCATTGCTAGACAGGCATTTTCAAGTCTTGCCATATATTTTCAAACCAATTTTAGTCAACTGTAACTAGGCCACTCAGGAACATTCAATGTCGTCTTGGTAAACAACTCCAGTGTATATTTGGCTTTGTGTTTTAGATTATTGTCCTGCTGAAATGTGAATTTGTCTCCCAGTGTCTTTTGGAAAGCTGAATAAGGATTCATCTAGGATTTTGCCTGAGCTTAGCTCTACTCCGTTTCTTTTTATCGTAAAAAAATTCCCTAGTCCTTGACGATGACAAGAATACCCATAGCATGCATGATGCAGCCACCACCAGGCTTGAAAATATGAAGAGTGGTATTCAGTGATGTGTTGTGTTGGATTTGCTCCAAACATAACGCTTTGTCTTCAGGACATAAAGTTAATTTCTTTGCCACATTCTTTTCAGTTTTACTTTAATGCCTTATTGCAAACAGGATGCATGTTTTGGAATATTTTTCTTTCTTTACGAGCTTACTTCTTTTCACTCTGTCATTTAGGTTAGTATTGTGGAGTAACTACAATGTTGTTGATCCATCCTTTGTTTTCTCCTATCACAGCCATTAAACTCTGTAACTGTTTTAAAGTCACCAGTGGCTTCATGGTGAAATCCCTGAGCGGTTTCCTTCCTCTCCGGCAACTGAGTTAAGAAGGACACCTGTATCTTCATAGTGACTGGGTGTATTGATACACCATCCAAAGTGTAATTAAAATGTGTGTTTGTTTTTTTACCCATCTACCAATAGGTGCCTTTCTTTGCAAGGCATTGGAAAACCTCCCTGGCCTTTGTGGTTTAATCTATGTTTAAAATGCACTGCTCGACTGAGGGACCTTACAGATAATTGTATGTGTGGGGTACAGAGATGAAGTAGTCATTCAAAAATCATGTTAAACACTATTATTGCACACAGAGTGAGTCCATGCAACTTATTATGTGACTTGTTATGCAAATATATACTCCTGAACTTATTTAGGCTTGCCGTAACAAAGGGGTTGAATACTTATTGACTCAAGACATTTCATCTTTTCATTTTTAATTCATCCGTAAATATTTCAAAAAACATAATTCCACTTTGATATTATGGGGTATTCTGTGTGTGTGTAGGTCATTGATACAACAACATTTTGAAAAATTCAAAAATACATTCTGAATTAGCTGTTGTTGTTTTTTTTTTTTTTTTTTTTGGGGGGGGGGTATGTTTTGTTTCTGATTTCATATTGCCTGTTGACATTTTCTTTGATAATATTTAGAAGGTTTTTCAAGGAATAGTGTGATTTTTCAAGGAATAGTGTGATTTTTCAAGGAATAGTGTAATTGAACAAACTTGAATACTTTTCAGCTCAGGCTTACCTCCTTAGTGCCATCAGGTTTGGTGACTGTCACAGTACACTTCCCATCGGCCCTGGCAGTGACCAGACCCTTAAGGTACAGCTCCGCCTTGTCTGTCACATAGCAGGAGTTCTTTGAATCAAAGGGTGCGGTTTGTGCCTCAATCCTCTCCCTCTCAGGCTTACGGAGGTATATGGCAGCCTTGCCGTAGATTTGCATCTCAGCGTCCGTACTCATGGTGACGGATCACTAGGAAAGAGATGAAACAAGAAACATGATTGACTCTGTGGTGCTTCCTCCCCAGTCAACAGAGTTAGATGAGCGGTATCTCTCAGAATAGTCTCATCACTTTTTATGTGAAGACTCAAACCATGTCTCACCTTCTTTTTCCCCTCCTACAGATGAATGTGTACTTCTTGGAGGACCCTGTGGAACATAAGGTGTTGTGAAAACACACAAGTTTAAAGGCTCATCATTTAGCAATCAAAGGGTTCGAAAACATTTAGGCAACTCACTTTACTACACATTCTGTCATTCAAATAATTTCCCCTGAAAACCCAGTTACATTCTAGGCCACCCCCTCAATTTATGTAAATGAAAGATACAGTTTTGAAGTAAAACACATTTTAAACCAATGCCACTGTATTGCATACTGTCCAATCTTACAAGAGACATGCAGAACTCAATTCAAACAGATGCTGAGTGCAAAGATGAGACAAATGTACAAATCTAAGGAGGTGGAGAGGTCTTACCACAGAGGAAGAAGGTATCTGACTTATGGATGCTGGGGCCCCAGCCTCCTTATATCTGGTTGGAAGTGCCAACCAAGCAGAAGTTAATTATGGACCACTCTGGGGAAGGACATGGACTGTAGGAGAGACCTCCCCCCCAGACCTGTGTGTCTGTCCCTAACTAGCACCTCCCACTTCCAGGACCACCACACTCCCATTACATGACTTTTTAATGTCAAATTTGTCCATTAATTGAATTTCACTGAATTTACATAAGAGAGATTTCATTACTAATAGTTATAACAATATCAGAAGTTTGATCTATCAAATGTATTCCAATGTTACTACCACTGACCCTCAAATACTGTAATGGAGTGAGTCCATGTTGCCCCACTACCACTAAAATAGTTTTCATGAATTCTAATCTGACCTTATTTAGTTCCATTTTAGTGGCATTAATCCTCATCAACAACTTTATATATATGTTCACCTATTGTTTATATTATTTAGCTTGTAAACACATCTGAACTGTCTCCTCACCTCATGCTTGTGACGGAGTTGGCCTTTACCTCGTGCTTTGCTTGGTTTGATTTATCACCCTGGTGGAACCGTATTTAATTAATATTGAAAAGCTAGAACATTAAATATTTAGGCTTTCAAGAACAGCTTATAAAACTGTTAAATCTAATGTGTTATTTGTCTACAGTATGATCTATTGAAGATTCTGGAGGCGCTTTTATTTGTCTCACATTTCAGTTGGCTAAAATAGTCCAGTAGGATACTTATGACTTACATAACACCATACCAGTATTTCAACCATCTTATCCACTCATATTGCTGACAGTGATATAGCTGCCTTAAACTTTTATTACACTCTGAAGTAAACTGCTTAGCAGATGAGCTAGTTGATAAAAGTATATATATATATATATATATATGTAGATATATATTATTTATATATATTTATCTAAAGAAAAAATTATAAGTTACACATCACATTTACCAGACGCTCTTATCCAGAGCAACTAGGGTTAAGTGCCTTGCTCAAGGGCACATTGACAGATTTTTCACGTAGTCGGCTCGGGGATTAGAACCAGCGACCTCTTGGTTACTGGCACAACGCTCTTAACCACTAAGCTACCTGCCGCCCCAATTACATTAAACTGAATCCTTTACATTACAGTTTTTATATATTTCTAAAAGACAGCTCTAGCAACTTGTGGAGGCATAGAAAGTTATTTTTAATACATGTAATTGAGCAAGTTCCTTCAAGTCAGGCATTTCACATTCTTCAATGTTGATCACATCTCTTCTGTTTTCAAACCTCTGCATTCAAATAGTAGTTTAAATGTGTTTTGTGTCTCATATGGTGCAGCTACTGTCTGTCAGGTAGAATAGGGAATCACGTCGGGGCGGCAGGTAGCTTAGTGGTTAAGAGCGTTGTGCCAGTAACCGAAAGGTCGCAGGTTCTAATCCACAAGCCGACTAGGTGAAAAATATGTTGATGTGCCCTTGAGCAAGGCACTTAACCCTAATTGCTCCTGTAAGTTGCTCTGGATAAGAGCGTCTGCTAAATGACTAAAATCTAAATGTAATGTCAGCTCTATTCAATGCAATGTTCAGAACTTTTTAACTCCCTGTTTGTTCAATCAATCAATCAAATGTATTTATAAAGCCATTTTTACATCAGCAGATGTTACAAAGTGCTATACAGAAACCCAGGTTCAGAGCCCACCCAGCACATCAGTACAAGACCCTCAATAGGGTGGAGCTGCTGGATGCACTAGTTGAGCAGGGGGCTGACCATCTGGAAGGACCCCATCAAGGCCTTTTCATTTCTTGGACTGTGCTCTCATCTTCACTGCAGCCAAGGTTTATTGATTGGTATATCTGCCAACACGGCCTAATTCTGGCACCGATGCCACTGTTATTAGACAAGATATTTACTTGCCGTGTTTGTGGGTGAAGAGAACATTAACACCATGCAGACTAAATGTTTATGACATTAAGTTATTTTAATGTGCAAAGATCTTGCATGATATATGACCTGTGCAACTAGGTTCAGCTATGGGACGTTTTCTGTCAGAGCTGATGATCAGGGGGCAGGAACATAATTATAATATTTTGTACTCTACAAATTGACCACAACTAAGCCCAAAAAGAGATTGTATTTGAAAATAACAATAATTTCATACCTTGATTACATTGGGACACGATTACATCTCTTTTTTTATTCGTGGGAATACTTGGGAAAATATATCCTAAATTAAACTATTTTCTACCAGTGATTTCACCATTTTTACACATTTTTTTAAAAACACTACAAAAACAATCACTTACTTTGGAAGGCCCCAAAAAATCACTTGCTGGCTGGTTTTGGCACATGGGCTGCCTGTTGCCGAGCAATTGGGAGTCCTATAGGAGTGAGTCGATTCGATTAAGATGGCCCGAATGCCCAGCTGGGCGTAGTTTGCACAGGGTGAAAAGGGATTGCATTCGTTTTGGAACCAAGCTGCCTTGCAAGACCCCGTTCAGGTCAACGGTGATGTCGGCTCAAAACAAAGGTGACGTTGGCTAAGCACATGGAGTAATGAGAAGGATTCCGGGTTGGCACTAGCAAAAGTGATTGCTTTTGATAAAAACTTTATATCTGCCTTCCCAATAAAAAATAGTTAGAAAATTCGAACATATACAGTATTCTATGGAAAATAGATATTGCATGTTTCTTAACAATGCATCATGCTGCATTGTTGACAATATGACTAAACGGCGCAGATTGCTCTTCAATTTGAGCAGGGTGCGCTTCCCTCACCTGCTTCACTTGGTCACGTGACAGGCCATACCTCGGTGCAACCCAGGCCAGTATAATCGAATCCCCTCATTGGCATAACCCTTCACAACAAGTTGATTTAGCTGAAGCCGCTGTGTTAGTGCTGGGATGGAACAAGAGCCTGCACACCATGTGGATGGGCTGTCCAGAACAGGAGTTGCAGGCCCCTGATATACTGTTATTAACTGTCAGATGTCATTAAGCAGTTGAGTAAACTGTCATTATAAAACTGTTATTGTACATATTTGATACATTTTAGCAGGGCCTTGGGAGGATTGAATAGTAACTCTTGATCCAATATATTTTAAGAGTGCTTTAAAAGACTGTCTGTTCCCACAAAGTAGTTTATCACCACAGACAGGAGGTTGGCTGAGACACCCCACAGCCAGTTAAAATCTAAATCTGGATGTGAAATGTCAAGTTGTGGCATGGTTCCAAAAAACAACCAAGCTTGGCTCGGTTAATTCAGATTTGATTTTCCAGGTCATATTTCTCACTGTAAATCTATTACGGTGTCAGCAATGTGAGGACCTCATGGTCGACTAATAAGGTCAGAATAATGTGCTGGCCTGTATCGGATCTCTCTGTGGTTATGAGGTCTTCACTTTCAGCATGCAGTGTCAAGTCAATGGGGGGCTAAATGTAATAGTAATCTAAAACATTTACAAGGATGAACACATGGATGAAATGGGGAGCTGTTGTGTTTTTCAGCAAGCTTTACAGATCTTTGGACAAACAAGTAGTCCAAATTATTACCCCCTTTCAGTGACCTTCTCCAAACATGGCAATGATCCAAACTGGGTGTCAGAAATACATAAAGCCTAAAGTTGTTTTGGATTGCTTTATGAACCTCTGTCATAGAGATGGTATCAAACCACATCTGCTGAACTGTTCTTGAAACTACAATTTGATCCCATAAAGTCGATGCAGAGTTACAAGAAGCGTACCAAAGCAACAGATAATGTTCAGAAACAGCTGTGTCAGAAATCCCTGAACTCCCCCTCAGCTGCAGCTGTTGGAACACAAGCGTCTCTGGGGGAGCAGGGGACTCATCCTAGCCAAGCCTTTTAGAAGAGTCAGGACAAGTGACCGCCCAATCCACTAGATGACCCCGCCAATGATCAATGTTTAGAAGTGTAACCCTTCACATCCAGTCGCACTATTGGAAGACTGATTTAAATCATGGGAAAAATGGAGTGTTCCTGTCTGCCTGTGAATGAGTTGAATAGAAGGTTGTCCAGTTTAACTGCTGCTTTGATAATAGCCTTGACCTCTATGGCAGCTGTTATATCTGGGATGACTGAAGACCTGATGATAGGAGCCTCTGCTTTATAGTCCTGCAATGTATCCCACTTAAGAGTAGGCTTAACTTTAATATCAATTATCTCAATAATGTTGTACTCAACCTGTTGGATCGGAACCAGGGTTGTGTTCATTAGGCCCAGTGTAACAAAACATTCCAAAACATATTACACCATACCAGAAATCTTAACCACGTATATTGCTGACAGCGATACAGCTGCCTCAAACTTTTATTACACTCTGAAGTAAACGTGTATATATATACACAGTGCCTTCAGAAAGTATTCAGACCCCTTGCCTTTTTCCACATTTTGTTATGTTACAGCCTTATTCTAAAATGGATTTTTTTTTAAATAATCCTCAGCAATCTACACACAATAACCCATAATGACAAAGCCAAAACAAGTTTTTAGAAAGTATTCAGACCCTTTGCTATGAGACTCGAAATTGAGCTCAGGTGCATCCTGTTTCCATTGATCATCCTTGAGATGTTTCTACAACTTGATTGGAGTCCACCTGTGGTACATTCAATTGATTGGACATGATTTGGAAAGGCACACACCTGTCAATATAAGGTCCCACAGTTAACAGTGCATGTCAGAGCAAAAACCAAGCCATGAGGTCGAAGGAATTGTCCGTAGAGCTCTGGGACAGGATTGTGTCGAGGCACAGATCTGGGGAAGGGTACCAAAAAATGTCTGCAGCATTGAAGGACCCCAAGAACACAGTGGCCTCCATCATTCTTACATGGAAGAAGTTTGGAACCACCAAGACTCTTCCTAGAGCTGGCTGCCCGGCCAAACTGAGCAATCGGGGGAGAAGGGCCTTGGTCAGGGAGATGACCATGAACCCGATGGTCACTCTGACAGAGCTCTAGAGTTCCTCTGTGGAGATGGAGGGAGAACCTTCCAGAAGGACAACCATCTCTGCAGCACTCCACCAATCAGGCTTTTATGGTAGCGTGGCCAGACGGAAACCACTCCTCAGTAAAAGGCACATGACAGCCCGCTTGGAGTTTGCAAAAAAGGCACCTAAAGACTCACAGACCATGAGAAACAAGATTCTCTGGTCTGATGAATCCAAGATTAAACTCTTTGGCTTAAATGCCAAGCGTCACGTCGGGAGGAAACCTGGTACGATCCCTACGGTGAAACATGGTGGTGGCAGCATCATGCTGTGGGGCTGTTTTTCAGTGGCAGGGACTGGAAGACTAGTCAGGATCGAGGCAAATATGAAATATGCAATCTCCATAGACAAACATTGGCAATAGAATGGCCTTACTCAACGTGGCACCGTCATAGGACGCCACCTTTCCAACAAGTCAGTTCGTAACATTTCTGCACTGCTAGAGCTGCTCCGGACAACTGTAGATGCTGTTGTTGTGAAGTGGAAACATCTAGGAGCAACAACGGCCCAGCCGCGAAGTGATAGGCCACACAAGCTCACAAAAAGGAACCGGCGAGTGCTGATGCGCGTAGCGCGTAAAAAATCATCTGTCCTTGGTTGCAACACTCACTACCTAGTTCCAAACTGTCTCTGGAAGCAACGTCAGCACAATAACTGTTCATCGGGAGCTTCATGAAATGGGTTTCCATGGCCGAGCAGCCGCACACAAGCCTAAAATCACTATGCGCAATGCCAAGCGTCGGCTGGAGTGGTGTAAAGCGCGCCGCCCATGGACTCTGGAGCAGTGGAAACACGTTCTCTGGAGTGATGAATCGCGCTTCACCATCTAGCAGTCCGACGGACGAATTTGGGTTTTACTGAGTTACAGTTCATAGAAGGAAATCAGTCAAATGAAATAAATAAATTAGGCCCTAATCTGTGGATTTCACATGACTGGGCAGCGGCGCAGCCATGTATAGGCATGGGAGGGCATAGGCCCACCCACTCGGGAGCCAGGCCTACCCAGTGGGGAGCCAAACCAGCCAATCAGATTGAGTTTATCCCCACAAAAGGGCTTCATTACAGATATAAATACTCCTCAGCACCCCCTTTCCCCCTCCTCAGACGATCCCGCAGGTGAAGAAGCTGGATGTGGAGGTCCTGGGCTGGTGTGGTTCCATGTGGTCTGCGGTTGTGAGGCTGATTGGATGTACTGCCAAATTCTCTAAAACAATGTTGTAGGCGGCTTATGGTAGAGAAATTAACATTCAATTATCTGGCAACAGCTCCGTTGGCCATTCCTACAATTAGCATGCCAATTGCACGCTCACTCAAAACCTGAGACATGTGTTGCATTGTTTTGTGTGAGAAAACTGCACATTTTAGAGTGGCCTTTTATTGTCCCCAGCACAAGGTGCACATGTGTAATGATCATGCTGTTTAATCAGCTTCTTGATAAGCCACACCTGTCAGGTGGATGGATTATCAAAGGCAAAGGAGAAATGCTCACTAACAGGGATGTAAACAAATTTGTGCACACCATTTGAGAGAAATAAGCTTTTTGTACTTGTGGAACACTTCTGGGGTCTTTTATTTCGGTTAATGAAACATGCGACCAAAACTTTACATGTTGTGTTTATATTTTTGTTCACTGTTAATTAATTAATATATTTAAATATATTTAAATATATATATATATATATATACACACAGTGGGGAGAACAAGTATTTGATACACTGCCGATTTTGCAGGTTTTCCTACTTACAAAGCATGTAGAGGTCTGTAATTTCTATCATAGGTACACTTCAACTGTGAGAGACGGAATCTAAAACAAAAATCCAGAAAATCACATTGTATGATTTTTAAGTAATTAATTTGCATTTTATTGCATGACATAAGTATTTGATACATCAGAAAAGCAGAACTTAATATTTGGTACAGAAACCTTTGTTTGCAATTACAGAGATCATACGTTTCCTGTAGGTCTTGACCAGGTTTGCACACACTGCAGCAGGGATTTTGGCCCACTCCTCCATACAGACCTTCTCCAGACCCTTCAGGTTTCGGGGCTGTTGCTGGGCATTACGGACTTTCAGCTCCCTCCAAAGATTTTCTTGTGGGTTCAGGTCTGGAGACTGGCTAGGCCACTCCAGGACCTTGAGATGCTTCTTACCGAGCCACTCCTTTGTTGCCCTGGCTGTGTGTTTCAGGTCGTTGTCATGCTGGAAGACCCAGCCACGACCCATCTTCAATGCTCTTACTGAGGGAAGGAGGTTGTTGGCCAAGATCTCGCGATACATGGCCCCATCCATCCTCCCCTCAATACGGTGCAGTCGTCCTGTCCCCTTTGCAGAAAAGCATCCCCGAAGAATGATGTTTCCACCTCCATGCTTCACGGTTGGGATGGTGTTCTTGGGGTTTTACTCATCCTTCTTCTTCCTCCAAACATGACAAGTGGAGTTTAGTCCAATAAGCTCTATTTTTGTCTCATCAGACCACATAACCTTCTCCCATTCCTCCTCTGGATCATCCAGATGGTCATTGGCAAACTTCAGACGGGCCTGGACATGCGCTGGCTTGAGCAGGGGGACCTTGCGTGCGCTGCAGGATTTTAATCCATGACGGCGTACTGTGTTACTAATGGTTTTCTTTGAGACTGTGGTCCCAGCTCTCTTCAGGTCATTGACCAGGTCCTGCCATGTAGTTCTGGGCTGATCCCTCACCTTCCTCATGATCATTGATGCCCCACAAGGTGAGATCTTGCATGGAGCCCCAGACCGAGGGTGATTGACCGTCATCTTGAACTTCTTCCATTTTCTAATAATTGTGCCAACAGTTGTTGCCTTCTCAACCAAGCTGCTTGCCTATTGTCCTGTAGCCCATCCCAGCCTTGTGCAGGTCTACAATTGTATCCCTGATGTCCTTACACAGCTCTCTGGTCTTGGCCATTGTGGAGAGGTTGGAGTCTGTTTGATTGAGTGTGTGGACAGGTGTCTTTTATACAGGTAACGAGTTTAAACAGGTGCAGTTAATACAGGTAATGAGTGGAGAACAGGAGGGCTTCTTAAAGAAAAACTAACAGGTCTGTGGGAGCCGGAATTCTTACTGGTTGGTAGGTGATCAAATACTTATGTCATGCAGTAAAATGCAAATTAATTACTTAAAAATCATACAATGTGATTTTCTGGATTTTTGTTTTAGATTCCGTCTCTCACAGTTGAAGTGTACCTATGATAAAAATTACAGACCTCTACATGCTTTGTAAGTAGGAAAACCTGCAAAATCGGCAGTGTATCAAATACTTGTTCTCCCCACTGTGTGTGTGTGTATATATATATATATATATATATATATATATATATTATTATTATTATTATTATTTTATTTTTTTACCAGTCAAAAGTTTAGACACACCTACTCATTCAAGGGTTTTTCTTTATTTTTACTATTTTCTACATTGTAGAATAATAGTGAAGACATCAAAACTGTGAAATAACACAAATGGAATAATGTAGTAACCAAAGTACCCCCCCTTTGCCTTGATGACAGCTTTGCAGATTCTCTCAACAAGCTTCACCTGGAATGCTTTTCCAAAAATCTTGAAGGAGTTCCCACATATGCTGAGCACTTGTTGGCTGCTTTTCCTTCACTCTGCGATCCAACTCATCCCAAACCATCTCAATTGGGTTGAGGTCGGGTGATTGTGGAGGCCAGGTCATCTGATGCAGCACTCCATCACTCTCCTTCTTGGTCAAATAGCCCTTACACAGCCTGGAGTTGTTTTTTGGGTCATTGTCCTGTTGAAAAACAAATATGCTGCAGAATGGTGTGGTAGCCATGCTGGTTAAGTGTGCCTTGAATTCTAAATAAATCATAGACAGTGTCACCAGCAAAGCACCCCCACACCATCACACCTCCACCTCCATGCTTCACTGTGGGAACCACACATGCAGAGATCATCCGTTCACCTACTCTGCGTTTCACAAAGACACGTCGGTTGGATCCAGAAATCTCAAATTTGGACTCATCAGACCAAAGGACAGATTTCCACCAGTCTAATGTCCATTGCTCATGTTTCTTGGCCCAAGCAAGTCTCTTCTTATTATTGGTGTCCTTTAGTAGTGGTTTCTTTGCAGCAATTCGACCATGAAGGCCTGATTCACGCAGTCTCCTCGAAAACAGTTGATGTTGAGATGTGTCTGTTACCTGAACTCTGTGAAGCATTTATTTGGGCTGCAATCTGAGGTGCAGTTTATTGCCGATTTCTAAGGCTGGAAACTCTAATGAACTTATCCTCTGCAGCAGAGGTAACTCTGGGTCTTCCTTTCCTGTGGCGGTCCTCATGAGAGCCAGTTTCATCATAGCGTTTGATGGTTTTTGTGACTGCACTTGAAGAAACTTTCAAAGTTCTTGAAATGTTCCGTATTGATTGACCTTCATGTATTAAAGTAATGATGGACTGTCGTTTCTCTTTGCTTATTTGAATTGTTCTTGCCATAATATGGACTTCGTCTTTTACCAAATAGGGCTATCTTCTGGTATACCAACCCTACCTTGTCACAACACAACTGATTGACTCAAATGCATTAAGAAGGAAAGAAATTCCACAAATTAACTTTTAAGAAGGCACACCTGTTAATTGAAATACATTCCAGGTGACTACCTCATGAAGCTGGTTGAGAAAATGCCAAGAGTGTGCAAAGCTGTCATCAAGGCAAAGGGTAGCTACTTTGAAGAATCTCAAATCTAAAATATATTTTGATTTGTTTAACACTACTATATGATTCCATGTGTGTTATTTCATAGTTTTGATGTCTTCACTATTATTCTACAATGTAGAAAATAGTAAAAATAAAGAAACCCTTGAATGAGTAGGTGTGTCCAAACTTTTGACTGGTACTGTATGCAGTTGAAGTCGGAAGTTTACATACACTTAGGTTGGAGTCACTAAAACTCGTCTTTCAACCACTCCACAAATGTCTTGTTAACAAACTATAGTTTTGGCAGGTCAGTTAGGACATCTACTTTGTGCATGACACAAGTAATTTTTCGAACAATTGTTTACAGACAGATTATTTCACTTATAATTAATTGTATCACAATTCCAGTGGGTCAGAAGTTTACATACACTAAGTTGACTGTGCCTTTAAAAAGCTTGGAAAATTCCAGAAAATGATGTCATGGCTTTAGAAGCTTCTGATAGGCTAATTGACATCATTTGAGTCAATTGGAGGTGTACCTGTGGATGTATTTCAAGGCCTACCTTCAAACTCAGTGCCTCTTTGCTTGACATCATGGGAAAATCTAAAGAAATCAGCCAAGACCTCAGAAAAAAAATTGTACGCATGTACAGTGGGGAAAAAAAGTATTTAGTCAGCCACCAATTGTGCAAGTTCTCCCACTTAAAAAGAAGAGAGAGGCCTATAATTTTCATCATAGGTACACGTCAACTATGACAGACAAATAGAGAGAAAAAAAATCCAGAAAATCACATTGTAGGATTTTTTATGAATTTATTTGCAAATTATGGTGGAAAATAAGTATTTAATATTGCAATTACTTGCACAATTGGTGGCTGACTAAATACTTTTTTTGCCCACTGTATAAACACCATGGGACCACTTTTGTAGACCTCCACAAGTCTGGTTCATCCTTGGGAGCAATTTCCAAACACCTTAAGGTACCACGTTCATCTGTACAAACAATAGTATGCAAGTATAAACACCATGGGACCACACAGCCATCATACCGCTCAGGAAGGAGACGCGTTCTGTCTCCTAGAGATGAACGTACTTTGGTGCTGAAAGGCCGCTCAGCAAGGAAGAAGCCCCTGCTCCAAAACCACCATAAAAAAGCCAGACTACGGTTTGCAACTGCACATGGGGACAAAGATCGTACTTTTTTGGAAAAATGTCCTCTGGTATGATGAAACAAAAATAGAACTGTTTGGCCATAATGACCATCGTTATGTTTGAAGGAAAAAGGGGGATGCTTGCAAGCCGAAGAACACCATCCCAACCGTGAAGCACGGGGGTGGCAGCATCATGCTGTGGGGGTGCTTTGCTGCAGGAGGGACTGGTGCACTTCACAAAATAGATGGCATCATGAGGAAGGAAAATTATGTGGATATATTGAAGCAACATCTCAAGACAGCAGTCAGGAAGTTAAAGCTTGGTCGCAAATGGGTCTTCCAAATGGACAATGACCC
Source organism: Coregonus lavaretus (assembly GCF_964263955.1). Classification (NCBI taxonomy): domain Eukaryota; kingdom Metazoa; phylum Chordata; class Actinopteri; order Salmoniformes; family Salmonidae; genus Coregonus; species Coregonus lavaretus. Next base: position 313,017 of record NW_028157882.1, on the reverse strand, counting down.
CAAGCATACTTCCAAAGTTGTGGCAAAATGGCTTAAGGACAACAAAGTCAAGGTATTGGAGTGGCCATCACAAAGCCCTGACCTCAATCCTATAGAAAATGTGTGGGCAGAACTGAAAAAGCATGTGCGAGCAAGGTTTACAAACCTGACTCAGTTACACCAGCTCTGTCAGGAGGAATGGGCCAAAATTCACCCAACTGATTGTGGAAAGCTTGTGGAAGGCTACCCGAAACGATTGACCCAAGTTAAACAATTTAAAGGCAATGCTACCAAATACTAATTGAGTGTATGTAAACTTCTGACCCACTGGGAATGTGATGGAATAAATAAAAGCTGAAATAAATAATTCTCTCTATTATTATTCTGACATTTCACATTCTTAAAATAAAGTGGTGATCCTAACTGACCTAAAACAGGGAATCTTTACTAGGATTAAATGTCAGGAATTGAGTTTAAATGTATTTGGCTAAGGTGTATGTAAACTTCTGACTTCAACTGTGTGTGTATATATGTATATATATATATGTATGTAATAGGGAAGTTACAATAAAGTAATAGATTCCTTTACATTACAGTTTTTATATATTTCTAAAAGACAGCTCTAGAAACTTGTAGAGACAGAGACATTGGTTGACATGTAACTGAGCAAGTTCTTCTTTCAAGTCAGGCATTTCACATTCTTCAATGTCGATCATATCTCTGTTTTCAAACTGCATTCAAATAGTAGTTTAAATGATATTTGTGTCTAATGTTGTGCAGTTACTGTCTATCAGGTAGAATAGGGACTCGTGTCAGTTCTATTCAATTCATTTCTATCAGCAATGTTCAGAACATTTCACCTCCCTGAATACACCTTGTTCATTCAGGTTCAGTGTCCACCCAGCACATCAGTACAAGAAGCCCCATAGGGTGGAGCTACTGGATACACTAGTTGAGCAGGGGGCTGACCATCTGGAAGGACCCCATCAAGGCCTTTTCATTTCTTGGACTGTGCTCTCATCTTCACTGCAGCCAAGGTTTATCGTTTGGTATATCTGCCAACACAGCCTAATTCTGGCACCGACGCCACTGTTATTAGACGAGATATTTACTTGCCGTGTTTGTGGGTGAAGAGAACATTAACACCATGCAGACTAAATGTTTATGACATTGAAGTTATTTTAATATGCAAAGATCTTGCATGATATATGGCGTTTGTTTCTTGGCTTCGCCTCAGGCCTAAGGAAGGATTGTATTAAGATGTTTTCTATAGGACTTCTGCTGCCAACATGCTGCAGCATCATGTTATGGGTATGTTTGTCGCTGCCAGGGACTGGTGAGTTTGTTAGGATCAAAATAAATATGAAAGGAGCAAACCCCAGGTAAAAAGTTAGAGAAAACCTGTCCTCAGTTTTCTAAAAACCTAACTTTGGGATAGAGTTGTATTTTTCAGCGGGACAATTAATTAATTTTTAATGCCAAAGCCATACCAGCATGGCTTTTCAAGAGGTGTTGAGTGTTCCTGAAAGTTCCAGTCTCAGTCCTGACTTAAATTTGCTTGAAGGTTTAAATATTGCTGTCAATCAATGATCCCCAGCCAAATTTACTGAGCTTGAGCAATTCTGACAAAAAATGATAAATGTTGCCTTTAGAGTTGTGCACAGTTGGTAGAATCCTATCTCAAAAAGTCATCCCATACGGGAAAAAAATACCCCGTCCTGGCTGGATGCCCATCTTCGCACGGCACGTGCGTGGTGCAAGCACAGGACGTACAGGACTGTGCCGGCGCACTGGCGACACAGTACGTAGCTCCGCATAACACGGAGCCTGCCCAGTCATACGCTTCCTCACGTGAGTACGGGGAGTTGGCTCTGCTCTGACACTAGGCTCCGCCAACCACCCTGTATGCCCCCCCCCCCCCCTGATTTTTTTTAATTGGGGCTGCTTCTCGGGCTTCCTCCTCGACTGGCCTCCTCTGTGTTGCCGTTGCTCCTCTCCTGCCTGGGCATTTACCTTAGCCCATGGTCCTCACCCCGCAAATATCTCTTCCCATGACCACAAATTGCCCACCTGTGACATGGCTACTCGCTCCGCCTGGGCACGCTGCTTGGTCCTCGTTTGGTGGGATCTTCTGTCATGTTCGTTGAAGGACGGGACAGACCAAGGTGCAGCGTGATATGCGTACATGTTTATTTGAAGTAAATAAACAACATGACAAAACAACAAAGGAAACGAAACGTGAAGTCCAAGGTAGTGCACACAACATACCTTACACGGAACAAGATCCAACAACCCACTAGTGCCAATAGGCTGCCTAAGGATGGTCCCCAATCAGAGACAACGAGCTACAGCTGCCTCTGATTGGGAACCACACCGGCCAACATAGATCTACACATAATAGATAATACAACATAGAACATACACAACAAAGTATATACACACCCTGACTCAACATTTAAGAGTCCCCTGAGTCAGGGCGTGACAATAGGCTGGTAAGGCTCTCTGCATCCAAAATGTTTTCAGGATTTGCAAAGCAACTCTTTGAGAGATCTTGACCATATCTGTCAGATTTGCATTACACGACTCGGGAAAAAAACAAAACTGGAATGAGTCCAGAGAGGACGCAAACTGCAAACACCTCTTGGCAGGTGGAGGCAAAGATGCACATTGAAAGAAACAATAGCAACCCCATAAAAACCTCTGACCCAGAAATATGACTTTGGGTAAGTAGTAGAGAAACTTCCTTAACGAGTTTTAACCAATGACTGGTAACGATTTGACAACAATTCCATTAAGTAGTGGAACAATATAGTACAGAAGCCACATGTACCATTCGTGTGCCTTTCAAAATGTTATTTGGGTGATCAAACGTGGTACACGTGAGATGTTGAATGGTGGCTTTATATTCAAAAGCATCTAGATGTTGAGTTGATCTACCTACAGTACCAGTTAAAAGTTTGGACACACCTACTCATTCAAGGGTTTTTCTTTATTTTTACTATTTTCTAGATTTGAGTAATTTAGCAGACGCTCTTATCCAGAGCGACTTACAGTTTTAGGGAGTGCATACATTTTCATACTGGCCCCCCGTGGGAATCGAACCCACAACCCTGGCGTTGCAAACGCCATGCTCTACCAACTGAGCTACACGGGGCCTACATTGTAGAATAATAGTGAAGACATCAAAACTATGAAATAACACATATGGAATCATGTAGTAACTAAAAACGTGTTAAACATATCCAAATATATTTTATATTTGAGATTCTTCAAATAGCCACCCTTTGCCTTGATGACAGCTTTGCACACTCTTGGCATTCTCTCAACCAGCTTCACCTGGAATGCTTTTCCAATAGTCCTGAAGGAGTTCCCACATGCTGAGCACTTGTTGGCTGCTTTTCCTTCACTCTGCTGTCCGACTCATCCCAAACCATCTCATTTGGGTTGAGGTCGGGTGATTGTGGAGGCCAGGTCATCTGATGCAGCACTCCGTCACTCTCCTTCTTGGTAAAATAGCCCTTACACAGCCTGGTGGTGTGTTGGGTCATTGTCCTGTTGAAAAACAAAATTATAGTCCCACTAAGCCCAAACCAGATGGGATGGCGTATTGCTGCAGAATGCTGTGGTAGCCATGCTGGTTAAGTGTGACTTGAATTCTAAATAAATCACAGACAGTGTCACCAGCAAAGCACCCCCACACCATAACACCTCCTCCTCCATGCTTTACGGTGGGAACTACACATGCAGAGATCATCCGTTCACCCACACCGCGTCTCACAAAGACACGGCGGTTAGAACCAAAAACCTCAAATTTGGACTCCAGACCAAAGGACAAATTTCCACTTGTCTAATGTCCATTGCTCGTGTTTCTTAGCCCAAGCAGGTCTCTTCTTATTATTGGTGTCCTTTCGTAGTGGTTTCTTTGCAGAAATTCGACCATGAAGGTCTGATTCACACAGTCCCCTCTGAACAGTTAATGTTGAGATGTGTCTGTGACTTGAACTCTGTGAAGCATTTATTTGGGCTGCAATTTCTGAGGCTGGTAACTCTAATGAACTTATCCTCTGCAGCAGAGGTAACTCTGGGTCTTCCATTCCTGTGGCGGTCCTCATGAGAGCCAGTTTCATCATAGCGCTTGATGGTTTTTGTGACTGCACTTGAAGAAACTTTCAAAGTTCTTGAAATGTTCCATATTGACTGACCTTCATGTCTTAAAGTAATGATGGACTGTTGTTTCTCTTTGCTTATTTGAGCTGTTCTTGCCATAATATGGACTTGGTCTTTTACCAAATAGGGCTATCTTCTGTATCTTGTCACAACACAACTGATTGGCTCAAATGCATTAAGAAGGAAAGAAATTCCACAAATGAACTTTTAACATGGCACACCTGTTAATTGAAATGCTTTCCAGGTGACTACCTCATGAAGCTGGTTGAGAGAATGCCAAGAGTGTGCAAAGCTGTCATCAAGGCAAAGGGTGGCTACTTTGAAGAATATTAAATAAAAAATATATTTTGATTTTTTTTAACACTTTTTTGGTTACTACATGATTCCATATGTGTTATTTCATAGTTTTGATGTCTTCACTATTATTCTACAATGTAAAACATAGTACAAATATATGAAAAACCCTTGAATGAGTAGGTGTGTCCAAACTGTTGACTGGTAGTGTACATACCATGACATCTCATGATTTCCACTGTTTAACCATAACTGGTCATGCTCCTGACAACCCCCAACAGCACATTGTGCATTATAATCTGGGATAGGTCCCTCTGGTATGTCAAAGTGTTCAAGCCGTGATAAAATAATGGGGCCTTTAATTCCCTTTACAGCTTTTGCCAGACTCTAGTCTGAATCTATAAATATGTCAGTCAGACTGATTTCTGAGATGACAGTTTCCCTCAGAAGGTTATGCACCCTCTTCCCTTGGTTACTACAGAACCTTTTTGGAGACAAAAAAGAGCAGCCAAATTCCCCATTAAACTGTTCAAATTCCCCACTAAACTGTTCAAATTCCCCACTAAACTGTTCAAATTCCCCATTAAACTGTTCAAATTCCCCATTAAACTGTTCAAATTCCCCACTAAACTGTTCAGATTCCCCATTAAACAGTTCAGATTCCCCATTAAACTGTTCAAATTCCCCATTAAACTGTTCAAATTCCCCATTAAACTGTTCAGATTCCCCACTAAACTGTTCAAATTCCCCACTAAACTGTTCAAATTCCCCACTAAAACGTTCAAATTCCCCATTAAACAGTTCATATTCCCCATTAAACTGTTCAGATTCCCCACTAAACTGTTCAAATTCCCCACTAAACTGTTCAAAATCCCCACTAAAACGTTCAAATTCCCCACTAAAACGTTCATATTCCCCATTAAACAGTTCAAATTCCCCATTAAATAGTTCAAATTCCCCAGTAAACTGTTCAGATTCCCCATTAAACCGTTTAATATCCCCATTAAACTGTTCAAATATCTAAACTGTTCAAATTCCTCATTAAACTGTTTAAAGTTTTGAAGAAGAGGTCTGGCAACTGAGACACTGATTCAAATTAAAGGAAATACTTTTCTAGTCACAATAGCACTTTCAGGATTTTTCCATTTGACACGTCCATTTCACCTACAAAATGTTTCAAGTACGTGTTCATGTGTGGCTTTTTGGGGCCTAAACCATAAACGGCAGAGAAGGACGTGTTTGTTTTCTCAGATGTACAGGAAGCTCATTAATAGTACAAAGGAAGAGGATAAAATAAACTAAAATTGAACCCAGTCACACCTGAACTGAAGGGACAGATTATCAGGACAATTTAGAGGAGACAATTCCTTATACATCTTCCATCATATATATCATCTATAGAAGCTGGGTTTTGTTTAACTCGATCAAATCTATGTTTGCGATTGTTTTCACAGGTTCCTGCAACATATTCTGAATGTGCTCGTTTTATTTCTCTCCCCAATTCCGTGATTACGATCTCGTCTCATCGCTGCAACTCCCCAACGGGCTCGGGAGAGGTGAAGGTCGAGTCATGCATCCTCCGAAACACGACCCGCCAAGCCGCGCTTCTTAACACACCGCTCGCTTAACCCGGAAGACAGCTGCACCAGTGTGTCGGAGGAAACACTGTTTAACTGACGACCGAAGTCAGCCTGCAGGCGCCATGGCCCGCCACAAGGAGTCGCTAGAGCGCGATGAGCCAAGTAAAGCCCCCCCCCCCGGCCAAACCCCTCCCGTAACCCGGACGACGCTGGGCCAATTGTGTGCCGCCCTGTTGGCCATCACGGGAGGCCCCTGAATGTGCCCCTGAATGTGCCCCTGAATGTGCCCCTGAATGTGCCCCTGAATGTGCCTCCAATCTGTTAGTAGTTAGACTTATTTCACCTCTACTGAAATGGTTGTTCCAATTTAGAGGGTTTTAGTAGACATGAAAATAGAGCTTTTTGCCCACGCACACCAGGAGCTTATCGTGGACAACAGGAAAAGGCGGGCCGAACACGCCACCATTCACATTGACGGGGCTGTAGTGGAGCGGGTCGAGAGTTTCAAGTTCCTTGGTGTCTACATCACCAACAAACTATCATGGTCCAAACACACCAAGACAGTCGTGAAGAGTGCACAACAACACCTTTTCCCCCTCAGGAGACTGAAAAGATTTGGCATTGGTCCCCAGATCCTCAAAAAGTCATACAGCTGCACCATCGAGAACATCCTGACCGGTTGCATCACCACCTGGTATGGGAACTGCTCAGCATTCGACTGTAAGCCGCTACAGAGGGTAGTGCGTACGGCCCAGCACATAACTGGGGCCAAGCTTCCTGCTATCCAGGACCTATATACTAGGCGGTGTCAGAGGAAGGCCAAAAAAATTGTCAAAGACTCCAGTCACCCAAGTGACAGACTGTTCTCTCTGCTACCGCACGGCAAGCGGTACCGGAGCGCCAAGTCTAGGTCCAAAAGTCTCCTTAACAGCTTCTACACCCAAGCCATACGACTGCTGAACAATTAATCAAATGGCCACCAGACTATTTACATTGACACCACCTTTTGTTTTTACACTGCTGCTACTCACTGTTTATTATCAATGCATAGTCACTTTACCCCTACCTACACGTACAAATTACCTCGACTAACCTGTACCCCCGCACATTGACTCGGTACTGGTACCCCCTGTATATAGCCTCATTATTGTTATTTTATTGTGTTACTTTTTATTTTATTTTTTACTTTAGTTTATTTAGTAAATATTTTCTCAACTCTATTTCTTTAACTGTATTGTTGGTTAAGGGCTTGTAAGTAAGCATTTCATGGTTGTCACGATCGTCATTCATAGAGGAGGACCAAGGCGCAGCGTTGAATGCGAACATTTTATTAAACTTGAATGAACACACGAACAAAACAACAAAACGAAAACGTGACGTCCCTGGTTACATAAACAAACCAACACGGAACAAGAAACCACAAATAATGAATGCCTAACGGCTACCTAAGTATGACTCCCAATCAGAGACAACGAGCTACAGCCGTCTCTGATTGGGAGACACCCTGGCCAACATAGAATTACAACAACTAGAACATAAACAAATGAAAACTCACACCCTGGCTCAACATACTAGAGTCCCCAGAGCCAGGGCGTGACAATGGTAAGGTCTACACCTGTTGTATTCGGCGCATGTGACAAATACAATTTGATTTGATTACCGTTTAAGTAGTCTGTCCACGAGATATTAATATTTGCATAATCTGTGATAGCATTCAAATGCAAATATCCGGTCTATTTCCTTAGAACTTTGTTCTGAGAATTTCCCAACAATCTCCAAATTGTTCCCTTTCAACTGCTACCATGGTTATGCATATTCTTCTCATATCTTTTTATTTTTTAAACATTTACATTTGGGCCTGTCCATAGTTAAAATGATCATGTTGATGTTTGGAAGGTCAGTCCTTGTGAACCATAGCTTAGTCTATGAATTTGAGTGGTTACATTTCTCCATCCTCATCCCTCAGCTGTTTACCAAAAACAGTGACCGCTTTGTTGGGGTACGTGCTTTGTTGATGTTGGAATCCCAGATTGCTCCTTTAATTAAAGTACAAAATTTTTATGGTATTAAAAAGCAGTTTTCTGAGTAATAAGTCCACAGTCACAAAGGAAGTGTATGTAGGTCAACATGTTTTTAATCAATGCTCAACATTTCACCATGAAAATCATATTTTATGCAACACAGGAAAATGATGACTTAGATCTTCAATACTTTGGACTTCATTTATTCAGCAGCTTCTTTGCCCTGTAAGAATGAAATAATATAATGGATCAGTAATAATAATGAACATGTAAAATATATGGATAGACTTGGATAGAATATAATGGATCAAGCATTTTAAGGCTCAGTGCTCAGCTTGGATTTTCACTTTTGAACCAACAGAATTAACCTTTATTTTTTTGCCCTACCTGAAATGTGCTTCTTAAATACAGTTGAGTGTAAAAGGTCAGTATTGACCTCTGTGAAGACTGAATCATAATTGGTGTTGATGTGGTCATATTTAAACATGAGTCAGCAGCAGTTCTGTACCTTTCCAGTGTCACGGGTCTTGGCTCTGAGCTTGTTGACCTGAGTCTCAGCGATGTCAGCACGCTCCTCAGCCTCCTCCAGCTCATGCTGAACCTTCCTGAACTTAGACATGTGCTGGTTTGCTGCTTCCTCCTGGGTGAGGAAAAGATAGGGAGAGCAGAACATCAGTATTTACACTTTTTGAAGCTTCAGGTAGCAAATTAAAATATACATTGTTAAATGTATTTTCAACTAAACAAATATTGGCAGATTTATGATAGCAATGTATATAGGGAGATGGATGATACAGCAGAGAAAGTGAGTGGCGGAACAGGGGATCAAACTAGACCAGCAAATTATTATTCAACCCCCTCTCCTTTAAGTTAGTAACACATAGGCATAGGAGGCACTCAGAAATGTGTATAATATCTTCAGTAATGACTTGCACTATCAACTGAGTCATTGTTGACTGATGTGATGTAGCAACACTTACTTCAACTAAACTATATGGACATTAAGTTTTGTAATGTACACAAGGGAAACCATGTTTTCAAACGTATGCTTTCAGAGTATTTGACTAAGTCTGACTCACCGCTTCCTCAGCCTGCCTCTTGTAGGCCTTCACTTTCAACTGCAGCTTATCTACCAGGTCCTGAAGTCTGCTAACGTTCTTCTTATCCTCCTCAGTCTGTGGGAGAAGAGCAAAGAATCAATATCAATATAGTTTTATACACAAACCTGTCTGTGTTAGTGTCAAGTGTGTGAAGAAGGCACTTTCTCTTACCTGGTAAGTGAGCTCCTTGACTCTGCGCTCATACTTGCGGACTCCCTTGACTGCGTCTACACCTCTTCTCTGCTCGGCCTCCACCTCAGTCTCGAGCTCACGCACCTTTGTGGAAAAAATAAACGTAGGCATTTGTTTGTGGTGAAATCAGAAGTTACTCATCTTTATAAAACAGAGGTACAGTCTTCTACCCAGTCAAGGAGGAACAATTGTTATCTGTTTCTATGTACTTTTAAACTTTTAATTGAAGGGGTCTGTAATAATAATAACACATTTTCATTATCAGTGGTTCCCAAAGTGGAATAAAAAAATATGAATATTGCTAGCAACAACAGATTAAACTACCAGGGATCTGTGGAAAGAAGGGTATAATACATTTACATTTTTACATTGACATTTTAGTCATTTAGCAGACGCTCTTATCCAGAGCGACTTACAGTTAGTGCATACATTTTTTCCCCCCAGCAGGACAATGACCCTAAAGCAACACTCAAGTGGTTTAAGGGGAAACATTTAAATGTCTAGGAATGGCCTAGTCAAAGCCCAGACCTCAATCTAATTGAGAATCTGTGGTATGACTTATAGATTGCTGTACACCAGCGGAACCCATCCAACTTGAAGGAGCTGGAGCAGTTTTGCCTTGAAGAATGGGCAAAAATCCCAGTGGCTGGATGTGCCAAGCTTATAGAGACATACCCCAAGAGACTTGCAGCTGTAATTGCTGCAAAAGGTGGCTCTACAAAGTATTGACTTTGGGGGGGGTGAATAGATATGCATGCTCAAGTTTTCTGTTTTTCTTGTCTTATTTCTTGTTTGTTTCACCCCTAAAAAGATTTTGCATCTTCAAAGTGGTAGGCATGTTGTGTAAATCAAATGATACAACCCCCCCCCAAAATCCATTTTAATTCCAGGTTCTAATTCAACAAAATAGGAAAAATGCCAAGGGGGGTGAATACTTTCGCAACTCACTGTGTGAGATTGCTGAAAGAAGTTTGCCATGTCAACAGCAAGACAGAAGCACCGATATAAATACATTTTAATGTCTTTATTTTTAAGGTTATTGAGTGGAATAGCACCATATTTGAGACGGTAATGTTTCCAGAGTATGTACATATGTTTGTTAAGATGTTATGTTGTGTTTTCACGTTTTTATGAACTTTTGAAAGTCCGCTAGCCTACATGCAAATTCATCCGTTAGACTGCTAGCTGGTAGCCTCGGATAGCAATGCTAGCTTCCCTAGCAGCGGCACTTTTGCAGCAGAGTGAATTAGACATGTAGCTAGCGATCTAGAGAGAGAAATGATGCAAATGTAGTTAATAATAATAATAATAATAATATCTATTCATGAAATGGCAGTTTAGAAGAAGTAATCCAAGACAACTGTACAAGCCTGAACAAATGCAACTAGATAAATAATTTTTTACATCGAAGGTCTTGGCTCCAATTCTTCTCAACTCCAACTATATAAGTGTAACATATTCCCCAAATGTTTTATTTTGAGCATAAATGCACCATAATTTAACCCCCTAAGGTCGATATCCATGCCCCCGGAAAAATCTAATTTAGGATATTTTAAAAATCCCCATAAACGTCTGTCAGTTTTACGCTAGAGACATGTTTTTTTGCATTGGATGCGTCTCAATCCACCGCATCAGCCTATGTAACACTTCTGCATTTGCGGTGAAAGGCGACAGAGCGAGAGCGGTGCTTGTCAGACAGACCATGAGACATCCCGAAAATGGGTTTTCTTACAACATCGTCTGTAGTGTCCGAAAAGTTTGGGCTACACACTATGACCCCTCTGTGTAAAGGTGAGACTCTCCAGGACGCCCACAAGCCTCACAAGACTCGTCTGAAGGTCCCCCGGTATCAGTAGAAAAAATGTATGGAAGTACAGTATAAATGGAGACTTAAGTGACAAAGGGGTTAAATAAAATGTTCCTGATCTTTCTTATATCTCTCAGATATAGGATACACACTTCAGAACAAACTTATTTAGATTTTTTGGGGGGGACTATCTGTTGTTCCATGTAGTGAATCTGTTATTCAATGCGTTTGTATGGGCTAATAGCAGTAAGGCCAGATAACATTTTTCATCAAATAAATGTTTTATATATATTTTTTTATACTTCAATGGGTCTTCAAATTCAAAATCAAATAGCAAAATTATCCTTGGTATGACCTTCTTAAAACAACTCCATATTGCTTAGTAGTACCCCCCTCCCCTCCTCTGGCTTACACAGGGTTTAGACTCTCATTTAAGCTTTAAAACTGCAAAATTTTCTCTCCGCCCTATGGCAACATGTGTAGAATTGCAAGAAATTAGCTTTAAAACTGCAACATTTTCTTTCTGATGCCAAGACTTTAAAATGTTCTTTCCCCAGGGCACGAGACTTGATTAGTCTGACCATGTATTGCTGAAGTCATAGTAAAACTGAGTAGATGCTATTTTTATCGCACACTAAAGTAGGAGTTGTGTTCTGACATTATGGGGTCCCTGATGCAAAGAAGTTTGGGAACCCCTGATCTAGGTGGGTTATTGAGAGAAAAAGTCATTACACAATGCTCCTGCGTATTTTTATATGATCAAATACATTTATTTCAATCCACCCTGCTGTTAACTCACCCTGGACTCCAGTTTCTGGAGCTGCTTCTTGCCTCCCTTCATGGCCAGATTCTCAGCCTCATCCAGGCGGTGCTGCAGGTCCTTGACTGTGACTTCCAGGTTCTTCTTCATCCTCTCCAGGTGAGAGCTGGTGTCCTGCTCCTTCTTCAGCTCCTCAGCCATCATGGCCGCCTGGAAAAGTAGTTTGTTTAATTAATGCACCAATTGGCACCAATCATAACATTCCTCTGAGAACTTTGTTGTTCTTAACCAGCCCAGCTACCATTGACCCTAGGGGACAAATCAAGTTGATGTAATTCAAGGACTCACGTCAGTGATGGCCTTCTTGGCCTTCTCCTCTGCATTCCTGGCCTCCTGGACGATGTCGTCAACCTCTCCCTGCACCTGCACCAGGTCAGTCTCCAACTTCTTCTTGGTGTTCAGAAGGCTGGTGTTCTGAAGGAGGAAACAAGACGATTTGTTAGACTCTCAAGAGAACTTACATGTCACAGGGCTGATATTATGAAAATCTAAAAGCAAGCGCTGTTGAAATACTGTTGTGTGTAAACGGTATGGTTGGTTGAGTTTCATTGGCTTTTGACCCATACCTGGGAGTGCAGCAGTCCAACACGCTCGCTGGCATCTACCAGCTCAGTCTCAGCCACTTTGCGGCCTCTCTCTGTCTGCTCCAGAGCAACTCTCAGCTCCTCGATTTCAGCCACCATCAGACCATTTCTGCGCTCCACCATGGCTGCCTGCTCCTTCATGTCCTCTGCAGCGCGGACGGCGTCATCAAGGTGCAATTGAGCATCCTGGGGTTCACAATGACATAGGTTAATTGGTAAGAATTTCCACCTTTATACAGTACATAGTCCACTCCTAAATGCCTCTGTTGTATTATTTTCTACAGATTCACAAACAAATCCTTCTCCATGTTCAGATTTTTTATCCTGATGTCCCAGTCCTTTTACCTTGAGCTGTCCCTGGACGTTCCTCAGCTGTTTCTGGGCCTCAGCGGCCTGCCTGTTGGAGTGGCTCAGCTGGATCTCCATCTCGTTCAGGTCTCCCTCCATCTTCTTCTTCACCCTCAGCGCATCATTCCTGCTCCTGACCTCAGAGTCCAGGGTGCTCTGCATGGAGTCAACGACCCTCTGGCTGTTCCTCTTGATCTGCTCCATCTCCTCGTCCTTCTCAGCAATCTTCCTGTCCACCTCACCCTTGATCTGGTTCAGCTCCAGCTGCACACGCAGAATCTTGGATTCCTCGTGCTCCAGTGTGCCCTGGACAAACAGAAGCAGTCAGGCGAATTGTGTTCAATACATTTGGATGTAGGAATTAAATATATATGACTACAATAAACACCAATACAGGGAGCATTTGACTGTAGCTGGCATTGGCTAGTGTAACACTGCTTTTCCCATCAAACAGCTGTAGTTTGTACCTCAGCCTCCTCCAGAGCGGTCTGGATCTCAGACTTCTCTGTCTCCACGGTCTTCTTGGCCTTCTCCAGCTCATGGATGCTCTTGCCAGTCTCTCCGATCTGCTCAGTCAGGTCAGAGATCTCCTCTGCGCACACAAACACACAGGAGCTGTTTAGACTTGGGAGATTTTCAGTGGATATGCCAATGCACTGAAATTGACATTGAATCAAAATAACAGTTAATTAACAGCACTTCATATGGTCTTGCAAATCGAATTGCTCTCCACTTCCTTGGGTTGTTAAAAGGTATAGCGATTAAATGCTCACGTTGCAGGTTCTTGTTCTCTCTCTTCAGAGTCTCCAGATGATCCAGAGCCTCCTCATAGGAGTTCTTCATCTTGAAGAGTTCAGTGCTCATAGAGCGAGCCTCCTTCTGAGCTCCTTCCAGCTCAGCCTGACCCTCCTCATACTTCTGCTTCCACTCTGCCAGAACCTAGGGAAATTCATGGGATTTTCATTAGAAGTCATTGATGAAGAGCTTTGAATCAGAAATATACTACAATGAATCTGACAGAAAATAACAAGGGTGAGGTTTCTTAATTTTTACCTTATCAAAGTTCCTCTGCTTCTTGTCGAGGTTGGCGGCCATTGCGTTGGCTCTCTCAACGTCAATCATGAGGTCCTCCACCTCTCCCTGCAGCCTCTGCTTGGTCTTCTCCAGGGAGGCGCACTTGGAGTTGGTCGCCTCAATGGTCTCCTCAGCCTCCTGCAGACGCTGGGCCAGCTTCTTCCTGTTGGACAACAGAGGGTGATGTTTCGGTTTGAAACATAAGTTACAATTTATATTGACGTAACATTTTCTCAGAGCCCTCTTACCACCCACACTCTATATTTGAGTTTTTGCTGTTGCATGTGACTCACTTGGCCTCCTCCAGCTCCTCTGTGCGCTGGATGGCATCAGTTTCATACTTAGTCCTCCACTGAGCCACCTCACTGTTAGCCTTTGACATGCCGCGTTGCAGCTCTGCCTTGGCCTCCTGCTCCTCCTCAAACTGTTCCCTCAAGAGGTCACAGTCATGGCGGGCAGACTGGACACCGTGGGCCAGTGCGTTTTTAGCCTGAAAGAAGGAGACAAAGAGAGATAGTCAAACAAATTACAGTAGAAGACTGAGGGTGGCATAGTCCCTGGATGTTTCTCAATATGCACACTACCGTGCCCCGAGGCACGCAATCTGGAGCACGGGAGGGTCGGAGCGTGAGTCCAAATCAAAGTATGTTATACGGATTATGGAGGGCAACACATTTCGAAGCATGCATTGATGCAAGTTTCAACGAAATGTATGGACAGAAATATGACCCAACCACGTAAAAAAACAAAGCAACATTTCTTGAGCTAAACCGAGAGAAAATAAGATCTGACTTCAGAATGAAATGTTGCCCATTCCCATCTCATATGTTGCCTGACAACAATATTTTCTCTTGAAAACGTTAAATACATTCTGTGTTAATTTTTGCTTTTTTACCTGATTACAATACCCTCTGTAGTGTGCGCAATTGCAAGCCCATATTAAGTCAATAGGGCGAACTGGCTAGCAACTACTGTTAGCTGGCTAGCCACAAATAATTGGTAGCTAGCTACCCACGAAGGATTGACATCTACATAACATTAGTTTTAGGTCATTTTTGGCTGTTTTAACTAGCTGGATAGCTAGATTATTACGATTCACAGCTAGCTGATAATTATGAAGTAAAACTTTTGCTTTGTGTGTATCTTATTAGGTCTCTATTGCCATTGTTCTGGCTGGAAGAAGGTTTAGTGAATGGGGAGGTGCAGCATGTGTGAGGTAATACAGTAGGTGGAGTGTGAATGCTTCTCAAATGTAATGTTTTATGCGTTCTCCACTCTCTCATCCTCACAAGTACGGACTCAAGAGAACGTCCTCAGAGAACGCACTCGGAGCATGAGAGTGTGGAGTACGGTAGTGTGCATATTGAGAAACACCCACTGTCTATATGAAGATATGGCTCTAATCTCTGTGGTCGGTGGAGTCCATTTTGGGTCCCTTACCTTGACCTCTTCCTCAATCGCCCTCTTCAGCTCCTCCAACTGCTGGGTGAAGGCCTGTTTTCCTCTGGTCAGCTGAGACACCAGGGCTTCCTTCTCTTCCAGCTGGCGGCCAAACTCACCTTCAGGGATAGAGGGATATCTAGTTAATAGGGTCTCTGTTCTCTAAGATTGAAAATGTATTTGGAGGTATCATAGGGCAAAGTTAGGTGGTGAATAGTACAGTATAAATTATGTGGATACAGCCCCCAACACATGTTATTGTGTTTTACTGAAGGAAAGCATTGGGTTGTAGTTCATTGTTGATGGTACCATTTTCTGTCAGGAGTCTGGCCCTCTGTCCGCTGATGTCGTTGACCTGGCGAACATTCTCATCATTCTTAGTCTTGAGCTCGCTCAGCTGGTCCTCAAGAGTACGGCACATCTTCTCCAGATTGCCCTGTTAGTGAAACATGTACCATCATTACTTTATAAATGGGACTCCTGTCAACCTCAGTTCAGTTGAATGGTAATGTAGTTGACCCTCCTCAACACTGCTTGATCAAAACATCACTACTCACCTTAGCCTTGGCGACGGCCTCCATGTTGCTGGAGAGGTCATCAATCTCCATCTTGTACTCGCTCTTCTCCTTCTCCAGCTTCTGCTTGACGCGCTGCAGGTTGTCGATCTGCTCCCCGAGCTCAGCCACACTGTCGGCCTGCTTCTTTCGCAGAGCGGCGGCTGTGGCCTCGTGCTGCAGGGTGGACTCTTCAAGATCACGGCGCAGCTTCTGGAACTCAGCCTCGCGCTTCTTGTTCATCTCAATCTGAGCAGCAGTGGCGCCTCCGGCCTCCTCCAGCCTCTCGCTGATCTCCTCAAGTTCCCTGGAGAGATCAGCCCTCTGCTTCTCAACCTTAGCCCTGGCAGCACGCTCAGCCTCAATTTCCTCCTCCAGCTCCTCAATACGGGCCTAGAACAGGGGGCAGGAGCAGGGGGGATGAACACTACAATAGAGTTGAAACAATTGAACCTCACAAAATAATAATATGTATATTTTGCATAAATGTGTTAAATACAAAGCCAGTTACACTAATATATTCAATAGACAGTGTCCCATGCAGGAGCCAAAACCACAATGGCAAGAAGCCCCCCATAGTGTTAGACAGATGACTCTAGACGGAAATGGCCCATTTTAGCATTGATATTGTCATTGAGGGCTTCTACCATTTATAAAGTAGTCAACTGGGTGGGGATTTCCCATGGGTTGGGAGCCATCAGCCAATGATCAGAGCATTGAATTCTTCAAATAGGGTTGCCAATGGTTAGTAAATGGCTTTAAGCTATATCACTGCCATCTAGTGGCCGCAATAAATGAAGGACAAGATTTGGTTCAGGACTCCAGCACTGCAGGTGGCAGTAAATCACCAATATTAGTTTTAGACTTTTTTCAAACACAAGAAGAAAATTAACTACATAAAACATGTATATTTAGATGCCTATTCTATCACAGACGCCATCATGGCAAAGATACAAATCCTCTATCTAAGTTTATGGAAGCACCATCTTTACAATGGGAAGAAGCTCCTACTGAGCCATCAGAAGCTGCCAGAACAAATGTGTCAGCTTTTTTCAGGAAATGATTCAGATGTGTGCTTTTCTGTACTGGAGCGTATATCCTGTACTGTACCTGGAGTTCCTTGATCTTCTTCTGCAGCTGAGCTCCCAGAGACTGTTCATCCTCAATCTTGCTGAGGAGCTGAGTGGTCTCAAACTCCTTCCTAAGAAACAGAAACACGTCGATTGCAGAGTTGGTTTAGGTTTGATAGTGTAAAGGGAGTATAATACCATTCACGTTGCTTTTAAGAATGACATGCAAATGCTAATTCCTAATTAGTCAAGAACAACCATTATAGCAGCTGATACTGTAGTCATTTGTTTGTGTTTACTTCTTGATTTTCTCATCAGCTTGCTGCTTGTCATTCTCCAGGTCCATTATGGACTCCTGGGCCAGTTTCAGATCTCCCTCCAGCTTTCTCTTGGCTCTCTCTAGGTCCATACGTAGCTTCTTCTCTTGCTCAAGAGAACCCTCAAGCTATAAGATAAAAACAAATATATTTTTCAAATCTAAACAAATTAAGATAATATCATCTTACATTCTATCATGGCCAAAATGTCAAACTCCACTCACGTCGTCCACTTGCTGTTCCAGCTTGGTCTTGGCCTTGGTCAGAGTGTTGACTTTGTCCTCCTCTGCCTGCAGGTCGTCCAGTGTCTGCTGGTGGGCCTCTTGGAGGGCTTTCTTCTCCTTGGTCAGCTTGGCAACACTCTCATCCATAGATGCCATCTCCTCTGTCAGGTTTTTAACCTGAAAATGGCCACAACATAATTATACTTCACCATAAAGGGGAGATATAGTTTGTTATATGTTGCATTCATTTAAATTAGAAATGTGTCAACAAGTACTGTACTATAGATGTAACACTAGATGGCAGTGTGCACCATGCCAGTGTTCTGAGTGGAAGTCATAAATGAGGGGGGAGCAGAACAGGCAATGAATGTTGGGAGTAGCCCGCAACTGAAATTGTACAATTCAATTTTGTGTCTTAATTTTTCCTGCACCCACAATACAACTTGAATTCCATTTCTGTTAAGCTATGTTTTGAGTTGATTATTGTTTGGATTATTGTGTGGTTAGACTGTCTATGGTAAGACACTAGACCTTGTTTTCAGTGGCGTGCTTCTCCTTCTCCACTTTGGCCAGGGTGAGCTCCAGGTCATCGATGTCCTTCTTCAGCTCAGAGCACTCATCCTCCAGCTTCCTCTTCTTGGCAGTCAACTCGGCATTGATCTCCTCCTCATCCTCCAGCCTCTCGGTCGTCTCTTTGAGTTTGGCCTCCAGCTGGATCTTGCTCTTGATGAGCCCCTCGCACCTTTCCTCAGCATCGTTCAGATTCTCAGAATCCTGTTTTAAGAACAAAATATAGACTTCATTTAGTCAAAGAGGTCAGAACAAATCAATATAAATTCATGAAACATACACTGATCAAAAATATAAATGCAACATGCAACAATTTCAAAGATTCTGCTGAGTTACAGTTCATATAAGGAAATCAGTCAACTGAAATAAATTCATTAGGCCCTAATCTATAGATTTCACATGACTGGGCAGGGGTGCAGCCATGGGTGGGCCTGGGAGGGCATAGGCCCACCCACTTAGGAGCCAGGCCGACCCACTGGGGAGCCAGGCCCAGTCAATCAAAATCAGTTTTTCCCGACAAAAGGGCTTTATTACAGACAGAAATATCACATTTATATAAGTATTCAGACCATTTACTCAGTACTTTGTTGAAACATCTTTGGCAGCAATTTCAGCCTCAAGTCTGGGAATGACGCTACAAGCTTGGCACACCTGTATTTGGGGAGTTTCTCCCATTCTTCTCTGCAGATCCTCTCAAGCTCTGTCAGGTTGGATGGGGAGTGTTGCTGCACAGCTATTTTCAGGTCTCTCCAGATATGTTCGATTGGGTTCAAGTCAGGGCTCTGGCTGGGCCACTCAAGGACATTCAGAGACTTGTCCCAAAGCCACTCCTGCGTTGTCTTGCCTGTGTGCTTACGGTCGTTGTGCTGTTGGAAGGTGAACGTTCGCCCCAATCTGAGGTCCTGAGTGCTCTGGAGCAGGATTACATCAAGGATGTCTCTGTAATTTGCTCCGTTCATCTTTCCCTCGATCCTGACGGGTCTCACAGTCCCTGTCGCTGAAAAACACCCCCACAGCTTGATTCTGCCACCACCATGCTTCACTGTAGGCTTGGTGCCAGGTTTCCTCCAGATGTGACGCTTGGCATTCAGGCCAAAGAGTTCAATCTTGGTTTCATCAGACCAAAGAATCTTGTTTCTCATGGAGAGTCTTTAGGTGCCTTTTGGCAAACTCCAAGCAAGCTGTCATGTGCCTTTTACTGAGGAGTGGCTTCCGTCTGGCCACTCTACCATAAATGTCTGATTGTTGGAATGCTGCAGAGATGGTTGTCATTCTGGAAGGTTCTCCCATCTCCACAGAGGAACTCTAGAGCTCTGTCAGAGTGACCATTGGGTTCTGGGTCACCTCCCTGACCAAGGCCCTTCTCCCTTGATTGCTCAGTTTGGCCGGGCGGCCAGCTCTAGGAAGAGTCTGGGTGGTTCCAAACTTCTTTCATTTAAGAATGATGGAGGTCACTGTGTTCTTGGGGACCATCAATGCTGCAGACATTTTTTGGTACCCATCCCCAGATCTGTGCCTCGACACAATCCTGTCTCGGAGCTCTACGGACAATTACTTCAACCTCATGGCTTGGTTTTTTCTCTGACATGCACTGTCAACTGTGGGACCTTTATATACAGGTGTGCCTTTCCAAATCATGTCCAATCAATTGAATTTACCACAGGTGTACTCCAGTCAAGTTGTAGCAACATTTCAAGGATGATCAATGGAAACAGGATGCACCTGAGATCAATTTCGAGTCTCGTCGCAAAGGGTCTGAATACTTATGTAAATAAGGTATTTCAGTTTTTTTTTTTTTATACATTTGCAAACATATCTAAAAACCTTTTTTCGCTTTGTTATTATGGGGTATTGTGTGTAGATTGCTGAGGATTTTTATTTATTTAATCCATTTCAGAATAAGGCTGTAACATAACAAAATGTGGAAAAAGTCAAGGGGTCTGAATACTTTCCGAAGGCACTGTATATATATATATATAACATTGGCAATATCAATGTGAGTTAGCCACATACTTCACAGAAGTGTTTGCCTGTCTTGCCTTCCATATGGGAGCACATGTCAAATTCAATGAACATGCATGTTTGAGTTTGAAGTTGAACATGATTATTGCCCTACCATGAATGTGACGATTTTAATTTACTGTACCTGTGCTGCCTCGTACATAAACATTTGACTATAAACATTGACTGCAGTTAAAGCTGTTCATTCTGCTCCTACTAGCTTGAGCTGGAGTATACTGGAGTATGTTTGTTCAAGTGTGTATTCAAGTGTGTGCAAATATGCCCATATTGCTTTATATTTTTGCAAAATTGGTTGTTGTTCACTCACAGATGCAACTTGAAGTGCCAGGTCATTCTTCTCCTGCACCAGGGCCACCAACTTCTCCTCCAACTCCTTCTTCTTGGCCAGAGCCTTGGCCAGGTCTGTCTGCATCTTCTCATAGTTCTCCTTCATGTTGGCCAGCTCCTTCTCAGTCTCAGCACTCTTCAGCAGGGGCTTGATCTTGTAATAGACCTTCATCCATGGCCAGTGTTTCACATTCATGAATGAGCGAATGTTGTACTGGATGGTGTACACAGATTCTCTGGTCGACAGAAAGAATAGAGTGGCATGGTGAGTGACATGCTTAAAGCTACATTCTGGGATTCAAAGAACAACAAAACGGAACACCCCCGCCACTGTTTGTTTACAGCTGAGGAATGGGGCTAGGGAAGTGTAACCCCTCTTAAATTCACAGACAGCGGTCTAGATGCAAGGACTGACAGGTCATGCTAAGCACATGAGGCATTTTATGTTCTAAAGAATGAATGGATAAATTCCACAAATGTAAATGACAATTGAACAGCCAAATGCCAAACTGCAGCTATAAAGCTAGAATCCTTAGTTACTACATCCATTGTTGGACTTATAAATGAATTAACCCAAAAGCTTTAGTAAACCATTATAAGCCCTACTTTCTCATCCTGAAAAACTCACAGCATATACAGTATGTAATCAAAATGCATTGGTTCATAGAAAGCTTTGCCAAGATGTCCACTATTCCTCACCTCCTCTCCATCATCTTGCTAAACTCTCTCCTCATGAGGAATCCACGGCTGAGAGCCTGGACCATGCCGACCAGAGTGGCCAGCTTCTCGTCTCTCATCTCCTCCAGGACACCCAGAAGACCGGCTTTGAAGAACACCTGAGACACAGGTTAGCATGGTCAATGGAACCACAGATGGTGACAGATAGAAAGGGTTGAATCAAAAGAGGGGAAAAACACCACTAGATTGATTCCAACAACAAACTTTGCAACGCTTACAAACTAACCATGGGATAGGATGTTTAAGTTGTTAGTTATTGTACAGTTGTAGATTAATAATGTCCACAGATACAGATAACTGCAGCCATACCACTCTAACACAATGCACATGATAATGAGTTTAGTTTCTCTTCTATACTTGAATGACGTTGAAGTAAAAAAACACTACAATGTTTTTCCACCTTTTCCTTTAGTTAAATGAAGAAGAAAGAACAAAAGGATGGATAGATCAACTGGAGAGATTTTATATGGTAAGGGTTTAAATTATCATTCAAGTTGTGTTTTGTTGTCAGCTTTTGCTGGGGGTATTTGACTGACCTTGGTGTGTCCAAACTTGTAATCTTCGTGATTCACATCAATGGAACCAAGCAGCTTCTCAGAAGCCTTCTTGTTGTCCATGAACTGGCCCTCGGGGATGACACTGGCATTCAGTACTTTGTACCTGAATGAAGAGACAGTTTTAAAATATGTCAAGCTGTAATAGGTTGGTTATATTACGTAAAAGGTAAGCCTATTCTGATGCTGGGAAAACCCTTGGAGCAGATCTGTATTCTTGCGTCCATTTATGTTTGTGTACCTCTGCTTGAAGTCAGCATAGATGATTCTGCTGGGGAAGCCCTTTCTGCAGATCCTGATACCCTCCAGTACACCATTACACCTGAGCTGGTGGATAACCAGGAAGTTCTCCATCAGACCTGGAAAACAAACCAAGTCTCTTTTAATACACATAAACAGGTTAAAGATTGGGATTGTTAAAGTCACTGATACTGTACTGATAAGATTACATATTTAACTCAATATTTATTGTACCTGGAGTCTTTGACTCGTTGGGGATCAGGCAGCGCACAAAGTGAGGATGAGTGCTCCTCAAGTTGGTCATCAGCTTATGTAAGTTCTCCTGTAAGAGGGTTACAAACCATTTTCTCAGACATCATTTATGATAATCAATGCACCTTTTGAAGGACTGAATAAAACTTTCAAAAGCTCACCCTGAACTGGGAGGACACAGTCTGCATGGAACCACCCTTCTTCTTGCCTCCTTTCTTGCTTGTATCTGTTAAAATGGGGAAAAGTTGAAGATAACTAGAAAAGTACATTTCTTAGAGCGGGTGGAATAAATACAATAATAATAAGAGTATGTAAGAAATCTAGAGTGGTCTTGTCTTCAGCAAGCACATTAATTATAAACCAGAGAATATCTGGTTAACTTCACACTTATCTAGAGGCAAATGCTACCAATGAGATTTGTGTAAAATAACACCTATTGTATGATTGAATTAACCAAGTGTATGAATAAATTAACCCGGTGAAAACGCCATGAGAAATTGGGATACATTCAAAGACTTTAAAGAACATTTGGTCTGATTTATAACTGGTGCTTAATTAAATATTTTGACGTGATGCTAGTCTTACCCTCAGGTGGGGCAGCGGGATACAGGGCAGCCAAAAGTTTGACTGAGGACTTCCCGTACAACTGACAAACTGAGTCGTTCAGGGGGTCCTTGTTCTTCTCCAGCCAGCCAGTGATGTTGTAGTCCACAGTACCAGCGTAGTGCACCAGGGAGAAGTGGGCCTCTGCCTTGCCTTTGGCAGGCTTTGGTTTCTCAAACGCCTTTGTTTTCCCAAGATGCTGGGAGTACAGCTTGTCCTTGAAGGTAGTGTCTGAAGACTTGGGGAACATGCACTCCTCTTCAAGGATGGAGAATATGCCCAATGGCTTTACGAAAAGAGATGCATATCAAATTAGTGATATTTACATTTAGGATCACATTCCTTCAGTAAAAATGCTATTATAGTATTATGTACATTTAGGGACACATAATAGGAAACATATTGAGTTCTCAACAGTCAGATGCGTTGTAAAACTGTGATAATATTTCACACAGCGATCCCTATGAGCTTTGCTGTTGTGGTCCGTTATAATCCTCACAGACAGTTTACCTTCTCAATAAGCTCAATGCAGGCAGCCAAGTCCATGCCAAAGTCAATGAAGGCCCAGACGATTCCCTCCTTCTTGTACTCCTCTTGCTCCAGGACGAACATGGTGTGGTTGAAAAACTGTTGCAGTTTCTCATTGGTGAAGTTGATGCACAGCTGTTCCATGCTGTTGTACTGTTGATGGAGTTTTAAAAGGGATAATTTCATCATACAAGGCTGTAATCCATCTCAATCACAACTAATTATCTTGTTCTGGTCTCATACTCACATCAAAGATCTCAAAACCGGCAATATCGAGCACACCGATATAGAACTGCCTTGGCTGCTTGGTGTCCAACATTTCGTTGATACGAATGACCATCCACAAGAACATCCTCTCATAGATAGACTTGGCCAGAGCGCTGACTGAGTTATTAACCTGCAATGATAATACCTCAAATTAATACATGCGATATTGACCATGTCTACTGATAAGGTGATACGAGCTTGGGAAAAACTAAAGTATGCACTTGTCCCCAAAATAATTCCAGTGCTCAGAAAATGGTAGATGCTGTGTTTGGCCGCCTAACCTGAGGCACAGTCTGTCCCTTGGTCACATACTCGTTGCCGACCTTCACTCTGGGGTAGCACAGAGCCTTCAACATCTCAGCTGAGTTCAGGCCCAGCAGGTAGCCGATTTTATCAGCCACTGGAGAGAGAGAACCAACAACAACAGACTCAGGCACACAAGATGGCTTGTTTCTGATGTCACACTGACAAAATAGTTTGGCTTACTTCTTTGTGGGTTAGGTTTAGATTTTCTCCCATATCCATAATTTCAAATAATTTCTGGAGGTTGGTATTTTGTCTTCACAAAAACTCCTGCCTGACTTTTATATGAAACTTACGGGTTCTACATTGGGTGAACAAAACATTAGGAACACCTGTTCATTCTATGACATAGACTGACCAGGTGAAAGCTATGATCCCTTGCTGATGTTAAATCCACTTGTTAAATCCACTTCAATCAGTGTAGATGAAGGATTTTTAAGGCTTGAGACAATTGAGTCATGGATTGTGTATGTGTGCCATTCAGAGGGTGAATGGGCAAGACAAAATATTTAAGTGCCTTTGAACAGGGTATGGTAGTAGGTGCCAGGTGCACCGATTTGAGTGTGTCAAGAACTGCAAAGCTGCTGGGTTTTTCACGCTCAACAATTTCCTGTGTGTTTAAAGAATGATCCACCACCCAAAGGACATCCAGTCAACTTGACACAATTGTGGGAAGCATTAGAGTCAACATGGGCCAGCATCCCTGTGGAACATTTTCAACACTTTTTAGAGTCCATGCCCCAAAGAATTGAGGCTGTTCTGAGGGCAAAAGGGGGTGAAACTCAATATTAGGAAGGTGTTCCTAATGTTTTGTACACTCAGTGTATTTCTATGTTTGGGACTGGGAATTGGACTAATGCTTTACATATTGTTTATCTGTGAGTGGGACTGGCAATGGGACTAATGCTTTACATATTGTATATCTATGAGTGGGACTGGGAATGGGACTAATGCTTTACATATTGTATATCTATGAGTGGGACTCACCCTCTGTGCCGTCTGGCTCGGCCTGCTCCTCACGCTGCTTCTGCTTGAATTTCAAGTTGCCATGGTGCAATACAGCTCCTGTCAGCTTGTAGATGGCCTGCTTCTCTTCATTACTGAAGCCCAGGATTGTAATGGCATCCTGGCATTAAAGAGGAAGTACAACAGTGATGAACTGAACGGTAGTTTGGTATATAAAATATTAATACATGAACATTCCCAGCTGCCACCATGTTGGAATGTCACAGTGCATTCAGTGTGTATGGTGGTCATTACCCATTCCCTATCTAGTGTTTGGTTAACCCTTTGTTTGACTCACGTCTGTGGCATCCAGCTCGTCATTGTCATTGATGCTGGCCACAGTGATCTGACCCTGGCTGCACATGGGGAAGTCGTAGGGGTTGGTGGTGATGAGCGCCATTTCTGTGGACAACGGAGAACGGCTTGTCAGTTAAATCTCTTAGAATTGTGCTCTCCTACCTTTTACAGTATCTCTCCCTCCTTTACTCAATAGATGGACTCAAGGATACATGTAGTATATAATAAATAGCATCAAAAGAGGGGACTGAGACTTGTGGACTAGTGTGATCACAGTGCATTACTTGATAGATATTTCCCAAAAACCTGACCCATGTCTAGATGCCTTGTTACCTTGAATGTACTCATTGTGTTAGTTTTAATAGTGTGGACTATGGTGTGGAGGGGTTGAGGGTAGCTGAAGGATGGGACTAAAAACAAACAAAAGACAACTATTGTAAAATACATTGTGTCCGTAAATAGTATGTATAAGCTGTAAGTAGAAGCATAAGTGTTGTTGTCCATTAGTTTACTCCAATTAGGGGAGGGATGGTAGGTTTAGGGGAAAATAATAAAGGGAAATATATTGTACAAAACATATGGGGGATTGGAAATGATGCAGACAATTACATTGATGGAAGCCACAATCTATCTGCAATATTAAAGCTGATCTACCCCCACCCCCCCCACCCCCAAAAAGAAATGTGGACTATGATTATTTATTTTTTTACAAGTTCCACAGATGGGGGTGGGAATAATTTCCTCTGAACCTCTACTTTGCCGTACCAACTATCTCAGGTTTGTGGTTGGTCATCATCTGGAAGAAGATGTGGTAGCCTCTCTCATCGGGCAGCTGGAAGGTCACTCTGGACTTCTCCAGCAGGTCTGAGGGAGAAAGAGAAAGAGAGATGAGAGAGTGAGAGAGAGAACATGAGATACATTTAAATTTGATGATCTCCAAAAAATAATCTGTGTGTATTTAGGAAAGCATTGAGAAACAATCAAAACCAACTCACAGGTCTCAATGTCAGCTTTAGCCAGTTTACCACCTTGGAAGTGAATCCTGATGAATTTACCCTATAGTAGAGCATGGGGGTTAGAAATGGGTCAACAAATAAATCTAAACTTTTTACTTTGATAGACCTCTTTTAAATGTTACAGTTTTTTGGACAGATGTTGGATCTATTGATACAGATGTAGGATCCAGTTTGCTACAGCAGGAAAATAAATCCTGCAGCAACAGGAAATGTGAATTATTATGTGGCTTGCAAATAATGAAAACAAATTGGTGATAAAACATTTTATTACCGCAAATCAAGTCTGAAATGTTAAAGTGCAACTATAGGGAACTACAGTAATACATTTTTCCAATATTAAATTAACTTCCACAGTATGTCCTTCATACTTACAAAGCGAGAAGAATTGTCGTTCCTCACTGTCTTGGCATTACCGTAAGCCTCCAGCAGAGGGTTAGCTGCAATGATCTGATCCTCAAGAGACCCCTGATTGAGACAAACAAACACAAGTTGCTCAGAAACTGGTAAAGTAATTTTTTCTTGATTGCTTGAAATGTGTTAAAAAGGCAAACATGAGCCCAACCTACCTGCATTTTGCCGGGGTCTGCTTCCTTCTTCTTCTCGCCACCAGACACTGCAATGGTGGCGAAGTACTGGATGACACGCTTGGTATTGACAGTCTTTCCTGCACCGGATTCTCCACTGGTTTATATGACAGAGAAAGAGGGAGTTTAGGTACATGTTTGAGTGTCAGATTGGCTTTCACTAAGAAATAGCATAGAAAAATACACTGTTGACCTGTTTTCTAATATTCCCATTTATCAACTCATTATTACACATAGCCTAATGCTCTAATCCATTCATAATGCCATGTATTTCATCACACCAAGAGACCCAACATATTACAATAGAAACACCTTCTCAATGACATTTTAGTAAACAACTTACGTAATCAGGACGGACTGGTTCTCCTTATCTGTAACCCAAAAACATATTGCTTATCATACTCAAGCAACATTATGGGGACATTACTGCATTCATAGCATCATCACGAATTTCAATTTGGAACATATTACATTCAAGGCTAGTGAATTCAGATATCCCCAGCAAACTGTTCCAACCTAGACTAGAAAACAGTAGATACGTCTCTAAAACATATTTAATACTATTTATTTATCTCTGTAGCTCAGCTGGTAGAGCACGGCGCTTGTAACGCCAAGGTAGTGGGTTCGATCCCCGGGACCACCCATACACAAAAAAAAAAAATGTATGCACTCATGACTGTAAGTCACTTTGGATAAAAGCGTCTGCTAAATGGCATATTATTATTATTATTATTATTATTATTATTATTATTATCTATTTATAAACATTTATGGACTTTGAGATCAATATGCACTTATGGACATCCATCCAACCCACCAACCATCCCTCCATCCATCCATCCATCCATCCATCCATCCATCCATCCATCCATCCATCCATCCATCCATCCATCCATCCATCCATCCATCCATCCATCCCTCCCTCCATCCATCCATCCATCCATCCACCCCTCCATCCATCCATCCATGCATCCATCAGAGCTCGTACCAATCAGCATGAACTGAAAGGCGTTGTCAGAGACGGAGAAGATATGGGGTGGAGCCTCCATCCTCTTCTTCCCTCTGTAGGCGTTGACAACCTCCATGTCATACACGGGGAGCCACTTGTAGGGGTTCACCGTGGCACAGAAGAGCCCAGAGTAGGTCTGAATGAAAGTGATTAAATTAAATTAGGGGATTTGCAAAGTCAGATGGACTTTTACCTGGATTTATGTGAGGATGTGGGTGTACTTTGGTATACTGATGTGAGTCTACTGTATTGATATGTTTTGGTTTCTACCGTTCATTTACAGTGGTGTCACTTTACTGAGCTATATTGTAGGCTGCACAATTATATTATTTTATATTAATAGAATTATTGAAAAAAAGTATTTTGTTTTTAACAAGTAATATATCTTTCTCTCAAAAAGATAGGGGTCAACATTATTGAAGTCTATTTTCATGTCATCCGACCAAAGCACTGGTTCAAATCCAAGTTCCAATGCCGTTTTGCAAACTCCAGGCATTTACATTTGTTGGATGACATGAAAATAGAGCTCTTTGGGTAAGCCAACCAGTGATGGGTTTGGCGTTGAAATTAGAATGCATGAGCACAAAATAACCTCATCCCTACTGTAAAATATGGTGGTGGATCTTTGATGTTATGGAGCTATTTTGCTCCTCTGCTAGGAGGCTGAAACCTGGTCGCAAGTTAATCTTCCAGCAGGAAAATAAACCCACGTTCACATGAAAATCCACAATGAAATGGTTAATTGGCCACAAAATCAACATTTTGCAAAGGCCATGTCAGTCTCGGGACTTGAAACCCATTGAAAACATGTGGTTTGAATTGAAGAGGGCGGTCCATAAATGCAGACGAAGGATATCAAGGGCCTGGAAGGATTCTGCATGGAGGAATGGTCTAAGATCCCTCCCAATGTGTTCTCCAACTCATAAAACATTTTAGAATACAGTATTTTTTGCTCTTGTTTATCAAGGGTGTCAATATTGTTGGACCCCACTGTATGTGTAGGACTGTATGTGTGTATTTATTATCTTCATGTATGTGTGTGTTTATCTGTGCAGGTTTCTTACATAGATCATCCATGCTGCATAACGCTCTTTGAGGTTATACAACACAGAGGCTTCATTCAGGTAGGTCATCATGGCCATGTCCTCAATCTTGTCATACTTAGGGGGGTTCATCTCGAAGATGTCTGCATCTTTGAACTCTTTTCCTTCCTGAAACAGTCAGATATCAAGATTACACGCAGATCAAACTGGACGTGACTGAATGCTTTTTTGCTCATTAAATACAAGTTGAATCGTAAAAAAAAAGAAAATGCATACCGACATTTAATCTAACTACTTTGTTATCACCCACTGACACATACATGGTGATTCTTGACTAGTCAACATAAAAAATGTGTTATAAAATGTTATATACTGCCTTCAAACACCAATTAAATGCTTCTTTATATACAGTGACTTCAGAAAGTATTCATACCCCTTAATTTATTCCAGATTTTGTTGTATTACAGCCTGGATTCAAAATGTATTAAATATATTATTTTTTATACATTTTTGCACATTTATTGAAAATGAAATATCTCATTTACATAAGTATTCACACCCCTGAGTCAATACATGTTAGAATCACCTTTGGCAGCGATTACAGCTGTGAGTCTTTCTGGGTAAGTCTCTAAGAGCTTTGCATACCTGGTTTGTACAATAATTGCACATTATTATTTTTTTAATTCTTTAAGCTCTGTCAAGCTGGTTGTTCATCATTGCTAGACAGGCATTTTCAAGTCTTGCCATATATTTTCAAACCAATTTTAGTCAACTGTAACTAGGCCACTCAGGAACATTCAATGTCGTCTTGGTAAACAACTCCAGTGTATATTTGGCTTTGTGTTTTAGATTATTGTCCTGCTGAAATGTGAATTTGTCTCCCAGTGTCTTTTGGAAAGCTGAATAAGGATTCATCTAGGATTTTGCCTGAGCTTAGCTCTACTCCGTTTCTTTTTATCGTAAAAAATTCCCTAGTCCTTGACGATGACAAGAATACCCATAGCATGCATGATGCAGCCACCACCAGGCTTGAAAATATGAAGAGTGGTATTCAGTGATGTGTTGTGTTGGATTTGCTCCAAACATAACGCTTTGTCTTCAGGACATAAAGTTAATTTCTTTGCCACATTCTTTTCAGTTTTACTTTAATGCCTTATTGCAAACAGGATGCATGTTTTGGAATATTTTTCTTTCTTTACGAGCTTACTTCTTTTCACTCTGTCATTTAGGTTAGTATTGTGGAGTAACTACAATGTTGTTGATCCATCCTTCGTTTTCTCCTATCACAGCCATTAAACTCTGTAACTGTTTTAAAGTCACCAGTGGCTTCATGGTGAAATCCCTGAGCGGTTTCCTTCCTCTCCGGCAACTGAGTTAAGAAGGACACCTGTATCTTCATAGTGACTGGGTGTATTGATACACCATCCAAAGTGTAATTAAAATGTGTGTTTGTTTTTTTACCCATCTACCAATAGGTGCCTTTCTTTGCAAGGCATTGGAAAACCTCCCTGGCCTTTGTGGTTTAATCTATGTTTAAAATGCACTGCTCGACTGAGGGACCTTACAGATAATTGTATGTGTGGGGTACAGAGATGAAGTAGTCATTCAAAAATCATGTTAAACACTATTATTGCACACAGAGTGAGTCCATGCAACTTATTATGTGACTTGTTATGCAAATATATACTCCTGAACTTATTTAGGCTTGCCGTAACAAAGGGGTTGAATACTTATTGACTCAAGACATTTCATCTTTTCATTTTTAATTCATCCGTAAATATTTCAAAAAACATAATTCCACTTTGATATTATGGGGTATTCTGTGTGTGTGTAGGTCATTGATACAACAACATTTTGAAAAATTCAAAAATACATTCTGAATTAGCTGTTGTTGTTTTTTTTTTTTTTTTTTTTGGGGGGGGGTATGTTTTGTTTCTGATTTCATATTGCCTGTTGACATTTTCTTTGATAATATTTAGAAGGTTTTTCAAGGAATAGTGTGATTTTTCAAGGAATAGTGTGATTTTTCAAGGAATAGTGTAATTGAACAAACTTGAATACTTTTCAGCTCAGGCTTACCTCCTTAGTGCCATCAGGTTTGGTGACTGTCACAGTACACTTCCCATCGGCCCTGGCAGTGACCAGACCCTTAAGGTACAGCTCCGCCTTGTCTGTCACATAGCAGGAGTTCTTTGAATCAAAGGGTGCGGTTTGTGCCTCAATCCTCTCCCTCTCAGGCTTACGGAGGTATATGGCAGCCTTGCCGTAGATTTGCATCTCAGCGTCCGTACTCATGGTGACGGATCACTAGGAAAGAGATGAAACAATAAACATGATTGACTCTGTGGTGCTTCCTCCCCAGTCAACAGAGTTAGATGAGCGGTATCTCTCAGAATAGTCTCATCACTTTTTATGTGAAGACTCAAACCATGTCTCACCTTCTTTTTCCCCTCCTACAGATGAATGTGTACTTCTTGGAGGACCCAGTGGAACATAAGGTGTTGTGAAAACACACAAGTTTAAAGGCTCATCATTTAGCAATCAAAGGGTTCGAAAACATTTAGGCAACTCACTTTACTACACATTCTGTCATTCAAATAATTTCCCCTGAAAACCCAGTTACATTCTAGGCCACCCCCTCAATTTATGTAAATGAAAGATACAGTTTTGAAGTAAAACACATTTTAAACCAATGCCACTGTATTGCATACTGTCCAATCTTACAAGAGACATGCAGAACTCAATTCAAACAGATGCTGAGTGCAAAGATGAGACAAATGTACAAATCTAAGGAGGTGGAGAGGTCTTACCACAGAGGAAGAAGGTATCTGACTTATGGATGCTGGGGCCCCAGCCTCCTTATATCTGGTTGGAAGTGCCAACCAAGCAGAAGTTAATTATGGACCACTCTGGGGAAGGACATGGACTGTAGGAGAGACCTCCCCCCCAGACCTGTGTGTCTGTCCCTAACTAGCACCTCCCACTTCCAGGAGCACCACACTCCCATTACATGACTTTTTAATGTCATATTTGTCCATTAATTGAATTTCACTGAATTTACATAAGAGAGATTTCATTACTAATAGTTATAACAATATCAGAAGTTTGATCTATCAAATGTATTCCAATGTTACTACCACTGACCCTCAAATACTGTAATGGAGTGAGTCCATGTTGCCCCACTACCACTAAAATAGTTTTCATGAAATTTAATCTGACCTTTTTTAGTTCCATTTTAGTGCCATTAATCCTCATCAACAACTTTATATATATGTTCACCTATTATTTATATAATTTAGTTTGTAAACACATCTGAACTGTCTCCTCACCTCATGCTTGTGACAGAGTTGGCCTTTACCTCGTGCTTTGCTCAGTTTGATTTATCACCCTGGTGGAACCGTATTTAATTAATATTGAAAAGCTAGAACATTAAATATTTAGGCTTTCAAGAACAGCTTATAAAACTGTTAAATCTAATGTGTTATTTGTCTACAGTATGATCTATTGAAGATTCTGGAGGCGCTTTTATTTGTCTCACATTTCAGTTGGCTAAAACGGTCCAGTAGGATTCTTATGACTTACATAACACCATACCAGTATTTCAACCATCTTATCCACTCATATTGCTGACAGCGATATAGCTGCCTCAAACTTTTATTACACTCTGAAGTAAACTGCTTAGCAGATGAGCTAGTTGATAAAAGTATATTTATTTATATATATTTATCTAAATAAAAAATTATAAGTTACACATTACATTAAACTGAATCCTTTACATTACAGTTTTTATATCTTTCTAAAAGACAGCTCTAGCAACTTGTAGAGGCATAGAAAGTTATTTTTAATACATGTAATTGAGCAAGTTCCTTCAAGTCAGGCATTTCACATTCTTCAATGTTGATCACATCTCTTCTGTTTTCAAACCTCTGCATTCAAATAGTAGTTTAAATGTGTTTTGTGTCTCATATGGTGCAGCTACTGTCTGTCAGGTAGAATAGGGAATCATGTCGGGGCGGCAGGTAGCTTAGTGGTTAAGAGCGTTGTGCCAGTAACCGAAAGGTCGCTGGTTCCAAGCCGACTAGGTGAAAAATATGTTGATGTGCCCTTGAGCAAAGGCACTTAACCCTAATTGCTCTGGATAAGAGCGTCTGCTAAATGACTAAAATGTAAATGTAATGTCAGCTCTATTCAATACATTTCTATCAGCAATTTTCAGAACTTTTTAACTCCCTGTTTGTTCAATCAATCAATCAAATGTATTTATAAAGCCATTTTTACATCAGCAGATGTTACAAAGTGCTATACAGAAACCCAGGTTCAGAGTCCACCCAGTACATCAGTACAAGACCCTCAATAGGGGGGAGCTGCTGGATGCAGTAGTTGAACAGGGGGCTGACCATCTGGAAGGACCCCATCAAGGCCTTTTCATTTCTTGGACTGTGCTCTCATCTTCACTGCAGCCAAGGTTTATTGTTTGGTATATCTGCCAACACAGCCTAATTCTGGCACCGATGCCACTGTTATTAGATTAGATATTTACTTGATGTGTTTGTGGGTGGAGAGAACATTAACACCATGCAGACTAAATGTTTATGACATTAAAGTTATTTTAATGTGCAAAGATCTTGCCTGATATATGACCTGTGCAACTAGGTTCAGCTATGGGACGTTTTCTGTCAGAGCGGATGATCAGGGGGCAGGAACATAAGTATAATATTTTGTACTCTACAAATTGACCACAACTAAGCCCAAAAAGAGATTGTATTTGAAAATAACAATAATTTCATACCTTGATTACATTGGGACACGATTACATCTCTTTTTTTATTCGTGGGAATACTTGGGAAAATATATCCTAAATTAAACTATTTTCTACCAGTGATTTCACAATTTTTACTAAAAATGTTAAAAACACTACAAAAACAATCACTTACTTTGGAAGGCCCAAAATAATAACTTGCTGGCTGGTTTTGGCACATGGGCTGCCTGTTGCCGAGCAATTGGGAGTCCTATAGGAGTGAGTCGATTCGATTAAGATGGCCCGAATGCCCAGCTGGGCGTAGTTTGCACAGGGTGAAAAGGGATTGCATTCGTTTTGGAACCAAGCTGCCTTGCAAGACCCCGTTCAGGTCAACGGTGATGTCGGCTCAAAACAAAGGTGACGTTGGTTAAGCACATGGAGTAATGAGAAGGATTCTGGGTTGGCACTAGCAAAAGTGATTGCTTTTGATAAAAACGTTATATCTGCCTTCCCAATAAAAAATTGTTAGAAAATTCGAACATATACAGTATTCTATGGAAAATAAATATTGCATGTTTCTTAACAATGCATCATGCTGCATTGTTGACAATATGACTAAACGGCGCAGATTGCTCTTCAATTTGAGCAGGGTGCGCTTCCCTCACCTGCTTCACTTGGTCACGTGACAGGCCATACCTCGGTGCAACCCAGGCCAGTATAATCGAATCCCCTCATTGGCATAACACTTCACAACAAGTTGATTTAGCTGAAGCCGCTGTGTTAGTGCTGGGATGGAACAAGAGCCTGCACCCCATGTGGAAGGGCTGTCCAGAACAGGAGTTGCAGGCCCCTGATATACTGTTATTAACTGACAGATGTCATTAAGCAGTTGAGTAAACTGTCATTATAAAACTGGTATAGTACATATTTGATACATTTTAGCAGGGCCTTGGGAGGATTGAATAGTAACTCTTGATCCAATATATTTTAAGAGTGCTTTAAAAGACTGTCTGTTCCCACAAAGTAGTTTATCACCACAGACAGGAGGTTGGCTGAGACACCCCACAGCCAGTTAAAATCTAAATCTGGATGTGAAATGTCAAGTTGTGGCATGGTTCCAAAAAACAACCAAGCTTGGCTCGGTTAATTCAGATTTTATTTTCCAGGTCATATTTCTCACTGTAAATCTATTACGGTGTCAGCAATGTGAGGACCTCATGGTCGACTAATAAGGTCAGAATAATGTGCTGGCCTGTATCGGATCTCTCTGTGGTTATGAGGTCTTCACTTTCAGCATGCAGTGTCAAGTCAATGGGGGGCTAAATGTAATAGTAATCTAAAACAATTACAAGGATGAACACATGGATCAAATGGGGAGCTGTTGTGTTTTTCAGCAAGCTTTACAGATCTTTGGACAAACAAGTAGTCCAAATTATTACCCCCTTTCAGTGACCTTCTCCAAACATGGCAATGATCCAAACTGGGTGTCAGAAATACATAAAGCCTAAAGTTGTTTTGGATTGCTTTATGAACCTCTGGCATAGAGATGGTATCAAACCACATCTGCTGAACTGTTCTTGAAACTACAATTTGATCCCATAAAGTCGATGCAGAGTTACAAGAAGCGTACCAAAGCAACAGATAATGTTCAGAAACAGCTGTGTCAGAAATCCCTGAACTCCCCCTCAGCTGCAGCTGTTGGAACACAAGTGTCTCTGGGGGAGCAGGGGACTCATCCTAGCCAAGCCTTTTGGAAGAGTCAGGACAAGTGACAGCCCAATCCACTAGATGACCCCGCCAATGATCAATGTTTAGAAGTGTAACCCTTCACATCCAGTCGCACTATTGGAAGACTGATTTAAATCATGGGAAAAATGGAGTGTTCCTGTCTGCCTGTGAATGAGTTGAATAGAAGGTTGTCCAGTTTAACTGCTGCTTTGGTAATAGCCTTGACCTCTATGGCAGCTGTTATATCTGGGATGACTGAAGACCTGATGATAGGAGCCTCTGCTTTATAGTCCTGCAATGTATCCCACTTAAGAGTAGGCTTAACTTTAATATCAATTATCTCAATAATGTTGTACTCAACCTGTTGGATCGGAACCAAGGTTGTGTTCATTAGGCCCAGTGTAACAAAACATTCCAAAACATATTACACCATACCAGAAATCTTAACCACGTATATTGCTGACAGCGATACAGCTGCCTCAAACTTTTATTACACTCTGAAGTAAACGTGTATATATATACACAGTGCCTTCAGAAAGTATTCAGACCCCTTGCCTTTTTCCACATTTTGTTATGTTACAGCCTTATTCTAAAATGGATTTTTTTTTAAAATAATCCTCAGCAATCTACACACAATAACCCATAATGACAAAGCCAAAACAAGTTTTTAGAAAGTATTCAGACCCTTTGCTATGAGACTCGAAATTGAGCTCAGGAGCATCCTGTTTCCATTGATCATCCTTGAGATGTTTCTACAACTTGATTGGAGTCCACCTGTGGTACATTCAATTGATTGGACATGATTTGGAAAGGCACACACCTGTCAATATAAGGTCCCACAGTTAACAGTGCATGTCAGAGCAAAAACCAAGCCATGAGGTCGAAGGAATTGTCCGTAGAGCTCTGGGACAGGATTGTGTCGAGGCACAGATCTGGGGAAGGGTACCAAAAAATGTCTGCAGCATTGAAGGACCCCAAGAACACAGTGGCCTCCATCATTCTTACATGGAAGAAGTTTGGAACCACTAAGACTCTTCCTAGAGCTGGCTGCCCGGCCAAACTGAGCAATCGGGGGAGAAGGGCCATGGTCAGGGAGATGACCATGAACCCGATGGTCACTCTGACAGAGCTCTAGAGTTCCTCTGTGGAGATGGAGGGAGAACCTTCCAGAAGGACAACCATCTCTGCCGCACTCCACCAATCAGGCTTTTATGGTAGAGTGGCCAGACGGAAGCCACTCCTCAGTAAAAGGCACATGACAGCCCGCTTGGAGTTTGCAAAAAAGGCACCTAAAGACTCACAGACCATGAGAAACAAGATTCTCTGGTCGGATGAATCCAAGATTAAACTCTTTGGCCTAAATGCCAAGCGTCACGTCGGGAGGAAACCTGGTACGATCCCTACGGTGAAACATGGTGGTGGCAGCATCATGCTGTGGGGCTGTTTTTCAGTGGCAGGGACTGGAAGACTAGTCAGGATCGAGGCAAATATGAAATATGCAATCTCCATAGACAAACATTGGCAATAGAATGGCCTTACTCAACGTGGCACTGTCATAGGACGCCACCTTTCCAACAAGTCAGTTCGTAACATTTCTGCACTGCTAGAGCTGCTCCGGACAACTGTAGATGCTGTTGTTGTGAAGTGGAAACATCTAGGAGCAACAACGGCCCAGCCGCGAAGTGATAGGCCACACAAGCTCACAAAACGGAACCGGCGAGTGCTGATGCGCGTAGCGCGTAAAAAATAATCTGTCCTTGGTTGCAACACTCACTACCTAGTTCCAAACTGTCTCTGGAAGCAACGTCAGCACAAGAACTGTTCATCGGGAGCTTCATGAAATGGGTTTCCATGGCCGAGCAGCCGCACACAAGCCTAAGATCACCATGCGCAATGCCAAGCGTCGGCTGGAGTGGTGTAAAGCGCGCCGCCATTGGACTCTGGAGCAGTGGAAACGCGTTCTCTGGAGTGATGAATCGCGCTTCACCATCTAGCAGTCCGACGGACGAATTTGGGTTTTACTGAGTTACAGTTCATAGAAGGAAATCAGTCAAATGAAATAAATAAATTAGGCCCTAATCTGTGGATTTCACATGACTGGGCAGCGGCGCAGCCATGTATAGGCATGGGAGGGCATAGGCCCACCCACTCGGGAGCCAGGCCTACCCAGTGGGGAGCCAGACCAGCCAATCAGATTGAGTTTATCCCCACAAAAGGGCTTCATTACAGATATAAATACTCCTCAGCACCCCCTTTCCCCCTCCTCAGACGATCCCGCAGGTGAAGAAGCTGGATGTGGAGGTCCTGGGCTGGTGTGGTTACACGTGGTCTGCGGTTGTGAGGCTGATTGGATGTACTGCCAAATTCTCTAAAACAATGTTGTAGGCGGCTTATGGTAGAGAAATTAACATTCAATTATCTGGCAACAGCTCCGTTGGCCATTCCTACAATTAGCATGCCAATTGCACGCTCACTCAAAACCTGAGACATGTGTTGCATTGTTTTGTGTGAGAAAACTGCACATTTTAGAGTGGCCTTTTATTGTCCCCAGCACAAGGTGCACCTGTGTGATCATGCTGTTTAATCAGCTTCTTGATAAGCCACACCTGTCAGGTGGATGGATTATCAAAGGCAAAGGAGAAATGCTCACTAACAGGGATGTAAACAAATTTGTGCACACCATTTGAGAGAAATAAGCTTTTTGTACTTATGGAACACTTCTGGGGTCTTTTATTTCGGTTAATGAAACATGCGACCAAAACTTTACATGTTGTGTTTATATTTTTGTTCACTGTTAATTAATTAATATATTTAAATATATTTAAATATATATATATATATGTATGTATGTATATATATATATATATATATATATACACAGTGGGGAGAACAAGTATTTGACACACTGCCGATTTTGCAGGTTTTCCTACTTACAAAGCATGTAGAGGTCTGTAATTTCTATCATAGGTACAATTCAACTGTGAGAGACGGAATCTAAAAATCCAGAAAATCACATTGTATGATTTTTAAGTAATTCATTTGCATTTTATTGCATGACATAAGTATTTGATACATCAGAAAAGCAGAACTTAATATTTGGTACAGAAACCTTTGTTTGCAATTACAGAGATCATACGTTTCCTGTAGGTCTTGACCAGGTTTGCACACACTGCAGCAGGGATTTTGGCCCACTCCTCCATACAGACTTTCTCCAGATCCTTCAGGTTTCGGGGCTGTCGCTGGGCATTACGGACTTTCAGCTCCCTCCAAAGATTTTCTTGTGGGTTCAGGTCTGGAGACTGGCTAGGCCACTCCAGGACCTTGAGATGCTTCTTACCGAGCCACTCCTTTGTTGCCCTGGCTGTGTGTTTCAGGTCGTTGTCATGCTGGAAGACCCAGCCACGACCCATCTTCAATGCTCTTACTGAGGGAAGGAGGTTGTTGGCCAAGATCTCGCGATACATGGCCCCATCCATCCTCCCCTCAATACGGTGCAGTCATCCTGTCCCCTTTGCAGAAAAGCTTCCCCGAAGAATGATGTTTCCACCTCCAGGCTTCACGGTTGGGATGGTGTTCTTGGGGTTGTACTCATCCTTCTTCTTCCTCCAAACATGACAAGTGGAGTTTAGTCCAATAAGCTCTATTTTTGTCTCATCAGACCACATAACCTTCTCCCATTCCTCCTCTGGATCATCCAGATGGTCATTGGCAAACTTCAGACGGGCCTGGACATGCGCTGGCTTGAGCAGGGGGACCTTGCGTGCGCTGCAGGATTTTAATCCATGACGGCGTACTGTGTTACTAATAGTTTTCTTTGAGACTGTGGTCCCAGCTCTCTTCAGGTCATTGACCAGGTCCTGCCGTGTAGTTCTGGGCTGATCCCTCACCTTCCTCATGATCATTGATGCCCCACGAGGTGAGATCTTGCATGGAGCCCCAGACCGAGGGTGATTGACCGTCATCTTGAACTTCTTCCATTTTCTAATAATTGTGCCAACAGTTGTTGCCTTCTCAACCAAGCTGCTTGCCTATTGTCCTGTAGCCCATCCCAGCCTTGTGCAGGTCTACAATTGTATCCCTGATGTCCTTACACAGCTCTCTGGTCTTGGCCATTGTGGAGAGGTTGGAGTCTGTTTGATTGAGTGTGTGGACAGGTGTCTTTTATACAGGTAACGAGTTTAAACAGGTGCAGTTAATACAGGTAATGAGTGGAGAACAGGAGGGCTTCTTAAAGAAAAACTAACAGGTCTGTGAGAGCCGGAATTCTTACTGGTTGGTAGGTGATCAAATACTTTTGTCATGCAATAAAATGCAAATTAATTACTTAAAAATCATACAATGTGATTTTCTGCATGTAGGAAAACCTGCAAAATCGGCAGTGTATCAAATACTTGTTCTCCCCACTGTGTGTATATACATATATATATATATATATATACAGTGGGGAGAACAAGTATTTGATACACTGCCGATCTTGAAGGAGTTCCCACATATGCTGAGAACTTGTTGGCTGCTTTTCCTTCACTCTGCGATCCAACTCATCCCAAACCATCTCAATTGGGTTGAGGTCGGGTGATTGTGGAGGCCAGGTCATCTGATGCAGCACTCCATCACTCTCCTTCTTGGTCAAATAGCCCTTACACAGCCTGGAGTTGTTTTTTGGGTCATTGTCCTGTTGAAAAACAAATGGGATGGCGTATCGCTGCAGAATGCTGTGGTAGCCATGCTGGTTAAGTGTGCCTTGAATTCTAAATAAATCACAGACAGTGTCACCAGCAAAGCACCCCCACACCATCACACCTCCACCTCCATGCTTCACTGTGGGAACCACACATGCAGAGATCATCCGTTCACCTACTCTACGTTTCACAAAGACACGTCGGTTGGATCCAGAAATCTCAAATTTGGACTCATCAGACCAAAGGACAGATTTCCACCAGTCTAATGTCCATTGCTCATGTTTCTTGGCCCAAGCAAGTCTCTTCTTATTATTGGTGTCCTTTAGTAGTGGTTTCTTTGCAGCAATTCGACCATGAAGGCCTGATTCACGCAGTCTCCTCGAAAACAGTTGATGTTGAGATGTGTCTGTTACCTGAACTCTGTGAAGCATTTATTTGGGCTGCAATCTGAGGTGCAGTTTATTGCCGATTTCTAAGGCTGGAAACTCTAATGAACTTATCCTCTGCAGCAGAGGTAACTCTGGGTCTTCCTTTCCTGTGGCGGTCCTCATGAGAGCCAGTTTCATCATAGCGTTTGATGGTTTTTGTGACTGCACTTGAAGAAACTTTCAAAGTTCTTGAAATGTTCCGTATTGATTGACCTTCATGTATTAAAGTAATGATGGACTGTCGTTTCTCTTTGCGTATTAGAATTGTTCTTGCCATAATATGGACTTCGTCTTTTACCAAATAGGGCTATCTTCTGGTATACCAACCCTACCTTGTCACAACACAACTGATTGACTCAA
This sequence comes from Coregonus lavaretus, assembly GCF_964263955.1. Classification (NCBI taxonomy): domain Eukaryota; kingdom Metazoa; phylum Chordata; class Actinopteri; order Salmoniformes; family Salmonidae; genus Coregonus; species Coregonus lavaretus. The sequence continues at coordinate 272,152 of NW_028157882.1, read as the reverse complement.
ATGCATTAAGAAGGAAAGAAATTCCACAAATTAACTTTTAAGAAGGCACACCTGTTAATTGAAATGCATTCCAGGTGACTACCTCATGAAGCTGGTTGAGAAAATGCCAAGAGTGTGCAAAGCTGTCATCAAGGCAAAGGGTGGCTACTTTGAAGAATCTCAAATCTAAAATATATTTTGATTTGTTTAACACTACTATATGATTCCATGTGTGTTATTTCATAGTTTTGATGTCTTCACTATTATTCTACAATGTAGAAAATAGTAAAAATAAAGAAACCCTTGAATTAGTAGGTGTGTCCAAACTTTTGACTGGTACTGTATGCAGTTGAAGTCGGAAGTTTACATACACTTAGGTTGGAGTCACTAAAACTCGTTTTTCAACCACTCCACAAATGTCTTGTTAACAAACTATAGTTTTGGCAGGTCAGTTAGGACATCTACTTTGTGCATGACACAAGTAATTTTTCGAACAATTGTTTTACAGACAGATTATTTCACTTATAATTAATTGTATCACAATTCCAGTGGGTCAGAAGTTTACATACACTAAGTTGACTGTGCCTTTAAAAAGCTTGGAAAATTCCAGAAAATGATGTCATGGCTTTAGAAGCTTCTGATAGGCTAATTGACATCATTTGAGTCAATTGGAGGTGTACCTGTGGATGTATTTCAAGGCCTACCTTCAAACTCAGTGCCTCTTTGCTTGACATCATGGGAAAATCAAAAGAAATCAGCCAAGACCTCAGAAAAATAATTGTACGCATGTACAGTGGGGGAAAAAAGTATTTAGTCAGCCACCAATTGTGCAAGTTCTCCCACTTAAAAAGAAGAGAGAGGCCTATAATTTTCATCATAGGTACACGTCAACTATGACAGACAAATAGAGAGAAAAAAATCCAGAAAATCACATTGTAGGATTTTTTATGAATTTATTTGCAAATTATGGTGGAAAATAATGCACAATTGGTGGCTGACTAAATACTTTTTTTTGCCCACTGTATAAACACCATGGGACCACACAGCCATCATACCGCTCAGGAAGGAGACGCGTTCTGTCTCCTAGAGATGAACGTACTTTGGTGCTGAAAGTCCGCTCAGCAAGGAAGAAGCCCCTACTCCAAAACCGCCATAAAAAAACCAGACTACGGTTTGCAACTGCACATGGGGACAAAGATCGTACTTTTTTGGAGAAATGTCCTCTGGTCTGATGAAACAAAAATAGAATATGACCATCGTTATGTTTGAAGGAAAAAGGGGGACGCTTGCAAGCCGAAGAACACCTTCCCAACCGTGAAGCACGGGGGTGGCAGCATCATGCTGTGGGGGTGCTTTGATGCAGGAGGGACTGGTGCACTTCACAAAACACTTCACAAAATAGATGGCATCATGAGGAAGGAAAATTATGTGGATATATTGAAGCAACATCTCAAGACAGCAGTCAGGAAGTTAAAGCTTGGTTCACCCAACTGATTGTGGAAAGCTTGTGGAAGGCTACCCGAAACGATTGACCCAAGTTAAACAATTTAAAGGCAATGCTACCAAATACTAATTGAGTGTATGTAAACTTCTGACCCACTGGGAATGTGATGGAATAAATAAAAGCTGAAATAAATCATTCTCTCTATTATTATTCTGACATTTCACATTCTTAAAATAAAGTGGTGATCCTAACTGACCTAAAACAGGGAATCTTTACTAGGATTAAATGTCAGGAATTGAGTTTAAATGTATTTGGCTAAGGTGTATGTAAACTTCTGACTTCAACTGTGTGTGTATATATGTATATGTAATAGGGAAGTTACAATAAAGTAATAGATTCCTTTACATTACAGTTTTTATATATTTCTAAAAGACAGCTCTAGCAACTTGTAGAGACAGAGACATTGGTTGACATGTAACTGAGCAAGTTCTTCTTTCAAGTCAGGCATTTCACATTCTTCAATGTCGATCATATCTCTGTTTTCAAACTGCATTCAAATAGTAGTTTAAATGTTATTTGTGTCTAATGTTGTGCAGTTACTGTCTATCAGGTAGAATAGGGAATCGTGTCAGTTCTATTCAATTCATTTCTATCAGCAATGTTCAGAACATTTCACCTCCCTGAATACACCTTGTTCATTCAGGTTCAGTGCCCACCCAGCACATCAGTACAAGAAGACCCATAGGGGGGAGCTGCTGGATGCAGTAGTTGAGCAGGGGGCTGACCAACTGGAAGGACCCCATCAAGGCCTTTTCATTTCTTGGACTGTGCTCTCATCTTCACTGCAGCCAAGGTTTACTGTTTGGTATATCTGCCAACACAGCCTAATTCTGGCACCGATGCCACTGTTATTAGACGATATATTTACTTGCCGTGTTTGTGGGTGGAGAGAACATTAACACCATGCAGACTAAATGTTTATGACATTGAAGTTATTTTAATATGCAAAGATCTTGCACGATATATGACCTGTGTTTCTTGGCTTCGCCTCAGGCCTAAGGAAGGATTGTATTAAGACGTTTTCTATAAGACTCCTCTGTTGCCAACATGCTGCAGCATCATGTTATGGGTATGTTTGTCGCTGCCAGGGACTGGTGAGTTTGTTAGCATCAAAATAAATATGAAAGGAGCAAACCCCAGGTAAAAAAGTTAGAGAAAACCTGTCCTCAGTTTTCTAAAAACCTAACTTTGGGATAGAGTTGTATTTTTCAGCGGGACAATTAAACAATTTTTAATGCCAAAGACATACCAGCGTGGCTTTCCAAGAAGTGTTGAGTGTTCCTGAATGTTCCAGTCTCAGTCCTTACTTAAATTTGCTTGAAGGTTTAAATATTGCTGTCAATCAATGATCCCCAGTCAAATGTACTGAGCTTGAGCAATTCTGACAAAAAATGATAAATGTTGCCTTTAGAGTTGTGCACAGTTGGTAGAATCCTATCTCAAAAAGTCATCCCATACGGGAAAAAAATGCATTAAAATATATTGAACTTAACTTAAAATGTATTTCAAAGCATGTAGATACATTTGCATCTTTGCTTAAATGCATTTAATGCCTTAAAATCTATTCCAGAGATGCATGTAAATACATGTCATATCATCTACAAGGTGGTTAATATTATAACACAACAATGTAACACACACAAAGGAAAAACAAAAATCTATTTTAAATTTCAAGCACATTTTTTCACATTTCTATTTGACAAGGTTCACATTAATAAGCGTTTAATTTCACACGTCAATGTAAAATATTTTTCTGGTTAAAAGTTCAAAATAATTCATATTCCATACATTCATGTTCTCATCTCATGACATATTCCATGTACATGTGGTTTGCATGAACAAACATTTACATTTAGGGGCAGGAACTGGGGACGCGCACCACTGGCTTGGTGCGAGGAGCAGGAACAGGCCGGGCCGGACTGGACAAACGCACCACTGGTCTGGTGCGAGGAGCAGGCACGGGCCGGACCTGACTAGGAACACGCACCACTGGCTTGGTGCGAGGGGCAGGAACGGGCCGGGCCGGACTGGCGACGCGCACCACTGGCTTGGTGCGAGGAGCAGGAACAGGCCGGGCCGGGCTGGCGACGCGCACCACTGGCTTGGTGCGAGGAGCAGGAACAGGCCGGGCCGGGCTGGCGACGCGCACCACTGGCTTGGTGCGAGGAGCAGGAACAGGCCGGGCCGGGCTGGCGACGCGCACCACTGGCTTGGTTTGAGGAGCAGGAACAGGCCGGGCCGGGCTGGCGACGCGCACCACTGGCTTGGTGCGAGGAGCAGGAACAGGCCGGGCCGGACTGGCGACGCGCACCACTGGCTTGGTGCGAGGAGCAGGAACAGGCCGGGCCGGGCTGGCGACGCGCACCGCTGGCTTGGTGCGAGGAGCAGGAACGGGCCACTCCGGACTGTGAAGGCGGACTGGAGGTCTGGAGCGGAGAGCTGGCACAACCCGTCCTGGCTGGCTGCCCACTTTCGCACTACACGTGCGGGGCGCTGGCACAGGACGCACTGGGCTGTGCACGCGCACTGGCGATCCAGTTCGTAGAACTGCCGCAGGATATGCGGGACCGAGGAGGCGTACTGGAGACCAGGAGCGTTGAGCCGGCACACCCCGTCCTGGCTGGATGCCCATCTTCGCACGGCACGTGCGTGGTGCAAGCACAGGACGTACAGGACTGTGCCGGCGCACTGGCGACACAGTACGTAGCTCCGCATAACACGGAGCCTGCCCAGTCATACACTTCCTCACGTGAGTACGGGGAGTTGGCTCTGCTCTGACACTAGGCTCCGCCAACCACCCCGTGTGCCCCCCCCCCCAATCTTTTTTTATTGGGGCTGCTTCTCGGGCTTCCTCCTCGACCGGCCTCCTCCGTGTTGCCGTTGCTCCTCTCCTGCCTGGGCATTTACCTTAGCCCATGGTCCTCTCCCCGCAAATATCTCTTCCCATGACCACAAATTGCCCACCTGTGACATGGCTACTCGCTCCGCCTGGGCACGCTGCTTGGTCCTCGTTTGGTGGGATCTTCTGTCATGTTCGTTGAAGGACGGGACAGACCAAGGTGCAGCGTGATATACGTACATGTTTATTTGAAGTAAATAAACAACACGACAAAACAACAAAGGAAACTAAACGTGAAGTCCAAGGTAGTGCACACAACATACCTTACACGGAACAAGATCCCACAACCCACTAGTGCCAATAGGCTGCCTAAGTACGATCCCCAATCAGAGACAACGAGCTACAGCTGCCTCTGATTGGGAACCACACAGGCCAACATAGATCTACACATAATAGATAATACAACATAGAACATACACAACAAAGAATATACACACCCTGACTCAACATATAAGAGTCCCCTGAGTCAGGGCGTGACAATAGGCTGGTAAGGCTCTCTGTATCCAAAATGTTTTCAGGATTTGCAAAGCAACTCTTTGAGAGATCTTGACCATATCTGTCAGATTTGCATTACACGACTCGGGAAAAAAACAAAACTGGAATGAGTCCAGAGAGGACGCCAACTGCAAACACCTCTTGGCAGGTGGAGGCAAAGATGCACATTGAAAGAAACAATAGCAACCCCATAAAAACCTCTGACTCAGAAATATGACTTTGGGTTAAGTAGTAGAGAAACTTCCTTAACAAGTTTTAACCAATGACTGGTAACGATTTGACAACAATTCCATTAAGTAGTGGAACAATATAGCACAGAAGCCACATGTACCATTCGTGTGCCTTTCAAAATGTTATTTGGGTGATCAAACGTGGTACACGTGAGATGTTGAATGGTGGCTTTATATTCAAAAGCATCTAGATGTTGAGTTGATCTACCTACAGTACCAGTTAAAAGTTTGGACACACCTACTCATTCAAGGGTTTTTCTTTATTTTTACTATTTTCTAGATTTGAGTAATTTAGCAGACGCTCTTATCCAGAGCGACTTACAGTTTTAGTGAGTGCATACATTTTCATACTGGCCCCCCGTGGGAATCGAACCCACAACCCTGGCGTTGCAAATGCCATGCTCTACCAACTGAGCTACACGGGGCCTACATTGTAGAATAATAGTGAAGACATCAAAACTATGAAATAACACATATGGAATCATATAGTAACTAAACACGTGTTAAACATATCCAAATATATTTTATATTTGAGATTCTTCAAATAGCCACCCTTTCCCTTGATGACAGCTTTGCACACTCTTGGCATTCTCTCAACCAGCTTCACCTGGAATGCTTTTCCAATAGTCCTGAAGGAGTTCCCACATATGCTGAGCACTTGTTGGCTGCTTTTCCTTCACTCTGCTGTCCGACTCATCCCAAACCATCTCAATTGGGTTGAGGTCGGGGGATTGTGGAGGCCAGGTCATCTGATGCAGCACTCCATCCCTCTCCTTCTTGGTAAAATAGCCCTTACACAGCCTGGAGGTGTGTTGGGTCATTGTCCTGTTGAAAAACAAAATGATAGTCCCACTAAGCCCAAACCAGATGGGATGGCGTATTGCTGCAGAATGCTGTGGTAGCCATGCTGGTTAAGTGTGCCTTGAATTCTAAATAAATCACAGACAGTGTCACCAGCAAAGCACCCCCACACCATAACACCTCCTCCTCCATGCTTTACGGTGGGAACTACACATGCAGAGATCATCCGTTCACCCACACCGCGTCTCACAAAGACACGGCGGTTGGAACCAAAAACCTCAAATTTGGACTCCAGACCAAAGGACAAATTTCCACTTGTCTAATGTCCATTGCTCGTGTTTCTTAGCCCAAGCAGGTCTCTTCTCATTATTGGTGTCCTTTCGTAGTGGTTTCTTTGCAGAAATTCGACCATGAAGGCCTGATTCACACAGTCCCCTCTGAACAGTTAATGTTGAGATGTGTCTGTGACTTGAACTCTGTGAAGCATTTATTTGGGCTGCAATTTCTGAGGCTGGTAACTCTAATGAACTTATCCTCTGCAGCAGATGTAACTCTGGGTCTTCCATTCCTGTGGCGGTCCTCATGAGAGCCAGTTTCATCACAGCGCTTGATGGTTTTTGCGACTGCACTTGAAGAAACTTTCAAAGTTCTTGAAATGTTCCATATTGACTGACCTTCATGTCTTAAAGTAATGATGGACTGTTATTTCTCTTTGCTTATTTGAGCTGTTCTTGCCATAATATGGACTTGGTCTTTTACCAAATAGGGCTATCTTCTGTATCTTGTCACAACACAACTGATTGGCTCAAATGCATTAAGAAGGAAAGAAATTCCACAAATGAACTTTTAAAATGGCACACCTGTTAATTGAAATGCATTCCAGGTGACTACCTCATGAAGCTGGTTGAGAGAATGCCAAGAGAGTGCAAAGCTGTCATCAAGGCAAAGGGTGGCTACTTTGAAGAATATTAAATATAAAATATATTTTGATTTTTTTTAACACTTTTTTGGTTACTACATGATTCCATATGTGTTATTTCATAGTTTTGATGTCTTCACTATTATTCTACAATGTAAAACATAGTACAAATATATGAAAAACCCTTGAATGAGTAGGTGTGTCCAAACTGTTGACTGGTAGTGTACATACCATGACATCTCATGATTTCCACTGTTTAACCATAACTGGTCATGCTCCTGACAACCCCCAACAGCACATTGTGCATTATAATCTGGGATAGGTCCCTCTGGTATGTCAAAGTGTTCAAGCCGTGATAAAATAATGGGGCCTTTAATTCCCTTTACAGCTTTTGCCAGACTCTAGTCTGAATCTATAAAGAAGTCAGTCAGACTGATTTCTGAGATGACAGTTTCCCTCAGAAGGTTATGCACCCTCTTCCCTTGGTTACTACAGAACCTTTTTGGAGACAAAAAAGAGCAGCCAAATTCCCCATTAAACTGTTCAAATTCCCCACTAAACTGTTCAAATTCCCCACTAAACTGTTCAAATTCCCCACTAAACTGTTCAAATTCCCCACTAAACTGTTCAAATTCCCCACTAAACTGTTCCAATTCCTCATTAAACTGTTCAAATTCCCCACTAAACTGTTCCAATTCCTCATTAAACAGTTCAAATTCCCCATTAAATAGTTCAAATTCCCCAGTAAACTGTTCAGATTCTCCATTAAACCGTTTAATATCCCCATTAAACTGTTCAAATATCCCATTAAACTGTTCAAATTCCTAATTAAACTGTTTAAAGTTTTGAAGAAGAGGTCTGGCAACTGAGACACTGATTCAAATTAAAGGAAATACTTTTCTAGTCACAATAGCACTTTCAGGATTTTTCCATTTGACACGTCCATTTCACCTACAAAATGTTTCAAGTACGTGTTCATGTGTGGCTTTTTGGGGCCTAAACCATAAACGGCAGAGAAGGACGTGTTTGTTTTCTCAGATGTACAGGAAGCTCATTAATAGTACAAAGGAAGAGGATAAAATAAACTAAAATTGAACCCAGTCACACCTGAACTGAAGGGACAGATTATCAGGACAATTTAGAGGAGACAATTCCTTATACATCTTCCATCATATATATCATCTATAGAAGCTGGGTTTTGTTTAACTCGATCAAATCTATGTTTGCGATTGTTTTCACAGCTTCCTGCAACATATTCTGAATGTGCTCGTTTTATTTCTCTCCCCAATTCCGTGATTACGATCTCGTCTCATCGCTGCAACTCCCCAACGGGCTCGGGAGAGGTGAAGGTCGAGTCATGCATCCTCCGAAACACGACCCGCCAAGCCGCACTTCTTAACACACCGCTCGCTTAACCCGGAAGACAGCTGCACCAGTGTGTCGGAGGAAACACCGTTTAACTGACGACCGAAGTCAGCCTGCAGGCGCCATGGCCCGCCACAAGGAGTCGCTAGAGCGCGATGAGCCAAGTAAAGCCCCCCCCCCCCCCGGCCAAACCCCTCCCGTAACCCGGACGACGCTGGGCCAATTGTGTGCCGCCCTATTGGCCATCACAGGAGGCCCCTGAATGTGCCCCTGAATGTGCCCCTGCACCTGAATGTGCCCCTGAATGTGCCCCTGAATGTGCCCCTGAATGTGCCTCCAATCTGTTAGTAGTTAGACTTATTTCACCTCTACTGAAATGGTTGTTCCAATTTAGAGGGTTTCAGTAGACATGAAAATAGAGCTTTTTGCCCACGCACACCAGTGGTGGGTTTGGCATCGAAATCAGGATGCATAAACAGAAAATAACCACATGCCTACTGGTGGTGGATCTTGGATGTCTGCGCTTATGTCTGTGGACTGCCCTCTTCAAGTCAAACCACAGGTTTTCAATGGGGTTCAAGCCCCTGAGACAGAGTTTCACAGATCCCCATCTTCTACACAAACAATAACAAGTCTATACCCGTTTACGAAAAAAGCATTTTAATGTATTCGGTTATGTTACACTTATCTAGATTTACAAGAGGGTTCAAATTGCAATGAGTTAGATGCTAGATAGCTTTGTCAGCATAGCGGAGGCTTCACACATAGCGGAGGCTTCACACTTTTATGAGACAGCTATAAATAGAATCTACAGTGGTGGGAGAGTTTGGAATGAAGGCCAAACACTCAGTCAAAACAGACTAGAGACATGGTGTCAGAAGGCAGTTTTTGGAGCAGTGAACAGTTACCCGCTCTATAAGCTTACTTTAAGGTGCAGGTTTTGTGACATCTGTGGTTCTGAATCACAATGGCCACCCTCCATGCTGACTACATTGAAGACTCATGCCAGATCTCAGAACGCCTGGATTTATGTTTATTAACGTATCAGCTAACCACATCATTTGATATAGCAATTTGACGTGGCTTGCAACCATTGGTTGATGCAATGCAACCAATAAGAGACTCTTGAATCCTAATCCTATATAAATGTTTTGCCCCAAGGGAGTGCGAAGGCAAGCTGATCAGACAAATTCATCCCACACTGATGTGGGCGGCAGGTAGCTTAGTGGTTAAGAGTGTTGTGCCAGTAACCGAAAGGTCGCTGGTTCTAATCCCCGAGCCGACTAGGTGAAAAATCTGTCGATGTGCCCTTGAGCAAGGCACTTAACCCTAATTGCTCATGTAAGTCGCTCTGGATAAGAGCGTCTGCTAAATGACTAAAATGTCAAAAAATGTCATTAGGGGTTCAAGAAGCGAAGCTGCATGAAACCCTATTGTATTTGTTGCCGTTGGTTATTTCAATGTTGTAATTTTCATAGTTTCAGATTTAGAGTTCAACATGTAAATAGGAAGAAGGAAGTGGATTATGAACAGGTTCTGAAATATGAAGCATTAACTACTTGAGAAAGGAAGGTTAGACAGAAAGTCACAGTCTGAATGGCATTATTATTATATTTTTATCATGATATAGTCTGTATTATTGTAGCTATTGGAAAGCTATTGGTGTGATTCCTCACCAAACTAGAACAATAAAATACCATTATTATTATTTTTTACAACATTTAAGCCATAGAAGGGTCTTTTGGAGGAAGGATTGTTGACATATATTTGTCATTTCTATGTTAAAGTATAATTGAGAAAAAAATGAGTAAAGATGGAACATTTGTGACATTTAACGGCCCTGTTAAAAATCCGTTATGAGGTTCTCTGTAACGGCCACTGAACCGAACATGACAAGAGGCATGGAGTGTGTTGTGTACCTTCATTCAAGTTGATTTGCAAAGTTTCATCCAAATTGTTGTCATATTGGTTTAGTTGTGATGGTAGAAAGATTTTAATTGAACATTGAGCATTGATCAATGCCTACTTAAGAAGCCGGTGGCCGCCAGCTTCTTAATGTTTTGCTACACTGTGCCTAATGAACACAACCCTGGTTCCAATACAACAGGTTGAGTACAACATTATTGAGGTAATTGCAATATTAAAGTTGAGCCTACTCTTAAGTGGGATAAATTGCAGGACTATAAAGCAGAGGCTCCTATCATCAGGTCTTCAGTCATCCCAGATATATAATAATAATATAATATGCCATTTAGCAGACGCTTTTATCCAAAGCGACTTACAGTCATGCGTGCATACATTTTTGTGTATGGGTGGTCCCGGGGATCGAACCCACTACCTTGGCGTTACAAGCGCCGTGCTCTACCAGCTGAGCTACAGAGGACCAGATATAACAGCTGCCATAGAGGTCAAGGCTATTATCAAAACAGCAGTTAAACTGGACAACCTTATATTCAACTCATTCACAAGCAGACAGGAACACTCAATTTTTCCCATGATTTAAATCAGTCTTCCAATTGTTCGACTGGATGTGAAGTGTTTAACTTCTAAACATTGATAGGGCTATCTAGTGTTCTGGGTTGTCACTCGTCCTGATTCTTCCAAAAGGCTTGGCTAGGACGAGTCCCCTGCTCCCCCAGAGACGCTTGTGTTCCAACAGCTGCAGCTGAAGGGGAGTTCAGGGATTTCTGACACACCCGTTTCTGAACATGGCCATAGTGGGCTTGTAAATGATCTGTTGCTTTGGTACTCTTCTTGTAACTCTGACGTCGACTTTATGGGATCAAATTGGAGTTTCAAGAACAGCTCAGCCGATGTGGTTTGATACCATCTCTATGACTGAGGGTCATAAAGCAAATCCCTAATGACTTCAGGCTGCGTGTATTTCTGACACCCAGTTTTGGATCATGGCCATGGTTGGAGGCCACTAACAGGGAGTAATACTTTTGGACTTGTTTGTCCAAAGATCTGTAAAGCTTGCTGAAAAACACAACAGCTCCCCATTTGATACAAGTGTTTATCCTTGTAAATGTGTTAGATTAATATTACATTTAGCCCTCCATTAACTTCACACTGCATGCTGAAAGGTGAAGATCTCATACCTATACTGTGGACCACAGGGAGATCCGATACAGGCCAGCACATTATTTTGACCTTCTTAGTCGACCATGAGGTCCTCACATTGCTGACACCGTAATAGATTTACAGCGAGATATGTGATCTGGGAAATAAGATCTGAATTAACTGAGCCAAGCCTGGTTGTTTTTTGGATCCATGTCACAACATGTGACATTTCACATCCAGATTTAGAGTTTTAATGGCTGTGGGGTGTCTCAGCCAAACTCCTGTATGTGGTGATAAACTACTTTGAGAGCACAGACAGAGTCGTTTAAAGCACACTTAAAATATATTGGATGAAGAGTTACTATTCAATCCTCCCAAGACCCTGCTAAAATACGTCAAATATGTACAATAACAGTTTTAATTGACAGTTTAAGCAACTGCTTAATGACATCTGTCAGTTAATAACAGTATATCAGGGGCCTGCAACTCCTGTTCTGGACAGCCCATCCACATGGGGTGCAGGCTCTTGTTCCACCCAAGCACTAACACAGCGGGTTCAGCTGAATCAACTTGTTGTGAAGGGTAATTCCACTGAGGGGATTCACTCCCTGCTCAAATTGAACTGCAATCTGTGCTGCTCAGTCATATTGTCAACAATGCAGCATGATGCAACTTTCAGAAACATATAACATATTTTCATAAAATATATGTTTGAATTTTCAAACTATAATAGATTCAGCCGCGGGCCGATATTTGTCAGAGCGTATGATCAGGGGGCAGGAACATAATTATAATACACTGCAAATTGACCACAACTAAGCCCAAAAATATATTGTTATTTTCAAATACAATCATTTCATACCTTGATTACACTGAAACATTATCATTTACAGTTGAAGTCGGAAGTTTACATACACTTAGGTTGGAGTCATTAAAACTCGTTTTTCAACCACTCCACAAATGTCTTGTTAACAAACTATAGTTTTGGCAAGTCGGTTAGGCCATCTACTTTGTGCATGACACAAGTAATTTTTCCAACAATTGTTTACAGACAGATTATTTCACTTATAATTCACTGTATCACAATTCCAGTGGGTCAGAAGTTTACATACACTAAGTTGACTGTGCCTATAAACAGCTTGGAAAATTCCAGAAAATTATGTCATGGCTTTAGAAGCTTCTGATAGGCTAATTGACATCATTTGAGTCAATTGGAGGTGTACCTGTGGATGTATTTCGAGGCCTACCTTTCCAAACCATGTCCAATCAAATGAATTTACCACAGGTGGACTACAATCAAGTTGTAGAAACATCTCAAGGATGATCAATGGAAACAGGATGCACCTGAGCTCAATTTCGAGTCTCAAAGCAAAGGGTCTGAAGACTTATGTATATAATGTATTTCTTAAAACATTTCTAAAAAAAAATACTGTTTTCACGTCGTCATTATGGGGTATTGTGTGTAGATTGATGAGGAAACATTTTTATTTAATCAATTTGAGAAAAAGGCTGTAACGTAACAACATTTGGAAAAAGTAAAGGCGTCTGAATACTTTCCGAATGCACTGTACATATACAGGTTGGAGCAGGGGGCTGCCAAACTGGGCGCCCGTGGAGCAGTTGTTGTGGCTGAATTTAATTTCCTTGCTCATGGGCACAACGGCAGACAATGGCATCAAGGATTCCATACCAGTAACCCTCCTGTTGCCGGCTCACTTCCAGACAATCTTTTTTCCCATCAGACCTGGGATTCGAACTGGCAACCATCCAGTTGCTACCTGCTGCCCATTTGAATATTCTACTTTGATCACCATCATTTGTATTACATAATATACAATGTGTATAACAAGATACCCAGGTTTAAAAAGTTGTCACCCTATTCAATTTAGCATTTTCTAACTAAAATGATTATTTCACCTCCACCATTGATTTACCTATGAAACCCAGGAATACCTTACTTTATTACCAGACATTCAGGGTTTATTACATGATACTCAAGGTTTAAAACATGTTACCATGGTTGAATTGGTAAAGACAATAGTTTACGTAAATGCTGAGCACTGATCGAGATGACCAGAGACAAGTAGTGTGATGGATAATGCAAGAACCCCTGCTCTACTGTAGCATAACAAGTGGAATGGATAAATCATACATCATAATAAGGTATGTTTACTTGTATTTTCCTTGTAGTTTACTTTTTTCAAAAGCAGGTGAACTCTGTCCGGTGTCAGGCCTGTGATATTTTAACTGGTGTGTCTTCAAATTTGATGACCGACTGAATGCCTTTCCACACCAAGAGCAGCGGTAGGGTTTCTCTCCTTTGTGAGTTATCTGGTGTTTCTTTAGGTAGCTTGACTGACTGAAACTCTTCCCACACTGAGAGCAGTGGAAAGGTTTCTCTACTGTGTGTGTTAGCTGGTGTGTCTTTACCTTTTGTGCACTACTGAAACGTTTCCAACAATGAGAGCATGGGTAAGGCTTCTCTCCTGTGTGCGTTAGCTGGTGTTTCTTTAAAGCTACCGACTGACTGAAACTCATCCCACATTGAGAGCATTGGTATGATATCTCTCCTGTATGAATTAAATGGTGTTTCTTTAGGAAATATAAACTGGTGAAACTCTGCCCACACTGAGAGCAGTGGTAAGGCTTCTCTCCTGTGTGAATTATCTGGTGTGTCTTTAACTGTACTGTCCGACTGAAACCCTTTCCACACTGAGAGCAGTGAAAAGGCTTTTCCCCTGTGTGAGTTCGCTCGTGTGTCTTGAGGTTTAATGGTAAACTGAAACTCTTCCCACAATGACAGCAGTGGTACGGCTTCTCTCCTGTGTGAGATAACTGGTGTTTCTTCAGATCTGATGATTGACTGAAACCCTTCCCACACTCAGAGCAATGGTAAGGCTTCTCTCCTGTGTGAGTTCGGTGGTGTGTCTTCAAATTGGATGACTGACTGAAACCCTTCCCACAATCTGAGCAATGATAAGGCTTCTCTCCTGTATGAGTTAGCTGGTGTTTCTTTAGGAAATATAAACTGGTGAAACTCTCCCCACACTGGGAGCAGTGGTATGTCTTCCCTCCTGTGTGAGCTTGCTTGTGTACCTTTAGGTGGCTTAACTGACTGAAACTCTTCTCACAATGGGAACAGTAGAAAGGCTTCTCCCCTGTGTGAGTTCGCTGGTGTGTCTTTAGTTTGCTTGGTGTCTGAAATCTCTTTGCACATTGGCCACACGGGTAAGTCTTTTTTATTTTGTCAGTCTGATGTGGTGGTTTGAGGTGAGCTGGACAAATGAAACTGCCTCTGCAATCTGAGCAGGCGCGGGGCCTACAAGTGTGTCTTCTCAACTCCTCTGGCTCATAGAAACTAGTGAAGCAGTCCATGCAGTGATGATGTTTCTGTCTTGAGTTCCTCTGCCTGTGTTGTTTATGGTTTCCTGATGCTGTGGAACTGGGCTCACTGTCTGAACCTGGGTTGGAGTTCTCTCCTGTGGGAATATTAACAGATATTGTGTTAGAATCAGGAACAGAGCATCTAAGGGGGCTTTAAAATACTTGTTGATTGAAGCAGAAACACAATAAGAGTTTTAGAATCCCCTGTGGTCACCAAGGCTCCAACCTCTCTCCGTACTCCACACCTGAACTTACCTGGGTCACTGATACTATCTACTTCTTCCTCTAGATCCAAGGCACCAACCTCTCTCCGTATTCCACACCTGAACTTACCTGGGTCACTGATACTATCTACTTCTTCCTCTAGATCCAAGGCACCAACCTCTCTCCGTACTCCACACCTGAACTTACCTGGGTCACTGATACTATCTACTTCTTCCTCTAGATCCAAGGCACCAACCTCTCTCCGTACTCCACACCTGAACTTACCTGGGTCACTGATACTATCTACTTCTTCCTCTAGATCCAAGGCACCAACCTCTCTCCGTACTCCACACCTGAACTTACCTGGGTCACTGATACTATCTACTTCTTCCTCTAGATCCAAGGCACCAACCTCTCTCCGTACTCCACACCTGAACTTACCTGGGTCACTGATACTATCTACTTCTTCCTCTAGATCCAAGGCACCAATCTCTCTCCGTACTCCACACCTGAACTTACCTGGGTCACTGATACTATCTACTTCTTCCTCCTCTTCCTCTAGATCTGGAGCAGACACATCCCTGTTCTCCTCTTCTTTTTTCACTGCTCTCTCCTCCTTAACCTCCTCTTTTACTCCTCTCTCCTCCTCCACCTCCTCTTTCACTCCTCTCTCCTCCTCTACCTCCTCTTTCACTCCTCTCTCCTCCTCCACCTCCTCTTTCACTCCTCTCTCCTCCTCCACCTCCTCTTTCACACCTCTCTCCTCCTCTACCTCCTCTTTGACTGCTCTCTCCTCTTTGATTTCTCTCTCCTCCCATTCCTCTTTAACAATCACATTGAGTTCCAGCGGTTGACAGAAGTCCTCCAGCTTCACTGAGACCATCTCTGGACCCCGCTGTGAGTTTCTCTGGGCTGGAACACCACAGTCAGAACCGGGGGACTCTGAAAACTTGGGTTCAGACATGGAAGGCTAGAGATGGATCCAAAGGAGGAAGTGCAACAAGTGAAAGGTGAGTTTAAAAAAATACTAGAACAGCTTAGCCATCTAATTAAGGGATAGACCATGCATGCACAATATTCCATCCTTTAGGAATTTGCTAATACATTTAGCTAGCTAGCTAACATTGCTGTAGCGATGGCAACGATAGCTAACGTTAGCAATTTTGAGTTTAAACTTTGGGTTAGCTTTAGCTTACTGACAAATTTTACCGTCACCTTTCTCACTAGGATGAGACAATATCTAGCTAACGTTAGTTAGCAAGAAGTTAGTTTAAAGCAAAGGCGAACCAAAATTACATTTGATTTATGATCACTGTAGCTGAGAATTTTCAACTCCACGATACTCAATGGAGTTGAGTGGCAATGCGTTTTGGCGGAGTGTACTTCCAACTACATTGAGTCGGTATCAGTCGATACCTGTAAAAATGTCCATTCTTTAATGCATACCTTGTACCTATGTTTGTCCTCTGTAAAGGTATTATTTTCTTTGGGTGCTGCAATCTGTAGTTTTGACCTCTGTCAAATTGCGCCGCGTAATCCAGACATGCACTACCACTCGATACTTGGCAGAGGTCACGTAAAATGAATTTTTTTTTTGTAACTACGTATTGCAGCACCCAAAGAAAATAACGTCTTTACACATTACAAATATAGGTATAAGGTATGCAATAAAGAATGGACTGATACCAACCAGGCCTCACATTTTCCGGCGGCATCGATGGCCATGGAACACCTGTAACTGCCTTAAGAAAAATATAGTTTACTTAAAGGACCCCCCAGAGTAAGTTGCCACCACTATTTCTACGTAATTTCCTGTCCTAAAGAGGAAACGCACGTTTAGGTTCCACCTCCGAAGAATGAGGAAGTCTACTTATACAGTGCATTCGGAAAGTATTTAGACCCCTTGACTTTTTCCACATTTTGATACGTTACAGCCTTATTCTAAAATGGATTAAATTGAGGGGGTTTTACCCTTTCATCAATCTACACACAATACCCCATAAAGAAAAAGCAAAAACAGTTTCTTTTTAATTTGTGCTAATTTATAAAAAATAAAAAACTGAAATATCAAATTTACATAAGTATTCAGACCCTTTATTCAGTACTTTCTTGAAGCACCTTTGGCAGTGATTACAGCCTTGAGTCTTCTTGGGTAAGACGCTACAAACTTGGCACACCTGTATTTGGGGAGTTTCTCCCATTCTTCTCTGCATATCCTCTCAAGCTCTGTCAGGTTGGATGGGGAGCGTCGCTGCACAGCTATTTTCAGGTCTCTCCAGAGATGTTCGATCGGGTTCAAGTCCGGGCTCTGGCTGGGCCACTCAAGGACATTCAGAGACTTGTCCCGAAGCCACTCCTGTGTTGTCTTGGATGTGTGCTTAGGGCCGTTGTTCTGTTCCCAGTTGAACAACAGAACTCCGTTGTTCCCAGTCTGAGATCCTGAGCGCTCCGTTTTTTTTAGCACGGTATGAAAACACATGTATTTCCTCACTCGTCACACTGCATAGAACTGCTGCTGCACAGCATCACCTGCTGTTTTTTTTTTACTGTTTCACTCTGCCTAACCTAGTTTACAGCTTTGGACAAGGTAAGCAGTGAATCCAACTAACTTTTCAAAAAGTGAGATATTTCTAATTCCCACTACAATCCGATCTCGGATCAGTTCTTCCCTGAGTGCGCCAAACTGACGGTTTCACCCTGCTCCTGTGTGCACACATTAAACCTAGCTCTCGCAAATATAATGTTGTGTCTCCCTACGAAATGCGTACAGTCTTTAACCTCTACGGGATCGGTGTCCCGTATACGGGACGGTTGAGCTAACGTGCGCTAATGTGATTAGCATGACTGTTGTAAGTAACAGCAAACTTTCCAGGACATAGACGTGTCTATATGGGCAGAAAGCTTACATTCTTGTTAATCTAACTGCACTGTCCAATTTACAGTAGCTATTACAGTGAAAAAATACCATGGTATTGTTTGAGGAGTGTGCACAACAATAAAAATCTTATCATGGCAACTGGTTTGATACATTCACCTCTGAAGGTAAATAATGTACTTACATTCAGTAATCTTGCTCTGATTTGTCATCCTAAGGGTCCCTGAGATAAAACATTTGCATGGTTTTGTTTGATAAAATCAATTTTTATAGGCAAATGTAGGAACTGGGTTCTACAGTTTGAACCCCTGCTGTCTCTGGCTCCACACCCACCCCGCCCGGCCATCTAGATGTGTGAAAGTTAGTGTATAAGCTAATGATCCATCATGTATGACATTCCTGGGAGTTTGCAAACTAACATTCATTTTGTATAACTAAATAATTGTTGTATGTTCTCTATAGTTATGTACTTGAAAATGTATCAATTGACCAATTCGGCACATTTGGGCAGACTTGATACAAAATCGTCCAGTATTGCAATGCTTCACTGGATCAATCTGAAACTTTGCACACACACTGCTGCCATCTAGTGGCCAAAATCTAAATTGCGCCTAAACTGCAATATTATATTGTGGCCTTTCTCTTGCATTTCAAATATCATAATAAAAAATAAAACGCATGTTTTTTGGTTTGCATTATCTTTTACCAGATCTAATGTGTTATATTCTCCTACATTCATTTCACATTTCCACAAACTTCAAAGTGTTTCCTTTCAAATAGTATCAAGAATATGCATATCCTTGCTTCAGGTCCTGAGCTACAGGCAGTTAGATTTGGGTATGTCATTTTAAGCGAAAAATTTTTTTAAAAGGGTCCGATCCTTAAAAGGTTAACGGCAGTTTATGGATGTTTCTCTTCCTCAGTCAACGGGGAAGCATTTAATATATCCCGGCTTCATCACCCATAGAGTAAATCAGTGTATTAACTTGAAATGCCTCATTTTTCACATTTAAGGCTGAAGCTACTCTGTACCTTTCAAAGCGCCTGATCCATTTCGGCCTGTTTTTAATGTCCATACAATCAACATTTTCCGGAGGCTAATGCGAAATCCGTCAGCACTAGCCACTGGCCTGTCCATGTTTGCGTGAGAGCAAACGCTGAAATCCCGCCAGTTTCTTCCTCTTGTAACATGTTGCTAGCAGTAACTTATTCCTTGCTAGTTAGCTAGCTCAATGATGATCTGCGCTGTTTATCTGCAAAACTGTGCCCTCCTTGCTTTAAAACAGTCTTTCGGCATGGAGTTATGATTTACGTGTTAAGTCCTTCACGGTTTTGTGATTATTAAAACCACTCTGACACCATGTAGTATTATCTAAAATAAGGAGGCACGACAACAAGTTGCTAGCTTCAGAATGTCATACATAGGTATGGATACCCACAAGGGACATCCTACTACACCTCTCCAATGTCAGTGGTGTAAAGTACTTCAGTAAAAATACTTGAAAGTACTACTTAAGTAGTTTTTTGGGGTGTCTGTACTTTACTATTGATATTTTTGACAACTTTTACTTCAATACATTCCTGAAGAAAATGATGTACTTTTTAATCCATACATTTTCCCTAAAACCCAAAAGTCAAATTCACGCACTTATGAAGAGAACATCCCTGGTCATCCCTACTGCCTCTGATCATTTACAAATGCTTCGTTTGTAAATGATGTTGGAGTGTTGGAGTGTGCCCCTGGCTATCCGTAAAATAAATTTAAAAAATGGTGCCATCTGGTTTGCTTAATATATGGAATTTGAAATGATTTATACTTTTACTTTTGATACTTAAGTATATTTTAGCAATTACATTTACTTTTTAAACTTAAGTATATTTAAAACCAAATACTTTTAGACTTTTACTGAAAATTGTATTTTACTGGGTGACTTTCTCTTTTACTTGAGTAATTTTCTATTAAGGTATCTTTACTTTTACTCAAGTATGACAATTGGGTACTTTTTCCTCCACTGTCCAATGTATTGAGCTGCTTGTTATAGACTTCAGACCTGTGCTTGGCAGTAATGACATTGGGGGTGCTAAACAGGCATGTTTTCGGTTGCTTGTAGATAGCCTAGCGGTTAAGAGCGTACAGCCAGTAACTGAAAGGTCACTAGTTAGAATCCCCAAGGAAAAATCAGCTGTTCTGCCATTGAGCAAGGCAGTTAACCCCCAACAAAAACTGCTCCCCGGGCGTCAATGATGTTGATTAAGGCAGCCCCCTGCACCTCTCTGATTCAGAGGGGTTGGGTTAAATGCGGAAGACACATTTAGGAACTGACTATGTTTTCCCCTTGTACATTTTTATTTAGACCTTTTTTGGAAATACATACCGTAAGTAAATGAAGATAGTTGCTCAGTGAAACTCCATATTTGGTGAGTAATTAACATATTTTGACATTATAACGCTTGCAGAGCGGTCTAATGGGAGTTTGAATCAGAGCTTTGTGGGGTTAGAGAGGAGACACGTCATACTCAATGTCTGCATTTCTAACCTACAGATACTGGGGCAGATGCTGGCAGGCTTCGGCTGCGGGGTGGGGGTGGGGGGGGGGGGGTCTGCAAAATGCAATCATATCACTCAATTATACCATTCATAAAATGGTCATATACAGTTGAAGTCAGAAGTTTACATACACCTTAGCCAAATACATTTAAACTCAGTTTTTCACAATTCCTGACATTTAATCCTAGTAAAAATTCCCTGTCTTAGGTCAGTTAGGATCACCACTTTATTTTAAGAATGTGAAATGTCTGAATAATTGTAGAGAGAATTATTTATTTCAGCTTTTATTTATTTCATCACATTCCAAGTGGGTCAGAAGTTTACATACACTCAATTAGTATTTGGTAGCATTGCCTTTAAATTGTTTAACTTGGGTCAAACGTTTTAGGTAGCCTTCCACAAGCTTCCCACAATAAGTTGGGTGAATTTTGGCCCATTCCTCCTGACAGAGCTGGTGTAACTGAGTCAGGTTTGTAGGCCTCCTTGCTCGCACACACTTTTTCAGTTCTGCACACACATTTTCTATAGGATTGAGGTCAGGGCTTTGTGATGGCCACTCCAATACCTTGACTTTGTTGTCCTTAAGCCATTTTGCCACAACTTTGGAAGTATGCTTGGGGTCATTGTCCATTTGGACGACCCATTTGCGACCAAGCTTTAACTTCCTGACTGATGTCTTGAGATGTTGCTTCAATATATCCACATAATTTTCCTTCCTCATGATGCCATCTATTTTGTGAAGTGCACCAGTCCCTCCTGCAGCAAAGCACCCCCACAGCATGATGATGCCACCCCCGTGCTTCACGATTGGGATGGTGTTCTTCGGCTTGCAAGCCTTCCCGTTTTTCCTCCAAACATAACGATGGTCATTATGGCCAAACAGTTCTATTGTTGTTTCATCAGACCAGAGGACATTTCTCCAAAAAGTACGATCTTTGGCCCCATGTGCAGTTGCAAACCGTAGTCTGGCTTTTCTATGACGGTTTTGGAGCAGTGGCTTCTTCCTTGCTGAGCGGCCTTTCAGGTTATGTTGATATAGTCATATATCAAAAACAGTCTAAAGTGAGAATTAGGCCAGACGCCTAATCAGGTCTGACGCCGAAACAGAAAGGAAACGCTGGCCTACTTCACCCATGTTTTCTTTTCTTTTTGGGGAAAAAAGTAGTGTACAGTTCCAGTAGTTAGCTACATGGCTAAAAAGTAATTACCTGAAAACACTACCAATATTTTAATTTAATTAAACTACCACCAAGCTACTGCAAAAATATATATACTGAACAAAAATATAAACGCAACATGTAAAGTGTTGGTCCAATGTTTCA
This sequence comes from Coregonus lavaretus, assembly GCF_964263955.1. Classification (NCBI taxonomy): domain Eukaryota; kingdom Metazoa; phylum Chordata; class Actinopteri; order Salmoniformes; family Salmonidae; genus Coregonus; species Coregonus lavaretus. The sequence continues at coordinate 250,564 of NW_028157882.1, read as the reverse complement.
TGAGCTGAAATAAAAGATCCCAGAAATCTTGCATATGCACAAAAAGCTTATTTCTCTCAAATGGTGTGCACAAATTTGTTTACATCCCTGTTAGTGAGCATTTCTCCTTTGCCAAGAATCTTGGCCCAAGATAATCCAGCCACCTGACAGGTGTGTCATATCAAGAAGCTGATCAAACAGCATCATCATTATCTTCTGCCCAGTCATGTTGAAATCCATAGATTAGGGACTAATTTATTTATTTAAATTGACTGATTTTCTTAAATGAACTGAAATAGTTGCGTTTATATTTTTCTTCAGTATAGTTACATTACTAGTTAAACTACATGTAGTTCACTACTCCCCAACACTTACTATCCCCCATAGTAGAAAAGTGTAACGATTATATTGCTCATCTTGTCGTTATGTGCGAGACACACTTTTGAAAGAGGGAGAACCCAGCTTTCCATTACGACTCCCTTTAATTCTCAACGCCTATATACTGGAGTACATAGGAAAAGAAGCATGGTTTAGGCGTGTTGAGTGCATAGGGGAGAGTGAGACCTGGGCTGATGTAACACGGGTCAGTTGTAACAGGTTAGCCTACATTAAAGTCATCAATACGTTTGAATTAATGAACAATACTACTTGATTATACTGTTTGGGGAGTGTACTGCCCATGGAGGACAAAGCATGTATTGTATAGCCAACACAATACCCGTTAAGACCTACAGGCATTTCTTGACCACGTGCATCATTTGTATCAAGTTTTAGCCAGTAGGTTCTAGCGAGATAACTAAGGCATGGGACACACAAAACCTTTCAAAGAAAGCTCCCATAGTAATTGCTTATGTTTTTCTTAACATAATATAGTTTTCCGGTTTCCAAAATCATTTTAAATTTGCTATTTTCGTTAATGTCCTTGTTACACTGGCAAATTGAGAAGCTCTTGTGGCCTTGCCCCTAAACTCACGAAATGTCAGGCCTGATACCGACGTCAGTGTATCGTGGAGTTGATAGTTGATCATTCTCAGCTTTCTATAATCACACTGGCTAAATGACTTGTGATTACTGAAAAAGTTAACTAGCCACCTTACCTAACAAACGACGGCCTAGCTAGCTAGCCATACTAATTGACTAGTTAGTGACCAGGGCTGCCAATGGATGAACGATTCACACGTCATATATTTGACATTGTTGTCTTGATAACAAATAATGTGCTAATTTACAACACAGCTTCTTGAAGATAAACAAACGTGCTTGTTATGCTAGTAGCTGTTTCTAATGCAGCTAGCTCAATTGGATATTGTTGACATGCTGATCGGATGTAAGTGACAAAAATCCCGACCACTAAATAATGCTGGCTGTTTATAGAAAGCTTGATCCTACCTAGACACTTGATTTTGAATGTTGAAAACTCTTGTTGTTCTAGTTATCGAACTTGAGAACGCTGCCTTCTTCTGTGGATTATATAATATAATGCCTTTTGGCAACCAACTTTAAAATGCATTACTGCCACCAACTGGACTGGAGTGTGGACCAGAGACAGTGAAGGTCTAAATCCTACCCAATAATCTCGTCTCCCTATGGAAACGAAATGCATAATTAAATACTACCTCCCCTGAAGATTTCCCCAGCAGTTCACTTAATCCTGGCTCTTCAACCCCATTACTCCTCAAATCTAATAACAATCGCTCCCTTTCCCTCAAATATTTCTGGCACTGAAATAGAACATGTTCAACTGTCTCCATCTCCTCCTGACAATGATCACACCTCCCAGTCGGCTGTTTCCCCACCAATGTCAACGTACTATTGAGCCTTGTGTGTCCCAGTCTCAGCCTTGTGACTACACTTTCCTCCCTGTTCCCTCTCGGCCTGAGGACCTCCCTGCCCCCCACCTTTTCCTGGATCTTATCCAGGCGTCTTCCCTTTCTCTCCCTGTTCAACAACTCTTGAAACTTATTTTTAAACCCTGTTCTTATTAACCCCTCGGCTTCTGCTTTACTGATTGACAATTCCATCTCAACATTAGGACGTTGTTAAGAGCCTGCTTGGCAATAACATCCACCTCCTCATTCCCCTCTAATCCCACATGAGCTGGTACCCAGAGGAACATCACAAATACCCCCATCTGTTTCACCCTATACAAGCACTGCAAAACCTCATACAATACATCCCGTCTGCTCCGAGACATAAGTGAATAGAACGGCCAACAACTCCGTTGTGTAAACAGATAAATGATGCGTTGCTCTCTTCGTCACTGCCTCCTTAAACTCAGGAACACTAAAAGCTGCTCCTGTCCTCCCTGTTTTAGGGTGCTTAGATCCATCTGTGGATATATTCAAGAAAGCATAGTATTGTGTTCTTAAATGTTCACTTACAACTGAATCTACTCCTTCCACAACATATCTTACCCTCTCAAGCAACCCTAGATCTATCACTGTCTGAGGGAGAAACCAAGGTGGGATAGCAGGAAGAACCCCAGAGGGGCTAAACTCCCTCCCAAACAACCCCATCTCTCTCGCCATGCAATTGCCTATCCACTCAAAGCTTGTATTCAGATTGTGTTCGTGTTCCCAGCACTCTAGGAGCACCTTTTCTGTAGGATGTGTGACCTTATGTCCTTGAAGGTTTACCCAATATGTCATGGCTAGCTGTTGTCTTTCATAGCCGGGCATTTAGAAGTTGAAATAGCAGGTGCGGTAGAGAGAGAGAGAGTTGAAAACAACAGGTCTGGGACAAGGTAACACGTCCGGTGAACAGGTCAGGGTTCCATAGCCGCAGGCAGATCAGTTGAAACTGGAGCAGCAGCACGACCAGGTGGACTGGGGACAGCAAGAAGTCATCAGGCAAGGTAGTCCTGAGGCATGGTCCTAGGGCTCAGGTCCTCCGGGAGGGGAGAGAGAGAGAGAGAATTAGAGGGAGCATGCTTAAATTCACACAGGACACCAGATAAGACAGGAGAGTAACACCAGATATAACAGACTATTGCAGCATAGATACTGGAGGCTGAGACGGGGGGGGGGGGGTCGGGAGACAATGTGGCCCCGTCCGACGATACCCCTGGACAGGGCCAACCAGGCAGGATATAACCCCACCCACTTTGCCAAAGCACAGCCCCCACACCACCAGAGGGATATCAACAGACCACTAACCTACTACCCTGAGACAAGGCTGAGTATAGCCCACGAAGATCTCCTCCACTGCACGAGCCCGAGGGGGCGACAAACCGGACAGGAAGATCACGTCAATGACACAACCCCTCTTAGGGACGGCATGGAAAGTACCAGTAAGCCAGTGACTAAGCCCCCGTAATAGGGTCAGAGGCACAGAACCGGCCAGGCAGAGACAGCAAGGGCGGTTTGTCGCTCCAGTGCCTTTCCGTTTACCTTCGCACCCCTGGGCCAGACTACACTCAATCATAGGACCTACTGAAGAGATAGAGTCTTCAGTAAAGACTTAAAGGTCGAGAACGAGTCTGCGTCTCTCACGTGGATAGGCAGACCATTCCATAAATACGGAGCTCTATAGGAGAAAGCCTCCAGCTGTTTCTTAGAAATTCTAGGGACAATAACATTTTTACATTTACATTTTCGTCATTTAGCAGACGCTCTTATCCAGAGCGACGTACAAATTGGTGCATTCACCTTATGATAGCCAGTGGGACAACCACTTTACACATTTTTTTTTCTTTTTTTGGGGGGGTGGGGTAAGGAGGCCTGCATCTTGTGACTGTAGCGTACGTGTAGGTATGTACGGCAGGACCAAATCGGAGAGACAGGTAGGAGCAAGCCCATGTAATATTTTGTAGGTTAGCAGTAAAACCTTGAAATCAGCCCTAGCCTTAACAGGAAGCCAGTGTAGAGAGGCTAGCACTGGAGTAAAATTGTCATATTTTTTGTTTCTAGTCAAGATTCTAGAAGCCGTGTTTAGCACTAACTGAAGTTTATTTAGTGCTTTATCCGGGTAGCCAGAGAGTAGAGCATTGCAGTAGTCTAATCTAGAAGTAACAAAAGCATGGATTACCTTTTCTGCATCATTTATGGACAAAAGGTTTCTGGTTTCTGATTTCTGCAATGGTACGAAGATGGAAAAAAGCTGTCCTTTAAATATTCTTGATTTGTTCGTCAAAAGAGAGATCAGGGTCCAGAGTAACGCCGATGTCCTTCACTTTTTTGTTGAGACGACTGTACAACCATCAAGATGAATTGTCAGATCCAACAGAAGATCTCTTTGTTTCTTGGGACCTAGAACTACCATCTCTGTTTTGTCCAAGTTTAAAAGTAAAAAATGTACCGCCATCCACTTCCTTATGTCTGAAACACAGGCTTCCAGGGTAGGCAATTTGGGGGCTTCACCATGTTTCATCGAAATGTAGAGCTGTGTGTCATCTGCATAGCTATGAAAGTTAACATTGTGTTTCCGAATGACATCACCAAGAGGTAAGATATATAGTGAAAACAATAGTGGTCCTAAAACGGAACCTTGAAAAACACAGAAATGTACAATTGATTTGTCAGAGGACAAACCATCTACAGAGACGAACTGATATCTTTCCGACAGATAAGACCTAAACCAGGCAAGAACTTGTCCGTGTAGACCAATTAAGGTTTCCAATCTCTCCAAAAGAATGTGGTGATCGATGGTGTCAAAAGCAGCACTAAGGTCTAGGAGCACGAGGACAGATGCAGAGCCTTGGTCTGACGCCATTAAAAGGTAATTTACCACCTTCACGAGTGCAGTCTCAGTACTATGATGGGGTCTAAAACCAGACTGAAGCGTTTCGAATACATTTTTTTTGTCTTCAGGAAGGCAGTGAGTTGCTGCACAACAGCTTTTTCTAAACTTTTTGAGAGGAATGGGAGATTCGATATAGGCCGATAGTTTTTTTTATATTTTCTGGGTCACGGTTTGGCTTTTTGAAGAGAGGCTTTATTACTGCCACTCTTAGTGAGTTTGGTACACATCCGGTGGATAGGGAGCCATTTATTATGTTCAACATAGGAGGGCCGAGCACAGGAAGTAGCTCTTTCAGTAGTTTAGTTGGAATAGGGTCCAGTATGCAGCTTTAAGGTTTAGAGGCCATGACTATTTCCATGAATGTGTCAAGAGATACACGATTACAAATCTTGAGTGTCTCCATTGATCCCAGGTCCTGGCAGTTTTGTGCAGACTCAGGACAGCTGAGCTTTGGAGAAATACGCAGATTCAAAGACGAGTCCGTAATTTGCTTTCTAATGATCATGATATTTTCGTCAAATAAGTTAATGAATTCATCACTGCTGAAGTGAAAGGCATCCTCTCTTGAGGAATGCTGCTTTTTAGTTAGCTTTGTGACAGTATCAAATAGACATTTTGGATTGTTCTTATTCTCCTCAATTAGGTTGGAAAAATAGGATGATCAAGCAGCAGTGAGGGCTCTTCGATATTGCTCTGTACTTTTTCTTTCCAAGCTAGTAGGAAGACTTCCAGTTTGGTGGAGCGCCATTTTCTGGAGGCTTGCTTCAGGGCTCGGGTATTTTCTGTATACCAGGGAGCTAGTTTCTTGTGACAAATGTTTTTTGTTTTTAGGGGTGCGACTGCATCTAGGGTATTACGCAAGGTTACATTTAGATCCTCAGTTAGGTCGTTAACTGATTTCTGTACTCCGACATCCTTGAGTAGGTGGAGGGAGTCTGGAAGGGCCTCTAGGAATCTTTAGGTTGTCAGATAATTTATGGCACGTCTTTTGATGGTCCTTGGTTGGGGTCTGAGCAGATTATTTGTTGCGATTGCAAACGTAATAAGATGGTGGTCCGATAGTCCAAGGTTATGAGGAAAAACATTTAGATCCACAATATTTATTCCACGGGACAAAACTAGATCCAGGGTATGACTGTGGCAATGAGTAGTTCCGGAGACATGTTGGACAAAACCCACTGAGTCGTTGATGGCTCCGAAAGCCTTTTGGAGTGGGTCTGTGGACTTTTCCATGTGAATATTAAAGTCACCAATAATTAGAATATTATCAAAGATGAAAACGCAGTCATTTTTGGGGGGGGTAAATTGACATTTGCTATCGTAAATGTTAGCAACACCTCCGCCTTTGCGGGCTGCGCGGGGGAAATGGTCACTAGTGTAACCAGGAGGAGAGACCTCATTTAACACAGTAAATTCATCAGGCTTACGCCATGTTTCAGTCAGGCCAATCACATCACATTAAGTAGCCATATTTTGAGATGTGAGATATCACAATCTCTTACAAATAATGAGAGGAATGGAGGAGGTCTTTATTCCAGTGAGATTGCTAAGGTGAACACCACCATGTTTAGTTTTGCCCAACCTAGATCTAGGCACAGACACGGTCTCAATGGGGATAGCTGAGCTGACTACACTGACTGTGCTACTAAGACTCCACTAAGCTGGCGGGCTGGCTAACAGCCTGCTGCTTGGCCTGCACCCTATCTCATTGTGGAGATATTGAATGTGATCCATATCCTATACTTCCATAATCCATTGATGACCTTAACAGCGATATATATATATATATAATTTTCAACGCCATTCTATCTGCCCCCCCCCCACTCCATTCTTGATAAGCAACGCATCACATTTAATATTTTCTAACCTTTGACAACTACTCTGTTAATATGCTCCGCCCCCATGTCATTCGATCGTCAAACCAGACCTCCAGGAACCTAAACCCTCCCACCCTCTCCTGATTCCTTCCATACAACTTCAAGTATATTATTATACAACTTCAAGAACCCACTTTGATATGGTGACATTAGTCCTCTTCTCTCCAGAAAGTATGTCAGCCTTTCCTGAACCCAGTTTGATATGATGACATTAGTCCTCTACTCTCCAGTCAGTCAGCCTTTCCTGAACCCAGTTTGATATGATGACATTAGTCCTCTACTCTCCAGTCAGTCAGCCTTTCCTGAACCCAGTTTGATATGGTGACATATCAAACTTTCCATTAGTTTCCATACGTGAGATGTCAACGCTATCGGCCTATAGCGTGAAGGACTAGTAGGGACTTTCCCTGTTTTCCTTATCGACACCACTACCGCCTGCTTCCAACTTCCAGGCAGTTTTCCCTTCCTGCCCAATACTTTCCCCATTGCAGTGTCACTGAGATGAGCCATCATGATGTAACACATCACATCTCATCCTTCCCATGAGATGCTACCCCAGCTTTAGCTAATGCTCTCTTCATCTCATGGTGATAATACAAACATGTATCCTGAATAATGCCCAAACATAGCACTACAAAGCATGAAAACATTAAGGTAATGTAATACAGCTTTTTATTCAGTTTTACATCATGGTAGTTTGTTGGATGAACAAACAAGTGTTTTAGAATCCTGACACTGAATCACAAATAAACACAAACAATGACAGAGAAAAAATTACACAAAGCTGCATGTGATATTTAAACCTATTAAAGACAAACCTGACCAATTTGAAGGGTTTGGAAGTTTAGCTAAAATAAATAAATGAGTTTGTTTGTTAAGAAAAATACAAGATGTTCATCAGTTTCTTCAGATCTACAATCACCAAAAGCAGAATTGGGTCTAGTTTCAGTTAGTTTCTGGACCGGACCAAAGCTGTACTCCAACTGTCAGTTATGGGTGAGTGTGTGTGTGTGTGTGTGTGTGTGTGTGTGTGTGTGTGTGTGTGTGTGTTGGTCACGGGAAGCCCCTGCGGTCCTGGGAGCTCCATGGCTGGGGGTGGAGGGAGGTCTGGGAGAGAAGGGTACTGTGGGAGGAGACAGAGGTCTGGGGCTGGAGAGAACGTGGGGGCTGGGTGGGGGTCTTGGGGTGGAAGGAGGGGAGAGGGTACTACAGGAGAACCCCCCCAGGAGACTGGTCACACTGGGTACCAGGTCAGTCCACAGCTCCCCCATCTGGAGAGAGAGGGAACTACTACAACACTCAATAGTACAGTCGTGGTCAAAAGTTGACCCACTTTGTATTGGTCTTCACAAAGTTCGCTGCTTCAGTGTTATGAGATATTTTTGTCAGATGTTACTATGGTATACTTAAGTATAATTACAAGCATTCCATAAGTGTCAAAGGCTTTTATTGACAATTACATTAAGTTTATGCAAAGAGTCAATATTTGCAGTGTTGACCCTTCTTTTTCAAGACCTCTGCAATCCGCCCTGGCATGCTGTCAATTAACTTCTGGGCCACATCCTGACTGATAGCAGCCCATTCTTGCATAATCAATGCTTGGAGTTTGTCAGAATTTGTGTTTTTTTTTTGTCCACCTGCCTCTTGAGGATCGACCACAAGTTCTCAATTGGATTAAGGTCTGGGAGTTTCCTGGCCATGGACCCAAAATGTCGATGTTTTGTTCCCGAGCCACTTAGTTATCACTTTTGCCTTATGGCAAGGTACTCCATCATGCTGGAAAAGGCATTGGTCCTCACCAAACTGTTCTTGGATGGTTGGGAGAAGTTGCTCTCGGAGGATGTGTTGGTACCGTTCTTTATTCATGGCTGTGTTCTTAGGCAAAATTGTGAGTGAGCCCACTCCCTTGGCTGAGAAGCAACCCCACACATGAATGGTCTCAGGATGCTTTACTGTTGGCATGACACAGGACTGATGGTAGCGCTCACCTTGTCTTGTCCGGACAAGGTGTTTTCTGGATGCCCCAAACAATCGGAAAGGGGATTCATTAGAGAAAATGACTTTACCCCAGTCCTCAGCAGTCCAATCCCTGTACCTTTTGCAGAATATCAGTCTGTCCCTGATGTTTTTCCTGGAGAGAAGTGGCTTCTTTGCTGCCCTTCTTGACACCAGGCCATCCTTCAAAAATCTTCGCCTTACTGTGCGTGCAGATGCCCTCACACCTGCCTGCTGCCATTCCTGAGCAAGCTCTGCACTGGTGGTGCCCCGATCCTGCAGCTGAATCAACTTTAGGAGATGGTCCTGGTGCTTGATGGACTTTCTTGGGCGCCCTGACGCCTTCTTCACAACAATTGAACCACTCTCTCCTTGAAGTTCTTGATGACCTGATAAATGGTTGATTTAGGTGCAATCTTACTAGCAGCATTATCCTTGCCTGTGAAGCCCTTTTTGTGCAAAGCAATGATGACGGCACGTGTTTCCTTGCAGATAACCATGGTTAACAGAGGAAGAACAATGATTTCAAGCACCACCCTCCTTTTAAAGCTTCCAGTCTGTTATTCTAACTCAATCAGCATGACAGAGTGATCTCCAGCCTTGTCCTCGTCAACACTCTCACCTGTGTTAACGAGAGAATCACTGACTTGATGGCAGCTGGTCCTTTTGTGGCAGGGTTGAAATGCAGTGGAAATATATTTTGGGGATTAAGTTCATTTTCATGGCAAAGAGGGACTTTGCAATTAATTGCAATTCATCTGATCACTCTTCATGACATTCTGGAGTATATGCAAATTGCAATCATCAAAACTGAGGCAGCAGACTGTGAAAATTAGTATCGATGTCATTCTCAAAACTTTTGACCACGACTGTACAGTCATATTATATTATATTCACGAGTGTGTGTGTGTGTATATACAGTAAAGATCACGTATTGAATTTCAAGGCAGGTTGACGTTTATAGGCGATATAATGTATATGTGTGATTGCCCTGAATTTATATAATGTGAGAGCTCTGGTGAGTAAGGTTTCTAAAGTATTTACCTGTAAACCAAGGTTTCTGCCTCTCCTGGCAGGTAAACTCCCTTCAGATCATGGATACACCACATGGCACAGTAAATGTACTCTGAAAAGAACGCATTACTAACTACTCACTACTAATTACTGTAATATTATTACTCCAATACAAATTCTAACTCATTATAGTACCTTATTACTGACAAAAGTAATAGTAAAATGTTATGTTACTAACGTGTTAAACCCCAAGAGGAGAGTGGCTGACAGTGTTGTAGTATTGGAGTCCAGTACTCGGACTTGACTCTGAGTCACGATTTTCATGACTCGTGACTCGACCACTGGTGACTGACTTGACTACATCTACATATAATACAAAGTGTAACTCATTACAAAAGACCTCGTTATGGACTAATGTAATTATATTTCTGTAACACCCTGTGTTACTAATGTCTTTCCCCCAACACTGGTGAAATAACATCAATAAGCAAATAAAACGTTCCCAAGAGGAGAGTGGTTGACTTGAGATAGAAGTTTGGTTTAGAAAGTATTAATTTATGCAAATAGAAACTGAATGCATTTCTGGAGGAAAAGACACTTTAATTCAAATATGATGCGCATGTCATAATTCATACTCTTTAGTACATTTTCATATGAGAATATAAAAAATGAACTTCAAGTTTCACAGAATAATCTGCAGAGCCTGGGGTCTAGCGTTAACACTCCCAGTTAAATGTACTCTACTCCCCACTGGACACCGGGGTTCAATTCCTGTGTCCACCCTCCCAATTTCCTGCCTCCCTCGTCTGTTTTAGGCCGTCTGAACAAAGCGTTATAGGTCAAATATATATATTTTTTAAAACCTATAACAAAATAATGACAAAAACAGTCAGTCAATATTAGTTAGATATGTAGTTGCCCAGCTTGGCAACACCATTATAAGGTCAGTGTTGGGCACTGCACTGTGCATTGCTTTCTGATGTTCTTTCAGGATTTCTTTCCATTTAAAAGAATTCCCACACTGATCACAGCTGTACGGCTTCGCTCCAGTGTGTATTCTCTGGTGTTGCTTTAGATTTCCTTTCTCACTGAAGGTCATCCCACATTGGGAGCAGTGGAAAGGCTTCTCCCCTATGTGTCTTCTCTGATGTTGCTTTAGGACATTTACCCGACTGAAGCTTTTCCCACATTGGGAGCAGTGGTATGGCTTCTCTCCACTGTGTATTCTCTGATGCCTCTTTAGGTCTCCTGCCTGAATGAAGCTCTTCCCACATTGGGAGCAGTGGTGGGGCTTCTCTCCACTGTGTATTCTCTGATGACTCTTAAGGCTTCCTTCCAATTTAAAACTCTTCCCACAATGATCACAGCTGAATAGTTTCTCTTCTGTGTGAGTTATTTGGTGCCTCTTCAGATATGATGACAGACTGAAACTCTTCCCGCACTCAGAGCAGTGGTAAGGCTTCTCTCCTGTGTGTATTCTCTGATGTTTATTTCGACTTCCTATAGCACTGAAACTCTTCCCACATTGGGAGCAGTGGAAAGGCTTCTCCTCAGTGTGTATTCTCTGGTGTCGCTTCAAATTTATTGACCAACCAAAAGTCTTCCCACACTGGGAGCAGTGGAAGGGCTTCTCCCCTGTGTGTATTCTCTGGTGAGCCTTTAAGGTGTCTACCCGACTGAACCTCTTCCTACACTGAAAGCAGTGGTACAACTTCTTTCCTGTGTGAGTAAGCTGGTGCTTCTTCAAACTGCTTGGGGTCTGAAAACTCTTCTCACAATGACCACACGGGTACGTTTTCTTTCTTTTGAGAGTCTGCTGGTGTGATTTGAAGTGAATTGGACAAATAAAACTGCCTCTGCAATTAGAGCAGGGGTGGGGCCCACAAGTGTGCCTTCTCAACTCCTCTGGCTCATAGAAACTAGTGGAGCAGTCCATGCAGTGGTGATGTTTCTGTCTTGAGTTCCTCTGTCTGGGTTGTTTATGGTTTCCTGATGCTGTGGAACTGGGATCGCTATCTGAGCCTGGATTGGAGCTCTCTCCTGTGGGAATATGAACAGAAATAGGGATAGAATCAGAAAGGGAACATTGAAAGGGGCTTTAAAAGACTTGTTGATTCAAGCTGAAGCACTTTAATTGTTTTGGAATCCCCTGTGGTCGCCATGGCACCAACCTCTCTCCGTACTCCACACATGAACTTACCTGGGTCAGTGATACTATCTACTTCTTCATTCTCTTCTTTGATCTCTTCCTCCTGCTCTTCTCTCACTCCTCTCTCCTCCACCTCCTCTGTGATTCCTCTCTCCTCCACCTCCTCTTTGACTGCTCTCTCCTCCACCTCCTCTTTGACTGCTCTCTCCTCCGCCTCCGCCTCCTCCTTCACTGCCCCCTCCTCCACCTCCCCTTTGACTGCTCCCTCCTCCACCTCCTCTTTGACAGCTCTCTCCTCCACCTCCTCGACAGCTCTCTCCTCCACCTCCTCCTTGACAGCTCTCTCCTCCACCTCCTCCTTGACAGCTCTCTCCTCCACCTCCTCCTTGACAGCTCTCTCCTCCACCTCCTCCTTGACTGCCCCCTCCTCCACCTCCTCTTTGAATGCTCTCTCTCCCACCTCCTCTTTGACTGCTCTCTCCTCCACCTTCTGTTTGACTGCTCTCTTCTCGATTTCTCTCTCCTCCCAATCCTCTTTGACAATCACATTGAGTTCCAGTGTTTGACTGCAGTCTTCCAGCTGCACTGACACCATCTCTGGACCCCGCTGTAAGCTTCTCTGGGCTGGAACACCACAGCCTGAACCCAGGGACTCTGTGGACTTGGGATCAGACATGGAAGGCTAGAGATGGATCCAAAAGAGGAAGCACAACAAGTGAAAGTTGAGTTTTACAAAATAATAAAGGGATATAACGTGCAAAATATTCCATGCACAAGGAATCTCTGCTAATAAATGTAACTAGCTAGCTCACTTAGCTATGGCGATGGCAACGATAGCTAACGTCAGCAATGTAGAGCTATTATTGGGTTAGCTTAAGCTTACTGACTAGCCCTTGATCATGACTCTCAGTTCCATTACATTACACAGAAGAGTCATTGGACAAAGGCATCTTCTGTAGGAGTGAGTTTAAGAGCCCAGACGCTTGGTCTGAACATTAACACCCATCGCTTGCAGTACGGTTTTGGAAGCATAAGGATCTTATCTTTCATATCAGGGAGAAATAATAATAATTTAAAAAAGGTTACATTGATACACCGTTATAGGGTCAGGGATCCCACATGGCCATATCTCCATTTGGACACTGTGTTAACAAACCTCCAAACAAGCTTCAATGCCATACAACACTCCTTCAGTAGCCTCCAACTGCTCTTAAACACTAGTAAAACTAAATGCATGCTCTTCAATCGAACGCTGCTGGCACCCGCCCACCCGACTAGAATCACTACTCTCGACGGGTCTGACCTAGAGTATGTGGACAACTACAAATACCTAGGTGTCTGGTTAGACTGTAAACTCTCCTTCCAGACTCACATTAAGAATCTCCAATCCAAAGTTAAATCTAGAATCGGTTTCCTATTTCGCAACAAAGCCTCCTTCACTCATGCTGCCAAACATGCCCTCGTAAAACTGACTATCCTACCGATCCTTGACTTCGGCGATGTCATTTACAAAATAGCCTCCAACACTCTACTCAGCAAATTGGATGTAGTCTTATCACAGTGCCATCCGTTTTGTCTCCAAAGCCCCATATACTACCCACCACTGTGACCTGTACGCTCTTGTTGGCTGGTCCTCACTACATATTCGTCGCCAAACCCACTGGCTCCAGGTCATCTATAAATCACTTCTAGGCAAATCCCCGCCTTATCTTAGCTCATTGGTCACCATAGCAACACCCACCCGTAGTATGCGCTCCAGCAGGTATATCTCACTGGTCATCCCCAAAGCCAACACCTCCTTTGGCCGCCATTCCTTCCAGTTCTCTGCTGCCAATGACTGGAACAAATTGCAAAAATCTCTGAAGCTGGAGACACTAACTCCCTCACTAACTTTAAGCATCAGTTGTCAGAGCACCTTACCGATCACTGCACCTGTACACAGCCCATCTGAAATTAGCCCGCCCAACTACCTCATCCCTATATTGTTATTTATTTTGCTCATTTGCACCCCAGTATCTCTACATTTTTACATTTACATTTTAGTCATTTAGCAGACGCTCTTATCCAGAGCGACTTACAGTTAGTGAATACATATATATTTTTTATACTGCACCCCCCCCCCCCCCCGGGAAACGAACCCACAACCCTGGCGTTGCAAACGCCATGCTCTATCAACTGAGCTACATCCCTGCCGGCCATTCCCTCCCCTACCCTGGACGACGCTGGGCCAATTGTGCGCCGCCCATGAGTCTCCCGGTCGCGGCCGGCTGCGACAGAGCCTGGATTCGAACCAGGATCTCTAGTGGCACAGTTAGCACTATTTGCACATCATTTCTTGCCCATCTATCATTCCAGTGTTAATACTAATTGTAATTATTTTGCACTATAGCCTATTTATTGCCTTACCTCCATAACTTGCTACATTTGCACACACTGTATATACATTTTCTGTTGTATTTTTGACTTTATGTTTTGTTTTACCCCATATGTAACTCTGTGTTGTTTTTATCGCACTGCTTTGCTTTATCTTGGCCAGGTCGCAGTTGTAAATGAGAACTTGTTCTCAACTGGCTTACCTGGTTAAATAAAGGTGAAATAAAAATAAAAAACAGCGCATGTTTACGGAAGACAGATGGACCACCTGTGATAATTAGCTATCTAGCATGCTCCGATCACCTGTTTGTAACGGATGAAGGTCGCCAGAAACGTGTTGTAACTGAAAAATACTGTCGGCTGCAACTGATAAAGCCAGTTAAAACTGTACAGGAAGTGTATATTTTGCATTTGTGAAATAATTTTGATATGGGCAGCGATGCTGGAATAGTTGTATTGCCTGCGATACAGAAGGCTATACCTGTCGCTAATACAGGACTAGTAAAGGCCCAGTGCACTACTTTTGTGAGAAAAACAATAATTTGTTTTTTTATTAAGATAATTTTTTTATTTAGATTTTTCAGGGGGCGTTTCAGCACCCTCAGCACGCCTACTTCCCACGGCATGCCTGTATAAGCCTTGGACCTTAAGGAGTACTGCGGTCAAGTGAGCTGACACTTGCAAAACGCAGTCACGCCATCCGCACTTCAGTGTCCTCCTGAATTGTGGTGCATGAACACACTCAACACTTTACGGTATTGAATGTTTTCAGGTTGGGGAAAGGAAATAGCTCGTCAGTTGCGCAACTGAATGCATTCAACCGAAATCTGTCTTCCGCATTTAACCCAACCCCTCTGAATCATGGTGTTTTCAAATACAGGCGAATACATTGATAAAAAGTAACCTTGTCCTAGAGAGATTTACACAGTTATCAAAACGTCACGTCGGGGTAAGCGTACAACCTTATTTTATGTGTTTCTAAAAATCCCCTATGGGAAAAATGTATGATGGAAAAAACGATTGGAACCATTGTCCTCATTCTGTGGTACTCTATAGGGGGACAAGAAAGCAAAAAATAGGATGGCAAAAGCAAACCAGCACGAGGTATGCGTTGCTATGGTGATTTCAGTAAACAAACCGTGCAAATCAACATCCGGTAGAAAACCACGCTACTGCAGACAGCAAAAGTTGAAATATTTTAACTCTGGCGGCAAGTTGCGTCTACCGTGGCGGCTGACGGCATTTACCGTCGTGCTCTCATTGAAAACAATGGCATCCGGTTTGCCGTCTACTTCGTACCATCTAAACGCAGCATCACTCTACCCGTGGCCGTGATATGAAAGTCATTTTTGAAACGCCGCACAAAAAACGCCTGTCTCCTCCTGAATTGGGGTGCGTGAATACTCAACACTTTACGGTATTGAATGTTTTCTGGTTGGGAAAGGAGATACTTAGTCAGTTGCACAACTGAATGCATTCAACCGAAATGTGTCTTCCACATTTAACCCAACTCCTCTGAATCAGAGAGGTGCCGGGGACTTATATCACTGAGTCGGATGCACAGATAGAGATCATAGCTACAAATCAATGCAAGAAAACCGTTTGAAGCGCACTTATTAAATCTTCCACAAAAAAAATTATACCAAATATTTTATTTCATTTTCGTGCCTTATCAAAAATAACTTGATATCACGGGTAGAGTGAGGCTGCAGTAGCCTACTGTGGGTGCTGTTTAGCAAATGTTAAATTGTGAAATCAAGATGCGTTTACAGTCATAGCATACAAACACACACAAAGTAGTTATATTACAGTGAACTTTGATGACCCCTATGTCAAAAATAATTCTGAGTAAAAATGCTTGTAAACTTAAAAAAAAAGTATTTATTTAATGTGTACCACTGGTAGATCATGAATCCAGTGTGATCACCATTGCATACCATAACATGCCCATATTATGCCATCTTAAAATATGTTGTGACACGTCTGCCTCTGATCTGAGGACAGCTATACCCTTCCTGTGACGTCATATACCCTTTGCATGACAAGACTGACCAGATGAATCCAGGTGAAAGCTATGATCCCTTTCTGATGTCACCTGTTAAATTCCACTTCAAAACAGTGTAGATGAAGGGGAGGAGACAGGTTAAAGAAGGATTTTTAAAGGGGAATTTCACCCTGGGGGAATCTGGGCTTGTTTTCATCATGTCACTAGGTCAGTGAGATGAAGGGGAGGAGACAGGTTAAAGAAGGATTTTTAAAGGGGAATTTCACCCTGGGGGAATCTGGGCTTGTTTTCATCATGTCACTAGGTCAGTGAGATGTGTTTCACACATAATTGCCCAGGAGGAAGGCAGGTCTGGGCTTCGCGTGCTGAATGATACACCTTCTGATGGCTTCCGGTGTATTGATGGGGGGGGGCGAGATCTGAAAATAAATGTAGTCCTGCTTTGTGGCATTTCACGAAGGCTCTATGTGATACTGATCAAACTGTATGCTTTTGTGCGTGTAGATATGGTTGTTCTTGTTCGATAGAGCTATTGGATGTCTTTCAGTGATGTTCCTATCAGTGGATTCATTGCTAAAAATACTAGCTGACATTTTTTCCAGTCTCTGAAAGACTACAACTCATGTGGAGCAGTGCTTCGTGCTCTGGCCCAGTCACTCCCCCAAGGCAGGTATTTTTTTTTTAAGGGAGGCGGACACCAACAACAAAATTCTTTGGGCAAAACTGAAAGAACTGACCAGACAACAATGGCTTCAAGTGATTCCTCTCATCAACACGAATTCGACAATGGAGCTTTTTTTGGGTGGGGTGGGGTTGGGTGGGGTGGGGACATGGTGACGTTCAACCGGAATATAGCTAAGAGGATTCGAAACTAAGAAAGCTCCGCTATAGCCAATGCCAACACCAAGAGGGCAGATGACAAATACAGTGGCTAGCCAAGTAGCTAACTTTAGTTTATCTATTGAAACCCATATTATGTGTTGCTGGCTAACATACTACGGCGTTACAGTGGGGGGAAATTGAATGTTTTTTTCTGTTTGCTAACTAGCTAGTCTAGCTAGCTAAGTTGGCAAAACAACTACAGGTAGCCATATCTATGACAAAAAAATAGGAGATTTTACAATCAGAGATCTATTGTATCTTGATTGTACAACCTCTTCTCTTGTTAGTCGTAGATATGGCTACTAAACGGCAATCTATACCGTTACAACCAGCCACCTAAAGCTAGGTTTACCAGCAAACGTTAGCACATGACTGGAGTTGGCTAGCTAGTTAGCCTGGCACCTGCTAACTTGTTACTATGTGCCAGGCCTTGCGTTTAACTTTGTTTGTAAACATGTGTAACATCAGCACCGTAAATAGTTTTACCAGCTAGCTATGTAACATCAATTGGATGAGGGTTGACATTGGTTATGACTGGACTGTAGATGCATTTCAAAATCACAAAATTATAGGCATGACGCAAGATAGGATAACAATTATTGGCTCTCCAGCAAGCTAGCTAAGTTTACTAGCTAGCAGTGAGGAGAAACCATACAACAACAATTGAACTGTTGTAAATCTCAAACTGATAAGCTGGCTTTACTATACAAATATTTGCCTAGGTAAATATTGCATGGCTGTAGCTAGATACTGTACGTCTACCTGCCTACATTTGTATGGTCTGGTCACTGTGCAAAGGTCAAGACAGGTGTCTGTCATCATGACATGCGGCACTTTGGGGTGGACACTCACCTGTCTCGATTAATGAGCCGAAGACTTGAAACAGACAACATGGCGGTGTACACTCTGTTGGATTAGTTCAGTGAGCAAAAAAAAAAAGTATTTATTGTAATAACGGAGCATTTTCTAAATTCAAAACGGACCACCTGCAACTGGACACGGACATTTTGAGACTCCCGTTTCCACGAATTGAGGAAGAAGACGGCGTAGCAAAGCTAAGGATGGTCGAAAGATTCTCTGTGCTACACCAAACAGTACCTATCCTGTAACTCCCAGTAATAGATGACAAAGATATTTGGTTAAATCACATTATCTGTTGTAACAATCTGTAGCTACAGTTCTCTGCACTTTTACTACACCTCAGACACACTGAACTGTACTACACTGTTCATACTGTATTTGATTGGTGTTAAATGGTCAAAGTAACATTCTTGTTGAATACCAAGTTCTCTTTTTGAGTTAAATATTGTACACTCCCCTGTATTTTAGATTTTGACAAATAAACATTATTTGGATATCTCTGAATGTCTAACATCTGTTTGATGTGCAACTCAATATTAGGAAAGTGTTCTTAATATTTTGTACACTCAGTGTACATTAAAAACGAGTGTTTTTCCCATCTTGTAGCTGGCATAATATGGGAATGTTTTGAAATGTTAATGACAATGGATTGTTGATCAACTAGAGGCACACATTTCACAAAAGATGGCATAATATGGACACCATATTATAGTCAATGCCACTCCGACATTGCCCATCCTAATATTTCTATATTTCTTAATTCCATTATTTTACTTTTAGATTTGTGTGTATTGTTGTGAGCTGTTAGATACTACTGCACTGTTGGAGCTAGAAACACAAGCATTTCGCTACACCCGCAGTAACATGTGCTAAATATGTGTATGTGACCAATAACATTTTATTTGACTTAAGCAAAAGGGCCACTCAAGTCAGGGTGTGCGATTTTCCTGAAAATTAGTATTTGAAAAGGATGTCGCGGGTGATCATGTATTGGTCGCGGTTTGCAGGTTTTGGGTTACTTCTAAATTGCTCTGCGGCCGCCATTGGCATTTCTCTTTGAATTGTTTCAAAAGTATATTTCACTGTGACCTTGCTGCTGCTGACTCAGGGGGTGGTGAGGGGAAGGACCGGAGGGGGGTGTGGTGAGGGGAAGGGCCGGAGGGGGGTGTGTTGAGGGGAAGGGCCGGAGGGGGGTGTGTTGAGGGGAAGGGCCGGAGGGGGGTGTGTTGAGGGGAAGGACCGGAGGGGGGTGTGTTGAGGGGGAAGGGCCGGAGGGGGGTGTGTTGAGGGGAAGGACCGGAGGGGGGTGTGTTGAGGGGAAGGACCGGAGGGGGGTGTGTTGAGGGGAAGGGCCGGAGGGGGGTGTGGTGAGGGGAAGGGCCGGAGGGGGGTGTGTTGAGGGGAAGGACCGGAGGGGGGTGTGTTGAGGGGAAGGGCCGGAGGGGGGTGTGGTGAGGGGAAGGGCCGGAGGGGGGTGTGTTGAGGGGAAGGGCCGGAGGGGGGTGTGTTGAGGGGAAGGGCCGGAGGGGGGTGTGTTGAGGGGAAGGGCCGGAGGGGGGTGTGTTGAGGGGAAGGGCCGGAGGGGGGTGTGTTGAGGGGAAGGACCGGAGGGGGGTGTGGTGAGGGGAAGGGCCGGAGGGGGGTGTGGTGAGGGGAAGGACCGGAGGGGGGTGTGGTGAGGGGAAGGGCCGGAGGGGGGTGTGGTGAGGGGAAGGACCGGAGGGGGGTGTGGTGAGGGGAAGGGCCGGAGGGGGGTGTGGTGAGGGGGAAGGACCGGAGGGGGGTGTGTTGAGGGGAAGGGCCGGAGGGGGGTGTGGTGAGGGGAAGGGCCGGAGGGGGGTGTGGTGAGGGGAAGGGCCGGAGGGGGGTGTGGTGAGGGGAAGGACCGGAGGGGGGTTGGTGAGGGGAAGGGCCGGAGGGGGGTGTGGTGAGGGGGAAGGACCGGAGGGGGGTGTGTTGAGGGGAAGGACCGGAGGGGGGTGTGGTGAGGGGAAGGGCCGGAGGGGGGTGTGGTGAGGGGGAAGGACCGGAGGGGGGTGTGTTGAGGGGAAGGACCGGAGGGGGGTGTGGTGAGGGGAAGGACCGGAGGGGGGTGTGTTGAGAGAGCGCTGACAGAGCAGCACCGGCGCACGTCTTCACAACTTTTTACCATTTGTAGGTAGGCTATTTAGATTGTCATTATGGAGACACCTATTTCCAACCCTTTTTCCATAAAACATATTAACGCGCTAGAACTGATAACGGTGACAAAGCACTGGGAAATGACTAGGCACACTAAAGAGTTCTAGATAAATTAGCTCAGAGGTGGTTTAAAGTACTAATGTCGAGTTTAGGGTTTTACGCATACTCAGTTCTTGGGTCTGGAGCGCTGCGTGAGCGCAAATTTGGAATGGAAGTTATGGAACTCCCTCGCCTACTTCTGTTATGGGAAAAAGTCCACAATGAAACTGCAAATTAAATGTGGAGAAATATACATTTGCATCTGTTGGCCATCAAGTAGGCTATTCATTTCTATGCCATTGTAGGCTTCTGTAGCCTACCATTTGATACAATAAATATGTTGAAAAAAAAGGGTACGTATGTGTGTATGTATGGATGTGTGTGTATATCTATCTATCTATCTATCTATCTATCTATCCATATATATACACACACACACACATCCATACATACAGACACATATACATACATACAGTGGGGGAAAAAAGTATTTAGTCAGCCACCAATTGTGCAAGTTCTCCCACTTAAAAAGATGAGGCCTGTAATTTTCATCATAGGTACACGTCAACTCTGACAGACAAAATGAGAAAAAAAAAATCCAGAAAATCACATTGTAGGATTTTTAATGAATTTATTTACAAATTATGGTGGAAAATAAGTATTTGGTCAATAACAAAAGTTTCTCAATACTTTGCTATATACCCTTTCATCTTCAATGCCCTTGCTGATGGAAGGAGGTTTTCACTCAAAATCTCACGATACATGGCCCCATTCATTCTTTCCTTTACACAGATCAGTCGTCCTGGTCCCTTTGCAGAAAAACAGCCCCAAAGCATGATGTTTCCACCCCCATGCTTCACAGTAGGTATGGTGTTCTTTGGATGCAACTCAGCATTCTTTGTCCTCCAAACACGACGAGTTGAGTTTTTACCAAAAAGTTCTATTTTGGTTTCATCTGACCATATGACATTCTCCCAATCCTCTTCTGGATCATCCAAATGCACTCTAGCAAACTTCAGACGGGCCTGGACATGTACTGGCTTAAGCAGGGGGACACGTCTGGCACTGCAGGATTTGAGTCCCTGGCAGCGTAGTGTGTTACTGATGGTAGGCTTTGTTACTTTGGTCCCATCTCTCTGCTGGTCATTCACTAGGTCCCCCCGTGTGGTTCTGGGATTTTTGCTCACCGTTCTTGTGATCATTTTGACCCCACGGGGTGAGATCTTGCGTGGAGCCCCAGATCGAGGGAGATTATCAGTGGTCTTGTATGTCTTCCATTTCCTAATAATTGCTCCCACAGTTGATTTCTTCAAACCAAGCTGCTTACCTATTGCAGATTCAGTCTTCCCAGCCTGGTGCAGGTCTACAATTTTGTTTCTGGTGTCCTTTGACAGCTCTTTGGTCTTGGCCATAGTGGAGTTTGGAGTGTGACTGTTTGAGGTTGTGGACAGGTGTCTTTTATACTGATAACAAGTTCAAACAGGTGCCATTAATACAGGTAACGAGTGGAGGACAGAGGAGCCTCTTAAATAAGTTGTTACAGGTCTGTGAGAGCCTGAAATCTTGCTTGTTTGTAGGTGACCAAATACTTATTTTCCACCATAATTTGCAAATAAATTCATTATAAATCCTACAATGTGATTTTCTGGATATTTTTTCCACAATTTGTCTGTCATAGTTGGCGTGTACCTATGATGAAAATTACAGGCCTAATCTTTTTAAGTGGGAGAACTTGCACAATTGGTGGCTGACTAAATACTTTTTTCCCCCCACTGTATATACACACCCTTTTTTTCAACATATTTATTGTATCAAATGATATATATATGCGAGAGAAAAAAACATATGGGGGATTGGAAGTGATGCAAACAATTACATTGATATCAATATTAAAGCTACCACCTAAAGAAAAAAAAGATTTAAACAAAAAGAAAATAATTAAAAACTATGTTGAAATGACCATATCGTTGAAGTCATTGCAAATCAATTAGTGCCAGTTGTGTAGCCAACCTGTAGCTGGCAAATGGATTTAATAAATAGCCTATAACTTCAGTTTATTGTTGTTATGGCCTTGTGTTATTATGCAATTATTAATGGCCAGTTATCAATTGAGATCATGGTCACAGCTCTGTCGCAAATGTCAAGTTTCATTGTGGACTTTTCGCTGAAATGAGATGTAGGCCTATCAGGGGCTATAGGCTAGCTGCATCTAGCTCAGTAAACCATGGCAACGTTGAATTACAATTATAAACCCAGATTTTAGTCATGCGCAAACAGGATTTATTTACAATTATAAACTGGGTGGTTTAAGCCCTGAATGCTGATTGGTTGAAAGCTGTGGTATATTAGACCGTGTACCACGGGTATGACACAAATACTTTTTACTGTTCTAATCACATTGGTAACCAGTTTATAATAGCAATAAGACACCTCAGGGGTTTGTGGTATATGGCTAATATCCCATGGCTAGGGGCTGTGTCCTAAGAACAGCCCTTAGCCGTAGTATATTTGTCATATAGCTAACCTACCACACCTCGGGCCTTATTGCTTAATCATTGCAATCAAACAAGTTAAATCGACATCCATTGATGGAAAATGATCTGGTTGAGATTAAGGGCGAATTATCTTTTCTCTTGGGACATATGCTTAAGCTTACAATTATTATTATTTTGATGGAAAACCGAATTTTGGTTCTTGGCCTAAGTCGTTACAAATTAAGTCGATATTCCTTCTTAATTCGCTTGATAACGTTACGGAAAATGGGTTTATAGGATAAATGTGGCAAGTCATCTCTTGCTGCAGAAAAAAAATGTTAGGTTTCAGGCTTTGTGGGCGGGCTTTGAGAGGTCATTGATCTAAAATGTCTAGCAGGACCTGACAACCCTGACTCGAGTCGTCACGTGTGCCTGTGAGAATTACATTTACATTTTAGTCATTTAGCAGACGCTCTTATCCAGAGCGACTTACAGTTAGTGAGTGCATACATTATTTGTTTATTTGTTTTCATGCTGGCCCCCCGTGGGAATCGAACCCACAACCCTGGCGTCGCAAACGCCATGCTCTACCAACTGAGCTACATCCCTGCCGGCCATTCCCTCCCCTACCCTGGACGACGCTGGGCCAATTGTGCGCCGCCCCATGGGTCTCCCGGTCGCGGCCGGCTACGACAGAGCCTGGATTCTCACTAGTAGAGGCAGAAGATCTCTCTTTTTGCAAGCAGTGGAAGCAAACTCAAAGATTAAAAAGCAACCTAGCTTGTGAACGAAACAATGTAAATAGCTAAGAAACACAAGGACAAAGTCTCACTTTAGTAGACTTTCGAGTAAAAGAGACCATTATGCCTTCTGAAAGGCTTCTAAAAATGAATATTTCAGCCTTCTAAAATGTATGCACTCACTAACTGTAAGTCGCTCTGGATAAGAGCGTCTGCTAAATGACTAAAATGTAAATGCTTCTATAAACGCATCTTTCAGCACTTCACTCACAGAGCCCCCCAGACAGGCACTGCTGTTCGAGGTGGGATAGCTATAGCGTTAGGATTCAGATTTCTTTGTGCATTAGCAGATATGAAACAAAACGGTAGAAATACTTTGAAAACAGATACTGCATCATTTATTTTCCTATAAATCACAACTTGCACTTGTGCCCATAAGTTACTTAACACATGTTTTTTGTTCGCACTGTAGAGCCCTGAGTGTGACCACCCGCCAACGTGACTGGTGAATTAAGACGAAATCACACAGACTTCAATGGCGTCATAATTTGCAAGAGAGTAGAGAGCGTCAATTCACATACACTTAATTGTCATGAAATTGTGCATTATTACGTCTGGAATTGTGACAAAGTGTATATTTAGTGTTAATACGTTTAACTGCCAGTGCTAATAATACATATTGGAAGCCTGTGTCGATTTTGATCACATGCATATTGCCTAGGCAGGTTACGTCTGGAAAACTCGAGGAACTCAGATTTCAAGAGATTATACTATTATGTAGAAAAAAATGAGACTAGCTAAATTCTTTATAAACTGCTCGGGCGTATTAACTACAACTCTCCTCCCCTTACTAAAAAATATTGCAGTCAGAGTGCAGTCTAACTGCAGTTATTCTGCAATTACTGCGTCCAAAATACCACAGTCGACTGATGTTACTGCACTTTTACTGCAGTTTCGAAACTGCAATCTTTTTTTGTAAGGGCGTCTATCGATCGGTGCATGAGCGCATCCGATTCAGTTTCCCTACCAGAAAATACGCGATACTGTAAAGTGTTGTGTAATTTATGCACCAACATTGACGAGGCGACTGAAGCGCGGATGGGTTGACTGCGTTTTGCGAGTGTACATTTCGAGCAATATCGTTTAAAGCAAACGAGATGTAAAACTGACATTTGATTTGTAATCACTAAATGACTAATGATTACTGAAGTTAAATTGACTAGCTAGCCTCCTTAGCTACCTAACAAACGGCCTAGTTAGCCATGCTAACTTGCCAGTGATCCGTGTTACCAATGGATTGTCATGTTAAATATGAACGATTCACACTTCATATATATTTTTGACATTGTCTTAATAACAAATATGGTGATTCACAACACAGCCTTTTGAAGATAAACAAACTTGCTTGCTATGATAGCTAGTTAGCTATATAGCTTCTAATGGCTAGTTAGCAAGCTAGCTAGCTAGATCAATAGGTTTATTGTTGATCGGGTGCATGTGGACAAATAATCAGACTACTAAATTATGCTTTTTGTATTTCCAAACGATCTACAATGTGTTAGAAAGCTTAATCTTACCTTGACACTTGATTTTGAAAGTTGACAGGTATTGTTGTTGTAGCCCTCTTTTACCAGAATTGCGCTTCTTCTTCTTCTTCTTCTTCTTCAATGAGGTTTACCGGCGGTTGGCATCCAATTTGTTACATTACCGCCACCTACTAGACTGGAGTACAACTTGACCGTCATCTTGGCAAATAAAATAAAACAAAGCAAAGAAATATCCTACCATCTAACACTACACTCACAACTTCAAAACTACTACTACTAATAATTAACCCCACTCTTCTCCACTATTTAAATATACTCTCTCCTACCTCATGCCCTCAACCTGAAATGATGGGACATCACCACTTAACACTCCCTGTAACTCTTCTGCTGTCAAGTCTCGCACACAAAAATATCTCTCTGCAGCTGCCACCACCACCTCAATTTTCTTCGATTTGCATTCCATCCCTGCAGTACAATTAATAACCATTGCTATCAACGCTAAAAACCCAATCTTACTGAAATATATCACTTGCTTGCCTATCCCACTGTACTGGTACATACAGTGGGGAGAACAAGTATTTGATACACTGCCGATTTTGCAGGTTTTCCTACTTACAAAGCATGTAGAGGTCTGTAATTTTTATCATAGGTACACTTCAACTGTGAGAGACGGAATCTAAAACAAAAATCCAGAAAATCACATTGTATGATTTTTAAGTAATTAATTTGCATTTTATTGCATGACATAAGTATTTGATACATCAGAAAAGCAGAACTTAATATTTGGTACAGAAACCTTTGTTTGCAATTACAGAGATCATACATTTCCTGTAGGTCTTGACCAGGTTTGCACACACTGCAGCAGGGATTTTGGCCCACTCCTCCATACAGACCTTCTCCAGATCCTTCAGGCTTCGGGGCTGTCGCTGGGCAGTACGGACTTTCAGCTCCCTCCAAAGATTTTCTATTGGGTTCAGGTCTGGAGACTGGCTAGGCCACTCCAGGACCATGAGATGCTTCTTACGGAGCCACTCCTTAGTTGCCCTGGCTGTGTGTTTCGGGTCGTTGTCATGCTGGAAGACCCAGCCACGACCCATCTTCAATGCTCTTACTGATTGAAGGAGGTTGTTGGCCAAGATCTCGCGATACATGGCCCCATCCATCCTCCCCTCAATACGGTGCAGTCGTCCTGTCCCCTTTGCAGAAAAGCATCCCCAAAGAATGATGTTTCCACCTCCATGCTTCACGGTTGGGATGGTGTTCTTGGGGTTGTACTCATCCTTCTTCTTCCTCCAAACACGGCGAGTGGAGTTTAGACCAAAAAGCTCTATTTTTGTCTCATCAGACCACATGACCTTCTCCCATTCCTCCTCTGGATCATCCAGATGGTCATTGGCAAACTTCAGACGGGCCTGGACATGCGCTGGCTTGAGCAGGGCGACCTTGCGTGCGCTGCAGGATTTTAATCCATGACGGCGTAGTGTGTTACTAATGGTTTTCTTTGAGACTGTGGTCCCAGCTCTCTTCAGGTCATTGACCAGGTCCTGCTGTGTAGTTCTGGGCTGATCCCTCACCTTCCTCATGATCATTGATGCCCCACGAGGTGAGATCTTGCATGGAGCCCCAGACCGAGGGTGATTGACCGTCATCTTGAACTTCTTCCATTTTCTAATAATTGCGCCAACAGTTGTTGCCTTCTCACCAAGCTGCTTGCCTATTGTCCTGTAGCCCATCCCAGCCTTGTGCAGGTCTACAATTTTATCCCTGATGTCCTTACACAGCTCTCTGGTCTTGGCCATTGTGGAGAGGTTGGAGTCTGTTTGATTGAGTGTGTGGACAGGTGTCTTTTATACAGGTAACGAGTTCAAACAGGTGCAGTTAATACAGGTAATGAGTGGAGAACAGGAGGGCTTCTTAAAGAAAAACTAACAGTTCTGTGAGAGCCGGAATTCTTACTGGTTGGTAGGTGATCAAATACTTATGTCATGCAATAAAATGCAAATTAATTACTTAAAAATCATACAATGTGATTTTCTGGATTTTTGTTTTAGATTCCGTCTCTCACAGTTGAAGTGTACCTATTATAAAAATGACAGACCTCTACATGCTTTGTAAGTAGGAAAACCTGTATCTACTACACTGTATCTACTACACTCACCACCCCCCCACCCCCCCCCCTTGACCCCTCTTCCTCTACTTTCTTCACTGCCTCCGCATATGACAACTTCTTCTCTACTCTTACCCTGGAAACCTCAACCTGCTTCTCTCGCACTGGACATGTCTGATCCCCAGCCCCATGGTCACTCCTACAATTAGCACATACCACTACTTTCCCCACTGCTTCACACTCCTTAGTCTCATGCCCTTCTGCACACTTCTCACACCTTGGAATCTCCCTCCTACATACTGCTGCCACATGCCCATAAGTTTGACACCTGTAACATCGTAATGTACTTGGCACATAAGCTCGCACAGGACAACTGATATATCCTAACTTCACTTTATCCGGCAAAGACTCAACTTCAAAACTCAAAAGAACAGACAATGACTCTTCTGTTTCCCCACTCTCGCCACCCTGTCTGCGTCGCACCAAACGACGAGCATCAAACACACCGGGAATCTTCCCCTTCAGTTGATCCACTTTCACATTTACCGCTACCCCAGTAATCACTCCTCTCAATGGCGCCCTTTTCTTAAGAGCGAAACAATTCACAATTCTTTCCCCATTTGTTTAACTCTGAGCGCCTTCTCCTTCTGCCCAACAGAAACACAAACAATTATCACTAGACCACTTCTGGTTACCCTCACCGATTCCACTATATCCAACACTTTTTTCACCCATCTTGAAACCACAAATGGATCAGCCAAAAGGCAAGGATCCACTTTTTCCACAAACTTCACTCCTACTGTCACAGACTCATCTTTATCCGGACCCTCTGCGCAAGCCTCTGGCTCCGAGCACTTCACCACACCTACCACCTCCGATACTTCACCCTCTTCCATTTCTCTTCCTGTCTTCAGCTCACTTTGCTTACATTTCCTACCACCCTTCTTTAACCCTCCTGTTATGTTGTGGGTCAATTTGACCCGTTTCCACTTTTGCGTTGTCTAAAATACTAGTTAACCACTCTTTTTCGCCATGAAATTACATGACTTTTCCTCATTTAGGGTCATGAACCTAACTGCAAAATGTGGACACACTGATGTGTTGTGGAATGTCTGTGTACATTTTGTATACAAAACATGATGTTGTGGGTCATTTTGACCCGGAGGCTTTCATGTGTATATATATTTGCACAGGTGCAAAACAAAAAAGTGTCTTTGATGTATTTTGTTTTGACTGGTCCTGGTTGCACTTTTAGAATTGTGTTTGGGTTAAAAAGGGCTTTCCCAAGCTTCTCCTCAGTGTGAGAGCAGCAGGTCCCTGACACAGACACTCAAAAATGAGCTCCAAAAGATTTTCAATCAATGAAGTCTTATCACAAATTCTGGACTGTGACAGTGAAAAAGAAGAAGAGGTTTCAGAGACAGAGGATATTTCAGAGATAGAGGACAATGCTGTTGATGATCCAGATTTTGTCTTCATTGAAGAGGATTCAGAGGAGGAGTCTGCCGTACCATCCCCTACATCAGATGAGAGACAGAGCATGCAACAAGCATCATCAAGAGAAGAGAAGACATGGAAGTCTAAAGATGGTCATATTGAATGGTCACCGTCACCACAACGAGGTCAAGGTAGACTCTCAGCTTCCAATGTAATAAAAATGGTTCCAGGACCTACACGATTTGCTGTCACTCGAGTCCATGACATACAATCAGCTTTTGAGCTCTTTTTACCCCAAGCAATAGAGAAGATTGTTCTGGACATGACCAACTTGGAGGGGAGCCGTGTGTTTCAAGAGAACTGGAAGCCACTGGATCGGATTGACTTGCATGCATACATTGGATTGCTCATATTAGCTGGAGTCTACCGGTCAAACGGAGAAGCAACGGCCAGCCTGTGGAATGAAGAGAATGGAAGGCCAATATTTCGGGCAACAATGTCTCTACAAGAATTCCACATAATTTCTCGGGTGATTCGCTTTGATAACCGTGATACCAGACCGGGTCGACGTGAAAGAGACAAACTAGCTGCAATCAGAGATGTATGGGATAAATGGGTGGAAATTCTACCGTTACTGTACAATCCCAGTCCTCATGTTACAGTTGATGAACGCCTTGTTCCATTCAGAGGACGTTGTCCCTTCAGACAGTATATGCCAAACAAGCCTGCAAAATATGGCATCAAAATATGGGCAGCATGTGATGCCACATCAAGCTATGCATGGAATATGCAAGTTTACACTGGGAAGCCACCCGGCGGAGTGCCTGAGAAAAACCAGGGGATGCGGGTGGTGCTGGACATGAGTGAAGGGCTGCAAGGTCATAACATCACGTGTGACAACTTCTTCACATCCTACCGCCTTGGTGTTGAACTACAGAAGAGAAAGCTGACCATGGTTGGAACAATCAGAAAAAACAAACCTGAACTTCCCAGTGAGCTTCTGAAAATGCAGGGCAGAACTGTGCATTCCTCTAAATTTGCTTTCTCTGAAAATGCAACTGTTGTTTCATACTGCCCAAAGAAGAACAAGAATGTTCTTGTAATGAGCACAATGCACAAAGATGCATCGCTGAGTGCAAGAGAGGACATCAAGCCACAAATAATACTGGACTACAATTCCACCAAAGGAGGAGTTGACAATTTGGATAAAGTCACAGCAACATATAGTTGTCAGCGCATGACTGCCCGCTGGCCTTTGGTGATTTTCTACAACATTGTGGATGTGTCTGCTTACAATGCCTATGTCCTGTGGACTGAAATCAACCAGCAATGGAATGGTGGCAAATTGTACCGACGCCGGCTTTTCCTAGAGGAGCTCGGCAAAGCTCTCATCACTCCCAAGATCCAGAGGAGAGTCCGGCCTCCTCGGTCGACAGCAGCTGCATCTGCCGTCCAGAAAATTCAAGCTGGACCATCAACACATGCCTCCAATCAACCAGAAATGGATCCAGTGGATACAGGCAGTGGCAAGAAACGGAAAAGATGCCAGCTCTGCCCCCCTCGACAAGACAGTAAAACAAGCACCACTTGTGTAGAATGCAATAAATACATCTGCAGAAAGCACACACACACATTGTGTTCAACATGTAGAGAGAAAGACTGAAGGGATAATATGGACCAATAGGGGGGGAAAAAACCTACTTGGGGAAACTGAAAAATCTTGTTTGTGAGAAAGGAAATATGTTTAACAAATAGTTCTTAAATATTGTTTAAAAAAAATAAAAAGTATTGTATTTCTTCTTTCTGAAATGTCTGATAAGACAAAATAAAGTTGTTTCTGTTTTTACTTAATTATTTGACTGTCTTGAGTGTGTTTAAACTGTGAGGGTCAATTTGACCCGTAACATAATGGATGTCATTTTTTTCCAGCAAAGCACAAGGGTTAACAAACCTTCTCCCTTTTCCCCGCCATTTTTTACTGACTCAAACTCACAATCTTCCTCCCCCTCTCTCTTAGACCTCCTCTGCCTCTCTTTTTCCCTCCATACCTCCTCATTCATCCAAGTATACGTCTCCTTATGATAATACTGCATTTCTCCTGACCTATATCTATTTCTTGCCTTCTCAAAGGACTCAATTTCTCCCCTCCTTTCCCCTCCGGCGTCTATTCTATACTCTGGACTTGTGTCGACATATTTGGTCTGCCACATAGTCCCCAATCGCTCGACGTCCCTGCCACTCTCCACTACGACCAGTCATTGACTACGACAGAACTACCTGGCCGTTCATGCAAGGTTCGCTTCAACAGCCCACATTTCCCCGAACTATTGTGAAAAGTCACTAGTTGTTCCTGCTATGTAGTTATTGCTATCAGAATCACCTGTCACATTGCGCAACTCCAATAAATATTTCTTTATGAAAAATATTATATTATATTCTACCCAGTTCGTTGGAGGGTTTCAGCTCAGATCATATGTGAAGTGGCTTGAAGACCCACACTGGTGAAAGAAAGCAACTCGTTCACTCAAGCAAGCTGTTTTTATTTTATTACAGGTCAATAGTGCCACCTTGGTGTTGAATGGCGCAACTACACATATTGCTTTAATCACAACTTAACTCGTCTTTTCATTCAGGTTACATAATCATAACAATATATTATACCTTATTGAACAAACAGGTATCCTGAATGACTCACAAATCCAGCATTAAGAAACATGACAACAGGTATCCTGAACGATTCCCAACCCCAGCATTAAGAAGGTATCCTGAATGATTCCCAAACCCAGCATTAAGAAGTATCCTGAATGATTCCCTAACCCAGCATTAAGAAGGTATCCTGAATGATTCCCAAACCCAGCATTAAGAAGTATCCTGAATGATTCCCAAACCCAGCATTAAGAAGTATCCTGAATGATTCCCTAACCCAGCATTAAGAAGGTATCCTGAATGCAGTGGTTGAAAAAGTACCCAATTGTCATACTTGAGTAAAAGTAAAGATACCTTAATAGAAAATGACTCAAGCAAAAGTCACCCAGTAAAATACTACTTGAGTATACTTAAGTATCAAATGTAAAAGTATAAATCACTTCAAATTCCTTATATTAAGCAAACCAGACGGCACAAGTTTTAAAACATTTTAAATTTACGGATAGCCAGGAGCACACTCCAACACTCAGACATAATTTACAAACAAAGCATTTGTGTTTAGTGAGTCCGCCAGATCAGAGGCAGTAGGGATGACAAGGGATGTTCTCTTGATAAGTGCGATGTCACTGTTGCCTACAAGGAGAAGACAACAAGAACAGGCTGATGAAATGTAAGGGGGACCATGTATTGTTCCAAAACATTTCAGAGGAACCACTGGGAGGAACACCAGCCACTGTGTAGTGCAGTCAGTCAGCTATAACAAAGAGCAGCAGAGAAAGCACTAAAACATCAGACCCTAGAGGTATGTAAAGTCAACTACCTCTCCACTAAAACACCAGACCCTAGAGGTATGTAAAGTCAACTACCTCTCCACTAAAACACCAGACCCTAGAGGTATGTAAAGTCAACTACCTCTCCACTAAAACACCAGACCCTAGAGGTATGTAAAGTCAACTACCTCTCCACTAAAACATCAGACCCTAGAGGTATGTAAAGTCAACTACCTCTCCACTAAAACATCAGACCCTAGAGGTATGTAAAGTCAACTACCTCTCCACTAAAATACCAGACCCTAGAACAGGGTTCTTCAATTCCGGTCCTGGAGGGCTGAAACACCTCTGTTTTTCATCCTCTCCTTCTAATCAGGGGCTAATTCAGACCTGGGACACCAGGTGAGTGCAATTAACTACCAGGTAGAAATAAAAAACAGAAGTGTTTCGGCCCTCCAGGACCGGAATTGAAGAACCCTGCCCTAGAGGTATGTAAAGTCAACTACCTCTCCACTAAAACACCAGACCCTAGAGGTATGTAAAGTCAACTACCTCTCCACTAAAACATCAGACCCTAGAGGTATGTAAAGTCAACTACCTCTCCACTAAAACACCAGACCCTAGAGGTATGTAAAGTCAACTACCTCTCCACAAAACACCAGACTGTTAAACCTACAGTGAGGGGGAAAAAAGTATTTGATCCCCTGCTGATTTTGTACGTTTGCCCACTGACAAAGACATGATCAGTCTATAATTTTAATGGTAGGTTTATTTGAACAGTGAGAGACAGAATAACAACAAAAAAATCCAGAAAAAACGCACGTCAAAAATGTTATAAATTGATTTGCATTTTAATGAGGGAAATAAGTATTTGACCCCTCTTCAAAACATGACTTAGTACTTGGTGGAAAAACCCTTGTTGGCAATCACAGAGGTCAGACGTTTCTTGTAGTTGGCCATCAGGTCTGCACATATCTCAGGAGGGATTTTGTCCCACTCCTCTTTGCAGATCTTCTCCAAGTCATTAAGGTTTCGAGCCTGACGTTTGGCAACTCGAACCTTCAGCTCCCTCCACAGATTTTCTATGGGATTAAGGTCTGGAGACTGGCTAGGCCACTCCAGGACCTTAATGTGCTTCTTCTTGAGCCACTCCTTTGTTGCCTTGGCCGTGTGTTTTGGGTCATTGTCATGCTGGAATACCCATCCACGACCCATTTTCAATGCCCTGGCTGAGGGAAGGAGGTTCTCACCCAAGATTTGACGGTACATGGCCTGTCCATCGTCCCTTTGATGCGGTGAAGTTGTCCTGTCCCCTTAGCAGAAAAACACCCCCAAAGCATAATGTTTCCACCTCCATGTTTGACGGTGGGGATGGTGTTCTTGGGGTCATAGGCAGCATTCCTCCTCCTCCAAACACGGCGAGTTGAGTTGATGCCAAAGAGCTTGATTTTGGTCTCATCTGACCACAACACTTTCACCCAGTTCTCCTCTGAATCATTCAGATGTTCATTGGCAAACTTCAGACGGGCCTGTATATGTGCTTTCTTGAGCAGGGGGACCTTGCAGGCGCTGCAGGATTTCAGTCCTTCACGGTGTAGTGTGTTACCAATTGTTTTCTTGGTGATTATGGTCCCAGCTGCCTTGAGATCATTGACAACATCCTCCCGTGTAGTTCTGGGCTAATTCCTCACCGTTCTCATGATCATTGCAACTCCATGAGGTGAGATCTTGCATGGAGCCCCAGGCCGAGGGAGATTGACAGTTCATTTGTGTTTCTTCCATTTGCGAATAATCGCACCAACTGTTGTCACCTTCTCACCTTCTCACCAAGCTGCTTGGCGATGGTCTTGTAGCCCATTCCAGCCTTGTGTAGGTCTACAATCTTGTCCCTGAACCTTGGAGAGCTCTTTGGTCTTGGCCATGGTGGGGAGTTTGGATTCTGATTGATTGATTGCTTCTGTGGACAGGTGTCTTTTATACAGGTAACAAGCTGAGATTAGGAGCACTCCCTTTAAGAGTGTGCTCCTAATCTCAGCTTGTTACCTGTATAAAAGACACCTGGGAGCCAGAAATCTTTCTGATTGAGAGGGGGTCAAATACTTATTTCCCTCATTAAAATGCAAATCAATTTATAACATTTTTGACATGCGTCTTTCTGGATTTTTTTTGTTGTTATTCTGTCTCTCACTGTTCAAATAAACCTACCATTAAAATTATAGACTGATCATTTCTTTGTCAGTGGGCAAACATACAAAATCAGCAGGGGATCAAATACTTTTTTCCCTCACTGTAGTAGGTAAAAGGTGTGTGGTGAAATGTAGTTTAGACAACATAGCGGTCTCAGCAGTCAGGGGCACAGCCAAGCCTCATCAATGACGAATGGAGACGCCAGGACCTTCCTCACACCATCATCCAAGAGATCGATGAGCTACTTGGACCAGGACAGCTCACAGGTATGGCAGCCAATCAGACAATACCATTCATTGGTTGAATACCTGTAGAGTTTCCAGTCCCAGTCTCCAAATACCAGCACTTGTGTCCAGTGATCCTAATGTAGCAGAGGAACCTATCGTAGGTTTCAGTGTGATAGAGGAGGTAATCAAGGGTCAACAATAGCAGGGAATGACATCAGACAATGTGCGCACAACCTGTACTGTAAGTGGTGCTTTTGACATTGACTCATGTACAGCTAAGCCTGTTATCCAGTTTTTAAAAATGCATTTAACCCTTATTTAACCATATAAGTTGACTGAGAACACATTCTAATTTACAGCAACAACCTGGGGAATAGTTACAGGGGAAAGGATGGGGGATGAATGAGCCAATTGGAAGCTGGGGATGATTAGGCGGCTATGATGGTATAAGGGCCAGATTGGGAATTTAGCCAGTAAACCGAGGTTAACACCTCTACTCTTACCATAAGTACCATGGGATCTTTAGTGACCACAGAGAGTCAGGACACCGGGGTTAACATCTCTACTCTTACCATAAGTACCATGGGATCTTTAGTGACCACAGAGAGTCAGGACACCGGGGTTAACACCTCTACTCTTACCATAAGTACCATGGGATCTTTAGTGACCACAGAGCATCTGGTCTCACATCCAGGTACCAACCAGAACCAACACTGCTGAGCTTCAGAGGCAAGCCAGCAGAGGGATGCAGGGTGGTATGCCGCTGGAAAATGCACACATATCAGTCAGACAGTGAGGGGGCCATGGTTAAAACAGGCAGACGGAAGACATTTCTTCCTCCAGGGCAAGCTACCACTGTTAGGTGTCTAACACACATACAGACTGAGAAAGAGACGATGTTGTTCGCCCTTGATAGTAGCTCACTTCATCTGCCTGAAGGTCTACACATACCGGAAGTGCTCATCACTATGAGAAAAGGTCATTCCTCCTCCATCCCAGTCTCTGTTGTTAACACCCCCAAACACAGTGTCACACTAGGCAGGCGTACTAGTTTGGGGCACATACAGACTGTTAAAGTGGTGTACCCGGCAGCAGTGGAGTGCTAGGAGAACAATCAGACACAGACACACAAAAATTACCTGTGAGTCAGTACAGGAAGATACCACCGCCACAACTGAAGAGCTCTACTACAGACAGAAAAACATGGGACCCTCCATTAGCTTTAGATCACCTGACCAGTGAACAACAGGCCTCTGCCAAGAGAATGCTCAGAGAGGACTGTAATGCTTTTTCAAGGAATGAGGATGATATGGGCTGTATTCCATCACTCCAAATGCACATTACATTGAAAGACCCGACCCCTGTACAAAATAATTACATCTCTGCTCCAAAGCCAGTCCACCAGGAGGTGAAGGAGTACCTGCAGGAATTAATCAACAGTGGCTGGATCGCAAAGATGGGAGTTTAAGACTGTGCTGTGACTACAGAGAACTGAAAAAGAGAATGACTGAGTCCTATGAGATAGCATCCAAAAATGCAGTCAAGTCAGCTGACTGGGGTAAGAAGCAGTGCGACCAGAGAAGCTACGGGTCAGAGCTTCAAAAAGGCAGCAGGGCAGTGCGACCAGATAAGCTATGGGTCAGAGCTTCAAAAAGGCAGCAGGGCAGTGCGACCAGATAAGCTATGGGTCAGAGCTTCAAGAAGGCAGCAGGGCAGTGCGACCAGATAAGCTATGGGTCAGAGCTTCAAGAAGGCAGCAGGGCAGTGCGACCAGAGAAGCTATGGGTCAGAGCTTCAAGAAGGCAGCAGGTCAGTGCGACCAGATAAGCTATGGGTCAGAGCTTCAAGAAGGCAGCAGGGCAGTGCGACCAGATAAGCTATGGGTCAGAGCTTCAAGAAGGCAGCAGGGCAGTGCGACCAGATAAGCTATGGGTCAGAGCTTCAAAAAGGCAGCAGGGCAGTGCGACCAGATAAGCTATGGGTCAGAGCTTCAAGAAGGCAGCAGGGCAGTGCGACCAGATAAGCTATGGGTCAGAGCTTCAAGAAGGCAGCAGGGCAGTGCGACCAGAGAAGCTATGGGTCAGAGCTTCAAGAAGGCAGCAGGGCAGTGCGACCAGATAAGCTATGGGTCAGAGCTTCAAGAAGGCAGCAGGGCAGTGCGACCAGATAAGCTATGGGTCAGAGCTTCAAGAAGGCAGCAGGGTCCATGTAAGTAACATGAGAGAATGAGGAGGGCTAGGTAAGATCCGCTCCTACTGGGAAGATGAAGTCTATGACATCCGGGCCCGCAATGGTAAAGACAGTCCAGTGTTCGAGGTCCCGCACGAGAGTGGGAGAGGTAGGATAAGAGTGCTCCATCAAAATCTGTTGTTGCCATGCGACTTCCTACCAGTAGCTGAAACCCCAGAATGACCTCAGAGCAAAAAGAGTAAAAGAGAGGTGTCAGTCGCCACAAATGGCTGAAGAGGAACAGGAGTCGAAATCAGCTGGAGAAGGAATGGAAAGGGTGCTGGGCACAGAAGACATGGATGAGAGTCAGGATATAGGAGAGGACTCTGAACCTGAAAATGGGCACCTAGAGATGGTAGAACGCAGGTCACAGTATCCAAAAAGGGAGAGGAGGGCAGCCAGACTAACTTATGAAAGTCTTGGGCAACCCAGCTTCACACAGAGAACGTTGGCAGCCAAAGAGATATCAATGAACTTTTATTTTATTTTTTATATTTTTTATTTAACCTTTATTTAACCAGGTAAGCCAGTTGAGAACAAGTTCTCATTTACAACTGCGACCTGGCCAAGATAAAGCAAAGCAGTGTGAATAAAACAACAACAACACAGAGTTACATATGGGGTAAAACAAAACATAAAGTCAAAAATACAACAGAAAAATATATATACAGTGTGTGCAAATGTAGAAAGTTATGGAGGTAAAGCAATAAATAGGCCATAGTGCAAAATAATTACAATTAGTATTAACACTGGAATGATAGATGTGCAAGAGATGATGTGCAAATAGAGATACTGGGGTGCAAATTAGCAAAATAAATAACAATATGGGGATGAGGTAGTTGGGTGGGCTAATTACAGATGGGCTGTGTACAGGTGCAGTGATCTGTAAGGTGCTCTGACAACTGATGCTTAAAGTTAGTGAGGGAGATAAGAGTCTCCAGCTTCAGAGATATTTGCAGTTCGTTCCAGTCATTGGCAGCAGAGAACTGGAAGGAATGGCAGCCAAAGGAGGTGTTGGCTTTGGGGATGACCAGTGAGATATACCTGCTGGAGCGCAGACTACAGGTGGGTGTTGCTATGGTGACCAATGAGCTATGATAAGGCAGGGATTTGCCTAGCAGTGATTTATAGATGGCCTGGAGCCAGTGGGTTTGGCGACGAATATGTAGTGAGGACCAGCCAACAAGAGCGTACAGGTCACAGTGGTGGGTAGTGTATGGGGCTTTGGAGACAAAACGGATGGCACTGTGATGGACTACATCCAATTTGATGAGTAGAGTGTTGGAGGCTATTTTGTAAATGACATCGCCGAAGTCAAGGATCGGTAGGATAGTCAGTTTTTGCTCGCCTGAGGTAGAGTATCTTATGATAAGCTGTAGACCACACTATTTACCAAGAGAGTTTTCATCTATATTTTTCATAGCTGTCTATTTACCACCACAAACCAATGCTGGCATTAAGATTACACTGAATGAGTTGTACAAGGCCATTAATCAACAGGAAAACGCTCATCCAGATGCAGCGCTCCTAGTGGCCGGGGACTTTAATGCAGGGAAACTTAAATCCGTTCTACCTAATTTCTACCAGCATGTTAAATGTGCAACCAGAGGGAAAAAAACTCTAGACCACCTTTACTCCACACACAGAGACGCATACAAAGCTCTCCCTCGCCCTCCATTTGGCAAATCTGACCATAACTCTATCCTCCTGATTCCTGCTTATAAGCAAAAACTGAAGCAGGAAGCACCAGTGATTCGGTTAATAAAAAAGTGGTCAGATGACGCAGATGCTAAGCTACAGGACTGTTTTGCTAGCACAGACTGGAACATGTTCCGGGATTCTTCAGACAGCATTGAGGAGTACACCACATCAGTCACTGGCTTCATCAATAAGTGCATCGATGATGTCATCCCCACAGTGACCGTACGTACATACCCCAACCAGAAGCCATGGATTACAGGAAACATCCGCACTGAGCTAAAGGGTAGAGCTGCCGCTTTCAAGGAACGGGACTCTAACCCGGACGCTTATAAGAAATCCCGCTATGACCTCCGACGAACCATCAAACAGGCAAAGAGTCAATACAGGTCTAAGATTGAATCATACTACACTGGCTCTGACGCTCGTCGGATGTGGCAGGGCTTGAAAACTATTACAGACTACAAAGGGAAGCACAGCCGCGAGCTGCCCAGTGACACAAGCCTACCAGACGAGCTAAACCACTTCTATGCTCGCTTCGAGGCAAGCAACACTGAAGCATGCATGAGAGCACCAGCTGTTCCGGATGACTATGTGATCACGCTCTCCGTAGCCGATGTGAGTAAGACTTTTTAAGCAGGTCAACATTCACAAGGCCGCAGGGCCAGACGGATTACCAGGACGTGTACTCCGAGCATGTGCTGACCAACTGGCAAGTGTCTTCACTGACATTTTCAACATGTCCCTGACTGAGTCTGTAATACCAACATGTTTCAAGCAGACCACCATAGTCCCCGTGCCCAAGAACTCTAAGATAACCTGCCTAAATGACTACCGACCCGTAGCACTGACGTCTGTAGCCATGAAGTGCTTTGAAAGACTGGTCATGGCTCACATCAACAGCATAATCCCAGAAACCCTAGACCCACTCCAATTTGCATACCGCCCCAACAGATCCACAGATGATGCAATCTCTATCGCACTCCACACTGCCCTCTCCCACCTGGACAAGAGGAACACCTACGTGAGAATGCTATTCATTGACTACAGCTCAGCATTCAACACCATAGTGCCCTCTAAGCTCATCACTAAGCTAAGGATCCTGGGACTAAACACCTCCCTCTGCAACTGGATCCTGGACTTCCTGACGGGCCGCCCCCAGGTGGTAAGGGTAGGTAACAACACATCTGCCACACTGATCCTCAACACGGGGGCCCCTCAGGGGTGCATGCTCAGTCCCCTCCTGTACTCTCTGTTCACCCATGACTGCATGGCCAGGCACGACTCCAACACCATCATTAAGTTTGCCGACGACACAACAGTGGTAGGCCTGATCACCGACAACGATGAGACAGCCTATAGGGAGGAGGTCAGAGATCTGGCCGTGTGGTGCCAGGACAACAACCTCTCCCTCAACGTGACCAAGACAAAGGAGATGATTGTGGACTACAGGAAAAAAAAGAGGACTGAGCACGCCCCCATTCTCATCGACGGGGCTGTAGTGGAACAGGTTGAGAGCTTCAAGTTCCTTGGTGTCCACATCACCAACGAACTATCATGGTCCAAACACACCAAGACAGTCGTGAAGAGGGCACGACAAAGCCTATTCCCCCTCAGGAGACTAAAAAGATTTGGCATGGGTCCTCAGATCCTCAAAAAATTCTACAGCTGCACCATCGAGAGCATCCTGACTGGTTGCATCACCGCCTGGTATGGCAACTGCTTGGCCTCTGACCGCAAGGCACTACAGAGGGTAGTGCGTACGGCCCAGTACATCACTGGGGCAAAGCTCCCTGCCATCCAGGACCTCTATACCAGGCGGTGTCAGAGGAAGGCCCTCAAAATTGTCAAAGACTCCAGCCACCCTAGTCATAGACTGTTCTCTCTGCTACCGCACGGCAAGCGGTACCGGAGTGCCAAGTCTAGGTCCAAAAGACTTCTCAACAGCTTCTACCCCCAAGCCATAAGACTCCTGAACAGCTAATCATGGCTACCCGGACTATTTGCACTGCCCCCCCACCCCATCCTTTTTACGCTGCTGCTACTCTGTTAAGTATTTATGCATAGTCACTTTAACTCTACCCACATGTACATATTACCTCAACTACCTCAACTAGCCGGTGCCCCCGCACATTGACTCTGCAACGGTACCCCCCTGTATATATAGCCTCCCTACTGTCACTTTATTTTACTGTATATATAGCCTCCCTACTGTCACTTTATTTTACTTCTGCTCTTTTTTTCTCAACACTTTTTTTGTTGTTTTATTCTTACTTTTTTTGTTTAAAATAAATGCACTGTTGGTTAAGGGCTGTAAGTAAGCATTTCACTGTAATGTCTGCACCTGTTGTATTCGGCGCATGTGACCAATAAAATTTGATTTGATTTGATTTGATTTGATTTTACGAGGGCATGTTTGGCAGCATGAGTGAAGGAGGCTTTGTTGCGAAATAGGAAGCCGATTCTAGATTTAACTGGAATTGGAATGGAGATGCTTAATGTGAGTCTGGAAGGAGAGTTTACAGTCTAACCAGACACCTAGGTATTTGTAGTTGTCCACATACTCTAGGTCAGACCCGTCGAGAGTAGTGATTCTAGTCGGGTGGGCGGTTGCCAGCAGCGTTCAATTGAAGAGCATGCATTTAGTTTTACTAGTGTTTAAGAGCAGTTGGAGGCTACTGAAGGAGTGTTGTATGGCATTGAAGCTCGTTGGGAGGTTTGTTAACACACATGTATACAAAATGGTGTCGTCTGCGTAGAGGTGGATCTGAGAGTCACCAGCAGCAAGAGCGACATCATTGATATACACAGAGAAACGAGTCGGCCCAAGAATTGAACCCTGTGGCACCCCCATAGAGACTGCCATAGGTCCAGACAACAGGCCCTCTGATTTGACACATTGAACTCTATCTGAGAAGTAGTTGGTGAACCAGGCGAGGCAGTCATTTGAGAAACCAAGGCTATTTAGTCTGCCAATAAGAATGCGGTGGTTGACAGAGTCGAAAACCTTGGCCAAGTCGATGAAGACGGCTGCACAGAACTGTCTATTATCGATCGCGGTTATAATATCGGTTAGGACCTTGAGCGTGGCTGAGGTGCACCCATGACCAGCTCGGAAACCGGATTGCATAGCGGAGAAGGTACGGTGTGATTCGAAATGGTCGGTGATCTGTTTGTTAACTTGGCTTTCAAAAACTTTCGAAAGGCAGGGCAGGATGGATATAGGTCTGTAACAGTTTGGATCTAGAGTGTCACCCCTTTGAAGAGGGGGATGACCGCGGTAGCTTTCCAATCTCTGGGGATCTCAGACGTTATGAAAGAGAGGTTGAACAGGCTAGTAATAGGGGTTGCGACAATTTCGGCGGCTATTTTTAGAAAGAAAGGGTCCAGATTGTCTAGCCCAGATGATTTGTAGGGGTCCAGATTTTGTGCAGCTCTTTCAGAACATCAGCTGTCTGAATTTGTGTGAAGGAGAAGCGGGGGGGGCATGGGCAAGTTGCAGCGGAGGGTGCAGAGCTGGTGGCCGAGGTAGTGGTAGCCAGGTGGAAAGCATGGCCAGCCGTAGCAAAATGCTTGTTGAAATTTATCGGTGGTGATAGTGTTTCCTAGCCTCAGTGCACTGGGCAGCTGGGAGGAGGTGCTCTTATTCTCCATGGACTTTACAGTGTCCCAAAACTTTTTGGAGTTAGTGCTACAGGATGCACATTTCTGTTTGAAAAAGCTAGCCTTTGCTTTCCTAACTGCTTGTGTATATTGGTTCCTAACTTATTGGAGACCTAGGTAAATGAAATAGACTAAGTATTCTCAATGATTGCTTAAAAAGTGAGAATACGCCGTCCTTGACCGTTTTTGGTGACCTAGGAAGAGAAGGGTACAAACAAAATAAACAGTGGGTAAGAAGACTGGAGAAAACCCACCTACGTCAAGAGATGTTGTTTGGTTGTTATACTAATGCATTTAGCATACCATTATGGGCAAGTTCTGATTAAGTCTGAGGAAGCTAGGCTACCATAGTGCACAATGGTCCTATTTGTCAGAAACAGCAAGTTAAAAGGGAAATGACTGCTGTGTAAAAAGGCTAATACCTTTCTGTATAAGTGGTACAGTCGAATTGCTCATTTTTGGGTTCCCTGTGTAATGTCAACAAGTAATTGAAGGTGTAATTTACCTGTATAGTTGTAATGTTGGGACAACATTTCTCAAGAGGGGGAGAATGTGAGATGTATGGTGAACTTTGTCATTTCTAGCCAATCATTTATTTATAGAAGTGTGGTTGTGCTGGATTCGGCCAACAGAGGGGGCTGCTCGCTCTAGTGGTTGCTTCACCAGCTCTCACTGCTGTGGTTCTCGCACTAGCTTGTTGTCTTGTCAGTTGAATTAGTGACAAGCCATCTGTAGCTGTACAAAGAACAACCAGATTTAAACACATTATTTTAAACTTAATTTACAAGGTGAGTAAGTTGTAAAGCACATAATAAGAAACACTAAGTTAAGGGGAGCGTAGTTATGGTATTGTTTTCATAGTTAAATTCGTTTGTTCATGTCCGCTAGCATAGAAGCTAACAATAGTTAAAGGCAGCTCCAGTGAAGCTAGCTGCCGTCGTCATGGTAACGGAGGCCCAGTCCAAACAGGCACTGGGTATAAACAAAAGGGGAAACATTGTTTCTTGCTCTGTATTGAGTGCTAGCTGAAGAATGAGATGATTAAATGTATTTGTGAGAATAGATCATGCTATTTATTTAGTAATTGTATAAGAATAGAGTTGAATGAGTGACAAGGCAACTGTAGTTGGACTAAGAAGAGCAACCAAGAGGGCAACATACTGTTCACTTTTAAACAACACTGTTCTGGCGACCTTCTTCCACAGGTGTTCCAAGACTGATAATGTTAGCTAATTAGACCTGTGTGCAGGGCTGGCTTTAGCCTTCTGGGGGCCCTAAGCGAGATTTGGGTGTGAGTTTTTTTTATGTTCCCCGTCTTGATGGCGGAGAGAGAAATTGACATTTTAATGTTAATTTGCAGTTTACACATTTTGCCATGGGGCAGAGAGAAACATTTGCAATTTTATAATACATTTAATGTAATTCTACTAATTTCACCATGGGGCAGAGAGACATTTTTTAAGTTTTATTGCTCATTTCCTGCAATTCTACATATTTGGCCATGACTTACAGTATACCATGAGAATGATATCTGAGTATGAGTGACTAACAAAATCAATGGGGGCCCCCTGGAGATCAGGGCCCCTGGGCACGTGCCCCAAGTTTAGATAACTGGCTAGACTAACTTATCAATGTAAAAATTGCTAGCTGACATAGGTAATTGAGTGACTGTCACTAACCACGTTTCCATCCACAGTTTGTATGCAAGTAAAGTCATACCATATATAAAAAGAAAAACTGTGATGGAACAGGTAGTTTCGGTACAATCTTATAAATGGCGACAGATAATTTGTTCGTTCGACATGGTGGGATCTTTTTGTGTGAGTAAAATGAATTATGCGAAATGGTGGTGGAAACACCTTTATGCGCAAATATTGATATAATAACAATCATATCGAAGTAAATTTGAGAGTCACGTGGTGATATGGTGTGTGGTCCTTTCACTATGACAACCAAGCAGTTTATTAGGCAGTATAAAACGGAATAAATTATGATAAACGTTACAGGAAATAAATTATGATAAACGTTACAGGGTGGTGAAAGTGCACAGTGAACTTTATGATCCTTTCCAATAAATACTGAGGGTCTTATTCTGGTGACATGATGATTGATGCTTGACTGCCGTTTGACAAATAATATTCTCGCACTCATCCATAATAATCTCATCATATAGACTAGCCTACACGCACTGTTTACCTGCACTGTAGCCTATCTGCTAGCTGTTGGCTAGTGTGCACGTGCCAAGACCAGAGTAGGCAGATTTACTATTTAACGCAACAGTTTTTGTGACAAAACTATCGGTAGAGTTGAAAATGAGATGGAAAAACATTGAACTTTAGATTTTTATGCGGTACATGAAAAATTTAAGCGTAGAAGTAAATGTTGTGTGCATTACGTCATCACGCACTGACTTTTATCTGCAACAAGTCAGATTGGTGTAAACACACCACTGGTGGGAAAATGGCAATATTTTCTTTATGCAGATTTTGGTATATTCACATGAAGATCTGAATGGAAACCTAGCTACCGACTGTCAAAACAAGAGAAAAACTACTGATGCACAACCACATTTCTAACTTGCGCCCCTGTGTATTCTACTATTCTAACTCGCAACAGTAAGTTGAGACCCCGACTGAATTCCATTTATGTTGCTTATTTAAATTTACATTTCAGTCATTTAGCAGAAGCTTTTATCCAGAGCGGACTGGAGCCGACCCTGCCTGTGACCTGAACATTAGCATGAGCAACAATAGTTGAATTGGCGATTCACCTTCAAAATAAAAGTCCCCCATTGAAACTGATGCAAACAGATGGAAATAGTGAAATCATGCCACAATTGGACTAGATAACGCTAAACAAGGTTGGAATGTTACATAAACTAAACAA
Source organism: Coregonus lavaretus (assembly GCF_964263955.1). Taxonomy (NCBI): domain Eukaryota; kingdom Metazoa; phylum Chordata; class Actinopteri; order Salmoniformes; family Salmonidae; genus Coregonus; species Coregonus lavaretus. Next base: position 205,858 of record NW_028157882.1, on the reverse strand, counting down.
AATAACATTATTAGCTAATTTTACCCAAAAAAAGTGGATGTATTAGACTTCAGAATTGCATTAGGGGCATATTGCACTGTACATACTTACCTATGGATTGTGGATCCATGAAACGGGATATCAGCCTACTCTGTGACACCGACAGATTACAACTCTGAAGAGTTTACACACATATTAGCTTTGTAGCTGTTTTTGCAGGACTTTGACTGTGGCAAATCACCTCCCAAATCCGCCTTTTAAGCGCATTGGACATTCATATTGCACTGTAGCATTACCTATTATGGAGTGTGCACCCATGAAATGGGATATCAGCCAACTCAGTGACACCCACCGAACACAACTGTGAAGAGTGTACACAAATATTAGCGTCATAGCTCTTATTGTGGGACCACATGCGCACGTTGAGCAAATTCACAATATCGTTCTGTGTGAATCGTATATCTTATCTTATATCTTCATACAATTTTGTTTGGAAGTAATAGCGATGTGTTGCTCAAATAATATGTGAAGTGGTTGGACCGTTTTAGCAGTTTATCACGGTTCCAAGTGGTGTAGTGGAGGATATACACCTTATTCCCACTTATTTTTCAGCGGGCATTGCATATACTCACTTCTTCATCCTCACTGATACCTATCAAAGTAGTGGAGTGGAGGTATAAACTGTATCTATTAATAGGGTTGATGGAACAGATCGGAATGTTTAGATTAAAATGTTGAGAAACTATTATTTCGTCACATTTTAGGCGCAGCAATGTGCACAAGGCAGTAGGACTACACGTGAATGTTCCTAAATGCAATTTGCGGGAAAACATGTACAGTTAAAAAAAAAAACATGCAAGCGGTTTCATGGACAGAGATGGAAGGATCCGTTAGAAAGAGGGGTGTATTTAAAGATGGAACAACTGTCATGGGTTGTTAATATGATTAGGATAATGCCTTTAGCTGCTAGTCAATGAAAGAAAGTTGAAAGAAAACCAATAGAACAGGAGAACGCATATGAGTAAGTCTTTATAAAAATAATTGCCTCAACGTTTCTATGGTGGGATTTTAGCTATAGACTACTTTGAAGCAAGGTAAGATATGACTCATAATATGAAGTAAAACGTCCAGGTTTCAAACAATGAAGGAACAGGAAAAATATAGCGACGCTAATGATAGTCCGAACCTCCTTCTGGTAGATGGAAAGGGTCGCCCAAAAATGAAATGTTAACTAGTACCATTTACATTTTACATTTTAGTCATTTAGCAGACGCTCTTGTCCAGAGCGACTTACAGTTAGTGAGTGCATACATTTTTCATACTGCCCCCCCGTGGGAAACGAACCCACAACCCTGGCGTTGCAAGCGCCATGCTCTACCAACTGAGCTACAGGAGGCCTAAGTAGCCTATGCCTATCTGTCAGAATGATATGATTATTTGCGTCAATCCAGTGGCCATTTATTTTGCAAACTCCCTCTCATGTGCTACAGAAACACCTCTAATCAGACAATAGTGCTAGGTGCCTGCACACTTGAATTAAAGGGTAACTACTCTAAAAAACCTAAATGTATCTGATTTTTCCCAGACCTCAAAAGTGGTCTCCTGATGTGGTTTAAGCTTTGTTATGGACTTAGAACCTACAAAGTTGTTATTTTTCTGTAAAAAAAAAAAATATACAGAAAAAATGTGTGATTTTCTAACTGAGTTTATCTGTTTCAATAGTAGGCCTAATATTAGCCTACTGCACAGTACAGCTTGGGTTGGCCTGACTGTGAAAGACCAATCAGGTATCCTGAACTATGCCCACATTTAGAACTAAGCAGCATGAAAACAGTAAAGTAAGGTATTGTAATACACCTTTTTATTCAGTTTTACATCATGGTAGTTTGTTGGATGAACAAACAGAGTTTCAGAATGCTGACATTGAATCACAAATAAATACAAACAATGACAGAGAAAAAAATTACACAAAGCTGCATATAATATTTAAACCTATTAAAGACAAACCTGACTAATTTGAAGGGTTTGGAAGAAAGTTTTGCTAAAATAAATAAATGGGTTTGTTTAATAAGAAAATTAGAATATGTTTATCAGTTTCTTCAGATCTACAAACACCAAAAGCAGAATTGGGTGTAGTTGTAGTCCGTTTCTGGACCGGACCAACACTAGAGACATTTTTTGAGAAAACATTTTCACAAATAAAACATTCCCAATAGAGGAGTGGCTGTCAGTGTTGTAGTACTTGAGTCCAGGACTCAGACTTGACTCGTAATCAATTCACGATTTTCATAACTTGTGACTCGACTCGCACTCGACCAGTGGTGACTCTGACAATGACTCGACCAGTGGTGACTTAGTTGTCAGAAATCTCGCTATTTTGCATAATTCAACATACTACCAGCAAATGTTACATCCAATTGGCGACAGATTTTCATGCGAATATTCTAAAATCCGCATAAATAAAATGTGCAAATTTTCCCACCAGTTTCCACCCAACGGACTTGTTGCAGATAAAAAGCAGTGCATGATGACGTAGTGCACATTGAAGGTACTTTTCGGCTTAAGTTTTCATGTGACAAATACAAATCTAAAGTTCAATGTGTTTCCATCGCACTTTCAACTCTACCAATAGTTTTGTCACAAAAACTGTTGAAATTAAATAGCAAATGTGCCCCCTCTGGTTTGGCACGTGCGCTCTAGCCAACAGCTCGCAGATACAGTGCGGGTATAGCAACATGATGAGATTATTATGGACAAATGAGCGAGATTATTTTTATTTGTCACATGACAGCCAAGCGTCAATGTATATGATCATGTCACCAGAATAAGACCCTTGATATTTATTGGAAAGGAGCATCAAGCTCATCACCTTGCCCTTTCACCACCCTGTGAAGTTCCTCATAATTTATTTCATCTGTGGCCTAATAATCTGCATGCTTTCCCGACGAGTCGTAGTGGGAGGATCACACGTCATCGCGTGACTCCAAGTTTACTTAGATATGATGGTTAATATATCAATATTACCGCAAAAAAAATATGCGTTTCCACCAACATTTCTCACATAATACATTTTACTGACACAAAAAAGATCCCACCTTGTCTAGCGTATTTTGTTTTGTTGACATTTGAAAAGTTTACAGACAAATTTTCAGGCCTTTCATTACATTTTTTTATCTGACGTACTTTACTCGCAAAAAAAGATTTGATGGAAACCTGGTTAGTGTCAATATTAATTAGATGTAGTTGCCCAGCTTGGCAACACCATTATAAGGTCAGTGTTGGGCACTGCACTGTGCTTTGCCTTCTGATGTTCCTTCAGGCTTTGTTTCCATTTAAAGCAATTCCCACACTGAACACAGCTGTACGGTTTCTCTCCTGAGTGTTTTCTCTGGTGTTGCTTTAGATTTCCTTTCTCATTGAAGCTCTTCCCACATTGGGAGCAGTGGAAAGGCTTCTCCTCTTTGTGTACTCTCTGATGTTTCTTTAAGTCTATTACCCAACTGAAGCTTTTTCCACATTGGGTGCAGTGGAAAGGCTTCTCTCCTGAGTGTTTTCTCTGATGTTGCTTTAGATTTCCTTTCTCATTGAAGCGCTTCCCACATTGGGAGCAGTGGAAAGGCTTCTCCCCTGTGTGTATTCTCTGATGTTTCTTTAGGTCACCTTTCTTACTGAAGGTCTTCCCACATTGGGAGCAGTGGTGTGACTTTATTCCTGTGTGGTGTGACTTTAATCCTGTGTGAGTTAGCTGGTGTCTCTTCAGATATGATGACAAACTGAAACACTTCCCACACTCAGAGCAGTGGTAAGTCTTCTCTCCACTGTGTATTCTCTGATGACGCTTAAGGATTCCTTCCAATTTAAAACTCTTCCCACAATGATCACAGCTGTATGGTTTCTCTTCTGTGTGCGTTAGCTGGTGCTTCTTCAGATATGATGACAGACTGAAACCCTTCCCACACTGAGAGCAGTTAAAAGGCTTCTCTCCTGTGTGAGTTAGCTGGTGTGGTTTTAAATGTGATAACTGACTGAAACTTTTCCCGCACTCAGAGCAGTGGTAAGTCTTCTCTCCTGTGTGTATTCTCCTGTGTTTATTTCGATTTCCTTTATCACTGAAGCTCTTTCCACACTGGGAGCAGTGAAAAGGCTTCTCTCCTGTGTGTATTCTCTGGTGAGCCTTTAAGGTGTCTACACGACAGAACCTCTTCCCACACTGAAAGCAGTGGTACGTCTTCTTTCCTGTGTGACTAAGCTGGTGCGTCTTCAAGCTGCTTGGGGTCTGAAAACTCTTCTCACAATGACCACATGGATATGTTTTCCTTCTTTTGAGAGTTTGTTGGTGTGATTTGAAGTGAATTGGACAAATAAAACTGCCTATGCAATCTGAGCAGGGGCGAGGTCTACAAGTGTGCCTTTTCAACTCCTCTGGCTCATAGAAACCAGTTAAGCAGTCCATGCAGTGATGATGTTTCCATCTTGAGTTCCTCTGCCTGTGTTTATGGTTTCCTGATGCTGTGGTACTGGGATCGCTGTCTGAGCCTGGATTGGAGCTCTCTCCTGTGAGAATATGTTAGAATCAGTAAGGGAACATTGAAAGGGGATTTAAAATACTTGTTGATTGAAGTAAAAGCACAATAATAGTTTTGGAATCCCCTGTGGCCGCCAAGTCACCAACCTCTCTCCGTACTCCACACCTAAACTTACCTGGGTCACTGATACTATCTACTTCTTCCTCTAGATCCAAGGCACCAACCTCTCTCCGTACTCCACACCTGAACTTACCTGGGTCACTGATACTATCTACTTCTTCCTCTAGATCCAAGTCACCAACCTCTCTCCGTACTCCACACCTAAACTTACCTGGGTCAGTGATACTATCTACTTCTTCCTCTAGATCCAAGGCACCAACCTCTCTCCGTACTCCACACCTGAACTTACCTGGGTCAGTGATACTATCTACTTCTTCCTCTAGATCCAAGGCACCAACCTCTCTCCGTACTCCACACCTGAACTTACCTGGGTCAGTGATACTATCTACTTCTTCCTCTAGATCCAAGGCACCAACCTCTCTCCGTACTCCACACCTGAACTTACCTGGGTCAGTGATACTATCTACTTCTTCCTCTAGATCCAAGGCACCAACCTCTCTCCGTACTCCACACCTGAACTTACCTGGGTCAGTGATACTATCTACTTCTTCCTCCTCTTCCTCTAGATCTGGAGCAGACACATCCCTGTTCTCCTCTTCTTCTTTGACTCCTCTCTCCTCCTCTTCTTCTTTGACTGCTCTCTCCTCCTCTTCTTCTTTGACTGCTCTGTCCCCCTCTTCTTCTTTGACTGCTCTCTCCTCCTCTTCTTCTTTGACTGCTCTCTCCTCCTCTTCTTCTTCTTTGACTGCTCTCTCCTCCACCTCCTCTTTGACTGCTTTCTCACCCACCTCTTTTACTTTCCTCTCCTCCTCGATTCTTCTCCCCTCCTCCTCCTCTTTGACAATCACATTGAGTTCCAGTGGTTGACTGCAGTCTTCCAGCTTCACTGAGACCATCTCTGGACCCCGCTGTGAGCTTGTCTGGGCTGGAACACCACAGCCAGAACCCAGGGACTCTGTGGACTTGGGATCAGACATGGAAGGCTAGAGATGGATCCAAAAGAGGAAGCACAACACGTGAAAGGTGAGTTACATCAAATACTGGAACAGCTTAGATAATAAAGGGATAGACCATGCAAGATATTCCATGCACTATGAATCTCTGCCAGTAAATGTAACTAGCTAGCTCATGTTGCTTTGGCGATGGCAACAATAGCTAACATCAGCAATGTGGAGCTATAATTGGGTTAGCATAAGCTTACTGACTAGCCCTTGATCATGACTCTCAGTTCCATTACATTACACAGAAGAGTCATTGGACGAAGGTATCTTCTGTAGGAGGGAGTTTAAGAGCTCCGACACTCGGTCTGAACATTAACACCCATCGCTTGCGCTACGGTTTTGGAAGCATATGGATCTTATCTTTCATATCAGAGAGAAATAATAATAATTTTAAAATGTTTACATTGATACACCTTTACAGGGTTAGGGTTAGTGATCCCACATGGCCATATCTCCATGTTACAGCGCATGTTTACAGAAGACAGACAGAAGACAGAGGGCCCACCTGTGCTAATTAGCCACTTAGCATGCTCTGATCACCTGTGTGTAATGGAAGAAGGCCTCCAGAAACATGTTGTAACTGAAAAATACTGACGGCTGCAACTGTGATAAAGCCGGTTAAAAATGTACAGTAAGTGTATATTTTGCATTTGTGAAATAATTTTGATGTGGGCAGCGACGCTGAAATTGTTTTATTGCCTGTGCTACAGAAGGCTATACCTGTCGCTAATACAGGACTAGTAAAGGCCCAGTGCACTACTTTTGTGAGAAAAAGAAATTATCTATTAGTTTTTTTAATCAATATTGTTTTTTTTATTTAGATTTTTCTGGGGGCGCTACAGCACCCTCAGCACGCCTACTTCCCACGGTATGCCTGTATCAGTGGCGGCTCCTGAAAAAATTCTCAGGGGGGGCAATTTTTCTGATGATTTAGGTGACCTACACACATTTAAAAAAAGATATGTCCAGCAACAACATGAAGACAGGGGCAGCATATAAGTCAATGCCAGAAGCATTTATTGACTGATCTCAAAAGTGTTGGCTTACAAAAGCAAAATAAGTTATCACAGTAAAAATAATCAAGGGTGTTCTTTCACATTCCTCAACACTGCATAAACAATATGCATTTCCATAAACAAATGAAATATCAGCTGAAAATACAGCATCTTGGTATTTGTTCAGATTGCAGGATCAACAAGAGCTTTTACCACATTTTTTGCCTCATGGTTGAATTGGAAATATGTGCACCTGAGCATAATTCACAACAAGCAAGCAGGAGCTTTTGATAGAGGCTACTGAAAACATTGATGCAAGTTATTGGTAATAAGAAATTTTTATAGACTTCCATATTCTGCCCTCTTGTATAGATTTGTGAAAATGAACAGTGATAGACATTTTGCCTGAAAACAGAATTAGAAAATAATTTCTAGAAAAGGTAAACACAGCTATCTGTATGGCTTTGTAAAAATGAACAACCATATTCTGGCCAATTGTATAGATTTGTAAATATGAACAACCATATTCTGGCCAATTGTATAGATTTGTAAAAATGAACATGAACAGATTATTATTTATTTTTTTACTTTAAAAAAAAATGAAAAATAACGATTTTAAACAACATCAACTGTGAACTGATTTGGGCGTGTGTGTTAAAGAGACAGACAGGGAGGGACAAAGAGAGAGAGAGGCTACATTACTTGTACTGAAACTGTTCTCTTCTCTCTTTCAATGCAGCAAAGCGGTCAATGACTTTCTCATTGAAATCAGGCATGCTGAGGACTAGTTCCCTCTCCATGGAAAGCATGGCCAGTGCATTCAGACGTTCCTGGCCCATTGAATTTTGCAGGAATGTCTTAACTCGTGTCAAAGTTGAGAAACATCTCTCAGCTTCAGCTGTTGTCATGGGAGTAGTTATGAGGATGTTCAACAGAGTCACAGTCTCAGAGAACGTCTCCTGGAGGTTGTAGCTCATGAGAACCTGGTACAGTGCCAGTGCACCACAGTTTGACTTTCTCGTCGTCGGCAAAAAGACCGTTCAGTCTCTCCAAAAGCACACTGGCGATTGAGACTGAGGTTGATTCCGAGATGGGAAGGAACTCAAAAAAGCGCTCCTGCACTTTGTGGTTGCTATCTATGTACCTCAGCACAATCACCAGCTGTGTCTGTGTAGAAACGTCCGTGGTCTCGTCAGCTTGGATAGCTACGAAGTTCGCCGACTTCACCTCCTCCACAATATGTTCCCTCATGACCGCTAGCATACACTCCAGTAGCTCGTTTTGAATGGTCTTTGATGTGAACTTCTTTCAAAGAGACAATCGAGTTGCACTGAACGCTAGCCATCTTTTGATAGTAGTACGTGAATTGATTGACGCTGCTACCCGCTCTTTTCTTAGTTACGTTCATGGTTATGTTACGTATGACGAAAGCGCGTAAGTGCAAGCCCTCAGAAACCCATAGAGATTGTATTGAAAGCTCTGATATTTGAAAAAAAAAGATTTTACATGAGAGGCTATGACAGACTTCTGGGGCGATTTTCAACCTGACTGAAATCGCCCCAAAAGGGGCGGGGCCATTTGAAGCACGACTTTAGCCTGATTGGACATTTAGTGGCAGATCAGACGTCTAGATTAGAACACTGATAACTACTGTTGCCGTGATATAATTGATTAGAAAAAAAATCCCTTCCTTTTCCCGTTTGGCAGTGCGTCGCCCATATCGCCCTAATGAACACACCGCCCCTGGCCTGTATAAGGTCCTTGGACCTTAAGGAGTACTGCGGTCAAATGAGCTGACACTTGCAAAACGCAGTCAAATCAACATCCGGTAGAAACCAACGCTACTGCAGACGGCAAAAGTTGAAATATTTTAACTGTGGCGACAAGTTGCGTCCACCGTGGCGGCATTTACCGTCGTGCTCTCATTGAAAACAATGGCATCCGGTTTGCCGTCTACTTCGTACCATCTAAACGCAGCATCACTCTACCCGTGGCCGTGATATGAAAGTCATTTTTTGAAACGCCGTAAAAATGAAAAACGATTTGGTATAATTTTTATTGTGGAATATTGAATAAGTGTGCTTCAAACTGTTTGTTTGGAATGATTTGTAGCGTATATCCGTAAATGAGACTGATTCAAGCCGTACCGTAAAGTGTTGTTTATTCACGCACCACATTCAGGAGGAGACTGAACGCGGATGCCTTGACTGCGTTTTGCGAGTGTCGGCTCACTTGACTGCTAGATACATTACGAGAAATATAGTTTAAAGCAAACGACATCTAAAACTGATATTTGATTTGTAATCACTAAATGAATCATGATTACTGAAATTAAGTTGGCTAGCTGCCTTCTTAGCTACCTAACGGCCTAGTTAGCCATGCTAACTTACTATCCGAGTAGCCAATAGATTTATGTCATCTTATAAATGAACAATTCAACTTCATATTTTTTTACATTTTCTTAATCACAAATAATATGGTGATTTACAACATCGTATTGAAGATAAACAAACGTGCTTGCTATGACAACTAGTTAGTTATATAGCTTCTAATGGCTCGTTAGCAAGCTAGCTAGCTAGATCATTGAATATGCTAATTGTTGACATGTTGATCGGGTGGACAAAAAAATCCGATTATTAAATTATGCTTTCTATATTTGGAAACGTTCTAGAATATGTTAGAAAGCTTGATTTTACCTTGACACTTGATTTTGAAAGTTGACAGGTCTTGTTGTTGTAGCCCTCTTTTACCAGAACGAGATATGTGCTGTCACCGCGAGAATACAGATCTGCATTCAAGACAGTCATGGCTGCGCTAGATGCTCACATCGCGCAACTCCATTATGAAAATGATAATATTATGTTCTACCCAGTTGTTTGGAGGGTTTCTGCTCATATGTGAAGCGGCTGCAAGACCCACACTGCTGAAAGAAAGCAACTTGTTACCTCATGCAAGCTGTTTTTATTTTATTACAGGTCAATAGCGTCATCTTGTTGTTGAATGGCGCAACTACACATATTGCTGTAATCACAATTTAACTCGTCTTTTCATTCAGGTTGCATAATCATAACAATATATTATACTTTATTGACCAAACAGGTATCCTGAATGACTCCCAAACACAGCACTAAGAAGGTATGCTGAATGATTCCCAAACCCAGCATTAAGGTATCCTGAATGATTCCCAAACCCAACATTAACAAGCATGACAACAGTAATGGAATGTGATCTTTTTTTCCTAATATAAATCAAGGACTTCTCAGGAAGGTAGAAAGAAACAATTAGCCTTTATTTGTCAAAACATTACATACATAAACATGATATACTATGAATGTATAGATAAGCTAAGTTTGACAGATATTAGAGCGGTTACATTTCGACTTCTGTAGGTCCTTTTACTACATAAACAAACCAGAGGAGGCTGGTGGGAGGAGCTATAAGGGCACCCATTTCTGGTCTGGAGGGGGGAGGAGGAGGAGGACATCTCATCTGCTCACACCTCCATCCCTACTGCCTGCATTATTGTTTGCCACTTGGTCTTAAATTGTACCAATTTGTTTATCTCAGTCGCCCATGCTATTTCAATAATAAATCATTAGATTTTTCCCATAGTGTTAATGATGGTGGATTGATTGACTTCCAAGTTTTTAGTTTAAGTTTTTTCAAGATGAGTGATGAGAAAATAATCGTCCAGCCCAATAGGTATGTCACTACACCCCCCATATGACATGTCTTGAAATATGCAGACAGATGGATTAAAAGTACGTTGTCACTCCCTCCAGGAAATACACGACGCCGCTGTTCTGGTTACTGATGGATTTATTCTTCTACTAAATTCTCCACCGTCATCAATCCACCGTCGAACTGTTTAAATACATTTCAACACATGCACAAAAAACAAGTTGGCGTTCACGTTACAGAAACCTTGCACGTAAATATGCGCGACAAATAATTAACATAATGAACATACCTCGCTGGCTGCACACAACTGAGAGGGAAATGGGTCCATTTAGAAACAAGAATTCTTGTAAATAAACACGTCGTTAATTTAACTTATCTTTCAGAGTACTAAACTTTACCGCCGCTACTTTACCGCGATGTCTGGAACTTGTCACCACTAAAAGCGTCCCAACACAACATAGAATGTACAGATAGTTCCTATCACATAAATACAAGCAAAATCAATATTCAAAATACAAGTTGTACAAATAATAATGATATTATGTAAAACCTATTAATGAATAACATTTATGGCAGTTAAATACGTTTACATTGTAATACTTCCGACTGCCAACTTTCTAGCTCTGCCCACAACTTCCGGACTTTATAACATTCCCAGAAAGCATGGATTATTGAGTCATTGTTAGTTTTACACTTAAGACATGACTCTGCCGTTGGGATGTAGAATTTTTGAATTTAGTCTCTCGTATAATACATTCTATACATTAGTTTATACTGGATTAAGCGTACATTTTCTTTAACTGTAATTTCGTTAGTTATGCTCCAACTTTCCCTATATATTTTTAAATATTGGTTCAACTAGTTTATATTTGTCAGTTGGATATGCTCTCTGCAAGGTTTTGTATATCTTCCCTATCATATGAACATACTTTTATGACTCACATAAGATTCCCTCAAGGTTGCTCTGATGTCCAAAAGATTAAGTGATATGTAACTTTTAGGTTGCATGTATTTGAAACTGTCTACATTGGTCAGTCCAAAATGTTTTACTTGGTTCTTCAATGGTAGATGGAACAGATAAGGTGAAGTTTGATCTCATACAAGTAAAGACCAACAACATCCAATTTAACATAGTATAAATAGTTCCTAGGTCTATGTATCAAACAAGTTATTACATTTATGAGTCCATAATCAGCAGTGGACTCTCCAGATTTTCCTGGTTTTAATATAACTTAAATAACTGTTTGATACATGGAACTAGGAAGTACTGAATTAAGTGACATGTGATGTCATTTGTGTCAAAATTTGGAATAGAATTCTATGGGAATTGGTCAATTATTGAGTGCATTTTTTGAGGATAATTTTTTTTGTCAATTCTTGAATAGCTTTTCTTACTTTGAGGAAAAAAAGGAATAGTCTTTTGTAGTTGGGAATAGCAATCTCCAGGTGTCCTGGATGTAAATTATTTGTAAGGATGACATTTTTTTCTCCAACCTTCACTCCAGCACACTGCAAACTCCCATCTGGTCTGGCCTGGCCCATAGGTCTACATGTTATAAATCAGGGGTTACCACACCCTTGTCATGTGATATGATAAGGTCAATGTCAGACAGACAGTTCCCATTCAGACTCATGCCACAGCAGCCCCACACAGCGATAAACCAACCTACCACACCACCTGGGAAGGTAGAGAACCTGAGGAACAATACCATAGAAATATAATCCATAGAAAGGGCTTGGAACCATAGAATTAGGAATTAGAATACTAGAATTGAATGAACCTTCTTAAGATTGTATAAAAGGTCAGCCCATTTTGGTCAGCCAGTGCTGTGATAAGATATTGTGTAAAACAATGAATTTGAAGATTATCTGCACTGTATGTTTGTAAGCTAGCTAGTGTCGTATCGCGTAAGTGCTGGCAATTATTGCTGATAAACAAAGGAGTCCGCTCATACTGAACTTTGATCATAAGGTTTATTCGTTTCACAAGCTTTCAGCATAAGTTACAGGTGACATGCCCACCCGGAGAGCGACGCCTCAGATTGCAATGGCTGCTCTGACTCCCTCTTTGTCTTGCTCATACTTATAAACAATGCAAACAGATGGGTTGCTCCCTCTTCTGGCCAATCACCAGTCTCTCCTGGGGCGTCACCCTCCAACCGGCTACATTTGAACTAAGATAAACAACATTCCATTTCTTCATGAAAAACATTTAACAAAGGCATAATCCTAATACACGACATTTCCCCCCTTCGAGACTAACTAAAAGTCTCGAAAACAAACAGAATAGGATTATGACCAGTAACAATTTATCTTATTGAGTATCTTTAACCTTAAACCAAAAAAACATTATTCTCTAGAGTGTAAATACCTTTCTATGAAATATGGATAACTGTTTATGAAGTGTGAATACATTACTATGAAATATGAACAAATCTTTATGGAGTGTGAGAGCGAAAAACTGTCCGGCAACCTTCGTTCCAAATCCATCCATCAATCAAGACAGTAAAATTCTCTCACAGTCCCTCTGCCCCAGGCAACCACCTAGGTACTCCCGATAAACTCATAAACAATGTAAATGCATTTGAAACTATGATGCAATTAAATACACATGTAAGCCCCTGCAAACAAAATCCTATCCAAAAAATGTCCACTCTCGGGCTGGTCAACCCATTGGACCCTACAGTGGACCTCTCCCTGCCTAGACTCCCTGTCCCTAAGCATCAACGAAATAAACAAAAACATCTAAGATCCTCACATGTATTCAATAACATCAAATATCCTTCTACAAAAATTAATACCTAAGACTATGACACACATTATGTATTACACATGCAAATATGTCTATATTTCATTGCAGACACTGGAATGTAGTCCACTACACTTCATCTCCCCGTAGTCTCGACTTCCAATGGATTGTTGATGATGGAATCGGAATCTCTCCACACCTTTCTTGTTTCATCTCCTCCAGTCATTGTCCTGTCATATTGTCCCTTCATATTGTCCTTGTTTGAGTATTTCAATCTCTACATGTTCCCCCAAATGCTTCTGGAAGAAAAGAAAAGACCAAACAGTATCTTTTGCAAAACAACACTTTCAAATTAAACATCAATATCAACTAAGAATATAAAAATGATATATAAATGATGTATGAATCACATTAAATGATAGAATAATGAACTAGGATAATACGATTCATTCATACACTTCCCCCCTTTGATTCATAAAATCATACTAAAATCACCCTAATATTGAAATTTTTTTTTTGAAAAATGATCAAATAATCAAAAAGGATATTTATCATCCAGTCCCCCTTGTCCATCTTCATCCAGATCAGGAACAGTCAACAACGGCATCTGAGTGTTGTCTCCAGGCATCACTCTCCAACCTATCTCAATATCATAGCTTTCTCAAAGGTCAGTAACAAATTACAAACCTCACACACAGTGCTATCAAAGCTGCAACTAAAATCTGAACCATCACTGCCCCTACTGGGCCTACCTGATCTTGCAACCATGTCTTCGCTGACTTCCGCTCCTTCAGATCTACCAAATGCATCCCTTATATTCTTCAATGCATATATAACCCTAGTGATAATATCTGAACTATCTGGACTCAAAGTATAACTAACATTATCAATAGGATCTTCCCAAATGTTACACCATACCATGGAAAAAGTCCCCCCTTCTCCCTTAGATTTATCCTTCAATGATAGGCTTGAAGACTATGACATGCCACCATGTCTCTTTTCACCCTATTTCCAAACCTAGCTTCAGATTGATCTGTGTTCGGTGCTACCCCTCTTTTAATGGTAAAACCTCATATGGAAGCTTCAACGTTGACATGTAACAACATCCATCCATAGGGTAAGAATATATATGCTTTATCACCACAAACCCTCAAAATATCTCTAAAATTCCCAATAGTCACATTGTCAGGCAAAAGCTAATCTTTTAACCATCATAGTCCTGCTCTTCTTACTAACTGGAACATAAAAAGTAACATTATATTTATCATTACTACCCTTAAGGTCATGCTTACCCAAAGTTATCATATAATCATCACAATCTGATATTCCCATAAACATACCCTTTCCATCATATGTTTTATTAGAACAGAAACAACTTTTAGCCCTCACTGCTTTCACCTCCAATGCTTCAGGGTTTGCTGTTACCTGATTTTTCTTCCCATTTAACAAATTCCCATAGGGTAATTCATTTAACCAAGAACATCTAAACCTAGGCTTAAACAAATGTTTTGACAACGACATTATTTTATCTGTTACTGATTGTTGTTGCTGATACAACAGTCATGACAAAGCATAAGATTGACACATACTTGATAGAGGTCGAGCGACCGTCTCTAAAATGTTTGGTGCTGGAATTCTCAACAGACATGGACCCCCTCAAGATTCCTCACTGATCTTACAGAATGAGCTGCTGGAACCACTATCTGCTTTCCTATTTTAACCCTATTCGTACTATCATTGACAGCACTCTCTATCCGTACCATTTCAGAAAAGTTGTTGTTTGTGTCTGTGTCATACTAATCCCTTTCCAAAGTTACCATTAAAGTAGTTGATTTAGTTGATGTATTAACCTTAATTATTTCTAGTGGGAAAGTTACCGATATCCTCTGTGTATTATCTACTGTTGGAGTGACTACTGTAATCTACTCCTCCTGAAATCCTTCGGTGACTGTGGAAGTTTCAACAGACTTCAAATCTTCCATTATAAGCGTTACTTTATGAATTACATAGCCTTTTAACCAATAATTCTTAACTGGAACAAATTTTAATGCTTGCACTAGATAAGTACACATATATTCTCCCTAATCTTCTCTTATCATTTATGCAAAATAAGTGAACAATCACTCATAACCCTCTTCCACTTCATATTGTTGTACAAACTATACCTCCTTTGACTAGGTGCAACAGCTTCTACTCCTGGTCCTGATAACAATACTTCTTCTCCATAATTATCTCTCCATGTGGGAGGAACGTCCCCATCCTAACCCTAATAACAGTATTTTCCTCTAAAATTGGTGCTGGAGCCATTGGTTCCCTTATAATCAAATGCGATATATTTATGGCTTTAATAACTATCAATGTTGAAAGAGTTAAATTGCTTCTCACTGTTGTTTTAATAGACTGAAGTGTTAATGTCCTTAGTTACTTCAACTCTTTGCTTGTACTTCCATCTATCACCACTAGTGTCACTTTTTCCAACTCTCAGTCCTACCTCTAATCCCTGACTTTCAAACTTTTGATTATAAAAATACACCTACAATTACCTTGATCTTCCTGCTGGGAACTGTAACTATAGATACTCAATCACCCTCAATCTTCTCTTATCATTCAGCAACGCATACTTTCTCAATGCATCTGCTCCTAACAGATCTAAACTCCTACCATATATTCCCACTAAACTCTAAAATGTCCTTCACCACTGTTCTCTCTCTTACTACTAACTTTGAAACTTAGCTTACTGTCTTAGAGTCCCTTCAACCTAGTTCTCCTAACTTATTTTAATCTAATCTTCTCTCCTAACCTTTAAAAACCTTTTCCACTGATTTATTCACAAAATCCCTTTACCACCAAATTTTTAGGATATGTGATTGGGAAGTCCCCACATGCTTCTGACTTCTTTACACACAGACTTGGCAAACGACTAAACACCTTTTAGCCTAGCCTGAAATCTCTTGGTGTAAGAATGTAACCCAGAATAACAGTCACCCCTTTTAACTTTATTTTTCAGACAGATTGTCTAATAGGCAGTCTAATAGATTATCATCCTTCCTATGATATTATCTTTTTAAGCAAATATGATTCCCAAAAACCCCACTTTTTAAAATCCTCTACCAGACAGCCGTCTAGTGTACATCTTATTGTACAATTCAATTTAAACAATGCATCTCTTCCCAACTAGCAATAGGTATATGTTCAAATATTAGTATGTCTATTTTAATTTCTCTTAGATTTTTTATAGCATAGCTCAATTGGTTCCCTAAGAGTAATTAGCTGTTTTACTACCTCAAATCCCTATCCTAATTAGTTCAATTGTTGGATATTTCCTCTTCTTCTCTAATCGATGCTATAAGCTGACACCCCCCTTCGTATCTTCTAGGCACTCTAGAATCCTTAGGGTTCACCTGGAGAACAGGTGATCTTGACTGGCCCCTGTATCTTCCTTAATGTTCTCTGTTGTTTCCTCCTGACTTGTTGCACTCACAGGTAAAGTGACCAACCTGTCCACAATTATAACAGTCTTCTGAAAGTTGCTGGAAGTGTAGCTGAAATCTTCCTCCTCCTTCTAAGCCTTCTCGTCCTCTTCCTCTCCAATTCTGTGTCTGTCCAGAAACTGGCTGTGGATATGGAACACCTGGTACCGCCCTTGGTGGCTGGTACAATTGCATTTGATCTTGTTCAGTTGAAGCTGTAACAGTGATTGTTGATTTGGTTCACTTTGATTCTTCATAACCAAAGCTTCTCTTCTCCACCAGTTGTATGATTGAGTTTTCTGAGAGTTTCTTGATCCTGTTCTTTCTTGCTGTTGACATATCAGGATTCTTCAAAAGCTTATATTCTAAGTTCTGTCCTCGAAATATCATCTTCCATCATCTTCTTACTTTTCTTCAGCTGCTTGGCCTCAATGTATTCTTCTCCTCCAATTCTTGGGATCCTTTTCTCAGCAGGTTTTCTCCTTCTGTATCTTCTCTTCTTGAGTTGTTCATCCAGTTGTGTTACTTCTTCTAAACTATTCGCTTTATCCAGGCATGATAAGCATCGGTCTATATCTCCTTCTATTTCTTCTGTGCCAATCATTGTTGAATAAAATCCTCTTGAACATAAAGCACCTTTAATCTCTAAGTCTTCATCTTCCCGAACCTCATTCTTCTCTTAGTTTCCAGACATCTCGGTTTTTCTTACTTCTGGAGTTTTGGATTCATCTTCATTGTCGTTTCTGCTTGTCCTCTATCTATTATTTGTTCATCTTCATCTCTGATGCAATAATCACCCTGCTGGATGATCACTGGAAGCTGAGGATAAACATCCCTAAGCTCTACTTCCTTCTCATAAGGTGGGTGTCTTTTTGCTGAATCTGTATGTGAGAAAGGTGTACTAACTAACTGTTCGCTGCTCTGGCACCCCAATGGTGGAACAAGCTCCCTCACGACGCCAGGACAGCGGAGTCACTCACCACCTTCCGGAGACATTTGAAACCCCACCTCTTTAAGGAATACCTGGGATAGGATAAAGGAATCCTTCTACCCCCCCCCCCCCCCCCCCCCAATTGTAAAGTGGTTATCCCACTGGCTATAGGGTGAACGCACCAATTTGTGAGTCGCTCTGGCTAAGAGCGTCTGCTAAATGACGTTAATGTGCCCTTGAGCAAGGCACTTAACCCTAATTGCTCCTGTAAGTCGCTCTGGATAAGAGCGTCTGCTAAATGACGTAAATGTAAATGTAAATGTAACTTCTGCCATTAGTTTTCCTGTCACCTTCTCTATACCTTTGTTTATCTTATCGCTGGAATCTTTTATCAGTTTTTGTTTGAGAATGAAGGGCAACTTTTGTTTCATTTGCCGGATAACCTAGAAATACTTTAGTTAAAGGGTTACTCTTTTGTACTATACCAACCGGTGTAATGACTTTCATAGCCTTGATGTCGTTTTTCCCCATTGTAACAACCCTTTTATATTCCTTTATCGTGAATTATTTTATTTTAGACTATATAGCCTATGGCTTCCCCCCTTTAATTATTAATATAAACCAACCAACCCCCCCCAAAAATAAAAATAAAAATAAAATAAAAATATATTTTATATGAAAAAATTCAATTAAAATTTTTATTCAAAAACCATTTCTAATTAAAATAAAAAATCAATTAAAAAATCAATTAAAAATTATGAATAATTAAAACCAATTTTTATTTCTATATCTTATCTTACCCATTTATCAATTAGTGGCTATCTTACCACAACCCATCCGGAAAGAAAATGCAAGTAATCAACTTCAGACTACAATCCTAAAAACAAAGCCTTCTAACCTTACAACACTACAATTCCCATAAACCCCCTTGCTCTATAAGCACCTAATTATCTTAATTTTACAGAATAATGTCAGTCCTCGATCCCCAACACAACTTAAATCAACCCAAGTGATGCACATAGCCTCCAAAATGCAATTTTTTATGAAATAGTATTTGCCAAGCCTATGTGAAATTGTCATAACATCAGATATCCTGTAGGGGAAGATTTTGTAACCAGACCAGTACCAAAACCTTTTTGACTCGATCATCTGTCGCGTCACGTGACGTTACGTCAGCACCCCCTCTCTTTCTCTCTCCATTGTTCCTCTCATATGACAAAAGAACAGAGACACAGGAAAAGATTTTAGTAGTTAATGCAATACTGAGTTACTTCAACCATATTCAATATTCCCCCACTCACATTCACTTTAAGACTTAACTCAGGATTAAATAGATCGCTCAAAAACATTTTTATTTTTATTTTTATTAATTTTAATCGTCTTTTAATTCAATTTATTATAATCCGTCACAATATATCTAATTTATAAATTCACTACATCTCAACAAATAGTTTCATTTTCGAACAACAGTCACTTTAACGATTAGAAGATCTAATTCATTTTCAAATCTTTCCTCTTTGTCTGTGGCTATTTCTCTGTCTCTTCCTGCAGCACGCAACTCCACAGAAATATGACCCTTTACCCACAATCCCGTGTTGTAGTTTTAGTACCGTAACCCAACGTCTCATAATCTCGTGCCACAAACTCCAACTCCCACGTTTTGTAGCGTAGTGTCATAAAATTAAACGCATGCGCAAATGCATTCAACAATACGATTCCCAGACAATAGAACGCTAGCCTTCTACCTCAGTTCTCTATTTTACACTTATAGTCAAACAATTACACATAACAGAGCTCACATTTGCGTAGAACTCTGAATTCCACACACAAACAAGTTTAAGAGGCTTATCTCATCGCAATGAGACCTCTAAGGACACGTTAGCATGTAGCACGCAACACAATTAGCATTTAGCCTTAGCATTTAGCATTAGCCGCTATGTACAATGTAGCATGAAACCCAATCCAGCATTTAGCATTAACATTAGCCTTAGCCTTTAGCTAACTGTGGCCTACCACGCCCTAAGTAACCTTGCATTGTGCCTAAATCATTGTCCATTTATCCCCGTCTAACTTTATGCTGCCGTAAGTTATGGATATTATATGAGCGGCTACCCCATGCAAATACCCCGTCGACTACAAGATGAGAATAGCTTACAATATAACCGTCCACCTCATAGTTACTAGAACTAACCTGACAACCACACCTAGCGCGTTGCAAGGATTTATGGCCCACTCCTAAGGAGTCGCCCCATTTCGAGGTCTTTCACAGATTCACAATGCCCTAATGTATACGTATTCCTGACTTTATTCTGCCAATATCTGCCGTTAATATCTGCCTTCAATTGCTGTACAATTTTAGAATAATTATTACAGACTCCTAGTCGACCGCAATAACGCCACACGAGGCACATTTTGGTCGTAATGGTACATCCCTCCCGTGTACACAAGCAGTATCCAAACTAACAACCTCCAAAGCTTGTGAGGAAAAAACTCACCCTTTTCTGGCCATGACTTCAGACCGAGTTAGCTTGGCGGCTGAATGAAACAGAGGAGAGATGCAGACCAGCCCCACGTTGGGCGCCATTTGTCGTATCGCGTAAGTGCTGGCAATTATTGCTGATAAACAAAGGAGTCCGCTCATACTGAACTTTGATCATAAGGTTTATTCGTATCACAAGCTTTCAGCATAGGTTACAGGTGACATGCCCACCCGGAGAGCGACGCCTCAGATTGCAATGGCCGCTCTGACTCCCTCTTTGTCTTGCTCATACTTATAAACAATGCAAACAGATGGGTTGCTCCCTCTTCTGGCCAATCACCAGTCTCCCCTGGGGCGTCACCCTCCAACCGGCTACATTTGAACTAAGATAAACAACATTCAATTTCTTCATGAAAAACATTTAACAAAGGCATAATCCTAATACACGACATTAGCCAGACAGGTTTAGAGGAATCATTCCATTAATTTTTCTAAATAACTGCCAATATGCCAACATTCCATTCAAACAATGTAGTCCATCCACAGCCATCCACTGGCTGAAATCAGTTGATGATAGAACTTAAACAAGTTGTAAATGCAACAAGTACGGATATTCTATCATATAACAGCACTCACAGCTTTCCATGAAAACTAAAACGGAATATTTTAGGTTGACTAATTTATTACATAATTTCTGATATCACATGCCTTACTTTTATTTTCCTGCATCGGTAAAACAGGAAATGCATCACTTCTGCCTCTACTGCCATTCATTCCAATTAGACTGGTTTGGATTTCTCCAAGATGGCTGCCATTTTCGGAACCATTCTGGAATGTTGAGGGTTTATGACATAGCCCCTCAATTAATTTAATAGGATCTTTAGGCTTGGAACCGCTATTAGTAAATTTAATTAAACATGTATAAAAAAAATCTGTGGATGTATTAGACTTCAAGCGGGGCATACTGCACTGTACAGCCTTACCTATGGATTGTGGATCAGTGAAATGGGTTATCAGCCTACTCAGTGACACACACAGATTACAATTTTAAAGAGTGTACATAAATATTAGCGTCGTAGCTCTTATTGCGGGACTTTGACTGTGGGAATTCACCTCACCATTCAGCCTATAATATGTATTGAACATTCATATTGCACTGTACAGCCTTACCTATGGAGTGTGCATCAGCCAACTCAGTGACACCCACAGAACAACTCTGTAGACCCTACATGGCTGTTCGTGCGGGACTACATGCACGCATTGAGCAAATTCACATAATCCTTCTTTATGAATTGTATTTCTTTATCTTATATCTTCATACCATTTTGTTTGGAAGCAATGGTGATGTGTTGCTCAAATAACATGTGAAGTGGTTTGACCGTTTTAGCAGTTCATCACGGTTCCACTGGATGAAGAACGCAACTTTTTACTCAAGCTGTTTTTATTAAGGGTTGATAGCTCCATCTTGTGGTTGAACGGGGCTACTACACACACTGCATTCATCACATCTTCACTGTCATCTCTTCAATTAGGTCAGGTGGTGGTAATACAAACAGGTATCCTGAATGATGCCCAAACTTAGCACTAAGAAGCATGAAAGCAGTAAGGTAATGTAATCAATTTGCACAAATAAAACGTTCCCAAAAGGAGAGTGGCTGTCAGTGTTGTAGTACAAGTATGAAAAATGTATGAACTCACTAACTGTAAGTCGCTCTAGATAAGAGTATCTGCTAAATTACTAAAATGTAAATGTAAAATGTAGTACTCGAGTCCATGACTCACGATTTTCATGACTCGTGACTCGACTCGGACAGCGGTGACTCAGACATGGACTCGGACTCCACCTGTTGTGACTTAGTTGTCAGAAGTCTCCCTCTTTTGCATAATTCAGCATCCTAGTATACAGCAGCAAATGTTACCACTATTTAGGCTAACAAATGTGCATCACTAGCTAGGTTTGCATCCAATTGGCGACAGATTTTCATGTGAATATTCTAAAATCTGCATAACTAAAATGTGTGCATTTTTCCGCCAGTGGTGTTTCCACCAAACAGACTTGTTGTAGATGAAAAACACATTGCGTGATGATGTAGTGCACATAAAAGCTACTTTTCCATTTATGTTTTGATGTAAGAAATACAAATCATCTAACATTTTTTAACCAAGGTACTTTACTCGCCTATAAAGGTTGGATGGAAACCTGGTTAGTGTCAATATTAATTAGATATGTAGTTGCCCAGCTTGGCAACACAATGATAAGGCCATGGTCGGGCACTGCACTGTGCTTTGCCTTCTGATGTTCCTTCAGGCTTTGTTTCCATTTAAAACAATTCCCACACTGATCACAGCTGTATGGTTTCTCTCCTGAGTGTTTTCTCTGGTGTTGCTTTAGATTTCCTTTCTCATTGAAGCTCTTCCCACATTGGGAGCAGTGGAAAGGCCTCTCCTCTTTGTGTACTCTCTGATGTTTCTTTAGGTCTCTTACCCAACTGAAGCTTTTTCCACATTGGGAGCAATGGAAAGGCTTCTCTCCTGTGTGTATTCTCTGGTGTTGCTTTAGACTTCCTTCCTTACTGAAGCTCTTCCCACATTGGGAGCAGTGGTGGGGCTTCTCTCCACTGTGTATTCTCTGATGACTCTGAAGACTTCCTTCCAATTTAAAACTCTTTCCACAATGAGAGCAGTGGTGAGGCTTCTTTCCTGTGTGCGTTAGCTGGTGTCGCTTCAGAAGTGATGACTGACTGAAACCCTTCCCACACTGGAAGCAGTTGAAAGGCTTTTCTCCTGTGTGAGTTAGCTGATGTCTCTTTAGGACTCCTGTTTGACTGAAACTCTTCCCACACTGATCACAGCTGTATGGCTTCTCCCCTGTGTGTATTTTCTGATGTTCCTTTAGATTTCCTCCTTTACTGAAGCTCTTTCCACACTCAGAGCAGTGGAAAGTTTTATCTCTTGTGTGTATTCTCTGGTGTTTATTTCGACTTTCTTCATCAATGAAGCTCTTCCCGCATTGGGAGCAGTGGAAAGGCTTCTCCCCTGTGTGTATTCTCTGGTGTCGCTTCAAATTGAATGACGAACCAAAAGTCTTCCCACACTGGGAGCAGTGAAAAGGCTTCTCCCCTGTGTGTATTCTCTGGTGAGACTTTAAGGTGTCTACCCGATGGAACCTCTTCCGAAACTGAAAGCAGTGGTACAACTTCTTTCCTGTGTGAGTAAGCTGGTGCTTCTTCAAGCTGCTTGGGGTCTGAAAACTCTTCCCACATTGACCACACGGGTACGTTTTCTTTCTTTTGAGAGTCTGTTGGTGTGATTTCAGGTGAATTTGACAAATAAAACTGCCTCTGCAATCTGAGCAGTGGTGGGGCCCACAAGTGTGCCTTCTCAACTCCTCTGGCTCATAGAAACTAGTGAAGCAGTCCATGCAGTGGTGATGTTTCCGTCTTGAGTTCCTCTGCCTGTGTTTATGGTTTCCTGATGCTGTGGTACTGGGATCGCTGTCTGAACCTGGGTTGGAGCTCTCTCCTGTGGGAATATGGACAGATATGGGGTTAGAATTAGAAAGGGAACATTGAAAGGAGCTTTAAAATACTTTTGATGCAAACAGAAGCACTACAATAGTTTGGGAATCCCCTGTGGTCGCCAAAACACCAACCTCTCTCCGTACTCCACACCTGAACTTACCTGGGTCACTGATACTATCTACTTCTTCCTCTAGATCCAAGTCACCAACCTCTCTCCGTACTCCACACCTGAACTTACCTGGGTCACTGATACTATCTACTTCTTCCTCCTCTTCCTCTAGATCTGGAGCAGACACATCCCTGTTCTCCTCTTCCTCTTTGACTCCTCTCTCCTCCACCTCCTTTTTGACTGTTATCTCCTCCTCCACCTCCTATTTGACTGCTCTCTCCTCCTCCACCTCCTCTTTGACTGCTTTCTCATCCACCTCTTTTACTTCTCTCTCCTCCCATTCCTCTTTGACAATCACATTGAGTTCCAGTGTTTGACTGCAGTCCTCCAGCTTCACTGAGACCATCTCTGGACCCCGCTGTGAGCTTCTCTGGGCTGGAACACCACAGCCAGAACCCAGGGACTCCATGGACTTGGGTTCAGACATGGAAGTCTAGAGATGGATCCAAAAGTGGAAGCACAACACATTTAAGGTGAGTTTACTAAATACTGGAGCATCTTAGCTAATAAATGGATAGACCATGCAAGATATTCCATGCACTAGGAATCTCTGCTAATCAAATTAAACTAGCTAGCTCACGTTGCTGTGGCGATGGCAACAATATGGTGTCAAGTCCGATTCAAAAGTCGAACGCGCAGGAGATGGCTTGAGCGAGCAAGATTAAACATCATCACGAACCCACTACCTTGGCGTTACAAGCGCCGTGCTTTACCAGCTGAGCTACAGAGGCCACATGATCTTAAACAGTACATATATAACTGTAATCAAACGTGAAAATATATTATTTGAACGCATTAATTTGTCCACCAGCAATAGCCACTTGGAGTGATGGACAAACTAACAAATGACTGCCGTTGGCCAGTCCAGTGTTGTGATTGGCTATTACGAGCCTTCTGTTTGCTATGCACTGCAGAGCCGTCTGTTTAGCTGGCTATCTGTCTTGAGCAGCAAGCGCCGAATGACTTGGGGAAACCCAGCAGCTTGATAACCAAATGAATTGGGAAATACATTCTAATAGCTATACTATACCTTGAGTTGAGCGGAATCTACTTGCTAAAGACAGCTAGCTAATTACTTGTTAGCCAGCAACGTTCGTCTGTAAAACGAAAAGCAGACAGTCAGCTCTAGTAAACACCATAAAACGAGTCCACTAATTGCAGGCAGGAGCCAATATTTAGGGTATTAAGCCCAATAACTCACACACAGCACATGTTATGACGACACAAAGAAGAGGAATCTGCTACAGTTCATCCAGTACATAACCAGTCCCAAATAATAGAATGTAAACGCACATATGATAAACCAGCTAAACTCGGGTTAAAACATGTCAGAATCAGCTTTATTCGACAAATACATTTGCATGTAAATGAATGACACTGAAATGGTGCTGCCACAATAAACAGACAGACAAACAATATACAGACAAAAAAACATCTTTACATAGTTGAATGTGCTGACAACAAAATCACACAAAAATGATCAATGGAAATCAAATTTATCAACCCATGGAGGTCTGGATTTGGAGTCACCCTCAAAATTAAAGTGGAAAACCACACTACAGGCTGATCCAACGTTGATGTAATGTCCTTAAAACAAGTCAAAATGAGGCTCAGTAGTGTGTGTGGCCTCCACGTGCCTGTATGACCTCCCTACAATGCCTGGGCATGCTCCTGATGAGGTGGCGGATGGTCTCCTGAGGGATCTCCTCCCAGACCTGGACTAAAGCATCCGCCAACTCCTGGACAGTCTGTGGTGCAACGTGGCGTTGGTGGATGGAGCGAGACATGATGTCCCAGATGTGCTCAATTGGATTCAGGTCTGTGGAACGGGCGGGCCAGTCCATAGCATCAATGCCTTCCTCTTGCAGGAACTGCTGACACACTCCAGCCACATGAGGTTCGAGCATTGTCTTGCATTAGGAGGAACCCAGGGCCAACCGCACCAGCATATGGTCTCACAAGGTGTCTGAGGATCTCATCTCGGTACCTAATGGCAGTCAGGCTACCTCTGGCGAGCACATGGAGGCCCCCCAAAGAAATGCCACCCCACACCATGACTGACCAAACCGGCCATGCTGGAGGATGTTGCAGGCAGCAGAACGTTCTCCACGGCGTCTCCAGACTCTGTCACGTGTGCTCAGTGTGAACCTGCTTTCATCTGTGAAGAGCACAGGGCGCCAGTGGCGAATTTGCCAATCTTGGTGTTCTCTGGCAAATGCCAAACGTCCTGAAACGGTGTTGGGCTGTAAGCACAACCCCCACCTGTGGACGTCGGGCCCTCATACCACCATCATGGAGTCTGTTTCTGACCATTTGAGTAGAAACATGCACATTTGTGGCCTGCTGGAGGTCATTTTGCAGGGCTCTGGCAGTGCTCCTCCTGCTCCTCCTTGCACAAAGGTGGAGGTAGCAGTCCTGCTGCTGGGTTGTGCCCTCCTACGGCCTCCTCCACGTCTCCTGATGTACTGGCCTGTCTCCTGGTAGCGCCTCCATGCTCTGGACACTACGCTGACAGACACAGCAAACCTTCTTGCCACAGCTCGCATTGATGTGCCATCCTGGATGAGCTGCACTACCTGAGCCACTTGTGTGGGTTGTAGACTCCATCTCATGCTACCACTAGAGTGAAAGCACCGCCAGCATTCAAAAGTGACCAAAACATCAGCCAGGAAGCATAGGAACTGAGAAGTGGTCTGTGGTCACCACCTGCAAAACCAGTCCTTTATTGGGGGTGTCTTGCTAATTGCCTATAATTTCCACCTGTTGTCTATTCCATTTGCACAACAGCATGTGACATTTATTGTCAATCAGTGTTGCTTCCTAAGTGGACAATTTGATTTCACAGAAGTGTGATTGACTTGGAGTTACATTGTGTTGTTTAAGTGTTCCCTTTATTTTTTTGAGCAGTATATATATAGAGTGCCCTCCACTATTATTGGCACCCCTGTTTAAGATGTGGTTGAGGACTTCCAAAAATTCTCTTTTTTTTTTAAACAACATAGAACCCAAATGCAAAAAAATAGAAAAATCCAACCTTTTATTTAAGTACATTACTTTGGTGGTAAAAAAAAAATCACACTTTTAGAAAAATAAAAACTTTAAATCATGTGTTCCACAATTATTGGCACCCCTAACAATTCCGCTGAAAATTTTAATTGATTTTTTTTTAAATATATTTTTCTGTAGTTGCTAAAGTTGGTCAGGGTATCTAGGAACTTTTAATTAGTAATTCATGACTTCCTGTTTCCCTGGGGTATAAATATGACGTGACACAGAGGCCTAATTCTCTAACCCATTTGTCAACATGGCAAAGACAAGAGAACACACCATTCAAGTAAGGCAGATTTGTGTCGACCTTCATAAGTCAGGCAATGGCTACAAGAAAATAGCCACTCGCCTTAACTTGCCCGTATCTACAGTCAGAGGAATCATTAAGAAGTTTAAAACAACTGGAACAGTGACAAACAAGGCTGGAAGAGGTCCCAAGTTTATCTTGCCACAACGCACAGTGAGGAGGATGGTAAGAGAAGTAAAAAAAAGTCCTAAGCTCACTGTCACAGAATTGCATCAAAGAGTGGCATCTTGGGGTCACAAAGTCTCCAAAACAACCATCAGACGCTCTCTACATGCCAACAAGCTGTTTGGGAGGCATGCAAGGAAAAAGCCTTTTCTCACTAACACTCACAAACGTAAACGTCTGGAGTTTGCTAAGCGGCACTGGGACTTCAACTGGGATCGTGTGCTTTGGTCAGATGAGACTAAGATTGAGCTTTTTGGCAACAAACACTCTAAGTGGGTCTGGCGTAAAACAAAAGATGAGTATGCCGAAAAGCACCTCATGCCCACCGTGAAGTATGGTGGAGGATCTGTGATGCTGTGGGCCTGTTTCTCTTCCAAAGGCCCTGGGAACCTTGTTAGGGTGCATGGCATTATGAACGCTTTGAACTACCAGGACATTTTAAATAAAAACCTGATGGCCTCTGCCAGAAAGCTGAAGATGGGTCGTCATTGGGTCTTTCAGCAGGATAATGATCCAAAACATGTGGCAAAATCTACACAAAAATGGTTCAGCAGTCACAAACTCAAGGTCCTCCCATGGCCATCTCTGTCCCCAGACCTCAACCCAATCGAAAACCTGTGGGGCGAGCTAAAGAGGAGAGTGCATAAGACAGGACCCAGGACACTGGATGATCTAGAAAGATTGTGCAAAGAAGAATGGTCAAAGATCCCTCTCTCTGTGTTCTCCAATCTTGTGAAATGTTATAGGAGGAGATTAAGTGCTGTCTTGTTGGCAAAAGGGGGTTGTACAAAGTATTAACATCAGGGGTGCCAATAATTGTGGGACACATGATTTCAAGTTTTTTTTTTCTAAATGTGTGATTTTTTTTTTTTACACCAAAGTAATGTACTTAAATAAAAGGTTGGAATTTTCTATTTTTTTGCATTTGGGTTCTATGTTGTTTAAAAAAAAAGGAGAATTTTTGGAAGTCCTCGACCACATCTTAAACAGGGGTGCCAATAATTGTGGAGGGCACTGTATATATAGATGCAGAATTTCCACTATGAACACTATAAGATCCATTATAAATGATGCATGTAAGAGATGTGCGAAGGGCAATGTGGAGTTCTGGGATGATAGTGCAAGGTGCTTAGTCTGAGGATGAATAGTGCAGAGTGCCAAGTCCATGGATGAGAGGATCATCGTGGCCGGTTGGTGAAGGCCGTGGCACAGGGGAAGAAACTGTTCAGTACACACAGCGTTCAAAGGATGACTGAGGACAAAACAACACCATGCATTCACTAAACACTGCACTGAGGAAAACAGATTCGTTTTACAGAAATTGTCTGATTGGAAACGACCATTGTCTATCAATTACAGAATCTCAAATTACTTCAATTTGGCATTGGAAGCTTTATTGAATACAGTCAGTAATACAGGAGTCAAATCACATAGGGAGTCTCATCAGATCAGATGTTATCATCAAGCCAGAGCCATCTGTGGAAAGAGGAGTCTCATCAGATCAGATGTTATCAGCAAGCCAGAGCCATCTGTGGAAAGAGGAGTCTCATCAGATCAGATGTTATCAGCAAGCCAGAGCTATCTGTGGAAAGAGGAGTCTCATCAGATCAGATGTTATCAGCAAGCCAGAGCCATCTGTGGAAAGAGCACAAGTAGAACAAATATATCAGTGCAAACAGAATAAATGTATCATTCAACATCAGTTTCCACCTAAAACAATGACATGAGCTCTGTCTCAACTCCTCACTTTCTCTCTACTCGCATCCTTCTCAAAACCCATTGGAGGAGGTCTGAGGCGAGGAACCTTGGGTCGTCACCTCCAATGGGGTTTTAGGAGGCGCGATGGTCAGTCCTTGCATCCACAGCTCTGTCTATGAATTTGAGAGTGGTTACAAGGTGTCCCAGGCACTGTTTGTGGCCACGTCACCTCCCTCAGAACCAGGGAACATCACCAGGTTCTTACAGTGGGGAATCAGCATAATCTATATAGGTCAGAACAATACAGGAGATGGAATTAGATTTAGTATGGAGACCAAGTCCCAACATAAAATCCTTGACATTGGTTAAAAAGGTCAACAAAAGTATGGCACTGGAGTTTGAGGAAAGTGGAGCGATACACATGTGCCGAGTTGTGTAAGGCATAAGATGAGTTGGTGATTCACTGGTCCAAACTTGGTGTCCTCTGCCTCGTTGGTGTAGTGGTCCAGGGCGATGAAGTAGAAGCCTGACTCCACCTGGTCAAATGTGTTCTCTCTACACACACTGACCTGTCTCCTGAGTAGAAGCCTGATTCCACCTGGTCAAATGTGTTCTCTCTAAACACACTGACCTGTCTTCTGAGAACAACTGGAGTGAGAGAGGGAACAATAAGATGTCAGGAAATGTCACAGAGTTCAATTGGAGTTTAAATGTTTTAACATCAATGTTGCATTCAAGGTAGAAGTCCATTTTAAGACTGCTGTGGCTGTATCGAGAGGAAACTATGGATAATAATGTATCCAAATAAGTGATAACAAGGTGTGGAACTGGACAGCCCAGCTGTAGGGCAATTCCACGGTACAGAGTGATGCTGACACTCAGATCTTTCACTTTAAAATGTATGTCAAACAAAAAACTTTTGCCCTGGCCTGTACCAATCCCCGCCACTTGTCAGTCAGCATGGCTCAGTATCGAACAGCCTGCGGTCAGTTCATGCTCAATCCACCTCGTGGAGAGCTATCCTCCTATAGGTTTTCACTTCATCCTTTACCTACACTTCTACTATTGTTTAGCAATGACTATCACATACATTCAGTATAGAACCATCATTCTAACCAAGAGACAGCAGCTGGTCTTCATCCTCTCTACGTGACAAATATACTATGGCACAATGCCTCCATACAGCGCCAAAGAAATTAGAGGAACTCTCATTACCACTAATGATAGAGTTAAGGGGTTGATTGGTGGATGTCACGGTTACCTGCAGGAAGTCCCCAGAGGGCTGTGCACAGAGGAAAGCTAAGGTAACCTACTTGGAACAGAATGGACTCCTGTATCTCCTGTCTCTGTCAGCTGAGCAAAGAACAACTTCAACCACCACCTATTAGTGACAGTGGACCTGCATGGAAAGAGGGATGGAGAGAGAAATGGTTTAAGGCCGTTCTCATTTATTGTAACTTTATCAAATTTGTATTTCAAATCAGATTTTATCTCAAAGTATGTGTTAGCGGTTTACAATATTGGCTGTTATTTGGTTCAGAGCCTGACCTCTCTTGGCTCCCCCTCCTCAATCACTGACCTCTTCCCCAGTGAGGGTCTGCCCTGTCTGTTCTCCCCCTTCCTCTCCCCCCTCTTCTATCACCCAGTCATGCTGGTCTGCCAAGTCCTCCTCCTCTACTAAACCCCTCCTTGACTTAGGTACAATGCTCTTAGTTAAACCAGAGACGGTACAGAAAACGAAACCACCTTGGCTTTGGTTAAACCACATGATTAGTAAGCCTCCTAGCTAGCTGACGTTAAGACTAGCTTGCCTCATCAATAGCCTGCTTTAATAAATAAATACTGATGAATAAATAAATATTGAAATCATTTTTTATTAACTAGCTGGTTTCTCTACTGAAAAACAATCGAACTTACCTATTTATTATCGTCAGCCATCATTCACTTTTCACCATTCCATTTCATCTCTACGTAAAAAATCCGGTTAGAGAGCAGTCAAGCCATGATTGGTCCAAAGACCTGACCAATTGCGTTTCAGTAAACTGTTACAGGCCATGTTCATTGAATATAATTTCCCCGTTATAAAAATATATAGTAAGCAGTTGCAAGAGCTAAATGGATTTTGGAGCACAAACTGGACAATTGGTGTGAGATAGAAAGGCCATCCATGTGGGGACGAGGTGTATTTGTAGAGAGTCCATTACAGTCTTGACATGTTGTATTTATTCAGGTGAACAAAAATCTCTACTTTCGAATTAATTTAGTGTGCACAGAAATGCAGTTTTGCTCCCTCAAAGTCACACTGGCAAGCTCTCAAGTTTAATTTGCGTTCGCGGGACCCGTCCTCTGCACAATTGACCACATTTATTCTCTGTTGACTTTGCTCATGCAATGATGTTTCATCTTGCTGGCGCCCGTTCGACTTTTGAATCGGATTTGACACCATACAACGATAGCCATGTGGAACTATTATTGGAAGCTTACTTACACATTTTGCTGTCACCTTTCTCACTAGGATGAGACTATCTAGCTAGATAGTTAGCTAAATTACGAGCAATATAGTTTACAGCAAACGAGATCTAAAACTGGCATTTGATTTGTAATCACTAAATGACTAATGATTACTGAAATGAAGTTAGCTAGCTAGTCTCCTTAGCTATCTAACAAAACGGCCTAGCTAGCCATGCTAAATTACTAGCCAGTGATCCGGGTAGCCAATGGATTTATGTCATCTTAAAGATGGACACTTCACAATTCATATATTTGACATTGTGGTCTTGATAACTAATGTGATAATTCACAACACACACACAGCGTCTTGAAGCAAATCATCCTTGCTATGATTCATTCAGCTAGTTAGCTAGCTAGCTTCTAATGGCTAGTTAGCGAGCTAATAGTTGACACAATGTTGATTGGGTGCACTTCGACAAATAATCCGACTACTAAATTATGTTTTCTGTATTTGGAAACGTTCTAGAATATGTTAGAAAGCTTGATTTTACCTTTGCACTTGATTTTGAAAGTTGACAGCTCTTGTTGGTGATGCTAAGCTAGCTAGAGAACGCCCTATTTTACGGTAACGTCAACCTAGCAACATTGTCACGCCATCATACGGGCTACATTTAAAAATAAAAGTCCCCCTGAAATAAATGTTACATTACTTTTACAGGACGTTTTTCTGATTTAAAATCACAAGGATTATAGTTTAAAGTTACTTAAACATAAATGTATTGAACAAA
The DNA here is from genome assembly GCF_964263955.1 of Coregonus lavaretus. Taxonomy (NCBI): domain Eukaryota; kingdom Metazoa; phylum Chordata; class Actinopteri; order Salmoniformes; family Salmonidae; genus Coregonus; species Coregonus lavaretus. The sequence continues at coordinate 173,780 of NW_028157882.1, read as the reverse complement.
CTCACAATATATGTTTGAAAATCAATTCAATTATTGATTTACTGTCTCTTTTTTATTTATTTTTTACTATAATGATACAACACATTCACAATACCAACACTGTTGCCAGAAGTATGAATGGTTTTAAACTACTGTAAACTCTTAACAGAACAGGATTGAAATATATTTTGAAGATAACATTTTCACATTGGCCCCGCCCAAGGGTACGTTTTTACAGGGCCACATTTGCTCTTTGGGGGTTTTGGCTGAGTATCTGTAAAGCACTGTAAATAGCTTTATAAAATGTATTTGATTGATTAATCTACCCATACAGTGCCGTCGGAAAGTATTCAGACCCCTTGACTTAATCCACATTTTGTTACCTTACAGCCTTATTCTAAAATGGATTAAAAAATAATAATCCTCAGCAATCTACACACAATACCCCATAATAACAAAGCGTAAACAGATTTTTAGAAATTTTTGCAAATGTATTCACAATAAAAAACAGACATACATTATTTACATAATTATTCAGACCCTTTGCTATAAGACTCGAAATTGAGCCCAGGTGCATCCTGTTTTCATTGATATCCATGAGATGTTTCTACAACTTGATTGGAGTCCACCTGTGGTAAATTCAACTGATTGGACATGAGTTGGAAAGGCACACCTGTCTATATAAGGTCCCACAGTTGACAGTGCATGTCAGAGCAAAAACCAAGTCAAGAGGCCGAAGGAATTGTCCGTAGAGCTCAGAGACAGGATTGTATCGAGGCACAGATCTGGGGAAGGGTACCAAAAACGTTCTGTTGCATTGAAGGTCCCCAAGAACACAGTGGCCTCCATCATTCTGAAATGGAAGAAGTTTGGAACCACCAAGACTCTTCCTAGAGCTGGCCACCCAGCCAAACTGAGCAATCGGGAGACAAGGGCCTTGGTCAAGGAGGTGACCAAGAACGTGATGGTCACTGACAGAGCTCTAGAGTTCCTCTGTGGAGATGGGAGAACCTTCCAGAAGGACAACCATCTTTGCAGCACTCCACCAATCAGGCCTTTATGGTAGAGTGGCCAGACGGAAGCAACTCCTCAGTAGAAGGCACATGACAGCCCGCTTGGAGTTTGCCAAAAGGCACCTAAAGACTCTCAGACCATGAGAAACAATATTCTCTGGTCTGATGAAACCAAGATTGAACTCTTTGGCCTGAATGCCAAGTGTCACGTCTGGAGGAAACCTGGCACCATCCCTATGGTGAAGCATGGTGGTGGCAGCATCATGCTGTGGGGATGTTTTTCAGCGGCAGGGACTGGGAGACTAGTCAGGATCGAGGCAAAGATGAACGGAGCAAAGTACAGAGTGATCCTTGATGAAAACCTGCTCAGGACCTCAGACTGGGGCGAAGGTTCACCTTCCAACAGGACAACGACCCTAAGCACACAGCCAAGACAATGCAGGAGTGGCTTCGGGACAAGTCTCATGTCCTTGAGTGGCACAGCCAGAGCCCGGACTTGAACCCAAACCAACATCTCTGGAGAGACCTGAAAATAGCTGTGCAGCGACGCTCCCCATCCAACCTGACAGAGCTGGAGAGGATCTACAGAGAATGGGAGAAACTCCCCAAATACAGGTGTGCCAAGCTTGTAGCGTCATACCCAAGAAGACTCGAGGCTGTAATCGCTGAGGTGCTTCAACAAAGTACTGAGTAAAGGGTCTGAATACTTATGTAAATGTCATATTTCAGTTTATTATTTTTTAATAAATTAGCAAACATTTCTAAAAACCTGTTTTTGCTTTGTCATTATGGGGTATAGTATGTAGATTGATGAGGGGAAAAAAACAATTTAATCAATTTTAGAATAAGGCTGTAACCTAAGAAAATGTGGGAAAGGTCAAGGGGTCTGAATACTTTCCGAAGGCACTGTATTTGCTTCTATACCATTTAAAAACGAAATACATTATATCACTATACAGCTATTTGCTACTGTACTGTTAATTATATAGAAGTTGTCTCCAATAAAGGGGTGTGATTCCTCAGACACTGTACTAATAGGATCTGGTGTCATATCAGGAAGATTTGCGTCATTAGGTAGTTATTTTTTTTTAGGAAAATCTACTGTCAACTCTTACCAAAAATGTATTTTCATTACAGCACTATACAGCTATTTATTACTGTTCTGTTGGAACTGTACAAGTTGTTTCCAATAAAGGGGGTGATTTGGAATCATCAGAAACTCTGCTAATAGGATCCAGTGTCATACCATCAAAGTTTGCGTCATTAGGGTATTTTGTTCTGCAGAATGCTACGGCCTTGTTGAAAAGACACATTCCTGTGAAAAAGCATGTGGTAAAATAACTAAATTACACTGACAGAGACAGTGTTGACTGACAAACAGGCTTGCTTGGCTGAACATCAACTTTTGAATTATGAAATAGTTTAAATGTATATATCGTTATTTGTTAAAACGACTAGCTGGTGTTCTAGGTTTTCCTGCTACTTTTGTTAGTCAGGAATTGAACAGTATATTTTGGCAAAATGTAGAAGCGCTCCCCAAAATAAATAGAAATTGGTGGCAATACTCTACAATTGTTGTTCCACTTAATATTAATTAGAACCATTGCGCAATTATCATTCTAAATTTGAAAAACACTGAACAAAATTATGATATTATTGTGCAAGCAATACTTATGCAACATATGAGATATATCTTGAACACATTTGAACAAGAATTCAAATTTATTTAATTGCACAATACTATACATTCAAAAGGAGTGGTTAGTAAAATGTCATTTGCAGTCGAATATGCACACAGATTTTATTTCCAAAAACAGTGTGATGGGACAAGCTGGGCCTTTACGTATGCATTTTCTCCCAAAACATGTATGGGATAAACCAACTGTGTCTTAGCCCCACAGAAATGCGAAACCTTTTGGCAACGGAATTTAACACTGGAACATTTAAGCTGTAAATGTTTAATCAGAATTGATTTGGCATCAATAGAGTAAGGACTTGATTGTTTAATGTTATATGTCATGTATACTACAGTATTTATCTTTGAGATTTGTTTGGTTTATGCATCTCCTGAATATTACATCAGCTAGCAGGCTCAAAGGCAGATGTGCATCATACAGCATTGACACCTGTCTGGGAAAATACCTAACTTGCTTTTTATCATTTTCAGAAATATGTTAACAAATGTATCGGGTCAACAAATGTCCTGATAACACGTGCAGTAAAACAAAGCAAAAACGTCCACAACCCCCATTGAAAGTGTTTATGAATATTATTTTTAACAGATTATATATTTATAATTTGGGTAATATGATGTAAACAGCACTTTCATAAAGTTCACTCAAATGTTCATCCTTTTCTTTAACTTCAGTCGGTAGATATTATGTTCCAGTCATAGAACTTGAACAAGAAAGAAGAGCGTCGCTGTGTTGGTTGGGAATCATACCCATCTCACCAGATATGAAGTGGAGCTGTTTTCTCACCAGCCCCACCTACAGCACTCTCCAACTTCCTGTTCTGGATCTGGCTCCACTTAATGTGCCTTCTGTACTGCTGGGGGGAGGAGATTAAATGGGAGGTAAACAAAGATGAAGAGCTCTACTCCACCACTGGCACCGGAGATCAACCATCTACTCTGCCGTACTGCTAAATATCAGATCACCCCTCCATCTGCTTTCCCTACCCTCACACAATGTCAGCTTCTCTTTCCATGAGGTGGAGGAAGAGACAGAGACGAAGAGACAGAGAGGAAGTGAACAGCGAGGATGAGACAGCGAGGAAGAGACGACGAGGAAGAGTCAACGAGGAAGAGACAACAAGGAAAAGACAACGAGGAAGAGACAGAGAGGAAGAGAGACAGAGGACGAGACAGAGAGGAAGAGAGACAGAGAAAGAGACAACGAGGAAGAGAGAGAGGACGAGAGAGAGGACGAGAGAGGAAGAGAGAGAGGAAGAGACAGAGAGGAAGAGACAGAGGAAGAGAGAGAGAGGACGAGAGAGAGAGGACGAGAGAGAGAGAGGAAGAGACAGAGAGGAAGAGAGAGAGAGCGGAAGAGAGAGAGGAAGAGATAGAGAGGACGAGAGAGAGAGGAAGAGACAGGGAAGAAGAGACAGAGAGGAAGAGACAAGTATGTCAAAATCTTCAACATGGAGGAGTCTGTGGGTGCTTCAGCTATATTGAACTTCTCCTTTTCTCCTCTCTCCACACCAAAAATGTTGAAATGTCAAGCATGAGGCTCCATACAAAACTGTGACCACTGCTTTTAAAAGACGTGCAGGTATTACGAAAGCCACCAGTCCTTCATCTGGAATAACTTCTTCAAGCACATTGACATCAAAACGAAGAACACCCATATTCTGGATAATAACACTTCCAACCTCATAGAGGAGTGTGATTCCTTCTAGGAGAAGATCAAAGCTGCTGGAGGAATCAACCTCTCTGTTGTAGGCAGGGAGGATAGTGGTAACGGAGTAGAATAGAGTGTAGATAGTTTTTATTCTATTCTAAAGCTGCTGGAGGAATCAACCTCTTTGTTGGAGAAATTACAGAATAGCAACTGCTCAATCCAACAGACCGACAGACACACCCCATGGGTAGAATTATAATTCAAGTTTCTAGTCTTGTTCAAATACAGTGAAGATTTAAAAATAGTTTGTTGTTTGTAATGGTATTCTACAGTGTAGGTGCGGGGGGCCATCCCGTGCCAACACTCAATTGATGGTGGATGAGCTTATGACCCCCCATGCTTGCCATAGAATTGACATGGATGGATGTGCATAGCGACCAGCTGATGAAACCCATCGTCTGCATGGTGAGAAACACACCTTCACAGCACAGACAGACTCACTGTGTTCACTGACATTCAAATTCTCTGCTCACAAACATACTGGAACATGCTGTTTCAACGTACACATCAGGGCATTGAAAACTGACTCGTACGTTTAACTGGTGAACAACGCTATTGCTTTTGTTTGTTTTCTCTGTGTGTCCCTCTGTCCTCCAGTCTGACATGTTTTCTCTGTGTGTCCCTCTGTCCTCCAGTCTGACATGTCTTCTCTGTGTGTCCCTCTGTCCTCCAGTCTGACATGTTTTCTCTGTGTGTCCCTCTGTCCTCCAGTCTGACATGTTTTCTCTGTGTGTCCCTCTGTCCTCCAGTCTGACATGTATTCTCTGTGTGTCCCTCTGTCCTCCAGTCTGACATGCTACGCTCACTATCCACCACGTGACCCACAGTCAACACTGAAGTTCACAGAGGACTTTGGACAGGAGGGCTGAATGAATGAATTTTTGAATAGAATAAACTAATTATTCTCTGAATAAAACATGTAAATAAAATAAAAAAACAAACAAGATGTGCTTGTCATTACTTTAACTTCACATGATACCTGCATTATAGTAGATCACTGGTTAATAAAGACAACTTCCCTTATTTCTACCCACATTTCTGTCCATAACTTTTTTTAATCAGGTAATTATTAGAATAGATTTCTTTGCCTTAATCTTACCAGGGAAGACATAGAGACCTAGGTCTCTTTTTCAAATGTGCCGTGCACAATACAACACAAATATACATATATACATATATATATATATATATATATACACACATATACACACACACACATTAAAATACAACAACTCAGTCAAGGGAAGCACAAGTAAAACATCACAAATCACCCAGAAAAACTGTTACATTAAAACAGATACATGCGCAGTCTGGTGAAATGACATCAATATGCACATGAAATGTTTCCGAGAGGTGAGTGTCTGGCTGGTTGAATTGAGGTAATGGAAGTTTAGTTTAGAAAGTATTGATTTATGCAGATAGAAACTGAATGGATTTCTGAAGGATATGATCCACATGTCATAACGCTTTAGTACATTTCCATATGAGAATATAAAAAAATGAACTTCAAGTTTCACAGAATAATCTGCAGAGCCTGGGGTCTAGCGTTAACACTCCCAGTTACATGTACTCTACTCCCCACTGGAGACCGGGGTTCAATTCCTGTGTCCACCCTCCTAATTTCCTGTCGACTCTCTGTTTTCGGCTGTCTAAATAAAAAAGTGTTAAAAAGGTCAAATATATATATTTAAAAAAGGTTTAACAGAATGACAAATACAGTCAGTCAATATGAGTTAGATATGTAGTTGCCCAGCTTGGCAACACCATTATAAGGTCAGTGTTGGGCACTGCACTGTGCTTTGCCTCCTGATGTTCTTTCAGGCTTTGTTTCCATTTAAAACAAATCCCACACTGATCACAGTTGTACGGTTTCTCTCCTGAGTGTCTTCTCTGGTGTTGCTTTAAATTTCCTTTCTCACTGAAGCTCTTCCCACATTGGGAGCAGTGGAAAGGCTTCTCCCCTGTGTGTCTTCTCTGGTGTCGCTTCAAAAATAATGACCGACCGAAAGTCTTCCCACACTGAGAGCAGTGGAAAGGCTTCTCTCCTGTGTTGTGTATTCTCTGATGTTTCCTTAGGTCTCCTGCCTGACTGAAAGCCTTCCCACATTGGGCGCAGTGGTGGGGCTTCTCTCCATTGTGTATTCTCTGATGACTCTGAAGGCTTCCTTCCAATTTAAAACTCTTTCCACACTGAGAGCAGTGGTGAGGTTTATTTCCTGTGTGAGTTAGCTGGTGTCGCTTCAGAAGTGATGACTGACTGAAATCCTTCCCACACTGGAAGCAGTTGAAAGGCTTTTCTCCTGTGTGAGTTAGCTGATGTCTCTTTAGGACTCCCGTTTGACTGAAACTCTTCCCACACTGACCACAACTGTATGGCTTTTCCCCTGTGTGTACTCTCTGATGTTTCTTTAGTTCTCTTAACCGACTGAAGCTTTTTCCACATTGGGAGCAGTGGAAAGGTTTCTCTCCTGTGTGTATTTTCTGGTGCTCCTTTAGATTTGCTTCTATACTAAAGCTCTTCCCGCACTCAGAGCAGTGGTAAGGCTTCTCTCCTGTGTGTATTCTCTGGTGTTTCTTTAGGTCTCCTGTCTGACTGAAGCACTTGCCACATTGGGAGCAGTGGAAAGGTTTCTCCCCTGTGTGTATTTTCTGGTGTCTCTTCAAATTGAATGACCAACCAAATGTCTTCCTACACTGAAAGCAGTGGTACGGCTTCATTCCTGTGTGAGTAAGCTGGTGCGTCTTCAAGCTGCTTGGGGTCTGAAAACTCTTCTCACAATGACCACAGGGGTAAGCCTTCTTTCTTTTGATAGTCTTTTTGTGTGGTATGAGGTGAGTTTGACAAATAAAACTGCCTCTGCAATCTGAGCAGGGGCGGGGCCTACAAGTGTGCCTTCTCAACTCCTCTGGCTCATAGAAACTAGTGAAGCAGTCCATGCAGTGGTGATGTTCCTGTCTTGAGTTCCTCTGCCTGTGTTTATGGTTTCCTGATGCTGTGGTACTGGGATCGCTGTCTGAGCCTGGGTTGGAGCTCTCTCCTGTGGGAATATGGTCAGATATGGGGTTAGAATTAGAAATTGAACATTGAAAGGGGCTTTAAAATACTTTTGATGCAAACAGAAGCACTACAATAGTTTGGGAATCCCCTGTGGTCGCCAAGGCACCAACCTCTCTCCGTACTCCACACCTGAACTTACCTGGGTCAGTGATACTATCTACTTCTTCCTCTAGATCCAAGGCACCAACCTCTCTCCGTACTCCACACCTGAACTTACCTGGGTCACTGATACTATCTACTTCTTCCTCTAGATCCAAGGCACCAACCTCTCTCCGTACTCCACACCTGAACTTACCTGGGTCACCGATACTATCTACTTCTTCAGTTCCTGGACGTTGAACAGCTCCTTCCTTCTTGTCCTCTTCTTCTTTCACTGCTCTTTCCTCCACCTCTTCTTCTTCTTTAATGCTTATATCCTCCTCTTCTTCTTCTTCTTTTACTTCTTTTTTGACTGCTCTCTCCTCCTCGATTTCTCTCTCCTCCCATTCCTCTTTGACAATCACATTGAGTTCCAGTGGTTGACTGCAGTCCTCCAGCTTCACTGAGACCATCTCTGGACCCTGCTGTGAGCTTCTCTGGGCTGGAACACCACAGTAAGAACCTGTTGACTCTGTGGAATTGGGTTCAGACATGGAAGGCTAGAGATGGATCCAAAAGTGGAAGCACAACACGCGAAAGGTGAGTTTCACAAAAACCCTAATAAAAAAGGGATACACCATGCAAAATATTCCATGTACTAGGAATCTCTGCTTTAAATTTAGCTAGCTAGCTAACGTTGCAGTGCCGATGGCAACCATAGCTACAGTGGGGGAAAAAAGTATTTAGTCAGCCACCAATTGTGCAAGTTCTCCCACTTAAAAAGATGAGAGAGGCCTGTAATTTTCATTATAGGTACACGTCAACTATGACAGATAAAATGAAATTTTTTTTTCCAGAAAATCACATTGTAGGATTTTTTATGAATTTATTTGCAAATTATGGTGGAAAATAAGTATTTGGTCACCTACAAACAAGCAAGATTTCTGGCTCTCACAGACCTGTAACTTCTTCTTTAAGAGGCTCCTCTGTCCTCCACTCGTTACCTGTATTAATGGCATCTGTTTGAACTTGTTATCAGTATAAAAGACACCTGTCCACAACCTCAAACAGTCACACTCCAAACTCCACTATGGCAAAGACCAAAGAGCTGTCAAAAGGACACCAGAAACTAAATTGTAGACCTGCACCAGGCTGGGAAGACTGAATCTGCAATAGGTAAGCAGCTTGGTTTGAAGAAATCAACTGTGGGAGCAATTATTAGGAAATGGAAGACATACAAGACCACTGATAATCTCCCTCGATCTGGGGCTCCACGCAAGATCTCACCCCGTGGGGTCAAAATGATCACAAGAACGGTGAGCAAAAATCCCAGAACCACACGGGGGGACCTAGTGAATGACCTGCAGAGAGCTGGGACCAAAGTAACAAAGCCTACCATCAGTAACACACTACGCCGCCAGGGACTCAAATCCTGCAGTGCCAGACGTGTCCCCCTGCTTAAGCCAGTACATGTCCAGGCCCGTCTGAAGTTTGCTAGAGTGCATTTGGATGATCCAGAAGAGGATTGGGAGAATGTCATATGGTCAGATGAAACCAAAATAGAACTTTTTGGTAAAAACTCAACTCGTCGTGTTTGGAGGACAAAGAATGTTGAGTTGCATCCAAAGAACACCATACCTACTGTGAAGCATGGGGGTGGAAACATCATGCTTTGGGGCTGTTTTTCTGCAAAGGGACCAGGACGACTGATCCGTGTAAAGGAAAGAATGAATGGGGCCATGTATCCTGAGATTTTGAGTGAAAACCTCCTTCCATCAGCAAGGGCATTGAAGATGAAACGTGGCTGGGTCTTTCAGCATGACAATGATCCTAAACACACCGCCAGGGCAACGAAGGAGTGGCTTCGTAAGAAGCATTTCAAGGTCCTGGAGTGGCCTAGCCAGTCTCCAGATCTCAACCCCATAGAAAATCTTTGGAGGGAGTTGAAAGTCCGTGTTGCCCAGCAACAGCCCCAAAACATCACTGCTCTAGAGGAGATCTGCATGGAGGAATGGGCCAAAATACCAGCAACAGTGTGTGAAAACCTTGTGAAGACTTACAGAAAACGTTTGACCTGTGTCATTGCCAACAAAGGGTATATAACAACGTATTGAGAAACTTTTGTTATTGACCAAATACTTATTTTCCACCATAATTAGCAAATAAATTCATTAAAAATCCTACAATGTGATTTTCTGGATTTTATTTTCTCATTTTGTCTGTCATAGTTGACGTGTACCTATGATGAAAATTACAGGCCTCTCATCTTTTTAAGTGGGAGAACTTGCACAATTGGTGGCTGACTAAATACTTTTTTCCCCCACTGTACGTGTGTCATAAACAGCATTAGCGTTAGCAATAAGTGGAATCGGTGTCCCCCAATGAAACTGATGGAAACAAATGCAAATAGTGGAATCATGCCACAATTGGACAAGATAATGCTAAAACAAGGTTGGAATGTTGTTATATAAATTCAACAAGACAATAATTAGTTAATTAGACCCAGAAGAAATCTGTTGAAATCGCAAATGTGAATATATAGACTTCAAAATTGCATTTGGGGCATAGCCTACTTATATTGCAATGTACAGCCTTCCCTATGGATCTGGGGGTATCAGCCTACTCTGTGACACCCACAGATTACAATTATGAAGAAATGACACAAATATTGGCTCTTATTGTGGGACTTTAAAGGTCGACTTTGGGCAAGAAAAACTCCTCTTTCTCAACTTTCAAACAGAAATGGGGTGTTTATTTAGGTGGTTCATCGATGTGGCATTCTGGTCATGCGCGTCACAACCAAACATAGCGAGTTTGTTAGCTGAGCTAGCCACTTGTAGCTAGCCAGTGACTCCTCCAGTATGTGTTGACTTCATTTCAAAGGATTTGGCTTTTGGACGGAAGCTGTAGATATCGGTAAGAAATGGCACTTCCGTGGCCAAATATTGTATTCATAATTTTTTAAGTATTACATGACCAAAGTCGACCTTTAACTGTGGGAAATCACCTCACAATTCACTATATTGTGGGAATTGGACATTCATATTACACTGTACAGCAGAGGTCTTCACGGGTCCAACAGACCTGAAATTCCGAGTTCCGACCCGGGATCAGGTTCTAAATTCTGACTTTTGTTCCGGAACTGGGTCGGGTCTGATATAATTGCCACAGATCTGGGGTATGTGCAATTCAGTGGAGGCTCCTCAGACGAGGAAGGGGAGGACCATCCTCCTCAGTGAATTTCATAAAAATGTAAATTGTAAAACATTAAAAAGGTTATCCTTTTTAGATGAAACTATAACTAAATATAATCACGTCACCAAATAACTGATTAAAACCCACTATTTTGCAAAGAAGGTCTACAGTAGCCTCAACAGCACTCTGTAGCGTAGCACCATGGTGTAGCCGGAGGACAGCTAGCTTCCGTCCTCCTCTGGGTACATTGACTTCAATATAAAACCTAGGAGGCTCATGGTGCTCACCCCCTTCCATAGACTTACACAGTAATTATGACAACTTCCGGAGGACGTCCTCCAGCCTATAAGAGCTCTTGCAGCATGAACTGACATGTTGTCCACCCAATCAAAGGATCAGATAATTAATCTAGTACTGAAAGCATAAGCTACAGCTAGCTAGCACTGCAGTGTATAACATGTGGTGAGTAGTTGACTCAAAGAGAGAGAAAGCCAACAGTTGAACAGTTTTGAACAAATTAATTTCTTCCAAAACGAAGGAGAAGCAAGTGAGAAATAGTGTCTTTTTTTTCACTTACTTAGCTAACAAATGCAGCTAGCTAGTTTAGCCTACTGAAACACCCTGCTCAAACAGAGGGATGCTATGTTAGCTAGCTGGCTATGACTTTCCAATACAACACTGGAACTCTTCCAAATCAAGGTAAGCTTTTGGCATTACTAATTTATTGCCACCGTGGCCCCCGGTGTAACTGCTTACTGACTGTACACTAACGTTACTGCATGATTGTAGCGGGTTTACTAACGCGTTAGTTATATTAGCTAATATGGTAACAACGATGTAGGCTGTTTGTAGAGGTTTGGCTTGGAAAGGTTTTTTTCACCTGGTCACATACAGCTGATTTGTTGTGCATTGAAGTCCACAAGCGAAGGGAAGAGGAGGAATACAACGTGGCTGTTATGAGAGTGAACTCAAGAAGCTGTGCGGCTTGGCAAGGTCGTGTTTCGGGGACGCGTGGCTCTCGACCTTCGCCGCTCTCGACCTTCGCCTCTCCCGAGTCCGTAGGGGAGTTGCAGCGATGGGACTAGACTGTAACTACCAATCGGATATCACAAAATTGGGGAGAAAAAGGGGTAAAAGTACAACAAAAACATTTATGAAATAATAATAACTTTACGCGTGATCAGGGGTGTATTCAATCCGCCGATTCTGTTGAAAAACGTTTCTTAAACGGAAGCAAACGGAACAAAAACATACCTGAATTTGCCCAATTTGTTAAGTTTGCTTCAGTTTAAGAAACGTTTTTCAACAGAATCGCCGGAATGAATACACCCTTGATCACAGGTACCTGGAATTTGTCCAATAGAAACTCTCGTTTGCAACTGTTGGACTAATGATTACAGATGCAGGCAAGAGTGTGCAAGACGGTATTGAATGTCATCGTCTGTCACCTCAAATCTCTCGACCTGTGTGCACCTACGTTTAACACTTTTGGTTACTACATGATTCCATGTGTTGTTTCATAGTTTTGATGTCTTCACTATTATTCTACAATGTAGAAAATAGTAAAAATGAAGAAAAACCCTTGAATTAATAGGTGTGTCCAAACTTTTGACTGGTACTGTATGCCTAGCCGGTTCAACACTTTTGTGAAGGTTTAAACAACTTCTATATAGAACAAGTGTTTTCTTTCATTATGTTGAGACATTTTCTCCAACTGTAATATTGTGTTTGCCGCAATATAATAGAATTACCGGTAGGCCTACTCGCAGTCTCGTCCTCAAACCATAAACAATCACTTGACTTACTTTTGATATGACCCTAATAAAGTTAATAAACTTTTGTTTAGGTTTGGTGTGGTATGGATATTATTAGGCGGACTATGAAGGCAGTGTGCACCTGCACTCCAATGCTAGCTACATTACGAGAAATATAGTTTAAAGCGGAAATCAGTAGAAACAACAACAAAGCGGTGAAAAGCTGAGGGACGGGGCTGGAGAAATGTAACCACTTTCAAATTCATAGACAGAGCTATGGATGGAAGGTCTGACCATCCATAATATCAACGTTATAGTTTTAACCATGTTTTGAGGCTATATAGTGTTTGTTTATTTTATTTTACATTTTTACAAACGTATTGTATTTTGGGTTCTGATGAGGTGCAACAGCTCATGAGGCATTTTATAAGTTACATTCTTCAATAATCAATGGATGCATATAATTAATTAATATGTCCAAAAATGGATGTAGCAACTGCTGATTGACACTTTAAAGCAAACGAGAACTAAAACGGACATTTAATTTGTAATCACTAAAATATGACCAATGAAGTTAGCCACTTTAGCTACCTAACAAACGGCCTAGCTAGCCATGCTAATTTACTAACTGATCAGGGTTGCCAATGGATTTGTCATCTTAAAGATGAACGATTCACACTTCATATATTTGACATTGTCTTGATAACAAATAATAGGGTGATTCACAACACAGCGTCTTGCAAATCAACAAACTAGCTTGCTAGTTAGTTAGCTAGCTTCTAATGGCTAGCTAGCAAGCTAACGACGTAGCTAGCTAGATCAATAGGCTTATTGTTGATCCGGTGGACAAACAATAGGACTACTAAATTATGTTTTGTGTATTTGGAAACGTTCTAGAATATGTTAGAAAGCTTGAGTTTACCTTGACACTTAATTTTGAAAGTTGACAGCTCTTGTTGTTGTTGTAGTAGCTAGCTACCTAGAGAACACCCTATTTTATGAGAACGAGATTTATGTGCTGTCGCCGCGAGAATAGATATCTGAGTTCTCAAGACCGTCATGGCTGCGCTAGATGCCTACATTGCCCAATTTAATTAATTATTTCTTTATGAATAGGATAATATTATATTTTACCCATTGGTTTGGAGGTAATGGTGATTTTCAGCTCAGATCATATGTGAAGTGGCTTGAAGACCCTTTTAGCAGTTAATCACGGTTCCACACTTATGAAAGAAAGCAACTTCTTTGCTCAAGGTGTTTATATTTTATCACGTGTCGATATTCCCATTTTGTGGTTGAACGGAATGACTACACATAGTGCATTAGGAAAGTATTCAGACCCCTAGACTTTTTCCACATTTTGCTACGTTACAGCCTTATTCTAAAGTGGATTAAATTACATGTTTTCCTCATCAATCTACACACAATACCCCAAAATGACAAAGCGAAAACAGGTTTAGACATTTTAGCAAATGTATTAAAATTAAAAAACAGAAATACCTTATTTACATAAGTATTCAGCCCCTTTGCTATGAGACTCGAAATTGAGCTCAGGTGCATCCTGTTTCCATTGATCATCCTTGAGATATTTCTACAACTTGATTGGAGTCCACCTGTGGTAAATTCAATTGATTGATATAGAGGCGAAAGAAACGCACACCTATTTAGGCGAGGTGCTGGCTAACGGAGTAAAACACTTGAAAAAGAAAAGGAGAGCAGCACACTCTAGGAGCTCAGATGCTATCATTTAATATCCTAATAACCAACGTTTCGACAGACAAGCATTCTTCATCAAATTCAATTGATTGGACATGATTTGGAAAGGCACACACCTGTCTATATAAGGTCCCACAGTTGACAGTGCATGTCAGAGCAAAAACCAAGCCATGAGGTCGAATGAATTGTCCATAGAGCTCTGAGACAGGATTGTGTCGAGGCACAGATCTGGGGAAGGGTACCAAAACATTTCTGCAGCATTGAAGGTCCCCAAGAACACAGTGGTCTCCATCATTCTTAAATGGAAGAAGTTTGTAACAACCAAGACTCTTCCTAGAGCTGGCCGCCCAGCCAAACTGAGCAATCAGGGGAGAAGGGCCTTGGTCAGGGAGGTGACCAAAAACCTGATGGTCACTTGGACAGAGCTTCAGAGTTCCTCTGTGGCGATGGGAGAACCGTCCAGAAGGACAACCATCTCTGCAGTACTCCACCAATCAGGCCTTTATGGTAGAGTGGCCAGACGGAAGCCACTCATCAGTAAAAGGCACACGACAGCCCGATTGGTGTTTGCCAAAAGGCACCCAAAGGACTCTGACCATGAGAAACAAGATTCTCTGGTCTGATGAAACCAAGATTGAACTCTTTGGCCTGAATGCCAAGCGTCATGTCTGGAGGAAACCTGGCACCATCTCTACGGTGAAGCATGGTGATGGCAGCATCATGCTGTGGGGATGTTTTCCAGTGACAGGGGCTGGGAGACTAGTCAGGATGAACGGAGCAAAGTACAGAGAGATCCTTGATGAAAGCCTGCTCCAGAGCGCTCAGGACTTCAGACTGGGGGCGAAGGTTGACCTTCCAACAGGACAACAACCCTAAGCACACAGCCAAGACAATGCAGGAGTGGCTTCGGGACAAGTCTCTGAATGTCCTTGAGTGGCCCAGCCAGAGCCTGGACTTGACCCGTATCGAACATCTCTGGAGAGACCTGAAAATAGCTGTGCAAATTATTGTTCACTGGCTGCAGTCTATTGATTCAGACTAATGAGACAGGTGTGTGCTCACTCAAGATTAGGTTTGGCACTTAATGCAATCTATTGCTTAACGAGAGAGCAAATTTCCTCCCAGACTACGCCATTAAGCATCATATGCCGTTTTGTCACTGGATGAGACTCAGAAACAAGCCCAACCACATTCTCTGGTTGGTACCATACAATGTCCTCTCTCATTGGCCAAAATAATCTGTTGGCTCCCACACAACTCATCGTCTTGAGTAGAGAGCAGCTCTCTGCATCAACAAATTGCATAAGACCAGGGTAAGGCTCTTCATATTTCACAACACACTTCTCAAATCAGTCCCTCATGTATGTCTGCAATGGGCTGTATTGCACTAGGAGTTGGCTGTGGTGCTGCGTAGGTGGAAGTGGAAGGTTGTGCTTTGTCTGCCTCTGTTTGTTGAATTATCACGGTCTGTGGGCCAAAACAATCACATAGATGTGGAGTCATTTGAGGGGCAGGTAGGTCATCATTCTGTAGCTGTAAGACTTCAGGTGAGTGTGGTGGTGTGTTCTTTGACAGGTATGACTCCATAACCACTATTTTTCTGGATTGTTGATCTTCTGTTTCTTTGGTTTATTTTCTATGGCCTCCTTTTTTTTGTCACTGGGAAAGCTGTGAGATGGATTTCAGTTCACAGCTTTCTTTTCTCTTGAGGTATCTTTCTTTTAGTTTTCTTAAGATACTCCTGGTATCTTATAGGATCTTGTTTGATTCTGTTTATATACACTACATGACCAAGTATGTGGACACCTGCTCGTCGAACATCTCATTCCAAAATCATGGGCATTAATATGGAGTTGGTCCCCCCTTTGCTGTTATAACAGCCTCCACTCTTCTGGGAAGGCTTTCCACTAGATGTTGGAACATTGCTGCGGGGACTTGCCTCCATTCAGCCACAAGAGCATTAGTGAGGTCGGGTACTGATTTTGGACGATTAGTCCTGGCTCGCAGTCAGCGTTCCAATTCATCCCAAAGGTGTTAGATGGGGTTGAGGTCAGGGCTCTGTGCAGGCCAGTCAAGTTCTTCCACACCCATCTTGACAAACCATTTCTGTGTGGACCTCGCTTTGTGCACGGGGGCATTGTCATTCTGAAACAGGAAAGGGCCTTCCCCAAACTGTTGCCACAAAGTTGGAAGCACATAATTGTCTAGAATGTAATTTGATGCTGTAGCATTAAGATTTCCCTTCACTGGAACTAAGAGGCCTAGCCCGAACCATGAAAAACAGCTCTAGACCATTATTCCTCCTCCACCAAACTTTACAGTTGGCACTATCCATTTGGGCAGGTAGCGTTCTCCTGGCATCCGCCAAACCCAGATTCATCAGTCGGACTGCCAGATGGTGTTGCGTGATTCATCACTTCAGAGAATGAGTTTCCACTGCTCCAGAGTCCAATGGCGGCGAGGTTTACGCCACTCCAGCCGACGCTTGGCATTGCGCATGGTGATCTTAGGCTGCTCTGCCATTTCATGAAGCTCTCGACGAACAGTTATTGTGCTGACGTTCCAGAGGCAGTTTGGAACTCAGTAGTGAGCGTTGCAACCAAGGACAGAGAGAGAAAAGGTGGTGGAGAAGAACAGAAGAGAGATCATGTTTTGAATCGTATGTTTAAATTGTTCTGTCCCCGACAAATATACTGAACAAAAATATAAACGCAACATGCAATAATTAACGATTTTACTGAGTTACTTGGGAGCCAGGCCCACCCACTGGGGAGCTAGACCCAGCCAATAAGAATGAGTTTTTCCCCACAAAAGGGTTTATTACAGACAGAAATACTCAGTTTCATCAGCTGCCCGGGTGGCTGGTCTCAGACAATACCGCAGGTGAAGAAGCCGAATGTGGAGTTCCTGGGCTGGCGTTGTTACACGTGGTCTGTGGTTGTGAGGCAAGTTGGACGTACTACCAAATTCTCTAAAACGATGTTGGAGGCGGCTTATTGTAGAGAAAAGACAGTGCAATCATAATGTTCTGTTTTTTTTTCTGTAATATTGACATGACTAATATGAGTTAAACATATTTTTGTAAAATAACATTATGGCTAAACAATATTAGTTATATATGCGTGGATAAAACAATTGTTTAATATTTGTATTATTATTATATTTACTTACAAATAAAATATGGCCAGAGTAAACTTTTTACAAAAAAACAATTTTAGACAGTGTGAAGGAATAAAAACAATAATTATAATTCACCTAATTTCTATTAGAAAACCACATTGTTTGTTGTTTTTTACACATTTATTAGTTTCAAATAAGACAATCAACAGTTACAGAAATAAAATGTTCTTGATTTTAGGAAATCACTTATTGTTTTTAGTACTTCCGTATTGTTACCGTTGTCGCACA
Organism: Coregonus lavaretus; assembly: GCF_964263955.1. Taxonomy (NCBI): domain Eukaryota; kingdom Metazoa; phylum Chordata; class Actinopteri; order Salmoniformes; family Salmonidae; genus Coregonus; species Coregonus lavaretus. The sequence continues at coordinate 156,175 of NW_028157882.1, read as the reverse complement.
GTTTTGCCATATGGCAACATATACAAAAAAAGAATATTGAATTCGTTTTTCTCACTTAAAATGGCCTCAACATTTTTGTTGCATGGTTCTATCATAATGTGTGTAGTGGAGGGTTAAAATTAAAAATACGTATCTTTACTAATTAGGTCCATCAAAAAATGTTTGTACACTCACTCAAGCGTGTGCACAGATAGGTCTGTACCACCAAGTAATAAAATCTACTTTCACATCTGGGTCTGAAGTTAACTTTCTTCTGATGCGGCAGAACACTGCCAAGAGTGCTTTGAAAGGCTGGTCATGGCTCACGTCAACACCATCATCCCGGAAACCCTAGACCCAGTCCAATTCGCATACCACCCCAACAGATCCACAGATGACGCAATCTCAATCACACTCCGCACTGCACTTTCCCACCTGGACAAAAGAAGAACACCTATGTGAGAATGCTGTTCATTGACTACAGCTCAGCATTCAACACCATAGTGCCCACAAAGCTCATAACTAAGCTAAGGACCCTGGAACTAAACACCTACCTCTGGATCCTGGACTTCCTGACGGGCTGCCCCCTGGTGGTAAGGGTAGGCAACAACACATCTGCCACGCTGATTCTCAATACTGGGGCCCCTCAGGGGTGCGTACTTAGCCCCCTTCTGTACTCCCTGTTCACACACGACTGTGTAGCCAAGCACGACTCCAACACCATCATTACGTTTGCTGACGACACAACAGTGGTAGGCCTGATCACAGACAACGATGAGACTGACCTCCTCGCTATAGGCTGAGACCTGGCAGTGTGGTGCCAGGACAACAACCTCTCCCTCAATGTGAGCAAGACAAAGGATCGGGGAGTACAGGAAAAGGAGGGCCGAACAGGCCCCCATTAACATCGTCGGGGCTGTAGTGGAGCGGGTCGAGAGTTTCAAGTTCCTTGGTGTCCACATCACCAACAAACTATCATGGTCCAAACACACCAAGACAGTCGTGCCCTCTTCACGACAACACCTTTTCCCCCTCAGGAGACTGAAAAGATTTGACATGGGTCCCCAGATCCTCAAAAAGTTATACAGCTGCACCATCGAGAGCATCCTGACCGGTTATGTCACCGCCTGGTATGGCAAGTTCTCGGCATCCGACCGTAAGGCACTACAGAGGGTAGTGCGTACGGCCCAGTACATCACTGGGGCCAAGCTTCCTGCCATCCAGGACCTCTATACTAGGCGGTGTCAGAGGAAGGCCCAAAGAATTGTCAAAGACTCCAGTCACCCAAATCACAGACTCTACTCTCTGCTACCGCACGGCAAGTGGTACCGGAGCGCCAAGTCTAGGTTCAAAAGGCTCCTTAACATCTTCTACCCCCAAGCCATAAGACAGCTGAACAATTAATCAAATGGCCACCCGGACTATTTACATGTTTACACTGCTGCTACTCGCTGTTTATTATCTATGCATAGTCACTTTACCCCTACCTACATGTATGTACAAATTACCTCGACTAACCTGTACCCCCGCACATTGACTCGGTACCAGTTATAATTTTGTGTTACTTTTTATTAAATGTTTTACTTTAGTAAATATTTTTTCAACTCTTTCTTGAACTCTGTTGTTAGTTAAGGGCTTGTAAGTAAGCATTTCACTTTAAGGTCCTACACCTGTTGTATTCGGTGCATGTGACAAATAACGATTTGATTTGAAGAGGCAGGGATGTAATTGGTCGTTCCACCAATTTGGTACCTTTTGTGAAGTGCAAATTGGTTTTAAAAAAACGCTGGATTTCACATAATTGTAACTTTCTGTCATAAAGAGCACATGTTCAACTTAATAAAAACAGGTGTTCCCATCTCAAGCGGTTAAATAAAAAAAATGACTGTAGTAAGTGCTGATTAAGTGCAAAATAAATAACAGGGTTGACCGTAACAGGGTTGACCGTAACAGGGTTGACGATTTCTTAAAATCAGCCATGACACCCCTTATGACAGGGGGAAGCTTGTTGTGTCCAACAGGGATTGGCAATTGAATGCAAGCTTCACAAAAAAAGAAATAGTTAAAACATTTCTAGCTAACAGAGGATCCCACTCAGTTTTCACAACAAAACACCAGAAAATGACCACACAAAAAAACAGCTCACCTGCTTTTACTCTGAGTTCACTATTAGATGTTCAATGTTTCCACATGAAATAAATAACAATCTTCAGAAATGACTCAAAGCAACAACTAGGGCTTTACAATGTTTTACAATGATGGTGAAGCTTGGAGACATTTTGGGATGAAGTGGGTTAAAATCTTCCTAGAAGTGACACAGAGGGACATTTCAAAATGCTGAATTTTGGAACTTTAGCAAGTCTATTCATATTAAAAACCTGATTTGAATTCACAATGTGGTCTATATTAAAGGGCACTTCATTTAATATGTCTTAAAATTCAATATTGGATAATAATAGTAATAGTGGAACTACCCTGACATTTTAACTGGTGATATTTTAGGGACGATAACCAGGTGAAACTCGTCCCACATTGAGAGCAGTGGTAAGGCTTCTCGCCTGTGTGTATTCTCTGATGGTTATTTAGGTATCCTTCCCAATGGAAACTCTTCCCACACTGTTCACAGCTGTACGGTTTCTCCCCTGTGTGTATTCTTTGGTGGTTATTTAGGTGTCCTACTCGATGGAAACTCTTCCCACACTGATCACAGTGGTACGGCTTCTCTCCTGTGTGATATTTCTGGTGTTCATTTAGCCGTCCTGCCTGACTAAAGCTCTTCCCACATTGGGAGCAGTGGTAGGGCTTCTCTCCACTGTGTATTCTCTGATGTCTCTTTAGGTCTCCTGCCTGATTGAAGCTCTTACCGCATTGGGAGCAGTGGTGGGGCTTCTCTCCACTGTGTATTCTCTGATGACTCTTAAGGCTTCCTTCCAATTTAAAACTCTTCCCACAATGAGAGCAGTGGTAATGCTTCTCTCTGTGCGTTAGCTGGTGCCTCTTCAGATATGATGACAGACTGAAACCCTTCCCACACTGGGAGCAGTGAAAAGGCTTCTCTCCTGTGTGAGTTTGTTGGTGTGCCTTTAAATGTGATAACTGATTGAAACTCTTCCCGCACTCAGAGCAGTGGTAAGGCTTCTCTCCTGTGTGTATTTTCTGATGTTTATTTCGATTTCCTTCATTACTGAAACCCTTCCCACATTGGGAGCAGTGGAACGGCTTCTCCCCTGTGTGTATTCTCTGGTGTCTCTTCAAATGTAATGACGAATCAAAAGTCTTCCCACACTGGGAGCAGCGGAAAGGCTTCTTTCCTGTGTGAGTAAGCTGGTGATTCTTCAAGCTGCTTGGGGTCTGAAAACTCTTCTCACAATGACAACACGGGTACGTTTTCTTTCTTTTGAGAGTCTGAGGTGAGGATTTGAGGTGAATTGGACAGATAAAACTGCCTCTGCAATCTGAGCAGGTGTGGGGCCTACAAGTGTGTCTTCTCAACTCCTCTGGCTCATAGAAACTAGTGAAGCAGTCCATGCAGTGGTGATGTTTCTGTCTTGAGTTCCTCTGTCTGTGTTGTTTAGGGTTTCCTGATGCTGTGGAACTGGGCTCACTGTCTGAACCTGGGTTGGAGCTCTCTCCTGTGAGAATATGGACAGATATGGGGTTAGAATTAGAAAGGGAACATTGAAAGGGGCTTTAAAATCATTTTTATGCAAGCAGAAGCACTTTAATAGTTTTGGAATCCCCTGTGGTCGCCAAGGCACCAACCTCTCTCCGTACTCCACACCTGAACTTACCTGGGTCACTGATACTATCTACTTCTTCCTCCTCTTCCTCTAGATCTGGAGTAGACACATCCCTGTTCTCCTCTTCTTTGACTCCTCTCTCCTCCTCTTTGACCCCTCTCTCCTCCTCTACCTCCTCTTTGACCCCTCTCTCTACCTCCTCTTTGACTCCTCTCTCCACCTCTACCTCCTCTTTGACCCCTCTCTCCTCCTCTACCTCCTCTTTGACTTCTCTCTCTTCTTCTTCTTCTTTGACTGCTCTCTCCTCTTTGATTTCTCTCTCCTCCCATTCCTCTTTGACAATCACATTGAGTTCCAGTGGTTGACTGCAGTCCTCCAGCTTCACTGAGACCATCTCTGGACCCCACTGTGAGCTTCTCTGGGCTGGAACACCACAGCCAGAACCCAGGGACTCCATGGACTTGGGTTCAGACATGGAAGGCTAGAGATGGATCCAAAAAAGGAAGCACAACAAGTGAAAGGTTGAGTTTCCCAAAATACTGGAAGAGCTTTGCTAATTAAGGGTTAGACCATGCAAAATATTCCATGCACTAGGAATCTCTGCTAAGAAATGTAACTAGCTAGCTCACGTTGCTATGGCGATGGCAACAATAGCTAACTTCAGCAATGTGGAGTTATTATTGGGTTAGCTTTAGTTTACTTGACCCCATGATGAAGGAGATAATCTTCCCCTCGGGGTCAAGCAGTGACGGGGGTCTGTGGAATTCAGCTCCGATTTCATCGGTCCTCTGTAGCTCAGCTGGTAGAGCACGGCGCTTGTAACGCCAAGGTAGTGGGTTCGATCCCCGGGACCACCCATACACAAAAATGTATGCACGCATGACTAAGTCGCTTTGGATAAAAGCGTCTGCTAAATGGCATATTATTATTATTATTATTACATCGACTTCTAAAAATGTGAATTGATAAATGCTTACCTTGTACCTGTGTTTGTCCTGTGTAGTTGCCTACCTTTCTTTGTTTGCTGAAATCCATTATCAATATGGATTTCAGCAAAGGCAGGCAGGCAACTACACAGGACAAACATAGGTTCAAGGTAAGCGTTTCATAATCTACATTTTTTTGAAGTATTGACCTTGGGCGAATCGATGTTGTCAGAGCTGAATTCCACAAAGCCTGGTCCCTGCTCAACTCCGTTGGTGTAGTTCATCAGAAACTTCCTTCACCATGGAATGAAGTTTAGTTAGCTTTAGCCCATTAATAGACGCTAACTACCTTTAGCGCCTATTGACTATAGTATCTTCTGGCCGGCGTAGATTTGTTAAGAGCCCTGATGCTTGCTCTAAACGTTAACGCGGTACGGTTTTGGAAACATAAGGAACGTATCTTTCACATCAGTGAGAAATGATTTTCAGAAAAACGAAAGGTTAAATTACTACACACCGTTATAACGTTAGACACGGCCATATGTCCATGTTACAGCGGTTGTTTACGGAAAACAGACGGGAGACAGAGTCGACTAACTGTGCTAATTAGCTATCTGCATCTCCGAACACCTGGGTAAACTGACGACGAATGACACACACTTGTCACTGAAAAACACTGTCAGCTGCAACCATGTTAAAACAGTGTACAGTAAGTGTATATTTTGCATTTGTGTAATTATTTTTGATGTGATATGAAAGTAGAGGGATTTATGTTTCTAGAAACGTACCGTAATTTAGTCCATTATTGATTACCGTTCTCCTAGCAGTAGGATATTATGCTGGCAGCACGGTCCCCTGCCAAGACATGCATGCTCAATTTAGTGAATGTCGATTATTATTTTGGCACTCTAGTGCAGTACAACCGTTTTCACAGCTTTGCAACCACCTTTGGAAAAATAAAATGGATAATTTGACGTATTGTATTTTAATATCGTATTATTTATACCAGCAGTTCTTTTAGAAGTATACACAAATACTGGTATGTGGAAAGCTATTGTGAGGCAATATTTAAATAAATACACTTTTAATAAAATACAAAAATATACGTTATTTGAATTATTCAATAGTCTGTCAAACTTTAAAAAATGGGTCTCTTGTGCTGGGTAACGGGTTTAATACAGAGTGCCGGTGAGTCCTTTCTCCATAGCCCCCTATGCAATACACTGTACATGGGATACAGATTTTGGCTTGCAGAGAAAATAAAAACGTTTCTACAGGTCTCAGCTAAAGTGGGATGGAAAATACTCAATAGGGTCTCCTGAAATGTGGTTAGTTTTGGAGGGAGACTGTCGTACATATCCAGCGTTAAATGACTGGATGTTTTATTGTTTGTTGCACCATTCTCTGTAAACCCTAGACACTGTGGTGCATGCAAAAACCAGGAGGCCGGCTGTTTCTGAGATACTGGAACCGGCGCGCCTGGCACTGACGATCATACCACGCTCAAAGTCGCTTAGGTCACTTGTTTTGCCCATTCTAATGTTCAATGGAATAGTAACTGAATGCCTCGATGCCTGTCTGCCTGCTTTATATAGCAAGCCACGGCCACGTGATTCACTGTCTGTAGGAGCTAACCATTTTCGTGAACAGGGTGGTGTACCTAATAAACTGTCCATGATTGGATAGATTCAAGCTATTGAGTAAACAGCTCTCTCCATTTTACATGTTAGTCTTTTAGCAGACGCTCTTATCCAAAGCGACTTACAATTAGTGCATTCATCTTAAGATAAGATAACTAGGTGAGACAAAAACACCTCACAATCATATCACATTTTCCCTCAACAAAGTATTTACCGTGCCTTCAGAATGTATTCATGGTAAATAAATAAAAAATCCCCTCACCAATTTACACACAATACGCCATAATCAAAGTGAAAACATGTTTTTAGAAATGTTTGCAAATTTATTGAAAATGAAATCCAGAAATATCTCATTTACATAAGTATTCACACCCCTGAGTCAATACATGTTAGAATCACTTTGGCAGCGATTACAGCTGTGGGTCTTTCTGGGTAAGTCTCTAAGAGCTTTGCACACCTGGATTGTACAATATTTGCACATTACTCTTTTTAAAATTATCCAAGCTCTGTCAAGTTGTTTGTTGATCATTGCTAGACAGCCATTTTCAAGTCTTGCTATAGATTTTCAAGCCGATTTTAAGTCAAAACTGTAACTCGGCCACTCAGGAACATTCAATGCCATCTTAGTAAGCAACTCCAGTGTATATTAGGCTTTGTGTTTCAGGTTATTGTCCTGCTGAAAGGTGAATTCATCTCCCAGTGTCTGTTGGAAAGCAGACTGAACCAGGTTTTCCTCTAGGATTTGCCTATCCTTAGCTCTATTCCGTTTCTTTTTATCCTAAACAAACTCCCTAGTCCTTGCCGATGACAAGCATATCCACAACATGATGCAGCCACCGCCATGCTTGGAAAATATGAAGAGTGGTACTCAGTGATGTGTTGGATTTGCCCCAAACATAACGCTTTGTATTCATCTCCCGAGTGGCGCAGTGGTCTAAGGCACTGCATCGCAGTGCTGGCTGTGCCACTAGAGATCCTATAATAATGTATTCACTAACTGTAAGTCGCTCTGGATAAGAGCGTCTGCTAAATGACTAAAATGTAAATGTAATGTATTCAGGACATAAAGTTCATTTCTTTACTACATTTCTTTGCAGTTTTAGTTTAGTGCCTTGTTGCAAACAGGATGCATGTTCTGGAACAGTTTTGTTCTGTACGAGCTTCCTTCTTTTCACTCTGTCATTTAGGTTAGTATTGTAGAGTAACTACAATGTTGATCCATTCTCAGTTTTCTCCTATCACAGCCATTAAACTCTAACCATTTTAAAGTCCCCATTGGCCTCATGGTGAAATCCCTGATCGGTTTCCTTCCTCTCTGGCAACGGAGTTAGGAAGGACGCCTGTATCTTTGTAGTGACTGGGTGTATTGATAACTTCATCATGCTCAAAGGGATAGTCAATGTCTTTTCTTTTTTTTTACCCATCTACCAATAGTTGCCCTTCTTTGCGAGGCATTGGAAAACCTCACTGGTCTTTGTGGTTGAATCTGTGTTTGAAATTCACTGCTCGACTGAGGGACCTTACAGAGTGAGTCCATTCAACAGATTATGTGACTTGTTAAGCACATTTTTACTCCTGAACTTATTTAGGCTTGCCATAACAAAGGGGTTGAATACTTATTGACTCAAGACATTTCAGCTTTTCATTTAAAAAAATGTTTAAAAACATAATTCCACTTTGACATTATGGGGTATTGTGTGTAGGCCAGTGACACAAAACCTCAATTGAATCAATTTTAAATTCAGGCTGTAAAAAAAAAATATGTGGAAAACGTCAAGGTGTGTGAATACTTTCCAAAGGTACTGCATCAGCAAAGTCAGTGCTAGTAGGAAAAGAGAACTAGCCTTTCTTGTTTCCCTTCACAAGCAACCTTTGGAGCATGGATGACATTAAAGCTTGACCACTGACATTTTTTAGCAGTATTACATGTTTTGCTAATCTTGTTTTCTTGGGATGCTTGCAATGAAATGAATTCGTCGATGCCTCTGAAATATGACCTGGTTCAAAAACAGCCATTATTTTCCCAATCGATCCCCTAGTAAAGTCAAAGACTGGTTTCAACTAAAAGTTAATCCTCATATTGTGCTTTGAATAAGACAATAATAATCACTTGTATTTTCTCACAAATTAATATTTGGAGAGATGGGATTTATGATCCATGAATCCAAGACGCAAACCTGTTGATTGATTGTGACCAATGTGGATTTAAGAAAATTGTTGGAAGGCTATGGATAATTGGATACTGCCTCAAACATTTTTTCTTTGTCAGGCCAAGCGATTGACCGGAGCCATTTTATGGCACATGTCAAGGCTGGCCTTGGGCCGATTTAAATATGTTTAGGTGAAATTACCATCACCATCAGGTTAATCTAGGTCGTTAACAGGTATGCCAGTCCATCATTGTGTCTTTGAAGCAGTTGGCTTCTCTACAAATCAACCGATAAATCAGTACTTGGCACCTCTATTAGGAGAAGGGAAGATTGCATGGAAGTCTAGTATGGAATGGCATTTTATTTAACAATGGAAGCAAACAGCACAAGCAAAACACTTTTTTTTACGGTGTTCTCTCTTTCCAACACAACAGTACATTAATTTATTGTTTTGGAATTAATATAACATGCAGGACTAAATGTATGTCTATAACAGTCCCCGTCCAAAATTACACATATTTGGTTAGTAGATACCAGAGCTCTCCAACCCGGTTCCTTGAGAGCTACCCTAAACTAGTGCACCCGATTCTAATAATTAACTAGTTGATAAGATGAATCAGGTTAGTTACGGACCTTACAGAGTGAGTCCATTCAACAGATTATGTGACTTGTTAAGCACATTTTTACTCCTGAACTTATTTAGGCTTGCCATAACAAAGGGGTTGAATACTTATTGACTCAAGACATTTCAGCTTTTCATTTAAAAAAATGTTTAAAAACATAATTCCACTTTGACATTATGGGGTATTGTGTGTAGGCCAGTGACACAAAACCTCAATTGAATCAATTTTAAATTCAGGCTGTAAAAAAAAAATATGTGGAAAACGTCAAGGTGTGTGAATACTTTCCAAAGGTACTGCATCAGCAAAGTCAGTGCTAGTAGGAAAAGAGAACTAGCCTTTCTTGTTTCCCTTCACAAGCAACCTTTGGAGCATGGATGACATTAAAGCTTGACCACTGACATTTTTTAGCAGTATTACATGTTTTGCTAATCTTGTTTTCTTGGGATGCTTGCAATGAAATGAATTCGTCGATGCCTCTGAAATATGACCTGGTTCAAAAACAGCCATTATTTTCCCAATCGATCCCCTAGTAAAGTCAAAGACTGGTTTCAACTAAAAGTTAATCCTCATATTGTGCTTTGAATAAGACAATAATAATCACTTGTATTTTCTCACAAATTAATATTTGGAGAGATGGGATTTATGATCCATGAATCCAAGACGCAAACCTGTTGATTGATTGTGACCAATGTGGATTTAAGAAAATTGTTGGAAGGCTATGGATAATTGGATACTGCCTCAAACATTTTTTCTTTGTCAGGCCAAGCGATTGACCGGAGCCATTTTATGGCACATGTCAAGGCTGGCCTTGGGCCGATTTAAATATGTTTAGGTGAAATTACCATCACCATCAGGTTAATCTAGGTCGTTAACAGGTATGCCAGTCCATCATTGTGTCTTTGAAGCAGTTGGCTTCTCTACAAATCAACCGATAAATCAGTACTTGGCACCTCTATTAGGAGAAGGGAAGATTGCATGGAAGTCTAGTATGGAATGGCATTTTATTTAACAATGGAAGCAAACAGCACAAGCAAAACACTTTTTTTTACGGTGTTCTCTCTTTCCAACACAACAGTACATTAATTTATTGTTTTGGAATTAATATAACATGCAGGACTAAATGTATGTCTATAACAGTCCCCGTCCAAAATTACACATATTTGGTTAGTAGATACCAGAGCTCTCCAACCCGGTTCCTTGAGAGCTACCCTAAACTAGTGCACCCGATTCTAATAATTAACTAGTTGATAAGATGAATCAGGTTAGTTACAACCGGGGTTGGAGCGAAAACCTACAGGAGGGTAGCTCTCCAGGAACAGGGTTGGCATTAAAACCTACAGGAGGGTAGCTCTCCAGGAACAGGGTTGGAATGAAAACCTACAGGAGGGTCGCTCTCCAGGAACAGGGTTGGAATTAAAACCTACAGGAGGGTAGCTCTCCAGGAACAGGGTTGGAATTAAAACCTACAGGAGGGTAGCTCTCCAGGAACATGGAATTCAACAGGTGCAGACATTACAGTGAAATGCTTACTTACAGCCCTTAACCAACAGTGCATTTATTTTAACAAAAAAAGTAAAAATAAAAACAACAACAAAAAAAGTGTTGAGAAAAAAAGAGCAGAAGTAAAATAAAATAACAGTAGGGAGGCTATATATACAGGGGGGTACCGGTGCAGAGTCAATGTGCGGGGGCACCGGCTAGTTGAGATAATTGAAGTAATATGTACATGTGGGTAGAGTTAAAGTGACTATGCATAAATAATTAACAGAGTAGCAGCAGCGTAAAAAGGATGGGGTGGGGGGGCAGTGCAAATAGTCCGGGTAGCCATGATTAGCTGTTCAGGAGTCTTATGGCTTGGGGGTAAAAGCTGTTGAGAAGTCTTTTGGACCTAGACTTGGCACTCCGGTACCGCTTGCCGTGCGGTAGCAGGGAGAACAGTCTATGACTAGGGTGGCTGGAGTCTTTGACAATTTTGAGGGCCTTCCTCTGACAACGCCTGGTATAGAGGTCCTGGATGGCAGGAAGCTTGGCCCCAGTGATGTACTGAGCCGTACGCACTACCCTCTGTAGTGCCTTGCGGTCGGAGGCCAAGCAGTTGCCATACCAGGCGGTGATGCAACCAGTCAGGATGCTCTCGATGGTGCAGCTGAATAATTTTTTGAGGATCTGAGGACCCATGCCAAATCTTTTCAGTCTCCTGAGGGGGAATAGGCTTTGTCGTGCCCTCTTCACGACTGTCTTGGTGTGTTTGGACCATGATAGTTCGCTGGTGATGTGGACACCAAGGAACTTGAAGCTCTCAACCTGTTCCACTACAGCCCCGTCGATGAGAATGGGGGCGTGCTCAGTCCTCTTTTTTTTCCTGTAGTCCACAATCATCTCCTTTGTCTTGGTCACGTTGAGGGAGAAGTTGTTGTCCTGGCACCACACGGCCAGGTCTCTGACCTCCTCCCTATAGGCTGTCTCATCGTTGTCGGTGATCAGGCCTACCACTGTTGTGTCGTCTGCAAACTTAATGATGGTGTTGGAGTCGTGCCTGGCCATGCAGTCATGGGTGAACAGAGAGTACAGGAGGGGACTGAGCACGCACCCCTGAGGGGCCCCCGTGTTGAGGATCAGTGTGGCAGATGTGTTGTTACCTACCCTTACCACCTGGGGGCGGCCCGTCAGGAAGTCCAGGATCCAGTTGCAGAGGGAGGTGTTTAGTCCCAGGATCCTTAGCTTAGTGATGAGCTTAGAGGGCACTATGGTGTTGAATGCTGAGCTGTAGTCAATGAATAGCATTCTCACGTAGGTGTTCCTCTTGTCCAGGTGGGAAAGGGCAGTGTGGAGTGCAATAGAGATTGCATCATCTGTGGATCTGTTGGGGCGGTATGCAAATTGGAGTGGGTCTAGGGTTTCTGGGATAATGCTGTTGATGTGAGCCATCACCAGCCTTTCAAAGCACTTCATGGCTACAGACGTCAGTGCTACGGGTCGGTAGTCATTTAGGCAGGTTATCTTAGAGTCCTTGGGCACGGGACTATGGTGGTCTGCTTGAAACATGTTGGTATTACAGACTCAGTCAGGGACATGTTGAAAATGTCAGTGAAGACACTTGCCAGTTGGTCAGCACATGCTCGGAGTACACGTCCTGGTAATCCGTCTGGCCCTGCGGCCTTGTGAATGTTGACCTGCTTAAAAGTCTTACTCACATCGGCTACTGAGAGCGTGATCACATAGTCATCCGGAACAGCTGGTGCTCTCATGCATGCTTCAGTGTTGCTTGCCTCGAAGCGAGCATAGAAGTGGTTTAGCTCGTCTGGTAGGCTTGTGTCACTGGGCAGCTCGCGGCTGTGCTTCCCTTTGTAGTCTGTAATAGTTTTCAAGCCCTGCCACATCCGACGAGCGTCAGAGCCAGTGTAGTACGATTATTGTACCTGTATTGACTCTTTGCCTGTTTGATGGTTCGTCGGAGGGCATAGCGGGATTTCTTATAAGCGTCCGGGTTAGAGTCCCGTTCCTTGAAGGCGGCAGCTCTACCCTTTAGCTCAGTGCGTATGTTTCCTGTAATCCATGGCTTCTGGTTGGGGTATGTACGTACGGTCACTGTGGGGACGACATCATCGATGCACTTATTGATGAAGCCAGTGACTGTTGTGGTGTACTCCTCAATGCTGTCTGAAGAATCCCGGAACATGTTCCAGTCTGTGCTAGCAAAACAGTCCTGTAGCTTAGCATCTGCGTCATCTGACCACTTTTTTATTAACCGAGTCACTGGTGCTTCCTGCTTTAATTTTTGCTTATAAGCAGGAATCAGGAGGATAGAGTTATGGTCAGATTTGCCAAATGGAGGGCGAGGGAGAGCTTTGTATGCGTCTCTGTGTGTGGAGTAAAGGTGGTCTAGAGTTTTTTTTCTCTGGTTGCACATTTAACATGCTGGTAGAAATTAGGTAGAACGGATTTAAGTGTCCCTGCATTAAAGTCCCCGGCCACTAGGAGCGCTGCATCTATCTATTACAGCGTATTGCATTGGGGACTATGGAAGGTGTGGAGAACAAAGTGATGCTGGATATGTAGGACACAGTCCTCCTCCAAAACTACACATCTTTGGTTAGCAGAGACCCTACTGCGTATTTTCCATCTCACTTTAGCTGAGACAGGTAGAAAAGTTCTCTCTACAGTCCAATATTCTCAACATACCAGTGTCAACATTGTATTTTGTCATTATTGGTCTTAAAATATGTTTACTAATAAATTACTATGTTGGCACAATAAAAGTCGAAGGTTTATTTGGAAGGTTTCCTCATTACCATACGAAAGTGACATTTGTGCAGCTGGCAGAATACTAGTCCATTATTGGGCTATTATAGCTTCAGCTTACTGACAAATTTTACCACAGATAGAACAATGAGACAGATGTTTCACTGGATGTATAAATCTGAAGCTTCCGGTTGGCTTTTCCACCAAATATGGTGATGAGAGGAAGCCCAGGCCAGGCAGTGGGAGAAGATTGTGCAAGATGGATTTTGTCCAACATTCTGCTAATTTTCTCATCGATTAAACATTTGAACGCAATACAGTTCTCTGTTCCCAAAACTAAAATATGTTACGAACAGAGTGGACTAAGTCTTGTAGAATTTACACTTTACCAAAGTTTGTAAAAAAAATGGCGTTGTTTAGAAGGAGTGGAAGGGCGAACTGATTATTGCAAACGCGCACATCATAGACTAGGCGTTCCCTAACAGAAATATGCAAATATATGCCAGAATGCGCCAATAGGATCTCGCTAGCTGGTGCTTGGCTCTGCCCAACTGCTTGCTTGTTCCCCCAACTATGATTAATTTGTTATAATAATAATATAATAATAATAATAATAATATGCAATTTAGCAGACGCTTTTATCCAAAGCAACTTACAGTCATGCGTGCATACATTTTTTTTGTGTATGGGTGGTCCCGGGGATCGAACCCACTACCTTGGCGTTACAAGCGCCGTGCTCTACCAGCTGAGCTACAGAGGACCACTGTAGCTCATTGGAAACGACAGGCTGTGGTCTATCTTGAGTTAGTTATTAAACTATGTTGTTATTTTACTGTCAACCTTCTGACTAGGATGGGACGATATCCAGCTCACTACATTACAAGCAATGAGGTTTAAAGCGAACAAGATCTAAAACTGACATTTGATTTGTAATCACTAAATGACTACAGTAATGATTACTGAAAATGAAGTTAGCTAGCCACCTTAGCTACCTAACGGCCTAGCTAGTTAGCGATGCTAATTTACTAAAAAGATGAACGAAAGATGAACGATTCACACTTCATATATTTCACATTGTTTTGATAACAAATAATATGGTCATTCACAACTTAGTGTCTTGAAAATCAACATACTTTTTTGCTATGATAGCTACTGTAGTTAGCTAACTAGGTGTTTCCTAATGGCTAGTTAGCAAGCTAGCTAGATCAAAAGGCTAATCCATGTTGATCGGGTGAACGTGGACAAATAATCGGACTACTAAATTATGTTTTGTGTTTCGAAACGTTCTACAATATGTTGGAAAGCTTGATCTTACCTTGATACTTGATTTTGACAGCTGTTGTTGTATGCCCTCGTTTAACAAAACGAGATTTGCGCTGTCACCGCGAGAATATATATATGTGCTCAAGACCGTCGTGACTGCGCTAGATGCGCAACTTCATTTAATCTGATAATCTTTCTTTATGAATAGGATAACATTATATTTTACCCAGTTGTTTTGGAGGTTTTCATCTCAGATCATATGTTAATTGGATTGAAGATCCTTTTGGCAGTTAATCACGGTTCCACACTGAAAGCAACTTCTTTACTCAAGCTGTTTTTAATTGATTACAGGTCGATAGTTCCATCTTGTGGTTGAACGGAGCGACTAGACATTGCATTCATCTCAATTTCACTGGTGTTTTTCTTTCAGGTTGAATAATCATAACAATATATTTTATCTTGTTGACCAAAACAGGTATCTTGAATGATTCCCAAAAAAACATAATTAACAAGGATGACAACAGTAATGGAATGTCATATTTTTGTTCCAATATAAATCAGGGACTTCTCAAGAAGTTAGAAAGATACAATGAGGTTATAATGTGAAAATAGAGCCGATCCATTCTATTGAAAATGACATACATTACACACAAGATAGTATCTATACATACATAGTCTATGTTAGACAGACATAGAGGTTACAGTTCAACTTCTGTAGGTCCTGCTTCTATAAAAACAAACAGTAAAAAGTATGGCAGCTCACAGATGGGGGAACACTTTAAAACTGCAGGGGGTGTTTTGAGTTTGTCTGTCTTTACAAGTGTGTGTCTTGACTCTCTCTCTCTCCGTGTGTGTGTGTGTGTGTGTTGGGTGAGATGGTCCTGGAGCGCAGACATCCACAGGTCAGTTAATGCATACTAGTGTGTGTGTGTCTCTGCGTGTGTTTGTGTGTGTGTGTCCGTGTCTAGTTAGGGGAGATGGTCCTGGAGCGTAGACATCCACAGGTCAGGTACTGCATAGCCTTCATGCTAACGTGCATCAGGGGCCCCAGGTTGAACAACATATGGTAGAAGGCGTGCACCGACAGGCCGCCCGTCTCGTCTGCGTACTTCAGTGCCACGATGGGCGTGTACAGAGGGTTGGTAAGGTTCCGGAACCGTGCAGAACTACCCTGCTCAATCACCTTCTTAGTGCACTACAGGAGAGGGAGAGAGACTAGTTAGTGTACTGGAGGAGAGGGAGAGAGACTAGTTAGTGTACTGGAGGAGAGGGAGGGAGACTAGTTAGTGTACTGGAAGAGAGGGAGAGAGACTAGTTAGTGCACTGGAGGAGAGGGAGAGAGACTAGTTAGTGCACTGTAGGAGCGGGAGAGAGACTAGTTTGTGTACTGGAGGAGCAGGAGAGAGACTAGTTAGTGTACTGGAAGAGAGGGAGAGAGACTAGTTAGTGCACTGGAGGAGCAGGAGAGAGGGAGAAAGATACACTAGTTAGTGCCGTGGAGAGAGGGAGAGAGAGTAGGGAGAGAGTAGATAGAGAGTAGGGAGAGAGTAGATATCGAGTAGAGAGAGTAGATAGAGAGAGTAGGGAGAGAGTAGAGAGAGTAGAGATAGAGTAGGGAGAGAGTAGAGAGAGAGAGTAGAGAGCGATAGACTATGCCACACACAGACAGGTGGACTAACCCTGGCGATGTCATCGGGGGTCTGTCCGAGCGTCTCAAAGATGTCGACGGAGGAGGGCAGGTAGACGTTTTTAAAGTAGTTGACGGTGTCTGCATCGGCCCCAGGGAACTCTTTCTGACGGACGTCCTGTATCATCTTAGATTCAAACTCTGTATGGACCGGGCCTGGCTCTATCATAGACATACTTGAGGGGAGGGAGAGGAAGGAGAGGAGATGGGGGAGGAAGGGAGAGGAGGAGGAGGAGGGAGGGAGAGGAGGGAAGGAGAGGAGGGAGAGGAAGGAGTGAGAGGAGGAAGGGAGAGGAGGGAAGGAGGGAAGGAGAGGAGGGAAGGAGGGGAGGGAGAGGAGGGAAGGAGAGGAGGAAGAGGAGGGAAGGAGAGGAGGGAGAGGAGGGAAGGAGAGGTGGGAAGGAGAGGAGGGAAGGAGAGGAGGGAGAGGAGAGGAGGGAAGGAGGGAAGGAGAGGAGGGACAGAGGGAGGGAGAGGAGGTAAGGAGAGGAGGTGGAGGAGGGAAGGAGAGGAGGGAAGGAGAGGAGGAAGAGGAGGGAAGGAGAGGAGGGAGAGGAGGGAAGGAGAGGTGGGAAGGAGAGGAGGGAAGGAGAGGAGGGAGAGGAGAGGAGGGAAGGAGGGAAGGAGAGGAGGGACAGAGGGAGGGAGAGGAGGTAAGGAGAGGAGGTGGAGGAGGGAAGGAGAGGAGGGAAGGAGAGGAGGGAAGGAGAGAAGGAGAGGAGGGACAGAGGGAGGGAGAGGAGGTAAGGAGAGGAGGTGGAGGAGGGAAGGAGAGGAGGGAAGGAGAGGAGGGAGAGGAGAAAAGGAGAGGAGAAAAGGAGAGGAGGGGGAGGAGAGGAGGGAGAGGAGAGGAGGGAAGGAGAGGAAGGAGAGGAGGGAAGGAAAGGAGGGAGAGGAGGGAGAGTAGAGGAGGGGGAGGAGGGGGAGGAGAGGAGGAAGAGGAGGGAGAGGAGAGGAGGGAGAGGAGGGAGAGGAGAGGAGGGAGAGGAGGGAGAGGAGGGAGAGGAGAGGAGGGAGAGGAGGGGGAGGAGGATAGGAGAGGAGGGAGAGGAGAGGAGGGAGAGAGAGGAGGGGGAGGAGGGAGAGGAGGGGGAGGAGGGAGAGGAGAGGAGGGGGAGGAGGGAAGGAGAGGAGGGGGAGGAGGGAAGGAGAGGAGGGGGACGAGGGAAGGAGAGGAGGGAGAGGAGGGAGAGGAGAGGAGGGGGAGGACGGAAGGAGAGGAGGGGAAGAGGGAGAAGGAGAGAGAGACAAGAATGGGGGGGTGAGAGGGACAGAGAGAGAAAAGGTGGTGGAGACGAACAGAAGAGAGATCATGTTTTTAATCGTATGCTTTAATTGGTTCGTCCCTGACAAATATATTAAATAAAGAAATTCATTTTGGGAAATGTAGTTGTCTTAGAGAAACTCACGTGACGTTAAACTTGAGCAGCTGTACAGCCAAACACTCACAAAACCCTTCCATGGCAAACTTAGAGGCAGCATACACGTCATTAAACACAACACCTGAGATGAGAGAATACTATTTTACTATTTTATTATGATCACATCTGTTGACAACCATTATGTAAAAAAACTAAAAGGGTTTCATTCCATAAACAGACACAATATTATATGAAACAGCGATTTCATTGGATTTCTTCACCATTATATCATATTCTGAACAGTTTATGATGTTGTACATATAATAATATGCCATTTAGCAGACGCATTTATCCAAAGCGACTTACAGTCATGGGGCATACATTTTTACGTATGGGTGGTCCCGGGATTGAACCCACTACCCTGGCGTTACAAGCGCCATGCTCTACCAATTGAGCTACAGAGGACCACATGGACCCACTGTAATCCTTCACCATCAAAACATAGACGTAGACATCACCTTTTCTGTGTTATTATGTTTGGTTCAGCAGATATTTAGAAAAATACATTGTCCGGCAATGGCATAATATAAAAATGTCCGCCAGGGGGCGTTTTGGCGATGCCTCCATATCTGAAAATGTTCAAGGCCTCAAACTCTGCAAGTGTACCGAGTTTCATGCTTTTATGAAAAAGTTAACATATCACCTCAAATTTGGCACATATCGCCTGGACCACTATGATGTGTGTCCCCTCATCTTTTTCATATCAATCAATCAATCAATCAATCAATCAATCAATCAATCAATCAGTAAAGCATAGTTCCGTACCCTGTAGTCCCATGACACTGCTGACCACTATGATGTGTCCTCCCTTCCTCTTCTTCATATCTGGCATCACCTCCTTGATCATCCTGATCACACCGAAGAAGTTGGTCTCAAACACACTCTTCATCTCAGCGATACTGATGCTTTCCACCGGTCCCACCAGCCCTATACCTGCATTATTAACTAGAGAGAGAGGGAGGAGGAGGGAGCGGAGAGGTGGGAGGGAGTGGACGGGAGAAGGAGGTGGGAGGGAGTGGATGGAAGAAGGAGGGGGGGAGAGAGAGAAGAGATGGAGAGGGGGAGGGGGGAGGGGGGAGAGAGAGAAGAGGTCGAGTGGGGGAAGGGAGAAGGAGGGGAGAGAGAGAAGAGGTAGAGGGGGAGGGAGAAGGGAGAAGGGGGGGAGAGAAGAGGTGGATAGGTGGAGGGGGGAGTGGGGAGAGAGAAGAAGTAGAGAGGGGGAGGGAGAAGGAGGGGAGAGAGAGAAGAGGTAGAGAGGGGGAGGGAGAAGGGGGGAGAGAAGAGGTAGAGAGGGGGAGGGGGGAGATATAAAAGAGTGGAGAGGGGGGGAGAGAGAGAAGAGGTGGAGAGGGGGAGAGAGAAGAGTGGAGAGGGGGAGGGAGAAGGAGGGGGGAAGAATAGGGAAAGAAGAAGGAAAGAGTGACAGCCATGTACATACAGGTGATCAGAGCGCTCCAGTCTCTTCAGTTGGGTTCCAGTCGTCACCACAGGGTGGGAGTAGAACCAAAGGTATTAGCCCAGTCCCTCTACACTGAGCTATAACCAGGTATTACCCCAGTCTCTCTCTACACTGAGCTATAACCAGGTATTAACCCAGTCTCTCTCTACACTGAGCTATAACCAGGTATTAACCCAGTCTCTCTCTACACTGAGCTATGACCAGGTATTAACCCAGTCTCTCTCTACACTGAGCTATAACCAGGTATTAGCCAGTCTCTCTACACTGAGCTATGACCAGGTATTAACCCAGTCTCTCTCTACACTGAGCTATAACCAGGTATTAACCCAGTCTCTCTCTACACTGAGCTATGACCAGGTATTAACCCAGTCTCTCTCTACACTGAGCTATGACCAGGTATTAACCCAGTCTCTCTCTACACTGAGCTATGACCAGGTATTAACCCAGTCTCTCTCTACACTGAGCTATAACCAGGTATTAGCCCAGTCTCTCTCTACACTGAGCTATGACCAGGCATTAGCCAGTCTCTCTCTACACTGAGCTATGACCAGGTATTAGCCCAGTCTCTCTCTACACTGAGCTATGACCAGGCATTAACCCAGTCTCTCTCTACACTGAGCTATGACCAGGTATTAACCCAGTCTCTCTCTACACTGAGCTATGACCAGGCATTAGCCAGTCTCTCTCTACACTGAGCTATGACCAGGTATTAGCCCAGTCTCTCTCTACACTGAGCTATGACCAGGCATTAGCCAGTCTCTCTCTACACTGAGCTATGACCAGGTATTAGCCCAGTCTCTCTCTACACTGAGCTATGACCAGGCATTAGCCCAGTCTCTCTCTACACTGAGCTATGACCAGGTATTAACCCAGTCTCTCTCTACACTGAGCTATGACCAGGCATTAGCCAGTCTCTCTCTACACTGAGCTATGACCAGGTATTAGCCCAGTCTCTCTCTACACTGAGCTATGACCAGGCATTAGCCAGTCTCTCTCTACACTGAGCTATAACCAGGTATTAGCCCAGTCTCTCTCTACACTGAGCTATGACCAGGCATTAGCCCAGTCTCTCTCTACACTGAGCTATAACCAGGCATTAGCCAGTCTCTCTCTACACTGAGCTATAACCAGGTATTAGCCCAGTCTCTCTCTACACTGAGCTATGACCAGGTATTAACCCAGTCTCTCTCTACACTGAGCTATAACCAGGTATTAACCCAGTCTCTCTACACTGAGCTATGACCAGGTATTAACCCAGTCTCTCTCTACACTGAGCTACGACCAGGTATTAACCCAGTCCCTATACACTGAGCTATGACCAGGTATTAGCCCAGTCTCGCTACACTGAGCTATGACCAGGTATTAGCCCAGTCTCTCTCTACACTGAGCTACGACCAGGTATTAACCCAGTCCCTATACACTGAGCTATAAACAGGTATTAACAAGTCTCTCTCTACACTGAGCTATAACCAGGTATTAGCCCAGTCTCTCTCTACACTGAGCTACGACCAGGTATTAACCCAGTCCCTATACACTGAGCTATGACCAGGCATTAGCCCAGTCTCTCTCTACACTGAGCTATAACCAGGTATTAGCCAGTCTCTCTCTACACTGAGCTATGACCAGGCATTAGCCAGTCTCTCTCTACACTGAGCTATGACCAGGCATTAGCACAGTCTCTCTCTACACTGAGCTATAACCAGGTATTAGCCCAGTCTCTCTCTACACTGAGCTATGACCAGGTATTAGCCAGTCTCTCTCTACACTGAGCTATGACCAGGTATTAACCCAGTCTCTCTCTACACTGAGCTATGACCAGGTATTAACCCAGTCCCTCTACACTGAGCTATAACCAGGTATTAGCCCAGTCTCTCTCTACACTGAGCTATAACCAGGTATTAACCCAGTCTCTCTCTACACTGAGCTATAACCAGGTATTAGCCCAGTCTCTCTACACTGAGCTATGACCAGGTATTAGCCAGTCTCTCTCTACACTGAGCTATGACCAGGTATTAGCCCAGTCTCTCTCTACACTGAGCTATAACCAGGTATTAACCCAGTCTCTCTCTACACTGAGCTATGACCAGGTATTAGCCAGTCTCTCTCTACACTGAGCTATGACC
Source organism: Coregonus lavaretus (assembly GCF_964263955.1). Lineage (NCBI taxonomy): Eukaryota > Metazoa > Chordata > Actinopteri > Salmoniformes > Salmonidae > Coregonus > Coregonus lavaretus. Next base: position 134,922 of record NW_028157882.1, on the reverse strand, counting down.
AGGTATTAGCCCAGTCTCTCTCTACACTGAGCTATGACCAGGCATTAACCCAGTCTCTCTCTACACTGAGCTATAACCAGGTATTAACCCAGTCTCTCTCTACACTGAGCTATAACCAGGCATTAACCCAGTCTCTCTCTACACTGAGCTATAACCAGGTATTAACCCAGTCTCTCTCTACACTAAGCTATAACCAGGTATTAGCCCAGTCTCTCTCTACACTGAGCTATAACCAGGTATTAACCCAGTCTCTCTCTACACTGAGCTATAACCAGGTATTAACCCAGTCTCTCTCTACACTGAGCTATAACCAGGTATTAACCCAGTCTCTCTCTACACTGAGCTATGACCAGGTATTAACCCAGTCTCTCTCTACACTGAGCTATAACCAGGTATTAACCCAGTCTCTCTCTACACTGAGCTATGACCAGGTATTAGCCCAGTCTCTCTCTACACTGAGCTATAACCAGGTATTAACCCAGTCCCTATACACTGAGCTATAACCAGGTATTAACCCAGTCCCTATACACTGAGCTATAACCAGGTATTAACCCAGTCTCTCTCTACACTGAGCTATAACCAGGTATTAACCCAGTCTCTCTCTACACTGAGCTATGACCAGGTATTAGCCCAGTCTCTCTCTACACTGAGCTATAACCAGGTATTAGCCAGTCCCTATACACTGAGCTATAACCAGGTATTAACCCAGTCCCTATACACTGAGCTACGACCAGGTATTAGCCCAGTCTCTCTCTACACTGAGCTATAACCAGGTATTAGCCCAGTCTCTCTCTACACTGAGCTATGACCAGGTATTAGCCCAGTCTCTCTCTACACTGAGCTATAACCAGGTATTAGCCCAGTCTCTCTCTACACTGAGCTATAACCAGGTATTAGCCAGTCTCTCTCTACACTGAGCTATGACCAGGTATTAACCCAGTCTCTCTCTACACTGAGCTATGACCAGGTATTAACCCAGTCTCTCTCTACACTGAGCTATGACCAGGCATTAGCCCAGTCTCTCTCTACACTGAGCTATGACCAGGTATTAGCCCAGTCTCTCTCTACACTGAGCTATAACCAGGTATTAGCCCAGTCTCTCTCTACACTGAGCTATAACCAGGTATTAGCCCAGTCTCTCTCTACACTAAGCTACGACCAGGTATTAGCCCAGTCTCTCTCTACACTAAGCTACGACCAGGTATTAGCCCAGTCTCTCTCTACACTGAGCTATGACCAGGTATTAGCCCAGTCTCTCTCTACACTGAGCTATAACCAGGTATTAGCCCAGTCTCTCTCTACACTGAGCTATAACCAGGTATTAGCCAGTCTCTCTCTACACTGAGCTATGACCAGGTATTAACCCAGTCTCTCTCTACACTGAGCTATGACCAGGTATTAACCCAGTCTCTCTCTACACTGAGCTATGACCAGGCATTAGCCCAGTCTCTCTCTACACTGAGCTATGACCAGGTATTAGCCCAGTCTCTCTCTACACTGAGCTATAACCAGGTATTAGCCCAGTCTCTCTCTACACTGAGCTATAACCAGGTATTAACCCAGTCTCTCTCTACACTGAGCTATAACCAGGTATTAACCCAGTCTCTCTCTACACTGAGCTATGACCAGGTATTAACCCAGTCTCTCTCTACACTGAGCTATAACCAGGTATTAACCCAGTCTCTCTCTACACTGAGCTATAACCAGGTATTAACCCAGTCCCTATACACTGAGCTATAACCAGGTATTAGCCCAGTCTCTCTCTACACTGAGCTATAACCAGGTATTAGCCCAGTCTCTCTCTACACTGAGCTATGACCAGGGCCTGTATAGTATATGTCAGCCATACTCAACTGGCGGACCCCGGTCCGGATCCGGACCTAGAAAAGGGTAAATACGGACCGCGGGTCCCGACTTTTTAGGAACTCAGTCGGGCTTTCAACTTACTGCTGTTGAGAGTTGCAATAGAAGAATGTACAAGGCTGATAAATGACAATATCCCTCCGGACCTTTGCCACCTAGGAAATGTGTGTGACCGGACCTTCTCAAATCGTAGTTGAGTACCCCTGGTATACGTCAAGCATCTAAGGAGTGATGATCTAGGGTCGGTTTTGCTTTCTAGATCACAATGAATAACACTACAATGACAGGGGGGGGGCAGATCCTAGATCAGCACTCCTAGTCCGAGACGCTTGATACATACGGCCCCTGACCTGAGGTCAGTTTTACTGTGGCGTCCCCAGTCTCTCAATGAACTATGATCTGAACTAAGATCAGTTTTGCGTGGTTTATCCCTATTGGTTAAAGTCAGGATCGAGGGAGGTTAAGATAGATGTGTGTAAGAGTTTTTATAGTTGAGAACGTACAACAACACATCGTCTTTTAGACCTTGAAAATGTCCTAAATGTCACCCTGATACCTACATAGTGCCCTACTTTTCACCAGAGCCCTGTGGGCCTATGCGCCCTGGTCAAAATAAGTGCGCTGTATAGGGAAATGGCACCCATTTGGGACGTACCCCTTCAGATACGTTTATACACTGCTCAAAAAAATAAAGGGAACACTTAAACAACACAATGTAACTCCAAGTCAATCACACTTCTGTGAAATCAAACTGTCCACGTAGGAAGCAACACTGATTGACAATAAATGTCACATGCTGTTGTGCAAATGGAATAGACAACAGGTGGAAATTATAGGCAATTAGCAAGACACCCCCAATAAAGGACTGGTTTTGCAGGTGGTGACCACAGACCACTTCTCAGTTCCTATGCTTCCTGGCTGATGTTTTGGTCACTTTTGAATGCTGGCGGTGCTTTCACTCTAGTGGTAGTATGAGACAGAGTCTACAACCCACACAAGTGGCTCAGGTAGCACAGCTCATCCAGGATGGCACATCAATGCGAGCTGTGGCAAGAAGGTTTGCTGTGTCTGTCAGCGTAGTGTCCAGAGCATGGAGGCTCTACCAGGAGACAGGCCAGTACATCAGGAGACGTGGAGGAGGCCGTAGGAGGGCAACAACCCAGCAGCAGGACTGCTACCTCCGCCTTTGTGCAAGGAGGAGCAGGAGGAGCACTGCCAGAGCCCTGCAAAATGACCTCCAGCAGGCCACAAATGTGCATGTGTCTGCTCAAACGGTCAGAAACAGACTCCATGAGGGTGGTATGAGGGCCCGACGTCCACAGGTGGGGGTTGTGCTTACAGCCCAACACCGTGCAGGATGTTTGGCATTTGCCAGAGAACACCAAGATTGGCAAATTCGCCACTGGCGCCCTGTGCTCTTCACAGATGAAAGCAGGTTCACACTGATCACGTGACAGACGTGACAGAGTCTGGAGACGCCGTGGAGAACGTTCTGCTGCCTGCAACATCCTCCAGCATGACCGGTTTGGCAGTGGGTCAGTCATGGTGTGGGGTGGCTTTTTTTGGGGGGCCGCACAGCCCTCCATGTGCTCGCCAGAGGTAGCCTGACTGCCATTAGGTACCGAGATGAGATCCTCAGACCCCTTGTGAGACCATATGCTGGTGCGGTTGGCCCTGGGTTCCTCCTAATGCAAGACAATGCTAGGCCTCATATGGCTGGAGTGTGTCAGCAGTTCCTGGAAGAGGAAGGCATTGATGCTATGGACTGGCCCGCCCGTTCCCCAGACCTGAATCCAATTGAGCACATCTGGGACATCATGTCTCGCTCCATCCACCAACGCCACGTTGCACCACAGACTGTCCAGGAGTTGGCGGATGCTTTAGTCCAGGTCTGGGAGACCTCCCTACAACGCCACCTCATCAGGAGCATGCCCAGGCGTTGTAGGGAGGTCATACAGGCACGTGGAGGCCACACACACTACTGAGCCTCATTTTGACTTGTTTTAAGGACATTACATCAAAGTTGGATCAGCCTGTAGTGTGGTTTTCCACTTTAATTTTGAGGGTGACTCCAAATCCAGACCTCCATGGGTTGATAAATTTGATTTCCATTGATAATTTTTTGTGATTTTGTTGTCAGCACATTCAACTATGTAAAGAAAAAAGTATTTAATAAGATTATTTCATTCATTCAGATCTAGGATGTGTTCTTTTAGTGTTCCATTTATTTTTTTGAGCAGTGCAGATTTTCAAATCATAAAAGTGTTCCTTAGTTATTGTGTTTTTATTTTGACAGAAGTGTTGCCTTGCGTCATGAAAAACAAAGCTGTTCCTTACTGAGTATGTAGAGATTAGGGGGCCATTTGGGACATAACCCCTTCAGATAAGTCCATAGACTTTCAAAAATCACAAAGATGTTCCTTACTTAGTACGTCTACATGTCTGTCCTTGATTCCGTTGATACACTGTTTGACTGACTCGTCCGTACACACGTCCAGCACAGCTAGAGAGAGGGTCTTCCCGTACGCATCACCCGCTGCCTCCACAAGCTTGTCTTTACGCTTCAGGTCTCGCATGGTGGCAATGACTGCAGAGAGAGAGGAGAGGGGGGAGAGAGGGGGGAGAGAGGGGGAGGGGGGGGGGAGAGGAGAGAGGGGAGAGGGAGGAGAGAGGAGAGAGGAGAGGGAGGGGGGAGTGAAAGGAGAGAGGGGGAGGGGGTGAGGAGAGGGGGGAGAGGGGGGAGAGAGGGGGGGAGTGGGGAGAGAGGGTGGGGGGGAGTGGGGAGAGAGGGGAGAGGGAGGAGAGAGGAGAGGGAGGGGGGAGTGAGAGGAGAGAGGGGTAAGGGAGGGGGAGAGGGAGGAGAGAGGGGGAGAGGGGGGAGGAGAGAGGGAGGGGGAGGTGGAGGGAGAGGAGAGGGAGAGAGAGAGGAGAGAGGGATGGAGAGAGAGGAGAGGGAGGAGAGAGAGGGGGAGAGAGGAGAGGGAGGAGAGATATGTCCAGAGAGAGAGAGAGGAGAGAGAGAGATGCACACAGAGAGAGAGAGAGAGAGAGAGAGAGAGAGAGAGAGAGAGAGAGAGAGAGAGAGAGAGAGGGGGGAGATAGATGTACAGAGAGAGAGAGATGAGAGAGAGGGAGAGAGATGTAGAGAGAGAGAGAGAGAGAGAGAGAGAGAGAGAGAGAGAGAGAAAGAGAGAGGGAGAGCGAGAGAGGGAGGGGGGGGAGAAAGATAATAGGGTCAAACAGAGTTCACTGGATTAAACCTGATATTGAGTAAACATAGATTACACTGTGTGTCTGTGTGGAATGTGTATGTTGAGCGGTCAAGGAGAGGAGGAGAGGAAAGGGGGGATGCAAACATCAACAATCAAGACAGGAAGGAGAGAGAGAGAGAGCGAGAGAGAGAGAGAGAGAGAGAGCGAGAGAGAGAGAGAGAGAGAGAGAGAGACAGAGAGAGAGAGAGAGAGAGAGAGACAGAGAGAGAGAGAGAGAGAGAGAGAGAGAGAGAGAGAGAGAGGAGGAGGGGGGGGGACAGAGAGAGAGACGTGAACTAAGAGGCAGAAAGAGAGAAGGAATTGTGTGAGGGAGAGAAAGGAGGGTTGAAATTGTCATTCTGAGAATATATATATATATATTTTTTGTATGGAAACCACATTCTATAAGACATTATTGTGCAATAAGATAGCAGCCAGACGGCCCTAAACTACCTGTTCCTCATGTGTCTCCTGTCTATTATACTATTCTATAGATAGCAGCAGGACGGCCCTAAACTACCTACACCTCACGTCCCTGCTGTCCGATTTAGCCCTGGCACTGTGGTCTGATCTTATTATGGGGCTAGCTTAGCGTTAGCGGGAATACCCATCCCACCCCACCCTCCGGCTCTCCCGCGGCCCAGGATGACGCCCTCTAAGTGGGGCCCCTCCTGGAGGTTTAGGTATTGTCCGCCAGGCATTATGACACAGAGAGCAGTGGTAAAGCTCCTACTCTTACTGATTGGTCTCAGGTTAAGCAGGGATGAGACAGAATAACCATGATGTGTAAGAAACATACACAGGGCCTTGCATAGCCTTGACTGCAGACAGACAATCATGTAACCGTGCTGTGTGTTATAACCTGCTATGTAACTGTTCTCTCCTATGAGTACCAGTGGTATAACCTGCTATGTAACTGTTCTCTCCTATGTGTGTCAGTGGTTTAACCTGCTATGTAACTGTTCTCTCCTATGAGTACCAGTGTTATAACCTGCTATGTAACTGTTCTCTCCTATGAGTACCAGTGTTATAACCTGCTATGTAAGTGATGTACGTTGTGTATCAGTGGTATAACCTGCTATGTAGGTGATATTTGTTGTGTATCAGTGGTATTTCCACACACAGTCACTTACAGACAGTTACACGTACATAGTTACAGCTACACTTACAGTTTGCATAACAGTTAGAGTTATTGTTACAAAAACACTTACGTACACGGACAATCATGTAACCCTGCTGTGTAAGTGTTGAAACCTGCTGTGTAAGTGTTGAAACCTGCTGTGTAAGTGTTGAAACCTGCTGTGTAAGTGTTGAACCCTGCTGTGTAAGTGTTGAACCCTGCTGTGTAAGTGTTGAACCCTGCTGTGTAAGTGTTGAACCCTGCTGTGTAAGTGTTGAACCCTGCTGTGTAAGTGTTGAACCCTGCTGTGTAAGTATCAAATGGCACCCTATTCCCTACATAGTGCACTACTTTAGACCATAAATCATGTTTTTTTTTATATAGAGATAGATCATAAACTACAGGTTTTTATAATTCAATATATCTGACTGTTTGGACATAACCTACTGTCATCACCATTAGGCAGAGGTACACCACACACACACACACACACACACACACACACACACACACACACACACACACACACACACACATACACACACACACATACAGACTTTATGTCTCACACATACAGTGCCTTCGGAAAGTATTCATACCCCTGGATTTATTCCACATTTTGTTGTGTTACAGGCTGAATTCAAAATGGATTAAATAGTTGTTATTTTTTGCTCAGCCATCTACACACAATACGCCATAATCACAAAGTGAAAACATGTTTTGAGAAAATTTGCATATTTATTGAAAATGAAATATAGAAACATCTACAGTGGGGAGAACAAGTACCATAACCAGATCAATGTGGAGCTATATACAGGGAGTACCAGTACCAGATCAATGTGCAGAGGTACAATGTATTTGAGGTAGATGTGTACATGAAGGCAGAGTAAAGTGACTAGGCATTAGGATAGATAATAATAAGGTATTTGAGGTAGATACAGTGGGGAGAACAATTATTTGATACACTGCCGATTTTGCAGGTTTTCCTACTTACTAAGCATGTAGAGGTCTGTAATTTTTATCATAGGTATACTTCAACTGTGAGAGACGGAATCTAAAACAAAAATCCAGAAAATCACATTGTATGATTTTTAATTAATTAATTTGCATTTTATTGCAATTACAGCCCTCCACATGCTTTGTAAGTAGGAAAACCTGCAAAATCGGCAGTGTATCAAATACTTGTTCTCCCCACTGTAATTTACATCAGTATTCTCACCCCTGAGTGAATACTTTGAAGAAGCATCTTTGGCAGCGATTACAGTTGTGAGTCTTTCTGGGTAAGTCTCTAAGAGCTTTCCAATCCTGGATTGTACAACCTTTGCCCATTATTATTTTCAAAATTCTTCAAGTGCTGTCAAATTGGTTTATGATCATTGCTAGACAACCATTTTCAGGTCTTGCCATAGATTTTTAAGTAGATTTAAGTCAAAACTGTAATTCAGTCACTCAGGATCATTCACTGCCTTCTTGGTAAGCAAATCCAGTGTAGATTTGGCCTTGTGTTTTAGGTTATTGTCCCGCTGAAAGGTGAATTCATCTCCCAGTATCTGGTGGAAAGCAGACTGAACCAGGTTTTCCTCTAGGATTTTGCCTGTGCTTAGCTCCATTCAATTTCTTTTTTATCCTGAAAAACTCCCCAGTCCTTAACGATTACAAGCATACCCATAACATGATGCAGACACCACTATGCTTGAAAATATGGCGAGTGGTACTCAGTAATGTGTTATATTGGATTTGCCCCAAACAAAACACTTTGCATTCTGGAAAAAAAGTTAATTGCTTTGCCACATTTTTTGCAGTATTACTTTAGTGCCTTGTTGCAAACAGGATGCATGTTTTGGAATATTTTTGTTCTGTACAAGCTTCCTTCTTTTCACTCTGTAAATTAGGTTAGTATTGTGGAGTAACTACAATGTTGTTGATCCATCCTCAGTTTTCTCCTATCACAGCCATTAAACTCTGTTTTAAAGTCACCATTGACCTCATGGTGGAATCCTTTCCTCTCCGGCAGCTGAGTTAGGAACGACACCATCCAAAGTGTAATTAATAACTTCAACATGCTCAAAGGGATATTCAATGTCTGCTTTTTTTTTTTACCCATCTTTACCCTTCATCGCAAGGCATTGGAAAACCTCCCTGGTCTTTGTGGTTGAATCTGTGTTTGAAATTCACTGCTTGACTGAGGGACCTTACAGATAATTGTATGTGTGAGGTACAGAAATGAGGTATTCATTACAAAATCATGTTAAACACTACTATTGCACACAGAGTGAGTCCATGCAACTTATTATGTGACTTGTTAAGCACAGTTTTACTCGTGAATTTATTTAGGCTTGCCATAACAAAGGGGTTGAATACTTATTGACCTAAGACATTTCAGCTTTTCATTTTGTATTAATTTGTAACAATTTAAAAATGCATAATTCCACTTTGACACTATGGGATATTGTGTGTAGGCCAGTGACAAAAACATCTAAATTGTATCCATTTGTAATTCAGGCTGTAACACAACAAAATGTGGAAAAAGTAAAGGGGTGTCAATACTTTCTGAATGTACTGGGGGTTACTCTCTTACCGTGATAGCGCTGTTTCTCGTCCTTGGCGAGCATCACCGCCATCCTCAGCCCGATCCCGGAGGAGCAACCGGTGATCAGCACCACTTTTTGTCCTGTGCTCGACATGGCTCTCCTAACGTTTTTCCCTTAACGTTCAAATAACTAACTAACGTCGCTTCTCTTCTCTCTCCAGTTGGCACATCGGGACTGAGCAAGCAGCAGCGCAAGCTGTGGCAAGATGACAGGGGCTTTGAGTTGAGTGCCACTGTAAGCGGATAACACACACACGCACACACACACACTCACGCACGCACACACACACACACACACACACACACATACACACACACACACACACACAGCGCTGCAGAGTCACAGGGATAGCAAACACAAGCCCTGCACGAGGATTATCTAACCGGTAGGCTACACTGTCGGTTGGTCATCTGGTGCGGCTTCCCCGCCTCATCTGTTGAGCTCAATAGAACAGTATTGACTAGGCCAGAGATGGGGTCTGTTGTTTACTGTTGCGAGTTAGAATAGTAGAATGCACAAGGTGCAATTTCGAAATTTGGTTGCACATTAGCAGTTTTTCTGTTGTTATTTCAGTCATTGATAGTCACTCAATTAACCCATGTCAGCTAACAGTTTTTAGATGGGTATATTAGTCTACCAGCCAGCTGTCTAAACTTCTAGTAATCATGGTCGAATTACCACCTGGGGGCCCCCATTGATTTTGTTAGTCATTCTCACTCAGATATCACATTAAGAACTGTAAACATTTCTCTCCATCCTATGGCAAAATGTGTAGAATTGCAGCTAACTTACTTTAAAACCTCAACATGTTCTCTACACCGCATGGCAAACTGGGTAGAATTGCAACACATAACTCGTGGGACGGCGGCTGCGGCGCGACTGGGGCCCATCATGATGAGTTCAGATTTTTTGTGGCCCCCACCCCCATCAAAGTTGCCAATCCCTGGACTAGGCTATATATCCATGACAAGGAAAAACTAACAATAATAATATAATATTAAGCAGACGCTTTTATCCAAAGCGACTTACAGTCATGTGTGCATACATTTTAACGTATGGGTGGTCCCGGGGATCTAACCCACTACCCTGGCGTTACAAGCGCCATGCTCTACCAATTGAGCTACAGAGGACCACATGTACTACTCTGGTGGATAAAGACTGAGTTTACAGAACAGTATGCTGCCTACACTATGAAACGTGCAAGATTTTAGGAAACACTGATTGCGAATAAAATTATTAATATTTGTTTTTAGTAATTTAACGTTTTTTAATGGCAACTTTTTAAAATAACTAATAATGCTGAAAGACTTCTAAATTTACCTAAATAAATAAAAAACTTAATCTTTGAACAAATTGTGATCATCACTGCCTGGTTAAAAGACCAATTAGGTTACCGTTTATTAATATTATATATTAATATGTTGGCTTAGATTGAACATTTTGGGGCGGCAGGTAGCTTAGTGGTTAAGAGCGTTGTGCCAGTAACCGAAAGGTCGCTGGGTCTAATCCCCGAGCCGACTAGGTGAAAAATCTGTCAATGTGCCCTTGAGCAAGGCACTTAACCCTGATTGCTCCTGTAAGTTGCTCTGGATAAGAGTGTCTGCTAAATGACTAACATGTAAATGTAATATATTAATATGTTGGCTTAGATTGAACATTTAGACATAATATATTAATATGTTGGCCTAGGTTGAACAGTTAGACATTGGCAGTTTTTTTTAACCCAAATGTATCTTGTGTTTAATTGATTTTAACCTGATTCCATTTCAGACCATTTTTATTAATCACTTTCAGATCTTTATATTAGATGAAAACTGCTCAGACACCTCTGTAGCTCAACTGGTAGAGCATGGTGCTTATAACGCCAGGGTTGTGGGTTCGATCCCCGGGACCACCCATACGTGAAAATGTATGCGCACATGACTGTAAGTCGCTTTGGATAAAAGCGTCTGCTAAATGGCATTATTATTACAGTATCTCCGGTTGATCCTTGTGGTGAAGCTTTGGTGAAAGTGCTGAGGTTTGGCGCCACCGTGTGGCCTAGATATCTAATTAAAGAGGAAAACAGAAAGTAATTAATGTCAGATACTCAATGACAAGATGGTCTTGTCTCTTCCTTAACAATGGGAGTTGTTGTCGCAAAGGAGGGAAAGCAGGCGGTCTGCTTATCGTGGACAGATATTTGACGAGAGTGAAGGAGATTGGCCTCTTCCTCTCTGTCTAAGTCTAGAAAGATGTCAGAATACAGATATGATGTCATCGTTTTAGCACTAGGCTTGCACAACCACAGTTTTCAAAACAAACAATCAGCTCAATTTATTTATTTTACCTTTATTTAACTAGGCAAGTCAGTTAAGAACAAATTCTTATTTACAATGATGGCCTACACCGGCCAAACCTGGACGACGCTGGGCCAATTGTGCGCTGCCCTATGGGACTCCCAATCACGGCCGGTTGTGATACAGCCTGGAATTGAACCAGGGAGTCTGTAGTGACGCCTCAAGCACTGAGATGCAGTGCCTTAGACCGCTGCGCCACTCGGGAGCCCAACTTGATCAAATTGTTTAATCAGCTCAATCAACTTGATCAGATTGTTTAATCAGCTCAATCAACTTGATCAGATTGTTTAATCAGCTCAATCAACTTGATCAGATTGTTTAAACAGCTCAATCAACTTGATCAGATTGTTTAATCAGCTCAATCAACTTGATCAGATTATTTAATCAGCTCAATCAACTTGATCAGTTTGTTTAATCAGCTCAATCAACTTGATCAGATTGTTTAATCAGCACAATCAACTTGATCAGATTGTTTAATCAGCTCAATCAACTTGATCAGATTGTTTAATCAGCTCAATCAACTTGATCAGATTGTTTAATCAGCTCAATCAACTTGATCAGATTGTTTAATCAGATCAATCAACTTGATCAGATTGTTTAATCAGCTCAATCAACTTGATCAGATTGTTTAATCAGCTCAATCAACTTGATCAGATTGTTTAATCAGCTCAATCAACTTGATCAGATTGTTTAATCAGCTCAATCAACTTGATCAGATTGTTTAATCAGCTCAATCAACTTGATCAGATTGTTTAATCAGCACAATCAACTTGATCAGATTGTTTAATCAGCACAATCAACTTGATCAGATTGTTTAATCAGCACAATCAACTTGATCAGATTGTTTAAATTGCCAGCGTCTTGGGATCATGTAGCCCTAAACTGTACTCATGCAGATACAAAACAACAGTAGTAGCCAATAAGGAGATGAAGCTACAACAGGACAAACTTAACAAACATAAATGCATTGAAGACGACATCTTGCTCGTCCAACATTGATTTGGATTCAATCGATTGAAATGTGTTTTATTTTTTTATCAATATTCATTGACCAGATGATCACACACACACATGCACGCACGCACACACACACACACACACACACACACACACACACACACACACACACACACACACACACACACACACACACACACACACACACACACACTACCTGAGGGAAGAGGGTAGATCACCTTGGAACTATGGAATATATCTACAGCAGGGAAAGGGGGAATGTGTGTGTGTGTGTGTGTGTGTGTGTGTGTGTGTGTGTGTGCGTGTGTGTGTGTGTGTGTGTGTGTGTATCTTTTAGTCACCTGGATACCTGCTGGCTCCTCACATCTCAACATGTTTATGTGCCTGCGTCCAAAATGGCCCCCTATTCCCTGTGTAGTGCACCACTTTAGACCAGGGCCCTATAAGGTATAGGGGGCCATTTGGGACAGAACCTGTGTGTTAAAGTGTGGTGTGGGGAAGAGGGAGGGAGAGAGAGAGAGAGAGAGAGAGAGAGAGAGAGAGAGAGAGGAGAGAGAGAGAGAGAGAGAGAGAGAGAGAGAGAGAGAGAGAGAGAGAAGAGAGAGAGAGAGAGCGAGAGAGAGAGAGAGAGAGAGAGAGAGAGAGAGAGAGAGAGAGAGAGAGAGAGAGAGAGAGAGACAGAGAGAGAGACAGACAGACAGACAGACAGACAGACAGACAGACAGACAGACAGACAGACAGACAGACAGACAGACAGACAGACAGAGAGAGAGAGAGAGAGAGAGAGAGAGAGAGAGAGAGAGAGAGAGGAGAGAGAGAGAGAGAGAGAGAGAGAGAGAGAGAGAGAGAGAGAGAGAGAGAGAGAGAGAGAGAGAGAGAGAGAGAGACAGACAGACAGACAGACAGACAGACAGACAGACAGACAGACAGACAGACAGACAGACAGACAGAGAGAGAGAGAGAGAGAGAGAGAGAGAGAGAGAGAGAGAGAGAGAGAATAAAATAATCTGTGTGAAAGCATTGAGAAACAATGTCAGCTTTAGCCAGTTTGTCAATCCTGAGTTAAGAACAGATGTGCTACATTAGAGAGGTTATCTTGTTCCATAGAATGGAGGAGGGCAGGAGAGAGAGAGAGAGAGAGGAAGAGAAGGGAGAGAGAGAGAGAGAGGAAGAGGAAGGGATAGAGAGAGAGAGAGAGGAAGAGGAAGGGATAGAGTGTGACTGACTGGTGTTCCAACAGAGGTCTCCTGTAAGCCACATGACTATGTTAGCCCACTGACTTCACTGAGTTTAAGCCAAGGTATTGGCTGGGGGAGCAACTCTAATATTTAGGTCTCTAATATTTAGGTCTCTAATATTTAGGTCTCTAATATTTAGGTCTTGAACGCTAACGGTTATTCATACTATTCACGGAACTACCTCCGTTACAAGAGGAAGGAGGAAGATGGCTGAGGAAGAGGAGAGGAGGAAAACTAGAGGAGAGAGAAGATCACTGATCTATGATGAATCAACCTTCAGACACAATGTCAGGATTCACTGATCTATGATGAATCAACCTTCAGACACAATGTCAGGATTCACTGATCTATGATGAATCAACCTTCAGACACAATGTCAGGATTCACTGATCTATGATGAATCAACCTTCAGACACAATGTCAGGATTCACTGATCTATGATGAATCAACCTTCAGACACAATGTCAGGATTCACTGATCTATGATGAATCAACCTTCAGACACAATGTCAGGATTCACTGATCTATGATGAATCAACCTTCAGACACAATGTCAGGATTCACTGATCTATGATGAATCAACCTTCAGACACAATGTCAGGATTCACTGATCTATGATGAATCAACCTTCAGAGACAATGTCAGGATTCAGTACAGGAGAGACCTGGGGCTGTGTGACTCTATCTGCCTCCAGACACAACGTATTCACTATAAAAACCTCTGTATCCTCATGAACTGATAGCTCTTATCCTTACACACACACACACACACACACACACACACACACACACACACACACACACACACACACACACACACGTACACACGTACACACACACACACAACACACACACAGACACACACACACACACACACACACACACACACACAGACCAGACAGACAGACAGACACACACAGACACACACACACACACACACTCATATCAACTGGCTCACTGTTTATCCACATTAAAAGTGATGAAACATGAAGGTTGATTACAACCCTGACTGGAAGCAGAGAGCCTTACAGAATCCTCCCCTTAAATAGTAATCCTTAGGCGGTGTGTATGAGTGGTGTGTGAGTGTGTGTGTGTGTGTGTAAGGAGCGGGTTGGGCAGAGACAGGCAGTGGAATTTGGAATCTGCAGCAGCATATTTTTATTAGCAGGGCAGCACAGTTTTCCTGTCCTAGCTTGCTTGCTTGCGTGTGTGTGTGTGTGTGTGTGTGTGTGTGTGTGTAGTAATGGAACACTGTAAAGAAAATCTACATGTTTCAGCTCATCATGATTAAGTAACTGCTTCCACAGCTTTATATAGTTTACTCCACTTTATGGTCAAAGTGTTTCCTGTTGGCACAAACTTAGCTACAACTTGAGAAAACATTTTGTAAAAATTCAGTCAATTTAAAATTATGTGTTTGCTCAACTTGTCTCATATGTTCATTCAACTATAAATTATTAGTTGGGCATCTTAACTTAAAAAGGCTGTTCAAATGGTTACATACACACACAGTGCTTTTAACATTCAATGTTTTTTCAATTTACATATTTGACGCACGTTGATATTGTTCATGTTCATTTATACAGTAATTATTATTTAACATGTCCTCTCCTGGGATTTGAACTCACAACCTCTTGGTTCATGGCCTTCCGATCTTCAGGACCATGTCTGTGTCAGCACCGTGTCTGTGTCAGGACCATGTCTGTGTCAGGACCGTGTCTGTGTCAGCACCATGTCTGTGTCAGCACCATGTCTGTGTCAGCACCATGTCTGTGTCAGCACCGTGTCTGTGTCAG
The DNA here is from genome assembly GCF_964263955.1 of Coregonus lavaretus. Lineage (NCBI taxonomy): Eukaryota > Metazoa > Chordata > Actinopteri > Salmoniformes > Salmonidae > Coregonus > Coregonus lavaretus. The sequence goes on along the minus strand of NW_028157882.1, from coordinate 119,748 downwards.
GACCATGTCTGTGTCAGGACCGTGTCTGTGTCAGCACCATGTCTGTGTCAGCACCATGTCTGTGTCAGGACCATGTCTGTGTTAGCACCGTGTCTGTGTCAGGACCATGTCTGTGTCAGCACCATGTCTGTGTCAGCACCATGTCTGTGTCAGGACCGTGTCTGTGTCAGCACCATGTCTGTGCAGTGGCGTGTATTCATGGATGCCAAGGGAAGCCAGGCTTCCCCAAACAATTGACCAAGAAAAAAAGAAAATGAAATACAATAATGTATCTTTCGTCTCTTTCTGTTTCATAATCTCCCTTCAATTCACCGGAGAAAGCATCCGAGCGAGCGAAACAGCGCCCCTCTGTCTCTGTATGTGTAGACCATCTATATGATGCTGTCTGGTCAAAAAGAGTATGACATGTTGCCGACCGTAGCATTGAATGCAAGGGAAACCAGCGAGCATTTGGCCTCCCTTGAAATAATAGCCAATAAGCGTTGAGCTAAACTGTGAATGGTCCTGGCGCACCAAAAAAAAGTGTCAAGTGAAGCCAGTTTGGATTCTGCTTCACTCCAATCACATCGCATCAAGAGAAATACGTCATTGACAGAAACAACTTGAATTGTTGCATCTTGTTGTGTTGTTGTCTTCCGGTGGTTAGCTAGCTAGCTAAAATTGGTCCTTTCCTAAATTAGCCATGGATGGAGATGGGGATTTGGACTTGGGGTTTTACTTCATTGTCCGTACTGGCCAATGATTATAATGGCGATTCTGATCCAACCATTAATTCATACGTGGTTGTGCCCCTGGCCTGAGAGTATGGAAGTTCAATATGTAGCTTGATGTACAGTGGGGAAAAAAAGTATTTAGTCAGCCACCAATTGTGCAAGTTCTCCCACTTCAAAATATGAGAGAGGCCTGTAATTTTCATCATAGGTACACGTCAACTATGACAGACAAATTGAGGGGAAAAAATCCAGAAAGTCACATTGTAGGATTTTTTATGAATTTATTTGCAAATTATGGTGGAAAATAAGTATTTGGTCACCTACAAACAAGCAAGATTTCTGGCTCTCACAGACCTGTAACTTCTTCTTTAAGAGGCTCCTCTGTCCTCCACTCGTTACCTGTATTAATGGCACCTGTTTGAACTTGTTATCAGTATAAAAGACACCTGCCACAACCTCAAACAGTCACACTCCAAACTCCACTATGGCCAAGACCAAAGAGCTGTCAAAGGACACCAGAAACAAAATTGTAGACCTGCACCAGGCTGGGAAGACTGAATCTGCAATAGGTAAGCAGCTTGGTTTGAAGAAATCAACTGTGGGAGCAATTATTAGGAAATGGAAGACATACAAGACCACTGATAATCTCCCTCGATCTGGGGCTCCACGCAAGATCTCACCCCGTGGGGTCAAAATGATCACAAGAACGGTGAGCAAAAATCCCAGAACCACACGGGGGGACCTAGTGAATGACCTGCAGAGAGCTGGGACCAAAGTAACAAAGCCTACCATCAGTAACACACTACGCCGCCAGGGACTCAAATCCTGCAGCGCCAGACGTGTCCCCCTGCTTAAGCCAGTACATGTCCAGGCCCGTCTGAAGTTTGCTAGAGTGCATTTGGATGATCCAGAAGAGGATTGGGAGAATGTCATATGGTCAGATGAAACCAAAATAGAACTTTTTGGTAAAAACTCAACTCGTCGTGTTTGGAGGACAAAGAATGCTGAGTTGCATCCAAAGAACACCATACCTACTGTGAAGCATGGGGGTGGAAACATCATGCTTTGGGGCTGTTTTTCTGCAAAGGGACCAGGATGACTGATCCGTGTAAAGGAAAGAATGAATGGGGCCATGTATCGTGAGATTTTGAGTGAAAACCTCCTTCCATCAGCAAGGGCATTGAAGATGAAACGTGGCTGGGTCTTTCAGCATGACAATGATCCCAAACACACCGCCCGGGCAACGAAGGAGTGGCTTCGTAAGAAGCATTTCAAGGTCCTGGAGTGGCCTAGCCAGTCTCCAGATCTCAACCCCATAGAAAATCTTTGGAGGGAGTTGAAAGTCCGTGTTGCCCAGCGACAGCCCCAAAACATCACTGCTCTAGAGGAGATCTGCATGGAGGAATGGGCCAAAATAACAGCAACAGTGTGTGAAAACCTTGTGAAGACTTACAGAAAACGTTTGACCTGTGTCATTGCCATCAAAGGGTATATAACAAAGTATTGAGAAACTTTTGTTATTGACCAAATACTTATTTTCCACCATAATTTGCAAATAAATTCATTACAATCCTACAATGTGATTTTCTGGATTTTTTTCTTCTAATTTTGTCTGTCATAGTTGACGTGTACCTATGATGAAAATTACAGGCCTCTCCCATCTTTTTAAGTGGGAGAACTTGCACAATTGGTGGCTGACTAAATACTTTTTTTCCCCACTGTAGTAGGATAATGCTAACTAGCTAATGTTGCCCATGAAAGGAAATTAGGCTAGCGAGCAAGCATTTTAGCCAGGTAGCCTAGGACAACAAAAAATAAAAGCGTGTCATAGACCATTTCGTCAACATGAAAGAGAGGAGGATGGCATTGACTCAAGTTGGGTGAGTCAACATGTTTTTTCTACTTGCACAAACGCACACACACACACACACACACACACACACACACACACACACACACACACACACACACACACAAATCAAAACCATGGCAAATCAGAACCATGGACAGCCACATCATATTTAGCTTTTGTTGATTGGACTAAATTGTTTTTGGTATCTTTTAGTTGTCACTGTATTAGACTAAGCAGAGGTGATTTGATGATGTTGAAGTTGAAATGGTGCTGGAATAGTGGAGGCATGTATGTCAATGTGTATTAAATATGTAAGTTGAAAACATTGTATGTTAAAATCACGGTGTGTGTGTGTAACTAGTTCCCCAGCCTTCTTTAAGTAAATAATAATTTCTAGTTGAATGAACATATAAGACAATTTGACCAAACACATCATTTTAAGTTGACTTAATTTTTGCCTAAGTTTTCTCAAGTTGGAGATACGTTTGGGTGAACACATTTTTAGTTCACCGAACACTTGGACTGAAAATTATAAACTTAATAATAATTAGTTGAAACAACAGTGAAAGAGGCAGGTAATAAGATGAAGTAGGTTAGTTGTGCATGTTCCATGTCTTTTGCATTGGACCAATTATAACATGCAAATAATGAGCTAAAACTGTGAGAGAAAGAGAGAGAGCGAGAGAGAGAGGGAGAGAGAGAGAGACATAGAGACAGAGAGAGAGAGAGAGAGAGAGAGAGGAGAGAGAGAGAGAGACATAGAGACAGAGAGAGAGAGAGAGAGAGAGAGAGAGAGAGAGAGAGAGAGAGAGAGGGAGAGACATAGAGACAGAGAGAGAGAGAGAGAGAGAGAGAGAGAGAGAGAGAAAGTGTCTTGGGGGTAAATCAAAGGAGTTAATTGCTGCTGTTGATGAACGGTTGCACGAGCTGGTTCCACACACACTGTAATGTATGAGCCTTGTCTTCAACAGGCACGAGACAACCGCTTGTTAACCGCAACAACTCCGCTCCCTGCGCGAGATAATCTTCTGGGAGGGAGGGATCAAAGGAAGAGAGAGAGAGAAGAGAGAGAGAGAGAGAGAGAGAGAGAGAGAGAGAGAGAGAGAGAGAGAGAGAGAGAGAGAGAGAGAGAGAGAGAGAGAGAGAGAGAGAGAGAGAGAGAGAGAGAGAGAGAGAAAGAAGTTTGAAGAGTTGACTGGTTGCAGTGGGTGAACGAATATTGGTTTTTTTTCAGGAGGAAATAAATACAATAAAAGGGATTTGCTTTATATTTCTGACTTTTTGTCCATCAAAAGGATAAGAACCGGATAAGAAAGAGAAGAGAAAAGAGGGGAGAAAAGAAAGAGCGGGGGAAAAGGATTCAACGTTTTGTTGGATGTGTTTCCTTTAGGTCAAACTCCACCAATTTCTTAACAGAAGTTGACTTCGAACCGGATAACGATTATCGGGATATAACCAGTTCCAGTTTTTACCGTTTGCCGCGCACGATATCATTACCACATCCACCTGGTCACTGCGCGCTCCCAGACATGGACGCAGGTCCTTGCAGCAGCCGATAAGCACACGCGCTATACCCGCGCAGTCTCGAG